>NC_136063.1:1348643589-1349268589 GCF_964261635.1 Lissotriton helveticus
TGTTTGCTGTAACACTTTTCACCCTAAGTGGGATGGATATGCCCAGACGTGGGTTCCTTGCTCACTGTGCCACTGGATTTAAGCTAGCCTGGCTGAAGAAGGGTGACATACCCTGAAACCGGTCCAAGGATGCTTGCTTCCGGTCCAGGGAGGACCTGGCCTGGCAGTTCGGTCTGGACTGTTCCCATGGGGCACAGGGTCAAGACTGATTTGCATATGCCAGGTCCAAACTGTGGTGGCATAGTGGGCAAAAGAACCATGGATTTAACCAAGATCTTTTGACTGGGGAAGAATGTTTGATTTGTCAGCATTTCGTTCATCATTTGTTTGCTGTAACACTTTTTACCCTAAGCTGGATGGATAAACTGAAGACGTAGGTACCTTGCTCACTGTGCCACTGGATACAAGCTAGCTAGACAGGATGCTTGATCTTGGTCCAGGGAGGACCTGTCGTGGCGGTTCGGTCTGGATTGTTCCCATGGGGTACAGGGTCAATACTGATTTGCATATGGCTGTGTCCAAACTGCAGTGGCGTATTGGGCAAAAGAACGATGGATTTAACCCAGATCCTTTGAATGGGGGAGAATGTTTGCATTATCAGCATTCCGTCCATCATTTGTTTGCTGTAACACTTTTCAACCTAAGTGGGATGGGTATGCCCAGATGTGGATTCCTTGCTCACTGTGCCACTGGATTCAAGCTAGCCTGGCTGAAGAATGGTGACATACCCTGCAACCGGTCCCAGGATGCTTTTTTCCGGTCCAGGGAGGACCTGGCCTGGCGGTTCGGTCTGGACTGTTCCCATCTGGAACAGGGTCAAGACTTATTTGCATATGGTTTGGTCCAAACTGGGCTGCCGTAGTGGGCAAAAATGATGAAATTAACCCAGATCTTTTGACTGGGGGAGAATGTTTGCATTGTCAGCATTCCGTCCATCATTTGTTTGCTGTAACACTTTTCACCCTAAGTGGGATGGGTATGGACAGACGTGGGTTCCTTGCTCACTGTGCCACTGAATTCAAGCTAGCCTGGCTGAAGAAGGGTGACATACCCTGAAACCAGTCCCAGGGTGCTTGCTTCCTGTCCAGGGAGGACCTGGCCTGGCAGTTCGGTCTGGACTGTTTCCAAGCACATCATGTGTAACAATATAACGCACAGACCCGCACATGGTGCCTTTTAAGTTAGAATAATCAAGCATTGATTTGTTCACTACGAATAATGTTACTAGAGACTTTGATCAGTCGTATTTTGCTTTTTCAGATTGCCACTGAGGAAGGGACACCATCGTCCCGAAATGCATCGGGCACTGCGAAAAAACTGTTATGCTTTAATCTTCTATTAGAAACAATAGTGTTATAATTGTATTAGAATGTCATACGTGTTGTAACAAACGTATTTTCTTCAGTTGTATTTGTCTCATTTGCTTTCTATGAAGTAATTCATCTATTTGCTTTGAATATAAGAAGAGACATAAAAGTATATTCAGAAGTTCTTTTATATCTCTTGGTGATATCATTTGATTTAACAAATTGCACTTGCATGATTCATTGTATGATATTGAATATTGTAGTACAGAGTCCCCGAGGACTCAACCAGCACAGTGCGCACGTGCCCTGCCATCCTTGGCGGCTCGTTTAGAGTCTAAATTTGCTGTGACATCTGGCCTATATAGATCAGGCTGCAAGGGCACCAAAGGCAGTAGATCGGGTAAGTTGGTGCACAGTTTGTGTGTTGATGTAGGATAATATGTGTATGCCCATGTTTGAAGGTCTTGGTATTGATGATGATGATGATGATATGGGGCTTATAAAGCGCTCAAATGCCGAGGCGTCTTGCCGCTGATAGGTGTAGACAGAGGCAGGGGCTCAGCTTAGTCTAGTCAGGAGTAAACATCCGGGTTTTCAAGGCCTTCCTTAAAGCCAAAAGGTTGGGTTGTAATCTTAATACCGCTGGCCGCTTGTTCCACAGTTTAGCCGCACAGCACCACAGGGATCGGCCACCCCATCTGGCCCTTCGGAACTTGGGAGTACATATCAGGCCAAGATTGGCCGATCGTAGATTTCGAGAGGCAATATAGGGCCTACACATTTCCTGACAGTCGTCTGCGCCCCCACAAGATTGTGCTTTGTACACAAACAGAGTGCCTTAAATTCAGTTCTCTGCCACACGAGGAGCCAGTGCAATGCTCTTATTCCATATTTGGAAGTTTTAAAATTAGTCGTGCGGCCGCATTCTGCAACGATTGCAGCTTACTTATCTGGTGTTTGTCGATACCCAGAAACATGACATTGCAGTAGTCCAATTTGGACAGAAAAAAGGCCACCATTACCGTCCTCTGTAGCTTGGGTGGGATGAAAGGGAAGATTTTACAAAGGGTCTTTAGCAGGAAGAAACTGGTCGATGTTAGGCTGTTAACCTGTGCTGACATATTGAGTTCATCATCGAAAATAATTCTGAGATTCCTAACCTTCCTAACTGGAAGTGGACAATCCCCCGCCTCTAACGGCCACCAAGACCTGTTCCATAATGACGTTGTCCCTTTTCCTTATTCAATCACATTGGTCTTTCCTGTGTTTATCTTCAGGAAACTCAAAGTCATCCACTTCATGATATCCTTTAGGCAGTAGTGGTAACTGGTAGCTGTTAACTCAGGCCTATCTGACAGGGATATCACTAGTTGAGAGTCGTTGACCTACGACACAAATGTGAAACCATGTTTCCTAACTAGTGTTGCTAATGGTTTCACATAGACGTTAAACAACGTCGGGGACAGAGCAGATCCCTGCAGAACACCACAGGGCAGATTGAAACTGTCCGACTCTAAGCCATCCCACCTTAGGTTCTGTTTCCTCTCCTGCAGAAAGGAGGAGAGAAGGGCCAGGGCAGAGTCCTCAATTCCCACCTCCCGCAGTCGCCGCACCAAAACCTTGTGGCTCACGGTGTCGAATGCAGCCGACAAATCAAGAAGGACAAGAATTGCCCTTCTTCTGCCATCCATCACTCTCTGAATCCCCTCAAATACCACAGTCAGGGCGGACTCTGTTGAGTGTTTTGGCCGAAAACCATGTTGGGTTGAATCTAATAAGCTGTTACTCTCTAAATATTCTGTCAGTGTCCTATTAACATATTTTTCGAGGACTTTAGCCACAAATGGTAAGCCCGAAATCTGGCGATAATTATTAGGTTCAGTGGGCTCCAATGTCATTTTCTTCAAAATTGGCCTAATACATGCAGTCTTCCAGGTCGTGGGGTACATCCCTGATGCCAGAACTTGGTTAATCAGGGGTGTAAGAGTCACACTAATCTTCTCAGTGGCCAGGTGCATGATAGCAGGAGGGCAGGGGTCATTCGGAGATCCGGATTTAATTGACTTTAGAAGGTTAGTGACATCCTAAATGGGAAGGGGCATAAAACAAGTTAGCTTAGATTGCGCTGCCTCTACCATAGTTGAGGATTGGGGGTGGACTGCCTGAACTTTTAAGAAATTAGCAAGGCTATCATAAATCACTTGCACCTTATTCTGGAAAAAGACGGCCAGCTGATTAGAGAAAGCCTGATCGGGTTTAAACGGGTTGGCCTGCTGCGGTTTGGATAAAAAGTTCACAAATTTAAACGTTTTTGGGCTGAATTACCTGCCTGTTGAATCTTAGCTGTGAAATATGTTTATTTAGCTTCCAGAATAGCCTCCTTGTAGAGTTTAAGAGCTTCATTATAGGCCTCTTTGCTTTGTCTGCTGTACTGTACTCTCCAAAGACGCTCAAACCTCCTGCATTCCACCTTTAGCCCTTTAAGTTTAGGGCCATACCAAGGTCTCCCTACCGGACGCCTCGTTGCTGTCCTGGTATGTTCAGGAGCAACGCGAATAGCTGCGTTTAGGATCCACTCATTAAACTGGCAGGACATGGCCTTGTTGTTGCTGTCTAATATTGGGGGGAAATATTAAGATCATCCTGTAAATACCCACTTTTTACCTTATTCCAACGTCTGAACACCACCCTGGTTGTTTCGGGTGGGAGCAGTTCTTTAGGGCCCTAACCCTGACGTCAAAAAAGAATGCCTTATGATCAGTCCAGGGGAGTGACTCTGCCCCATTGAATTTAATATCAGGATATTTTGAAAAGAGCCCCTCCAGAATATTCCCCCCGGGATGTGTAGGTTTGGACACTAACTGGTCCAAGCCGTACGCCTCCAAGTGGTCGAGGAGTGTGGCAGTCTCAAAATTTGTACCCAGCTCCAGATGGTAATTAATGTCTCCAAGTATTGTAGAAAATTCTAAATCTATACAAGTTTCCATATAAGTCAGGAGGGCCTGCAAAAAAGCTGCTCTGGGTCCCGGCGGTTGATAGACCAATAGGCCCTGTAACTTAAAAGAGTCCTTGAACCTAGCACAGAAGTACATAGCTTCCGCCGGAAGGCACCCCACTGCCTCCACTTGAACATTCAGGAAATCCTTGTAAATAATAGCTATGCCCCCCCTCTTTTTCCATGTCTAGCTTGATTGCATAGTGCATAGCCAGGTGGCAGGACAGTGTTCCAATCTGGGACAGAGGTATCATCCGTTCAGGTCTCTGTGAGAAAGACTATATTGGGGTTATGTACGTTTGAAACAATTTCTAGTTCATATGTATGCTTGAGCACAGAACGTGTGTTGAGGAGTATACAATGGAAGCTCCTTCCTTGTGTATCAAAAGCCCTTGATCTCCAGAAGTAGAGCCAATGCTGCCCTCTGTCCGAGATCCTGCCCAACTTCCCCCCTCCGCTCCTCTCACTCCTCCTCCCATCTGTGTAACACTGATGTCAAGTCCCCACCTACCTGATAGAGCCAGTGTGTGCAGGGCGGCGCTACCGTCTCCTCCCCCAAGCTGACGGAGTCGCACTCACTGCAGCCTTCACCCCGAAGCTTCAACAGAGCATCTCTGGTGTAGGACAGAACCCTAAAATGGCCAGGGGTCCTGGAGCTAGGAGCGCTCCTGGTGCCGACGTCCTTGCCTTTGGCGGGCTTGCTGCGCGTGCCCGCTGCCCGTCCCCGCTGCGCATTAGCACCAGCGTGCTTTGTAGTCCTGTGGGTGGAAAGACTAGACCGCTGAACCTGGCAAGGCGGGCCCGCTCTAACAGACGAGCAACATGGGTCAAGCAGAAGAAAATAGCTTTAGGGAGCAGGTTGAGCAAATGGGTATGTGCAATCCAGGCAATTCCTAGATACAATACAATTAAGTGCAAGGTAAGTTTTAAAATTAGGTATAAATGTAATTCAAATTTTAAAATAGATACAGCAAATAGCAGCCTGACAAAATTCTCTTTTAAGTGAATAGTTTACTCGTGGCCGTGGCGACAGCCTAACAGACCGAACACATCGAGCCTCAGCCAATGTAGTGTATTGGCATGAAACAGAGGGCCATATTATCAAGAAAGGGCGATACATTATCGCCGCTTTTATCGGCAGGAAGCTGCCGCTAAAGCGGCGATAATGAGGCTTGATAATATGCCCTTGTGAATTCCCATGGAATCCCAGGTTCTGATGTTAAACTGGGCTTCTATGGGAATGCACAAGGGTATAATATCAATCCCATTATCACTGCTTTAGCAATAGTTTCCTGCCGATAAAAGCAGCGATAATGTATCACGTTTTCTTGATAATATGGCACATAATTCCCACATTTGTAATGGCCCTTGATGGGACTCAAACCCCAGGCAGACACAACAGTATTCATTTCTTTAGTGGTATCTGAGTTTGCGTGAACCAGATGGTCTTTGATGTGCCTGCCAACGAAAGCTCTCTAAAGGTATCCATGGTGGTAAGTGTAGGCCAGTGTTTTTCGATAATTTTCACTATTTTGTTTGCGTCTCGACAAAATAGTGTGACGCATGCAATCATATCTGTTTTCATTTTAGTTCTGGTTTGTAGTATCTGTTCCCTCAGGCTGAACCAGGCCCTTTTCATAGAGGTACGAACAAGGCATTTAGGGTAACCTCTTTCTCTGAGTTTAGTACTCAGGATTGTACCTTCCTTAAAAATGTCTTCCTTCAGACTGCAATCCTTCACAGCCTGAGGAATTGGCCACAAGGGAGACCATCCTTCAGAGCACTGGGTGGAAGCTTTTACATTGGAGCAAAGTGTTTATAGCGTACCACCTTTGACGGAGTAGGTAAAATGCAGCAGACAAGGTAGAGGGATACAAGACGTTCTTCCATCAAAATGCCAAGCTATAAATAGGGTGAACGGACCACCCTGCCACCAGATGGTTGAACAGCCATGTTGGAGGGCCAATCCACTTCGGACAAACTCTAAATAAGCTCCAATGTGTTGAAATCAAGGCTTTAAAATGTGAAACTCATAAAAATCGTTCATAAAGATTTAGCAAATGTTAGCACACCACTTAAAGTTCAAATGTACATTTAAAAAGGGGTTAAACATGTCCAAAAACAGCTGATGAGATATCATCAAATTGTTGGCTTGGGGTAGACAGAGAATTAGAAGAAAAACAGACCATGAATGGAAAGAAGGAGCAATCGAAAATGTTGTTTATCATGTTCTATTTTGCTGCCTTCTCCTAGTTATTATTATGATAAATTATATTAACTGGTCCGCCCTGTTCTTGATATATTAGCTCTTTATCACGTGTAGAGTACTTCTTTCTAAGTGGGGTTAGTGCTAATGTACTTCAGGCGAATTTAATTATTAGCGCTTTCTGATTTCCTTTTGTGGGACAATGGTTTAAATGATTCTGCATGTGGGCGTGAGTTTCCATTTGCTCAAATGGAATATATACTTTTAGAGGTGGATGTGCGGTATCAAAGGAAAATGTATCACCAGACCTCTATTTGGCAATTACTGGTTTGATAGTGCGCAGGAACATCTTGAAATGTATTCTGTGTGCATGATGTGCTCGCTGTTTTTTTACATGTACCTGTAACAACCAACAAGCAAGGACAAATATTTTAGCTCATTACCCAAAAAGGAATGCCTTGATTCCGTCACTACTGTTTCAAAGGATGCTGGTTAAGTGCACATCTCCTTTTTTCTACATTTTGTACTTCATTATTATTAAGAAACAGCCATAAATTCCTAGAACCAATTCAAAAGACTATTTTTATGCATACAAGAGAACAGAAACAAAGGGGCATATTTACAAGAAGATTTCTCCACCGGAACGTTATTTTCATCAACGTCCCCGTGGTGCATTGCCCTCCAACATATTTACAAAATGCCTCTAAGCATTGGGCATTCCACTGCAAAACCCATTGCCTTTTGACACTGCCTCACACTTACAAGGATCTGTAGATCTGAGGCAGCGCTAAAAGCTAACGCCCTGCAATATCAAGCGTTAGAATGGTGCAATGAGAAGAAATACTTTGATTTATCCTTGTTTTTGCTTTTTCTATGTGTGTTGCTTTCTGCAGCACACATAGAAAGAGCAAATGTCATTAATGATGCAGCACACATAGAAGTAACAGATCTCCATTCTTGATTGTGTCTGTGCAGGAAGAGAAACCTTCATGCGCATGAACAATCATTTCCTGAAATGCAGGCACCCTTTCACTATGACGCAAGAGTGGCTGTGTTGGCAGTATGCACCTATTTTTAGCGCTAAGGAAAACACAGGGGTGTGCCATATTGTTGTAAATGGGGCGCATCCTGTTATATTCCAGAGTCAGGTCCATGTAGCTAAGCAGCTTATTTCTTACATTGTCTTCACAAATAACATGTTCTGCTGTGACCTTTCACACACATTTGCACGCACTGCAATGTTGGATTATTTTCTCTAAAACTAAGCTTGTTTTTACATCTGGGTTCACACAACATTATCACAATGCCCTGAACATCATGTACAAGGTCTCAATTCACACTACATACAAATGTCATCACTTTCTTCACCCACAGGGCAACAGGGCTATCCACATATCCAAAACAGCACTAATCTATGCGTACATCGCAAGGCTTCTTTCTATTATTAAAGATGCACATCCCGATTGATTAGCAGAAGAGGTACTTCCGCTGACACCGAGGGTCCTTGCAAGCTGAGAAATCACCAGGCAGTGGTCTGACATCTCGTGAGTGGTGTCTAGTTCGTAACCAAGATGTGGTCCTTTACTCTATCTCATCAGGTAATGGGATTGGATTGTACCTTGGAATACGTTAGTTTACTGGCTTGTTTATATGCCTGCATATAAACATTGTTTTAGCACCATGGTAGAACTATATCTACTATTTACGCTTTACGCTTTTGGTACTTTTAATCACGTTTATCTGCTTCTGTCTACTAATCATTGCAGCACGCGAATTTTATGCAAGAATAAAGTTGGTTCAATAAATATTATTGAAAATGTCCCACTGTGTATTCTCTGTATGTTCCTCTGAGAATAAGTGAGCATGAGTGACTGAGCAAAGGTTTCTGACCTGGTTCCACAATCCCTGAGTGGTCAGGGTTGTCATGTTCAGTGGTTGCCAGAAAACCATTAGCTCTCTGGTAGGTTAGGGGGGCTTACGGTGGCACTGTGAGCCAGCTGGTCCGTAGGCTAACATATCCTGCGTGGGTGAAGAATCAGTCTTGACACCAAGCCCTTAGTTTATGTTTTCCAAACAATGCGCAAGTCCTATGGATTGGTAGGAACTACATGACAATATCTGCGCTTTGGAAATGGTGGAGCGCGGAGCAGCAAAATGTACCGCATTGCCGCACCCCGCCATTTGCTCATAAATATACCCCAAAATAGCTTATGAACACAATGTGACCTTCATGCCACACACGTTTCTAGCCCACTATGCCAACGTTGGCAGGGCTGCTGCATATCTACTTTCATCTTTTACTTACAAAGCCGAATATCAAACTGTGAAGTCTGCAGGCACCTTTGCATTGGCAATTCCAGAAAAAAACAGTGTAAGTCATGATGTAGGCCAAATGCACATACATCTTAAGCATGCATTGCAGGCACAGTATACCAACACTCCTGAAATACCACTGGAATTGGCTGCAATACCAGTGTTATGTGCTGTGTTATGTCAGACGAGCAATGACTTTCCTTCATTCTGACTACGGTGCCTCAGTTGCATACATGCCTCCAGACGCCACTCAGGCAGGAGAGTCACGATTGTTTAAGCTAAAAATGGCTTTATTTCAGCTGGCTTCCTCCTACAATTGCCTCTGCTTCAATATATGGCAATAGGGAAAATACATTCCCTGTTTTTTTTGTCAAAATCTCCCACTTTCTAGCTTTAAAATGTTGGCATGTATGCATTTGTGGCAGCCTGTGTGCTGTTAAGGACTGATTATTGTAATTGGTTTTGTATAGGTCTCCGACCAATTCAGAATGCAACGGTGCCAGGAGCGGCTCCTCTATTGAAGCTGAGGATCGTCACCCCACTTAAATGCCCCTGAGAAGAAAAGCAAAATTGTAATTCATTACCATTTTATTTTTCATCCACCCATCCCGAAAAGATTGTTAGGATGGGACAGGGTCTGCTGAGTGACAGCAGCAAGGAGGAGGGTGGGATGTCTATGCACTGTTTAAAGTGCGCATGTCTCTTTGGCTGGCCTTCTTGCAATGGCCAGCCACACATATACACTTTAAACATCTCTAACCCAGCTGTCTTAAGAAGGCTGGGTTAGAGCAAGTGCAGGTCTCGAGAGCGATGTGGAGCGCTGAGTGACTCCGCTCTCTCCAATCAGGGCACTAGTCTCATGCTGCATGAGAGCAGCTCCAGGATTGGACAAGGGAGTTTCCTGGTGTGTGAACTGTACTCGCGACAAGGAAGTTCAGAGAAAGGAGGTCCTGACAAGTTTAGTGAGTGTTTATTTTTTATTTTATTTTATTTACATGCTCATAGATGCCAGCTGCCACTGAACTGTACATTTGATATATCGTTGAAAGCGTGACCCCCATGGACATAAAGATCCCCTGTGGCTAGAAATAGATTCAGTTTAATTGGCTATGGCCCAACGTCAGGTATGTCAGAGTGGAACTCCCATGTGGACTAGTATCAATGGCCTGGTATTTAACAAGATCAATTTAGTGGCTGCACAAATAATCGACCTAATTTTACTGACCGGAAGCTCTGGTCACTAAAATCATTTGGGAAAAGTCTGCATTGCAGCTTGGACACAACTCCAGAGCCCACTTGATCCTCAGGCAAGGGAAGTTGGGATATTTCTATTCTTCCCTTGCCAGGAAGCAGTCTCCAATGCCTTCCCATCCTGCTCTTGCCTTATTTCCCCACCACAACTCCAGCACAAAGGTACTGCTGACATTTACTTAAGCTCAGAGCAGGTGGCAAATGCAGCCAATGTCTCATTCATAATGCATTATATGAACCTGCTTCCTCAGTACTCAGCTCTCAATGCATTCCTTTCATTCTATTACATTGCCCCCAAGTCCCCTGAATCTTCGTCCGATTCCTCACTAATAAGGTAATTCCACCCTGCAAGTCAGAAAAGAATAGCAAGAATGCTGTAAGTATATGCACACACCATAAGGCTGTTGCCTATAAAGGCTATACTTACCTAGCATTCCTCCTTTCTTTTCTGTCTGGGAGGATGAGGTGGGCCCTGCTGGACTTGGTTCACTGTTGTGCTTGGTTTTATCCATTCTTACTCAGGAGGGCAGCATGGGAAGGGAATCAAATGTCTCTCTTGTTCTGCAGGGCTTGACAGGAGAGGTGCAGGAGTTGTGGACATTTATGGAAAAGCCAGGTGTCTTCTGTCTCCTAATGATTGAGGTGTCCTGAGTGTCTTCTGGGGTAATTTTCGATGTTGGTGCATGGGAAGTGATTCTCGCTTGTGCAACAGGATGTCATATTTCTCCTACTGTTGGATGAGGAATTAAAGATGCCAGCGCAGGTAGGTCTGCATAGTTGAATCTTTTGGTGTTTGTTCCTGGTAGTTTTATGATCGGCTTCAGGCTGCAGTGAGGACTGTTTGCGAGTGTGGGCAAACATCCTACTAAGAGTAGGAAGGAGGTCTGCTCTGTATCTGAGTCCTCTTCTTCCTCCCCTCAGGCTAAACGCCGTTCTGGAGGTTCAGAGGAGCAATCAAAATGGATCATTAGAGAAGCTCTGATGCAATTAACCCCTGTGAAGAAGGGCAGGAGTCGTCCAGAGGTCATTCTCCTGTCTCTTCTGGGGTGGAAGAAGAGGTTCGGGGATTGAAGGAGCATCGGGGCAAATATATTGAGAAGGACATTTTACCTAAACTGTTGGGGAATGTCAAGGATAATTTGAGTTTTCAAGAGGAGGTAGTCCGTAAACCTCCTCTTCTGGTCTTTTGCGCAAATTCTTGAGTGTGGGAGAAATTAAGTTTCCTGTGCATCCCTTCATTTTAGATGTGCTTAAGAGCGGAAGGAGCCAGAAAAAGTCTATTTGCCAGCCTCATGGCAAAATTCTATCCTCTTAAGGACACGCATGTGAATTTGCCTGATTCTGTTCCTATTGACTCTTTTGGTGTGAGTCTGATGGGAAAGACTTCTTTGGCTGAGGATGCTAAGGACGGAACTGAAAAGAAAGGAGATTCTGCTCTCAGGCAAGTTTATTCTAGCTCCCATTTGGCCATGAGAGCTGGGATTTATAATTATTATGTCAGTTAGTCTTTGATTTCGGAGATAAAGAAACTGTTTGAGGCAGGGGCGGACTCCTCTGAATTGCTGGATCATATTGAAAAGCAAGTGGAATTAATTTCCAGCAAAGTTTTTGATGTGGGGCTGGCTTCAGCTTTGATTGGTGGGGTTTGTATAACGGTAAGGTGTAATCTGGTCTGGAAGATTGTCGCACTAGCGCTGCTTAAAAATCCTCTGCTTTAAGGTTGCCTTTCCAGGGGTCTAAGCTGTTTGGCATGGAATTGGCAGACAAGCTCCATAAATTGTTTAACGAGAAAAAGCAGAGGGAACAGATCTTGGTGGTACTGTTTCGGCCGCAATGGTCTTGGTTTCCTCCTCTACCATTTGTTGCTGTTCAGGGTCCGTGGTTTTTACCTCTCTTCCCTTCTCCTTTGATGGTATCTCATATTCTCTCCCTCCTGAAAATGTGTCTCTCAGTGTGGAAGTTGAGAGAGATGGGTGTTACAAAACAAGGGGTTGCTGAGGCATTTAGCTGTTGCCATACAGCAGTCTAGGAAGCTATCTACTTTAAAATGTTATGGTTGTCACTGTGGCAATTTTCAGTGTTGGTGTATCCCTTTGAAACTTTCCCATCTAGACTGTCCTTTTGAATTATATTCTTCACTTCTTTTGGGATTGTGTTGAGAAGAAGTTATCAGTTCAATGTGCTGCCATTCGGGCCCTCCGGGCACCTTGGAGTAATCTTGGTGATTGTTATGATCTGGCGGTTTGTTTGTTGAGGAATTTCTTCATTTCTAGGCCTTCATTTTGGGACTTGCCCTTGATCATGAAGGTTCTGGTTCCTATCCTTTTAAGCCTCTGGAAACTGTGGATGTTAAGTTACTGACTATGAAAGGGTTTTTTCTTGTCTCCATCACTTCGGCCAGGCATCTATGGAGAGCTGGGTGTTTCGTGAGGAGCTCTTTCTTTCTTCCTGTGATGATGCAGTGGTGCTCTACTTGGATCACACCATGTTGCCTAAGGTTTCTTAGGGACCAAGAGATTGTTTAGCCTGCCTTACTTGAAGAAAATGATTCTTTGGAGAATTTCCATTGGAAATGTTGTGATGTAAAGAGTGCATTTTGGATTTATGTGAGTATATCTAAATCCTTGTGTTGTTCTGATTCTTTGTTTGTGTCCTTTGGGTCCTCCAATAAAGGAGAGACGGCTTCCTTATCGTCCCTTGGTCGTTGGATTAAGCAAGTGATTTCCTTGGCTAATTCTTTGTCAGGATCTGCTTCTCCCAAGAAGGTGCAGGGATGTTTTACCAGATGAGAGTCTGCTTCCTGTGCTGAGATTCAGGGTGTTACCACTGCTGAGATCTATCTTGCAGTCAACTGGGTGATCCCAAACACCTTTATGCGCCTTTATCGATTGCATAATGTGTTATCTGATTGTACTAATTTTGGTATGGGAGTACTGAGGTCTGTCCTGTCTTGAATTTTTACGCTTTTTTTGCAGAATGTGTGGAATAAATCACTGTTAAGAGTTGCAAGCAGTAGTGATGAAGATTACCGGTAAGTAATGTGACATTCCCTCCACTCTGAAAGCCTGCTGCAGGTCTGAAATTGTAAAAGGAAGCATCTTTGGGCAGGATTCTCAGAGACACATGCCTGAGGTTAGGAAATAGTCATCCACTTCAGAATCCAGCATTATGTCCCCACCTTGCTTCCAAAAAGGCACCGCCAACATCTTTATTTTGTGGTTGTGTTTTTCGACGCCAAAACACGCTGGTACGCACCCAGTCGTAGCTCCAGCATTTAAGTATTGTGGTGGTGCGGCGGGCCGGGGCGCGCGGGGGCGGGGTGGACGGTGGGTCGACTGACTACGGAATAGGGAAAATAAATAAATAAATCGTACTCCATCATCTGTCAACTTCCACCAGCCCGAGTGCATTTTTGGCTTGCGGGTCCTTTTCTTTAGGACCTCTATGACTAGGTTGCAAAACAAGCCTCACGGACAGTCAGGAGCAAAGATATCATGAATGCGACAGGTGCAGTGCACCGGGGCAAGTACTGTGATGTGATCACTGCATCCCGTTTATGGTTGTCTTTTACTACTCAATGAAAGATTGGGGCCTGAGGGCATTCTCATTGCTTGCATTAGGGCGCAGGGAACCCTTGCTACAAAGCTGCAGACACTATATTTAGAAACAAGGGAAAAATGCAAAGATTCTTGGGAACCTGGGATTTATAAAAAAGGAATTATGTTGTAAATCTGAAGCAAATAATGGGAGATGTATTTCTTTATTCTTCATCCTCCCGGTGCTTCACAAACTAACTTAAATAACATAGACACGAGCTAAGGGGTTTCTCCCGTTTGATATTAAGAAAGACTTAGCAGCTTGTGGAATATAAAGTATATGTCAGACTGTTTGTGCTAATGCTCACTGTCAATAATTGACCGATAGAAGAATGGAAACAAGCTAGGTCAGAAAGCTGACTCATTTGCACAGAACACTTACACGTCTGCCTTTATTGATCAAGCACTGACGCCAGTCCACATATTTGAAAGTAATGCAATTTGTTTTCTGTATATCCATATGTGAAACTTCCTTTCAGACATATTGCTAAACATACTTGAAGCGAGAGTATATATATACATTTGAGATACATAGCAATTATTCGAGTCGCTGTGTAAAACACGAGGTTCATATTTCCGTTGACATATCTTTACCAAGCAGCTTGTTCCTTATGACTGCTAGAAATATGCTGATCACAAAAGATCACAGTTTTATCAAGCGAGGTCGAAGGTCGAAGTAAAAATGATTGGATTCTGGAATGGATTGCTACTGATTCTCTCTCTCAGCTCTGCCTTGAATCTAAATGTGTGTATCCAAGGCCTTGAGTGATAGCCAGTAAAGGGAGGGTGTGTGTGTGGAGGTGTGGGGATGTTAAAGATAGAGACAGTATGTGTGCATTGTCTGTAAATGTGCAACAAATAATAATTGTTATGACAATGAAAATCAATGTGGGCGAAAAAAAAGTTGTTATTTTGAGCAAGTGGGTTAATAAACACGTGTTTACACATGTATTACTTCAGTGTGAAGGTCATATTCCATTTTATTCTCATCGTGCTTCTTAAACCAGAGATAAAATAAAATGAAATGACTGTCTGCTATCTCACGTGGGCCATGCTATAATCATTTTGAGGATGAAAATAAGTGGCCTTACTTTCAAGACTGTTTAACAAGACTTGTTCTACATTCATTTGACCCCTTATGATTTATGTTCAGTTACACACCGCGCGTTATGACTTCCAGGCACGAAAAAAAACAGCATGGGATAGAACTTACAGCCAAGATCTACCAGAGTAATTTGCGATTTGTTAACATTGTTGCGAAAGGAGGAGTATCAGGAACCATTCCAGGCTTTGCCTTTTCTGAACCTTGGCCCTAACCCTCTTCGCAGAATGGGTATAACTTGCATGTTACATGTGACGTCTGTGCATGTGACTGTTTGTTTGCTGGGAATTAGGTGAAAGTGTTTCAGTAATTGTATCCCACATGGTTCAATGCTACTTTTCTCTGCTCATAGTCTGGTCTCCGGATATTCCTTGAAGACAATGCCAATCATACACATATATGAACTTTGGCCATATTACTCAAAGGCCATTGGTGGCAGTATATAGGATAGTGAAGAAAAGGGATGTGAAAAATCAAGATGAGATGATCAAGTGAGTTCATGCTTGTTACTGCATCTACATTGCTCTGAAACTCATGGGTTTGAATCCTGGCCATGCAAATTCAGCCTTCTGTTCAAAAGTGATCGTCATTTAAATTTAAGCACGATTAACGCGGGTTATAGTGACGTCTACAATTTACAGTGCTTCGAAAACAAATATGTGAGTTATAAAATGATATATAAAAAAACATTGGGCCCAATTCATAAAGAATTTGCAGTGAATTATTCTTGAAGAAATTCTGGCTTCCTCCAAGAGCAAACCAGGGGTACACAACACATCTTTGTGAATCGGGCCTAATATTAATATTATTATTAGGGTGTGCTGTGTTAGGAGTGTTTCTTCATTCCCCGGTCTTCGCATGATGCTTCCTGCCCCACAATCCATGATTAATAAGATCACTTTTGTAACCACCACCAAAAAACAAAAAGCAAAAAAAAGCAGTTGTCCTTCCAGGCATACAGCTGACTATTCCATAGTTGTATGTAAGTAAATTCAAATATCTGCTAAAATATGGAGAATTTTGCCAAATACAACTGTTCATGTTGAAGTGGGGTGGGCGTTGCCATTCTATCTTCTTTTCCAAACCAATTCAGTGCAGCAGACCGGATATGCCTCCATTTTCTAACGGTAAATTGGGGATTCGCGAACGTACCTTGCTTTCGCCGAGTAGGCTTCCGCGGATTAGGTCCGATCAAGAGCATGCAGACCAAGTGTCTCAGAGCCCTGATATTTTGTTGATTGACAATTTAAAATTCATAGAAAAATAGACACCTGCAAGATGCAAGTGCTGCAGGTTAGGCTTCTGGGCAAAAGGTCACAAAAACACATTGAACAAAAAAATTAAACGAAAATAACGTTGCCAACGAGGAAATTCGTTGGAAGACGGGGATGAATTTGTATTCAAGTAAAAAAAACATTTATTCTAAAACCTCTGTGCAATATACTAACTTTCTACAGTGCAGAAAGTCAGATTTTTTAAAGAATGTAATGTAAAGATAAATAATAATGCTATATGTACATTGATCTAATTCAAAAATATTTTGTGAAGTCATATTTCAATTTCTTTAAATTGAATGCTAAAAATACATTTCAGTTCTATTTAACCTATAAAAAAAGGGTTTCGCTAACTGCAGTGGGGACTAATTGTGCATTGTGTTTTACAGTAAGTAGTAAATATTAAATTCACTAAATATGGGCTCCGTACAAATCCAAGACTGGACCACCCAGAATCCAATCACAAGTGCACAATCAAAATGCATTTTCAGGGTACTTTTAAAGGCAGTCCTGTTCAGATGACTTTCAATAAAATGTTTGAGAGCAAAAGAGTAGCTATCAAAGAGATTGTGATGCAGGCTCCACTGTGAAAACCTTATAGCGCCACCTATATACTGTTGACCTGATTGACAAGCTAGGCCCAAACCTGTTCACTATAGACTTTTTAGTGTTGTCCTGCTAAAAGTATGACACTGACAAAGGGAGTATGGTGGTTAACTGGCCCGGGGCAAGTGCGCACAGACCCTTTTATTAGCAGGGTCACCTGAGAAGACGTCTGTGATGGGTGGGTGTAAAGTGTATAACATCAATCTCCTGAACACAACAACGTGTACCACAGGACACAACATCCCTTCCAAACTTTATTGGAAACAAAACCAAACAAAAGTATGACCTGTGGAAAAGACACACAACAAAACACAGCACAACTGAGTCTCTTAAGGCCATCTTGCGGGCAGTGTGGAATATCTGGATTGCACAGCAAGGTTGTAGTTTGCCTCGGCAATGTAGTTCGGACCAGCCTGGTCTCACGGTGTTGGAGACTTTTTACACAGTTCAGATAGGGGTGATCTAGAGCGGTGGTGGAGTCCATTTCAGAGATCTTTTTGTGAGCTCTCAAGCTCCGGTGGACGGCAAGCATTCAAATAATGAGGATGACCATGGTGGAGGAGGGCCTGACTTGAAGGCGTGGATGCTTCCCAGTGTCTGCTGTCAGAGAGGCTTGAGATTTCTCTATCCAGCCTGGACATCCCTCTCACAGAAGTCTCCTTGAGACCCTTTCCGCATGGCTGCTACAGGACCTTGTGGACTGTGCAGGGCTTCTCATAGGCTGTTGATGAGGAACTGCCAACAGGACCACAACCAAGTCGCTCTTGCACCTGCCGAGGATGATGTCTCAAGCTCTGTGTGCTCTGACTGTCACGACTCGGGTTCACATGCCTTCCTCAAATAGTCTCCGTGTGGCCAGTCTCCATCTGCGTCCTCCATGCTTCCCAGTGCCTGTCATGGAGCTGCTGCAGACGCATCTCTCTTGTTGGGATTCCCCTCTCACAGTAATTCGCTTGAGGCCCTTATCCCTGGATTGCCAAGTAACTTTGTGGACTGTGCAGGGCCTCTCGTAGGTGAAGCTGAGGGGTCGCTGCAGATTTACAAATAGGACCATGACCAAGCCTCGTGCAAACCCAAGGGTGAATAGTCCAATGGTTGAGTATGCTCTTCTTCGTCAGGCTTCAGGTTTAGAGGGGCACACAGAAGGACCCTGGGTGGCTAGCCTGCCACAGCGCCAGGAGTGTCTTATTGGTCTCGGGATATTTCAGGCATTTGGATACACTCTGGTTATGCGATGCTCTTCAGGTGTTTCTGGTGATGCACCTGGGTAATAAGTAAGGTTACCTTATTTCGGTTGGGTGACAGGAGGCAATATCTTCCTTGAGTCGATATCTTGGAGTGAGACGGACTGGAGGAACTTTGTGGCCACTTGCGGTTCTACTTTACAGGTGGTTACTTGCAGTGTCTCTCTGGGTGCTGCAGACGCCTCTCAGGTTAGGCCACAATAATCTCTACTTAGGTCGCGAGCCTTGACACTTAATGGACATGGAGATATGGGACTTGCGTGGTCGTTGGTGGTGGCAGATTGTGCTGGGGCCCACACCGGAGACTCGCTTCGGAGGTACGCTCAGGGCCTTCGTGTTGGGGCATAGACTGCCTGTACGCTCGTCCAGAGGGAGTGGGGGCCGTCTCACACAGTCTCAGTCAGCTGCGTGCATCCAGAGTATTTTTTTTAATACTCTTGAGCAGATATATGGCATATAGACGATCCCGACGCTGCTTAGGCTTCCCTTTGCCAAACAGGCACTTCGGCTGGCAGTACTGCTCTGGGTTTTCGCCCAACCCGATCACACCACTCCTTCGTGCAGGGGATTTTGCTAGCAAGTTACTCTTTCTTTTCTCACTTGGGCCCTTTGCCCTATGTATTATCAGTGCAGTTTTTCTGTCTGCCCACGTGGGCACTACCAGGAACGCGGTAGGTCTCTCACCTCTTGCCGGACTGTCAGCAGGTTGGTGCCCACTGTAACGCCTCCCCCCTTTACACGGATGTCTCGCCAGCTGTGTGGTCTTGCTTGATGTGGTCACACATTTCGATGGGCTGGGTTACTGCAGGCAGCAGCTGCCGAGGCTTCATCAGTGGAGGTCGATGTACACAGCGCGTGTCCTTCTGTTCACTTTGTGTCTTATTGATTATTTGTCTTTCTAAGCAAAAATCTCTTTTAGTTTGCTGATTAGTTTTTAAAGGTTTGCATTTACGAAAGGATACATCCTCAGAGAATAAACGAAGAGGAGAAATTCTCAATCCTTCATTGCATGGCACATTGGCTGTCACTGCTTACATTGTGGTGTGTATGATAAATGCTCAGGGGCTTATTTATGGGGAATTGGCATCGGGTAGCTCTGCAAGTCTTCATGCTGTGCAGCCCTAGTCAATTTAAAAGGGCAGGAATGCACCGTAGTTATGCAGTACAGTGCATCCCTGTCCTTTCCCCCAGTGCTGGCGCTGCCTAGCGCCAATGCACGCACCCTTGCACCGTTGTGCAGGGGCGTCTGCATTGTATGCAGGATTGTTTTTATGCAGGAAGGGACACCTTCCCAAACAAAAACAATCCAGAGAGGCGTTTTCCAGTGGCGGCTCCTCCATTAGAGTGAAAGGACCACCCTCAAATTATACCTGTTTTATTATCAATTTATTTTAATCTCCTGGACCCGCCCCAGGACTCTGAGGAGCCTTGGGGGCTGGTACAAGGGGATGACACTGCTGGGGGGAGTGGTGGTGCACTCCCTTCACTGAGCATGAGGGTTGGGCTGGCTCTCTCAGGCTGGCTGTACTCTAATGCCCAGTGAAGCTCTCTCCAGCCCCAGCTGCATTGTTGGGGCTGGAGAGAGCAGGCACAAGCTCCCAGTCTTCCTGGGAGTGCAAGTTGCCAATGCTCAGGCCAATCCTGAAACTGCTTTCCTGCAGAATTGGCTGCAGTGCAGTCTTGGAGCCTGTGCCCAGATTAAGGAAGAGCTCGATGAGGTGGGCAGTGTTGGTGATGGTGGTTTTCAGGTACGTTTTCTTTTTTTTCTAATTTATTGTTCCCAAACCCATCTGCCTCTTCCGGCCCGCCTCACCATTTTGGCATGGGACGGCCGCTACTGGTGTTTTTCTCTTTCTACTGCAGCACACATGGAAAAGAGGCAAAAAAGAGGAGAAATAAACATATTTCTCCTTGTTACACCTGTTCTGGGGAGGCATAATGTTTTGGTCCCTTCCCAGGCTTACATGATTAAGTAAATTTGGGTCAGCATCAAAACCCATGGGTGTTGCTTGAGAAAACCCACCTTAACGCCCATGGAACGCCTCCCTTGTGCAGAGTAAGGCAACACAGCGACTTGCACTGCTTTGTCTTACTCCATGTCTATGAGGCCATTAAAAGACACGCAAAGTGGCTTTACGTGGCTTCATAGATATGGTTGAAAGGTTTGCGCCGTGGAACGTCAGAAAAAGTGACTCTCCGGCGGCGCAAGTTTCTCATAAATAAGTCCCCTAGTGAAAGTTGTAAGATCAGCTAACAAGAGTTGTCTACCTCTGAGGTTCCCTTATTATTGCACTTTAGAAAGTTAGTGAAAATATTTGTTTTTTAGAACTGCTTTATTGCGTAACCTTTATATTTATTTAATGATACTACTGTGTTATTTGATGTGCATTTTCCCTCCAGACTAAATGTTATCTTTTTTATCTTTTAGTGTTTACACTGATTTACCATGTTGCTTTGCTACAGAAGAGGGTCTTCAAATGATTTACTTTGTAATATGGGCTCTATAAGTTAAACAAACCGTAACAGTAATTGCTCACATTTTGCATTTGTTTAGCACTGAAGCTACAATGTAATGGGAGCAAAGAGGTCGTTGGGGATGTCACATTTGAGGAGACAAGGGGCATATTTGATGTCCTTGGTTTTCTCTCATTTGTATAATATGTGATGTCAAGGATAAAGCAATCCATAATGACAGGTTGTGTGGTAAGCAATGAATCCATTAGCGGCAGCTGCGAAAAAAAAGTGAGGGGAGGACGTGGAATAATATAAAAAAGAACCTGACGTTGACAGACATCTCTCTGGTTCTCTGCTCCCAGCAGTCAGTGTGAAAGCACAGGCTCCCCGGCCAATCAAGATTCTTCTCTCATGCTCTAGCATGAGAGCAGTGCCAGGATAGGTCTGAGTGGCCTGGTCTGCCGCTCAGACAATGCACGGGAGTCTGTGCTGTTTCTCCAACCCAGCTGTCCAACACAGCTGGGTAGGAGAAATAGAAGTCAGCATGTTGATTTGGCCGGCCTAAGACGGCTCACCAAAATGACATGCACACTTTGCAGTGCCCATTACTCCTCCCCCTACCATGGCCCGGCCTGGCCCCAACCTACACTGGCATCGGCTTGGTCAGTCACAGAAAAATACAATTATATTATTGTTTTGCTATTTTATTTTTCTGTCACTGACTTTGACCAGTGGGGCGATGCTACTCCACCATTACAGAGAAGCAGCCCTGGATGGATCGTTGGAAATGTAAGTTTTTCCTGCTTCTTGCTGTGAACAGTACAGTACTATCAGCATAAAGTTAAATGATAAAAACAGCGGAAGAAATTCGGTCTTCTCTAGATGGCAGTGAGTCAGCAGTTCTTATACTGCAGGACCTATCTGCAGCATTTGAAACTGTAGATCATGCTCTTCTGGTCCAGCGACTCAAAACAATAGGAATAGGAGGAGAAGCCCTCTCCCTACTGATGTCATTCCTATCAGAAAGAACTCAAACAGTCCATATAGGTAGTTTCAAATAGGCACCTTTTACACTGCCATGCAGAGCCACTCAGTATTAGTTAAAAGCAATATTGTGCTTCATGGTCTCTGAGGGGTTGAGAGGTTCAATCTCGAACGCTATAGGTAATCTCCTCTGGGGCAAATTCACCTGATGAGACCCTCGGGACAACATATATGCGGTCCCGAGGGTCTCATCAGGTGAAGCACAATATTGCTTTTTAACCAATGCTACATGATTATTGTATCGTATGTATTACCCTCGCTTGCTTATTAGTTGCAGCGCGACCCATTTTCCACACTTTAGGTCACTTAAGGAGTGGTACACATAGGGCTGGACCCTGTGATTGTCCTGAAGAAGAGCATTGGGGAAGCTTGAAACTAGTTGACGTCCATTAGGGACCCCTGACATATTGAAAACAGGAACCTTAGAGACCCACCCAATTTTTAACATATCAACTGGGAGCCAGAATAAAGTTATTTCGCCCACTAGTTAGATATTTTTAACTCACCCACTCCAATTACACCACTACACTATACATATTTCCTCACTAAACAGTGCTCCTACGTAGTGTCGCAAGTCATAGGACGCCTCAACCCGCAGCGGGTTGAGATGGCCCCTCTGATGAAGCATGTCACAGTGGGGAAACCCTGATGAGTGAGGAGACTCAAGAAAGGATATTTTTCCTTTCATGCCATTATTTCTGACTGACTGAGCGAAAAATCTTTTTTTACTTTTTTTGGCTATGTCCTTTATCCGAGATTTCAGATTTTATGGATCTATGATTGAACAGAAGGGTGGACCTAGCATATCCCTCTTTCTCCCCCCGTTTTTTGATTTTGTTAGATGAGATATTCAGGACCTGCACTGGTTGCGAGTCGGTCAGCGGGTAAAATTCAAGGCACTCTGCATCGCTCACAAGGCACTCCGCGGAGAAGGCCCGGTATTTTTATGGGACCTTTTCAGATGGTATTCACCTAACAGACCTCTACAATCGGCCAACACTAATTTGATGCCGACTGTCAGGATCAAAAAAACAAACTGGGGTGGGAGGAGTTTTAGCTACAATATCACAAAAGAATGGAACTCCCTTCCACTATATCTTAGGAAGATTCCCTCTCTCCTAGAATTCAGAAAGCAATGAAAGACATGGCTTTTTTTAGCAATAGTGGTCAGAAATACAGCATGGAACACCGGAAGCGCCAAGACACCTAAGGGTATACGTTGCGCTATACAAATCATGATAACATAAAATAACATAAATAACTTGTAACCATGTACACGGGGCATATTTATAAAAATGTCATGCAGCGTAAGTCACTGTGCTGCGCTGCATGACTGGAAAAAGGCAGGAATGCACTGTGTTTAAAACAATATGGCACACTCCTGCCTTCGCCCCTCCGCTGACCTCGTTTTGGTTTTCCAGCGCCAATGCAGGCACTCTTGCACCCACCCTGCTAGGGTGTAGGATTATTTTTCTGCAGGATGGGTCACCTTCCTGCACAAATAAAATCCTGAGAGGCATATTCCTCTTTTTATATGTGCTGCAGAATGCAGAACACTCAGAAAGAGGAAGTAATGAGGCAAAATAAAGACATTTCTCCTCTTAACACCGTCCCTGAGAAGGTGTATCTTTCTGGCGCACTCCCAGATCTTCCACTTTTGGTAAATATGAGAATGCTTCAAAAAACATGAAAATTGTGTGGGAACACCCACCCCACTGCCATGGAATACCTTCCCTAGGCAGAGGGACATAAAGTAGCAATTTGCACTGTGTTGCATTACTCCCGATTTATGAAGCCACTCAGGACCACACGAGGCGACCAATCGTGGCATCATAAATCACATTTTGGGCTTGAGTCACACTTGTACCACGTTGCTTCAACCGTGTAAAGACTGCATGGTGAAATGTAATTGGGTTTGTAAGGGGGAAAAGAAGAAAATATATCAAAGTGAAACTGTGCAACCCAGTTGTTTTTTAATCTAACCATCCCAACAGTGTAATTCCTTGCTCACAGTGAGGAAAAGGTGGTGACAAAGAGACAACTCATCTGCATTGCGATTCAGATAGAAATACATGAATGCTTTATAACCCCTGATGTCATTGTGAAGCATTGAACGTTTAAAACTGCAGTTGTCAGTGAGAAAAACGTTTGCAAATTGAATTTTCTTAGAGGGAGAGCTTTCCTCATGCATGGAGGAATGTAGTGAAATTCCACATGCTCTCCTGTGGTCAGAACACTGGCACTTTGCATATGCCTGTGAAGAGATGGGGTTCTGCTGTCCCTTATAAGTCTTCATCTCGACCTTTACAGACAATTGAAAGCATCCTAAGAGTGCTTTCAGTCTAATAAGTATTAATGAGGGAGAAATTCATATGCACACTTGAAAATGTCCACTTCTTGTGCCAGTTAGATTCATTTTACACAGTGCAAAGATTTCGCCTGATTGCATAACATATGCTGTATAAACAGTGTCCCAATTTAACTCTCTGCCCCAATTTAACTAGGATATCTAGCCCATTACCTACAATATTTTCTACAAAGCATATCTAGCATGACCTCTATGAAGGTCTTTGAACTGTTCAGCTATGCTTTCCTGTTGCTTTGCACTTATACTATAAGATAAGTATAAATAGGAACCATGCTTCAAGGGTTTGTGATTCTGTCATTTAGAAAGAAAGGGTACAAGATGGAACAATATGAAAATGCATTTACTAATAAAAAGCTAGGAACTCAAATTGTAAATTGATGATAAAAGGGAAAACAAAATCATGTGTAAATTACCTGTCCTATATCACAAGCTTAATTCTCAATGGTACCTCACTGTACCACTAAGCTCCCAGTTATGAGTTGTCCAGAGCAATACTCCAAAGAGGATGATTCCTGACCTCGAGAATGTGGAGTGGTTCTAGGTGTCTAGTTTTGAAATTACTGGGTCAGAAAACACTTAACAAGTATTATTGGGTTCAAATCCTCACCCGCTAAAACCAATGGTGGCAAGGCGAAAGTGCTGTGCTCACCCCACTTGCCACCAAAACCACCATGGGGGTATCAGAAAGTACCCCGTCAGATAGGCCACATTTTCCCTTAACCCTGAAGCTCATCGCCCCCCCACCCAATATTCAGAACCCACACCGGCTAACTCTGATATACACCACCAGCTCTAAACAGGTGATATGCATCAGCAGAATAGTCCCCCGAAAAGGGAAAAACATGCAGATTTTCGTAGTTATTCTCTATTCTGGCCACTAAATGCATGGAGTTATATTCCTGTGTTTGGGAACCTTTGAGGAAGCCATTTTGCATCTCATGCTGGTCCTGATTGGGGAAAATGAGTGATGTTTGCCCGTCTTTAAATAGGTGGGGTGATCGCCCCTTTGACCTAGAAGCCTTGTTGAAACCAGGCTGGTAGGTCTGGGGTTTATGCCATAAATGGCTGTACGTCTTGTAGGAATTTGGATTGTTGACTGGTGAGGGTGTGAGCCTTTCTCAGGCAACAGCCACAATCCCCTTCAGGGTGAACCATTAAAACCACTACGTTAACCTATGCTTAGCCCTCTGGTAGCTTGGCAGAAAAGAAGTTAGGCTTAACTTACGGGTATTTTGTTAAAGTATTTATACAGCATACAAAAAGTAATTAAGTAAAAACACAGCATTAGAAAATTCCCACACCTATTCAGAAAAATAGAGTAAATTTGAATAGATTATTTGACAACAAAGCAAGAAATATCCAATCAGTAGAACTGGAGATATGCAGTACTAAAAGTTTCTACAAAAATAGTGTTTAAAAGCACAACCTGTTGTATCTTTTGCGCTGGTACAGAACAAATTCATAAGTTTGTGGCCGACCGCAATGGCGCGCAGGCCAGTTATAGGGACTAGGTTAGGCCCGCTGAGAATTGTTCCTTGTGTCTTTAATGTGGGGCATTTCGCCAACGAGCGGTGGGCCTGAGGTGTAATGTAAGGTCCTGTGTTAAAATGTGTCACACAGCATCAGTTTCAATAAGCGATGCAAGGTCTGGCATTGAGCTGTATCGTGCTGCATCAGTTCTGATGAGGAGCTGTGAAGACTTTGAGTCAAGGTGCACGTCAGGTTGCATTGCGTTTTGCCAGTCTTGATGAGGAACTGAGAGGGCCACGTTGGGGGACCTGCATCAGGTTGCTTTGTGCAGTGTTGGTTCTTGCTGGAGACCACAGCTGACCTGATACAGCACCTTTAATGTCACTTCCAATGGTCCAGAACTCTGGAGGCACTACTTGAGGAATCAGAGCTCAAAGCAGGAATAGTCCAGGTGAGGGCTCAAGATGGTTGGAGCCTTTTCTCTCCGTGAGGCTCTGATCAAGAGGCCAGCCAACTAGCTCTTGGAGACAGTTCGGTGGTCCTGGGTGCAAGGTGCTGGTCCAGTCCTTCCTATGCATGGAGCTGGGCAGCTGAGCACCAAGGAAGAAGAGTAGTTCTTCTTGCATCAGGACAGTCCTTCTGAGTCTTCCACAGGTCCAAATGTGACCTGAAGGGCGGGTCTGAGGGTCCAATAGTTATACTTGGTGCCCATTTTGAAGTGGGAGAAGCTTCTGGATTTCCCCTACAGAGGTGTCTGGAATGTCCTGCCTCCCTGACTGGGTAACAGTCTGTCTGGGGCACAATAGGCTAGTGTGAAGTCTTTTGTGTGTGCGCTAAGCTAGTGTCTTTGAAGTGCAAGTGTGGTAGGTGAGAGCCCCACCACCCCATCAAGTCACAGATTGCCAATCCTGCCAACACCCAGACTCTCTATTGTGATGCTGTATGGGAGGAATACAAAAAAGGCCAGCAGGCAGCTACTCTTAGTAATGTGACCCAGGAACAGGCTACAGGCACCAAATGGTTAGGACAGGCAAATGGCAACTTTCTAAAAATTGCATTTTCAGAAGTGCTACTTAAAATCTAACTTTACCATTAAAGAGGATTTTATATTACAATTTCTCAGACACCAAACTTGAACTTCGACCTTCTCCCAGTTAAACATTAGCACTTATTAAATGTAATAAGGTAACCCAATGTTATCCTAAGGGAAAGGTAGGTCTCAGAGTTGCAAAATATGTATGTGCGAGTTGTTCACTATCAAGATATGTAAAACTTAAAAGTACCTTGCCCTATGGGCTCTTTAGGGTCTACCTAAAGAGCCATTTATATTTTGCCAAGTTGAACTGGCAGATTAAAACTGAAGGCAGGCTGCAATGGCAGACCTGAGGCATGTTTTACAGGGCTACTTACATGGGTGGCACAATAAATGCTGCAGGCCCACTAGAAGCATTTAACTTACAGGTCCTGGGTATATGGTATACCACTTTACTAGGCATGTATGAGTAAATTAAATGTGCCAATCAGGTGTAAGTCAATTTTAATTTTACCATGTTTTAGGGAGTGAGCACTTTAGCCCTGGCTAGCAATGGTAAAGTGCACAGAGTCCTAAGTGCAACAGAAATGAATTGACCACAAATAGAACAGGTGAAAGCACAGTGTTTGGGGAAAGACCACCCTAGCGTTTACAGGTGTGACACCACTGTAAATGCAAGCACTTGAACCACATTTAAACAGAACAAAGGAATTGGGAGTTTGGCGGGTTCAATATACAACTATGTCTCTGTCTAGCAAACTCTAAATGACGCTTTATGTCTTGTGCTTAGCAGTTGATTAGATTTGTACCAGTGTGACAAGCTTTCGTTAATTTCAGTTTAGATGGCCCAGGTATGGGTTGGGATTATTTTGCTTTATTCAGGCATCATTTTGAAAGTATTAGCATGTCATTTTATCTGAGAGTTCTTTATGATTTGTCCCGAAATTATACTATAATGGTGTTTTAGTGACAAAGCCAAATAAATACATTAAGAATTAAAGGGCATATCAGCAACCTGTGATAATTATCGCCCAGCGCTTTTAGCGCAAGGATAATTATCACAGGCTAAAGCTGGATTCTGTCATGGAGGTAGCGTGCTATCAGCAACGCTTATCTCCCAAGCGATAGGAATCCATGCATTAGCTGGAAAACAGTGATTATCGCTGGAAATCCAGTGATAATCGCACTGCGAGCAATGATACCTTGCTGATAGGCCAGGGTGGCTTTAGCCATGTAATCCACCTCCCATTGGATTACATGGCTAAATCAGATTACAAGCAGGCGTAAGGAAAGTAGCGATAACTGTGGTTAGCACTACTTTTCTTATTGCTCTGCTTGTTTGCGTGCAGCTTGATAATTGGAGAAATGTCGGTTAGCGACATTTCCCCAGTTATTTTGGCACGGAATGCCCCCTTTGCATCTCATTAGAGATGCATCGCTGGGCATTGTTGTAAGGAGCGCTTAATCAGCAAAACACGCAATAGCATGTCTTTGCTGATAAGGCAAAATTATCGCCGCTTTTTTTCCGAAAACGGACGCAAAAGCGTCCATAATTTCATAGCGCCGCCTTGCTGATATGGCCCTTAGATACACAGACAGAATCCCCGCCCACAAAATTGTGCAAGATAGTACCTGCTTTAAAATGATCAGAAAGTAATTGTGTATTACACTCGTCTCAAACTCCTTTTACCTCTAAATAATTTTCTGATAATTCCTGCTTGTATGTTCAGCTAAGCTTGGCTTATATTCCTAAAAAAGCATACACATTCCATGCAAATGAAACCACTTAGGCACAAATGGCAAATAGTTAAAAAGGCGGTTACATCAGTAATGTGCCACGTCACAGAAGTGGAGTCTGTTTAGAATAGGAAAAATGTGTTGTTACGTGCTCTTTCTATACATAGCCTGCCTACAAGGCTAATGGGCCACATACAATACGCCCACACATGTATGCAGACACATATTAAAATAGTCATTTGAAAATGTGATGTTTGTCAAATGATCATGCAGCTAGATATAGTTTAATCACAACTGGGATCCACTCCTGCAATATCGAGAACACCATTATCAAACTGCTAAAAATATCTAAGCAAAATATCGCCTCCCTTAATTTTGTGATGATGAATAAATAGACATAAATATAGATTTTCTATGCTCAACTCCACATGTGGGGGCATATTTACAAGCTCCTATCGCCACCACAGCGTCACTTTTCATGACATGGTGGTGACAGGGGCTTTGCCCTATTTACAAGGCATCGTTAAGCCACTTAAAATGGCTTAGCCGTCCCAAGTATGCTATACTTAGCGGGAAAGGGGAGGGCAATCGGTGTTGTGCAGGTGGGCGTTACACCGCAACACCCATTGATTTTGACACTGTCCCATATCTACAAGGGTGGCGTAAATAGGAGGCAGTGCCAAAATTAAGACCAGAAAAAACCTGGTCTTACCCTGGCACAACGACGAGAAATGTTTAATTTCTCCTCGTTTTTGCTGATTCCATGTGTGCTGCTTGTGCAGCACACATGGACACAATAAAACGCTATTGATTGTCTATGTGCAGGAAGGTATCCCTTCATGAACATAAACGATCATATAAAAAATGACGTTTTACAAGTTCTATGTGTGCTGCATTAAGCAGCACACATAGAAGTTATATTAAAACAACATTTAAAGATTGTTTATGTTCATGAAGGGACCCCTTCCTGCACGTAAACAATCTTTCCCTATGATGCAAGGGGGCCTGCTATGGCTCTAGGAAGCTAAATTTAGCGCCAGCGCAGGGGGAAACGCAGAGCTGCACAGTATTGTTGTAAATATGGTGCATCCCTGCGTTTCAGAAGTGGCGGAGCACTGTGTTAAGCCAAGGAGACTAATGCCGCTCTCAGCCACTTCTATTGTAAATATGCCCCGTGATACGTATATATGGGGTTAAGAATAGTAAATGTGTACTGATCTGTAAATACTTATCTTTACTATATTCTGCAAGGTAGGTATTAAAATCGCTATTGGGACATTCATAAACTCTGCATGCACTTCTTCATAAACAGATACGGTGTATGATATTGGATCGTGGCCTGTTTACATTATTGAAATCAATAGGGGTCTGATCTGCATTTTTTACTTCTAAGTCATTTCCATGAAACATATCAGAAGAGAGGCTGGCAATGCTTCACGCAGCTGTCCAATTAGCAGCTCTCGAGAGTGATGGGCGGTAATGAAAAATAAAGAGAGGTTAATGCTGAACTTGGCAGTGTTGTCACTGACAGTAATGGATACAGGCTGATCCATCTCTCGAGAGGACATCTGTGATTTTTTGGCCTTTTCCGATACCGTACTGCTCGCTGCAGATTTGGGCCCACCGTTTCCACCGCCTGACTGAAGCGGTAGGTTTATGTGAACAAGCAGTTTGAGGGGCCGTTGAAACAGCAGAGTCAGATGCAAAGATAATTCATTTTTAGAACCGTGAAAAGAACCTAAAGCATGGTTTGCGTCACAGCAAAATGGAACCAAAGGCTGTAGAAGAGATCTAACACCACGATTAGAGCTAGTAGAATGATTCTGATAACATGAAGTTCTAGACTGAACAAAAGAGAGGTAATTCATAACACATTCTGCACTATTGAGCAGGGCCACTGAAATTCTGCCGAAGGAGAGAGCAAAATTATGCGGCAGGGTTGAGTAAATTATGCAGCAAGAAATGGAAAATTATGTGGCATTATGAGGGACATTTTGTAACAGCATTACCGCATTATTTCATAATTTTCAAACTTAGTAACACTCTGTGAACATTGGTTGCATCTCATTAGTAACAGTTTGACATCCAAATATAGCACTAGAGCAATAGAAAGGTAACCATTCCACCTCCCAAAGGGGCTTCCACTGCTCAGTAACACGTTGCATTTCTAGTAACTTTTGAACCGTTTATGCCAGAAATGCATTTTTGGGGGGTTAAAATCTGCAGATTATGGGGCAGATCATGGATTATGCGGCAAATGCAGCAAATCTATAGTTATGCAAAAATCGCAGCGACTGCACAATTGCATAATTCCAGTGGCCCTACTTATAAAACAAATGTAGGTGTGGAAAGAGTGTAATCTGTGACTGGATATTGAGACCTAGAATAAACGTTTGAGGAATTTTCTCGCACTTGAATCTGCGGAAAATCGACATGTTGGTAGCTTTCAAATAGTTGTTTTTGTCTGTTAGGGAAAGCCAAATATGTGGTCCCCACTGAGTGTCATGGGAGGCGGTATTGCAATTGCAGTTGGTGCACACAAAGTTGAAACCTTGGAATTGTCAAACACGGTCAAGGCTGTTGCAAATACTGACTGCACATGTAGGTTACAACATTTTTAATATAAAACTCTGTAACTGAGAAATCACAAATAGATTACTTTAGCTCTTCATTTGGCAAAGGCACTTTCCCACTCCACTAACAACCAACGTGTAATCACCACCATGAAGAATCATTTTGATGGTGCCTCTCCTTGGTTTTTTCAGCTAAGAGGAATGCCGAGATGGAAGTCTTTAGGCCACACCCACTTTATATCCAGTGGGAGTGAGGTGATCCACGAAAATGTTCTCAACTGTTCCCACCACTGGATGATCTGCTGGGACAGTACGCAAGCCCAGCACCCTGATGTAGGCCAAGTGCTACATATTTTTCAGGGATTGAACTTATTTTGCAACTTTAAAAGTGCCCCATCTCTTTTCCCCGGAAGACAGATTGCGCCTCCAGGGACTCCTCCAGCGTGGCTCTTTTTTTGACCTGTTGAATCTCGCCAACCCCCTCACTTGTGCACAGATGATTCCTTACATCTCATTCTCAAACCCAACTTCTCAAAACTCCCCTTCACAGCGATAGAAGCCTTTTTAATCTTATTGTATTTTTTTCTTCAAAATATGGTATAAGATACCATGATTTAATTTTTTTCTTCTGCCAGGTCTTCCACTGGTTTTACCACCATCATCTTCTCATGCACCTGTATTTTTTGCAAGAGGTTGGATGAAAGAAATATTGCGATTGTCACATAGCAGTTAGATCCTGTGTTGGAGCTGTTGGGCACAAAAGTGTAATCTGAGGAGCCCTTTCTTGCTCACCAGCTCTTAAAGGGCCACTGTGCACAAAAACACACCAATTCCAGATAAGCTAGCATTTTCCATATTTTAATGAAGACCTGCCACCTTTCTCCAGCGTTTAGAGGAAGGGTACACCGTCCATCCATTAGTGCCTGCCTCTCTCATCAGTCAACAGGGACTAAAGCAATGCAGATGATCTCTGGCTTGATTTTGACCTGCCCCACATCCAATAATGATCCTAGCATAATTTTGCACACTGTTTGGAACCTACCCGACGCGCTAGAGCGAAGGGAATAGGGCATTCGACCACAAGCACCAGCCGCCATCTTGGGGCTGGGTCGGGACGCGGTCTAGCTCTTTTCCACTTCCGGGAGAGAGCTATTTAGAGCGAGGGAGCCCACAGATCTGTTGATACCATTTGCACATTACACGAAGCTGAACTTGCACTAGCGCTGATCGTTTTTACATAGAAACCTTTTATTTACCTTGTAGGCTGCTAGAAACGAATTTAGGAAGCTGCTGAATGAATTTTAGAAAATTGACATTTTAAAACAAAGTGTATTTTTAATTGCTGATTATGAAGATATTAACATTGCACTGATCCTAGCATAATTTTGCGCACTGTTTGGAACCTACCCGACGCGCTAGAGCGAAGGGAATAGGGCATTCGACCACAAGCACCAGCCGCCATCTTGGGGCTGGGTCGGGACGCGGTCTAGCTCTTCTCCACTTCCAGGAGAGAGCTATTTAGAGCGAGGGAGCCCACAGATCTGTTGATACCATTTGCACATTACACGAAGCTGAACTTGCACTAGCGCTGATCGTTTTTACATAGAAACCTTTATTTACCTTGTAGGCTGCTGAATGAGTTTTAGAAAATTGACATTTTAAAACAAAGTGTATTTTTAATTGCTGATTATGAAGATATTAACATTGCACTGATCCTAGCATAATTTTGCACACTGTTTGGAACCTACCCGACGCGCTAGAGCGAAGGGAATAGGGCATTCGACCACAAGCACCAGCCGCCATCTTGGGGCTGGGTCGGGACGCGGTCTAGCTCTTCTCCACTTCCGGGAGAGAGCTATTTAGAGCGAGGGAGCCCACAGATCTGTTGATACCATTTGCACATTACACGAAGCTGAACTTGCACTAGCGCTGATCGTTTTTACATAGAAACCTTTTATTTACCTTGTAGGCTGCTAGAAACGAATTTAGGAAGCTGCTGAATGAATTTTAGAAAATTGACATTTTAAAACAAAGTGTATTTTTAATTGCTGATTATGAAGATATTAAGATTGCACTGATCCTAGCATAATTTTGCACACTGTTTGGAACCTACCCGACGCGCTAGAGCGAAGGGAATAGGGCATTCGACCACAAGCACCAGCCGCCATCTTGGGGCTGGGTCGGGACACGGTCTAGCTCTTCTCCACTTCCGGGAGAGAGCTATTTAGTCCTCGCTCGCTTAGGATGCGCAGCGGACGAGCGCAGCGGGCGCGCGCCGAAGACGCGCCTAAGACAAGCCCGTCTGCGCCCGTCCGAGCCAGATCCGGGCCCAGGGCCACCCCCCCTGGTCCTGCTGACATCCTGTATACCGCATCTACCCTACGCTACACCTCCACTCAGTTGAATGAATGGAACACGGGATTAGGTACGTCTTGTCACGTATTGCCGTCTCTAAAACATTCAATATCCACATCCATGTCATGTGTAGGCTGTTCTTTCACGCTGCCACCTCCCCTGCCTGCGATAAATACCACATCCTACTCATCCATAATTGCTAGTGCCTCTTCACTAGCGGCACAGTATACTAGAGCCGCACTTATTAACTCACGTTCCCTCCCCAAACATAGTCTGGAAATCAGGGAGAGCATTATTAATCACGAACTGGACATCTTGTTCATCACAGAATCATGGGGAGATGAAGCATCAGGCCCAGATTTTGTGCAAGCTACCCCTGAAGGTTATAGCGTAGCTAAACAAGATAGAGCCTCGGGGCGAGGCGGAGGCCTAGCCATTATTTATAGGGACACTTATCGTGCCAAATTTGAGCCTATTCAAAGTACCAGTTGCGAAGCTTTCGCATTTTCCATTAATCTTACTCATAAACAGGCCTTCAAAGGAACTCTGGTATACAGGCCACCTGGGCCGCGCACTAAATTCCTAGCTGCACTTACTGAAATTATGGAATCAGTAATAGAATCCCCGACTTATACAGTTCTTGGGGATTTCAATTTTCCTTTGGAAAATATGGAAAATAAAGATACATCCCAGCTTATTACTGATATGCAGGCAATAGGATTGCAGCAGCTGGTGAAGGGCCCCACGCATGAAGCCGGACACACGCTGGATGGCCTGTTCACTAATGACCAAAGCATTGAGCTGGGAGCTATGCTACCTCTGATATGGTCTGACCATCAAGCCATTACTTTTAGGATTCGGATGCTACCGCTCAAACCCCCTCAGATTAGCGTTAGAGCATCAGTGGGGGCGCGGATGTGGAAAAATGTAGATATATCACATCTTTCAAATCTACTATTGTCATCAGCCCCGGAAAACGGAGGCGATACTGAAACCATGTCCATTAAATTTCAGGAATGGATATCAAAAGCAGCGGACGAAGTTGCACCTGAAAAAATCTATCGCCCCAACAGAGCGACTCCTTCTGCTCAATGGTACACAGAGGAGCTACGGCTCCAGCGCCAGTTCTGTAGAAATTTAGAAAGGCGCTGGAGAAAGCACTATAGTTCTTCGGCTAAACAAGAATATAAAAGTGCTCTAGCAATATATAAAAAAGCCATCAGTATACAAAAGAATCTGTTCTTCACTGGTCGAATTGAGCACGCACAGAACTCAGCTAGGATGCTATTTCAAGTGGTGAACTCTCTGTCCAATCCTCCAGCTGGATCTACAATAGAGAATTCGCAGGAATTTTGCACCGCACTAGCCACATTTTTTACCACTAAGGTAATGGATATTTATTCCACCTTCTCCAAAGAGCCGGCAGGAAGAACTGCTGATTTAACCATTCAACCAGCACTGAAGTATCCTTCCCTTACTCAGTTTCAATCAGCTACCGAAGATCAGGTCAACGTACTTATTGGCAGGATTAAATCAGGCCCTCCATTGGACCCATGCCCTCCAGCCATAATGAACCAACTACACAATGTGGTTACTCAGCCGCTGACCAACATATGCAATTCCATCTTTAAAACCGGTGTCTATCCACAGATCTGGAAGAAGGCTATTGTTAAACCTTTGATTAAGAAGCCTTCCTTAGACCCTACCATCACTTCCAACTATAGACCTATTGCCTGCCTTCCCTTCCCTGCCAAAATATTAGAGGCAATAATGAATAAACAGCTCTCTGAGTTCATTGAACAACATAAGCTCTTAGATGATACTCAGTTCGGGTTCCGGAAGGAACACGGAACTGAGACAGCATTGGTAAAAGCCTCGGATGAAATTCGAGAGATCATGGATTCGGGAGGCGCGGCAGTGCTTATCTTGTTGGACCTGTCTGCTGCCTTTGACACGGTCGACCATGTTATCTTGGTCGACCGTGTCGCAGCTCTTGGAATTAGTCATCTGGCTAAAGATCTTATAGCCTCTTTTCTAGTCAATCGTAAACAGGCAGTCAAATTGGGCAACTACTATTCGCCCACTTCTGAATTGCTCTGTGGGGTCCCTCAAGGATCCTCGCTAAGTCCCACGCTTTTTAATATCTACGTTGCAGACTTGGCGAGGGTCATTAAATCTCATGGGATGCGATTGACTACTTATGCGGATGACACCCAACTTGTGTTGGCAGTACACAAGAATGGTCCAGTGGTGGCAGCTAAGTTTCAGGAGGGGCTACTGGATGTACAATCATGGATGCACAGTAACTGCCTGAAACTTAATGCAGAGAAGACCGAAGTGATGACCTTCGGTAAGATCTCCCCCGAATGGTCCTCAACATGGTGGCCCGGTCAGATGGGCTCCCCCCCGGTTCCTGCTGTTAAGGTTAGGAATTTGGGAGTTATCTTCGATAACAAGTTATCATTTGGTTACCATGTAAATAAGGTGGTCTCTGCTGCATTCTTCGTGCTGAAGAAAATAAAAAAACTCATGCCATACCTGCCTGCCTCGGCAGGGAAAACACTCATTACCACCTTAGTGTTTTCGAAGTTGGATTATGGAAACGCCCTCTTCCTTGGTACACACAAATACATTCTGAATAAACTACAGTCTGTGCAAAACATGGCAGCACGGATCCTACTTAATATCCCCTGGCGACACCCCACTTCAGTAGCCATACGCCATCTACACTGGCTAAGGGTGGAGAGCAGAATCAAATTTAAGGCGCTCTGTATCGCCTATAAGGCCATTCATCAGACTGGACCGAAATTCCTAAAGGAAGCTTTTCAGGTGTACATACCTGGAAAGGATCTAAGATCAGCGGCAAGCTGTTTATTGCATGTCCCCCGCACAAGAACGGCCACATGGGGAGATAGACGTTTCCTGGTAACAACTCCCAAACTGTGGAACACACTCCCCCTACATATTAAAACAGCACCAACACTGATTGCCTTTCGCAAGGCCTTGAAGACATGGCTATTCAACCAATAAGTTCACGCTCTGAATTTTGTGCATCCCAGAGTATCTCACTGCGCCTAGACACCCAAGGGTATTAGTTGCGCATTAAAAATTCCAAAAATAAATAAATAAATAAATAAGAAATTGCTTGCTCCTCCTGTATACCAGTCCTGGAAATTCTTTCCCACCCCATTGAGTGCCCTTGCTAGAGAGTCCTTTCTTTCCAAAGGGTTGACCATCCCTTTTTAAGTCTCATTGCACTTCTATATGCTACATCAGGTAGGCATATTTGTTGTTTTAAAGCGCGTGAAAGTAGACCAAACACCATGCCTACATTGGGGATGGAGCTAACCTGGCTGTCTTAATATGAAAAGGTGCTTTCCATGTGAATTGAGAGATTAAAGCCTTAATCCAAAAAATGCTAATGATTTGTGTCTTCAGGACATACCCCCACATGTATCAAAATAGCCAATAGCGAATCATTAATTGCGATTTTTAAGGAATCGCAATTAAAGATTTGTTATTGGCTATGCATGTAGGAATCGCAAATAAATTAGCGATTCCTACAAATTCCTTAATTGCGTCTCGCAAATTGCGAGTCTCAATTAAGGAATTGCTTCCTATTCATTCCTATGGGCCTAGAGGCCCATAGGAGTGAATGGGAATTGCACGCGCAATTTGCGAGTACCCAATAGGTACTTGCAAATTGTGCATTCAATTTCAAGGGTGCGAGGGTGCCAAGATGACACCCTGTAGCTCCCCTGAAATTGCTATGTGAACCCATGTTGTGCGCACACATGCCCCAAGGACATGTGTGGGTGTGTAGCCTTGAACTTTGAAAAATGCACTTTAGTGTATTTTTCAAAGTGTTCGCTAATTACCATCAAGTTTCATTTTACAGTAATTAGCGTCCCCTAATAGTGAAATTGCTATTTTAAATATCAGCAGGCATTTTATTTGAGGTATCGCATTTTGTGATTCCTTAAATGCAGTCGCAATTTAAGTAATCGCAAATTTGCGATTCCTTAACTTGCGATTTTTGCATTTGAGATGATGCACCCCAAATGCAAAAATACTGGTCGCAAAGGGGCAGATTCTGCGAATCTGCCCGTTTGTGACCAGTTTTTATAAGTTTGATGTATGGGGCCCAAGATGTCATGATGTGTCAAAATAAAAAATGAGTGCAAGTCACAGATTAAAGTGACATTTTAATATCTTCTTGTTGTGTTATTTACACCTGGGAATATAAATAGTTTACGAATCTTAGAAATTCCCATACTTTTCCTCCAGAATAAAGAAAGTACGTATAGTGGAAATTGTGCAAATTAATGAAAACAATCCATAGAACTCCTCGAGGTGACCATGGACGTCAATTCACCAAAATACCAGGGGTAGCGGAAGTGACTTCACATTCCCCTTGACCGTAATCTTTCACTTAAACATACATATGCTTATACAAACGCACAAATTCACATATACACTCACACAAACATACACTCTCTGCCTACACTATCTCTTACATAAACACACTGAAAACTGCAAGCATGCATACAACATCCATACATTTAAAAGCATTTATTTTTGCTTACCTCGGCTGCCAGGGAAAGTCATATTCCAGCTATTTGTATTCTATTTTTAATCAAACTAATAGCGAATAATGCAATATTTTTCACTATTGGCATAATACAAAATTGACAAAGAACGAGATGAGTGAAGCCCCCACCGTCGTCCAGCTGCTTCTGCTCCTATCACTGATTTTGACACTGCTGACTCTTGGAGTCACAAAGGCAGTGGCAGGGGTCACAAGGGACGTTCTAGAGGTCACAATAGTGAACCTTGGTGACCCCTAAATGGCGTCCACACTGTGAGGAGGTGATGCGTGCTGTGAGGAGAGAGAAAGTGAGGGGCAGAGACACCCCCGGAGACATAGCTGCAAGAGGCAATGCCGAGGGACACACTGATGAGTTAGGGGTGGTGAGCCATGGGTTGCTTGCCAGAGGGCAAGAGCAAGGCAGCGGGCTCTCCCCCTGATCTACCGCCACACACCCGGTGACTGGTCTGCTTGCCAGGCCTGCCTGCTCATACCTGGAGCACAAAGTCCAGATCCTGCAGCCTGATATCGAAACTACAGCACCGTGAAGATATGTACCCGGCATGTACACAGCATTTCTGCAATGTTTGACCATATTTTGGTCATGCCCAATATCCTGCGCCTGAGATTCATCTTTGGGTATTGAATGGGGAGCTGGGGGGCCCTGATAGGATTTGACATATCCCCTCCATAGCAAAACAAAAGGGGATGATGGATGGAGCGTTTGAGCAAATCAAACACTCACCCCCAGTCAACTGATCTGGGTTTAATCCATCACCATTCTTTAGCCCACTCAGCCACCCCATTTCAGACACGGCTATATGCAAATCAGTCTGACCCTGTGCCTCGTGGGAACAGTCCAGCCCGAACTGCCAAGCCATGTCTTCCATGAACCGGAAACAAGCATCCTGGGACCGGTTTCGGATTCATAATCCTCATCAGCCAGGCTATCTTGAATCCTGTGGCCAAGTGAGCAAGGGACTCACGTCTGAGCATACCCTGCCACACTTAGGGCGAACAAAGCAAAACAAAAGGGGATGATGGACGGAGCGTTTGAGCAAATCAAACACTAACGCCCAGTCAACTGATCTGGGTTTAATCCATCACCATTCTTTAGCCCACGCAGCCACCCCATTTCATACATGGCTATATGCAAATCAGTCTGACCCTGTGCCTCGTGGGAACAGTCCAGCCCAAACTGCCAAGCCATGTCTTCCATGGACCGGAAACAAGCATCCTGGGACCGGTTTCGGATTCATAATCCTCATCAGCCAGGATATCTTGAATCCAGTGGCCAAGTGAGCAAGGGGCTCACGTCTGAGCATACCCTGCCACACTTAGGGCGAACAAAGCAAAACAAAATCCCCTCCATATCCACCGTACCCCACCACCATACTAGGGAGTTAGAGGGGGCCTGCAAGAAGCTCATGGGAGGAACGCAATAGTAGACGGCGGAGGAGTAGGTATAGCAGTGGCAGTATTAGTGACATCAACCTGCTGCAGGGGGAACAAGCTGGCGGGTAGGGCATAGGCACTGGGCAGACGCTTTCTGCAAGCGGAGGCAGCCAGCATTATGCTGGTGCAGCTTGTTTGCTGAGTGACCCGCTAACTGTACCGTGGCTATGACTGCTTCTTAGTAGAGTGCTCATGCCGCTTCCCTTATAGCAATGGGCACAGATCCATAATTGAGCTAAAGGGAAGGTAGGCAGCATTACTGCCCCCCACCCATCAATTTTCTTTAATTTTTAACATGTTTTTCAATGTCTTCAACAAGTTTACCAACAATTTTACCAACAAACAAGAATTGGGTACGCGCAGGACACTCACCGGTGGTGAAATCATACCTCTTTTTAACCCCCTCTCCACAACCAGCAGTACTAGCCCCCATTGGGTAATACCCCTAATCAGCCAGGCTAGCTTGAATCCAGTGGCAAAGTGAGCATGGGACCCATGTCAGGGCAAAGTTTCAGTGCTTTTTCCATCATCTTCTTGTGTTTGCATTGTTCGCCCTAAGTTGGCACGGTATGCCTAGAAGTGGATCCCTTGCTCACTTTGCCCCCGGATTCAAGCTAGCCTGGCTGATTAGGGGTGTTATTCCCAAACCAGTCCCAGCATGCTTGTTTCCAGCCCATGAAAGACCTGGCTTGGCAGTTCGGGCTGGACTGTTCCCATAAAGAACAGGGTCAAGACTGATTTGCATGTGGCTGGTTCTGAACTGGGATGGTGAAGATCTGTGACTGGGGGTGAGTGTCTGAAAAGTTTCAGCGCTCCATCCATCACTCCTTGTGTTTGCATTGTTCGCCCCAAGTTGGGATGGCAGGCCCAGATGTGGGTCGCTGGTAAGCATGGGCGGATCTAGCGGATCTCGCGTACGCGAATTTGCGGATTTACGGATTCGCAATCCGCGAAGATACGCGAACTCTCGCGGATTTGCGGATTTTCCCGTTTTTTGTGTTGGCGAGCGTTCGCGCCGATTTTGGGACAATTTCGCAATTGCGAACTTACTTTTCGGCACGCAACGGCCGCGACTATGTTGTTTCTACGTCTGGTTTATCATCACAGGTTCACAGTACCCTCTGTTTCACCACTGCCACCCTCTGGGACACCCATGCCACCCTCTGGTACATCCTCACTGCCACCCATTAGGTTTGTTTATCACTGTAGTTTATGGGGGGTGAAAAAAGCAAGCACACCTCCCCTACTTCAACTGCCATGAATTAATTTGGGGTTGATTAATGTGTCAGTTATTTAGAAAGTTCCAGTCTGGCTGGCACCTGCTTCCTTCCTTATCTGTAATTTGCTTTCTGTTGCAGTGAAATTTTTTTTCACAGGACCTTTATGGTCTACTTGTAGCTATTCTATGAGCCTGCTGTTTGGGTCATAGCAGGGTCATAGAATAGTTGCAAACTCTGGAGGGGCCCCTCAGGAAGCACTACAGTGAATGTTACAAATGTTAAGTTTGAACTTTTGCACCTGCTCATTGCTTTCAGTTTAGCAAAAATCGTTTTTTCTGCAATTTCGCGCGTTTTTTGGGGCGCGAATCCGTGCGAGATCGATTTCGGAAGCCGCGAATGCTTGCGAATACACTAATTTTTTTTTGCGACGTGTATGTTCGCGTGCTTTTGTGCGTGTTCGCGAGGCGCTTGTAGCTATACGTTTGCCAACTTACCCTAGCGGTCGTACACGGGCGCGGCCATCTTGTTTGCGTGACGCAATTCCGTTTCCGGCCGCTATGTGTAATCTCGCAAACTGTGCTGCTCGCTAGTACAATTTCGCGCGTGCTCGCGAGGAAAATCTCGCGCGAACTTACCCACGCGGTCGTGAACGGGCGCGGCCATCTTGTTTCTCATTCATTGCTATGGTTCTGGGCATGCTTTCTGTATCCTCTCTGAATCTCTGCCATCCTTTGCTTGTTTGAAGTTTATTTAATCTATTTTACTTATTATCTATCCCTCTATTTTTCTAGCTGTATATTTTTGTGTTTTCTGCTACTTTTAGTTACTTTTAAACTACTTTTTTAAACTCTTTTCTTTTCTTCTTCACTATTCTATTTCATCTTTATCATTTAACTTTATTTCTGCCCAGACCATGGTAAAGGGAGCCGGGAAGCACCCTGAGAAGGGGAAGGGTCCCGCACCCCGTGCCCGGCTCCCGTGCGGGCATTTGAGGGGGGAGCAAGTGGTGCCACGGGAGATCTTTAGCGCGGAGGAGGTGGCCGCACTCATCTTCCACGTCCAGCGCCGCCTCCCCAAGACGATCCTGGGAGGCGGCAAGATCGCAACTGGCTATGGCATCCGGGAGCGCCGGAAGCGGTGGGAGAATATGTGCCGGGCCATGTATAAGCTCTCTGGGGTCCGGCGCACATATAACCAGGCCACCCACCGCTGGACCGATGTCATGGACCGGGAACGGGACTTGCTGGACGCGCTCGGCGTAGAGGTCCCCGGGCTTGGTGAGTAGTAGTAGCTATTCATCACTACTCTGTTTTATCCGGCTCTGTTATTTGCAAATCTTTGTTCTTTACCAAGAGCAATAATGCTGTCGATTACATTGTAGGTAAATTATATTTCAAAATCTTCTATGCATTTCAGGTGCACTGCTCTCCTTCTCAGTAGCCTTGCTTGCTACTATGCTTATTTGTTTTGTAAATTGTGTTCATTTCATTGACCTGAGAAATTATGTATGAGTGTAGTGTAAAGATAAGAACTGCGTAATGCTAGACACTAAGGGTCATATTTTCAATTACCGGCGCATCCCTGCAAAGTAGCAGGGATGCGGCAGTAATTGTGTGCCATGCCACCACCAGCCATTGGCCCAAAACGTCACAGAAGCCTTACGCATCTGTGCCGTAAAGGCGGTGCATTGCTGGAGTTGCGTGCCAACGATGGCGCAGCTCCAGCAATACTCTGGGGTACCCTATCTCCCCAATGCTGCATCAAGCCGTACGTCGGCTTCAAGCGCGCAGGGTTTGACTCATGCATCATTGTCTTAAAAGTGACTGATTGACATCTTGTAGATTTCCCTCAGCCACTTTTAGGATTCGTTCCTGCGCAGGTACGCCCTCCCTTGCGCCGGAACGCCCCCTGATGGCGCAGGGCTTTACAACGTGATGCATCGCCCATAATTTTTTTTTTTAAATATATACGCCGCACCAACACCATGGCGAGTCTTTTGTTCTGCCGCTGTGTCACAAAAGTCACGCAACAATGGAGGAAAATGAGCCGCAAGGGACTTCTAAATCAGCCCCAACAGACTGAAGTCCAGTCCTTCCTTTAGACACATGGCTATAAGAAGAAATAGTGGTGGTGGTGGGTGGATTGATAGTTTGAGTATTCACTGATCTGCAAGCAGGATGGACTTTGTCTGTCACTTCGCGTGCTGCGGACTGCTGCCTGCAGTGCCAGGCCTAGGCAAACCTCTTTAGTAGTCTGTTTATTGAGTTACATAGAAACTTTCTAAGTCAACGGTCCGCAAATCAGGCAATACGAATAACGTAGTATACCACATGAGATAGATCCCGTGGAATAGTTGTCTATCTATTTGCTATTTCTCCCAAAAATTTTGTTATTGTTCTTTTGAAATGGTTGATTTGGTTGACAAATCTCATCCATGTTTTCTGGTCTTTCTTTCTTTCATGTTGTACATCAGCTCCCCTTCAAGGGCAAGAGGACACAGGAGGAGGAGGGTGCTGTTCAGGAGGATGCAGGCCAGGATCGGGCAGGCGAGGGCTCCTTTGCTGGCCCCAGTAAGTTTTAATTGTACTAAAGAGTACCTATTTTTTCCTAGCGTTCCTCATTCGATTTTTCTAAATCGTCTTTGATCTTCTTGTAGACTGGATATAAATTCTTATCCTGGCTCGAATATGACTCCCTGTGGTATTACTAGATTATTCTTATTTTTCTGTCTGTGTAGCTAACTAAGATTGGACATTTGGCAATTCCATTGGACTCCCATTCTATTCAGCAATAGCTCTATGCACTGTCTCCTTACTGACTAGATAGTGTGGCAGAGTCATTTAGCTCCCGAAGTCACCGATGATTGATCCCCAATGATCTATAGATTATCGTACGCAGGACAAGAGAGTACGGAGTCACAGCACAGTCAAGAAGTGTCAGAGGCACTCATGCTTGCAAAAATTCCAAAACCTTTAGCTCATCCACTCTAGTCTGGAGGACCAAAAACCACAGAGTCTATTTAAGTTTAAAAGCTTTATTAAAAGTAAACACATTTATTAAAATCTACTTTGTCATAAAACTATTTAACTGAAAACGGAAAAGTGCTTAGTGCTGACGATTAATTGGACACATTTCTTGTGGTCGAGCCGAGCTCTCACCTGGTTTGAACTTGATCCTGGTTGTGTTCTTAGGAGTCAAGCTTCTGTCTGTTAGGAGAAAAAGTGGTGCGTGTTAAAAATAAAAAGCAAGCATTCATCAGTTGTGCATAAAAGTGCAGCAAGACAACAGCCTTCCCTGGAAAAAGGGAAATTTTTACTTTAGAGTAGACAGTCACAAATTATTACATTGTATTCTGTTTTTTTAACATTTCTCCTAGACCAAATATTATATAGTAGTGAGTGGTGTATTCTAACATTCTTAAATGTACTTTGTAGGTGTAACATCTGGTGACGGGGCCAGCGCGGAGGTGGCGGTGTTGGGCGAGGACTCGGAGGACTCTGGGGAGGAGGCGGTGCAAGAGCCGGCGGACGGTCCTGTGGGGGTTCGCACGGTGGTGGCGGGAACAGGTAAGCTATATATTCCTTACTTATTGAGATTGAAGACTGCATAGTGTGCTTTCTGCACGGGTGTATTACAAATCAACCAGGTAGTAGCCTCCTCGAAATGTACTTCGACTTAGCTGTGAAGTTTTTGGTGAGAAGAATCCCAATAAGTTCTTAGACGAACGTGATGGATGGGATGAACGAAAAGCGAAAGAAGGGTGTAAGTAAGTGGGACGCGAAATTGTATGATGGCTGGCAAAGAAGAACGATATGTGTTTGCTTGGCCCCCGAGGTGGCTGGGAAGGAAAGAATATGGTATGGTGCATGGCTGGGTCAATGATGAAGCAAGGATGGGTGGAAGGACATCAGCCTGGGTGGGTGAAACAGAAACTGTATGTGTGCGTATACTTTGAATGAATGGATGCCTGGAGCATGGTATTCTCTGACTCTTAGATAGCACATGTGTATCTAGAGAGAGTAGATGGTCGCTGGATGAACTAAGTGTTACCTTGAAGAGCATGTACCACCGCACCCGCACGTCCGTTCCAGTGTAGGGAAGGCAAGGAAAAGAAATTGTAAATGTGTCCAATACTACCATGAATAGTAGCAGTACTTTGTATTGCAACTGCAAGCACAGCATATATCTGGTTATTACGGTGGACACTCCGTACCTCTCTTAATAACTTTAGTTTAGTTGTAGTGCGTCATTCATGTGTGGGTGTATCACTGTTCACTCAATATTAAGCAAAGCACCTAAAGTCATCCCATATGTCATCAAATACGTCCCATGTGAAGTGATAGATAATCAAATTATTTAGCTTCTTCATTTTCCTTTTCTAGTACTCATTTACACTGTAGGGTGAAAGGTAAATTAATTAAGCAGTAGCCCTTGTAACAGAGTATTCTCAGTGCCACCCGTAATAGAAAAGTAATAGCTTCACCACCCGCATGTACTGGACGGGTACAGTAACGCAAGTCTGTCTCACTCATCATGGTGTGCAACTGTTTTTCTCGGGTGCAAGTTCACTGTGCTGCCATTCTGCCGGCTTGCATAAGATAACGTACCAATTTTCCTAAACAAGAGAGAAGAAGAAGAATAAGACTGGTGGACTGTCATAGTCGGCTGTAATGGAAGTCCATAGTGGTCGTAGAATTTGTTCATTAAACTACCACTAATGTTAGAGCAAGGATGCAGAAGTGGGAGGTTACATAGATACTGTCCTCAATAGTTATGTACTGTGCTTTCAATTTGCTACTTGTACTGTGACCCAACTTTCGGCTCAATCACTTTGTGTTATTAATGCTAAGGAGCATTGGTTACAGACTATGTCTTTCTTTCTTCATATAGTTGCTCCTTCCAAATCAACATCACGGAGGGAGCAGGCTCGAATGGCCCGGCAACGGAGGCTGGATGCCACTGTCGCCGAATATCGGCGGCTGGTGGCCCTGGAGGAGGAGGAGGACACGCAGTCGACCGGTGCAACAACAACATCCTCGACTGGGACAGCTGCATCCTCCTCCGTGACCCCACGGGACGCCAGCATGCGCAGTGCTCCAGCGGGACCGAGCCGGGCTAACAAAGCCAACCGCCACCGCCAAGCAACAGAAAGACCAGCTGCCCCCCACAGGAGCTGCAAGGCACGCCAACGCCGCCTAGGGGTCCGAATGTCCTACCTGGAGCAGGAGGTCCAGAACTATAAGAACTTGGTGGAGGGCCTCCGCTTCGAGCTTGCCACCCTCCGCAAGGAGTATGATGCCCATGCCGCAAAATGCACCAGCACCCTCCAGTAGTGGAGAGTCCCTTGCCCTTTTATTATAGACTTTTGGGGGGTGGGATTTGGGAGTTGGGATCGTTTTGGGACTTTTCAAAGACAATCGTTGGGGTTAGGGTGGGTCTTGAGGGAGATTATTTTGTTAGGGCTACATAAATATACATTTTTAAACTTTATCTGACCATACCTGTTTTTTACTGCTTTTCAGTCTGGTGGGTGGGGGACGGGGGTGTAACAGTAAGTTTGTTTTCCTGAACAGTCGTAGGACTTTAGTAGTACTACCGTCAATCTCTCGTCTAGTCCTAAATAATACTCCATTATACTACCTCCCACCAAACGCTTATCTTACCTGTAATTTGTGTTAGAAATTAGGGCTAGGCCCAGGGCTGGCTCCACGTGAAATGGGGATTAACGTTGGCAATCCTGGGCGGGTGAAATTTCCTCATTGCGGTGGTACTAGTGGTGTGACACAGTGGCAGTTGCATGCCTATGGAAAAAAAGAAAACGAAACCTGGTTTGTCCTTACTGTAGCATTAGAACGGTTACGGTACGATCGAGAATATAGCAGGTGACAGTACACTAGAACAGTGCCATAATGTAGCCTAACAAATGGTAAAGTATTTGCTTGCAAGTATAACTAGTACTTGCGTTGAATTTATTTGACATTGGCTCCTACTACTAGAAGATATAGTACTGAAGCTGAGTAAGTCTAGAAGATATCCTCGTATTCCTTCACCAGCCTGTTGCTATGACCTTATCCTCCCCAGCAAGTGTGTGGAATTATTGATGTCATTTTAAGCAGACATCAAGCAAAACAACACAGCCCGGGGGAAGAGGGTTAGGGTTTGGAAAATGGATGGGAATGGGGGTTTCTTTTTGGGTAGGTTTTGTTGAGAGAAGAAAAAAAAAGCACAGCCTGGACAAACAATAATTGAAGATAAAGAAATATTTGGGTACAAACTAAAGCTAAGCACATGCAGTCACACTCATAGAAGAAAACAATGGATACTGTATCTGTCTGTATTCTGTATGTTGTTGGAGTTGTCCTGTTGAATTTGGTAAGTAAGTTGCATGCAGCAAACAATTCCTCTTATTAGCGGCACTCCTCCATTCCAGCTGACGCTTCGTCCATCAATGTTGGTGACCACTGACAGAAGACACCCTGTCCACTGCCTGCCTGGCGGATGTGTACTGAAACCCGGCCTGTAATTATTGAACGGAAAACAGGAAGTGCTATTACAATACCACTGATAAATAAATAAAAGGTATGCACGCTGTGTGGTGCAAAAAGTCACACTTTGATTTCCCTAATAGACAGTAGAATATTTTTGAAATTGCGTGCTCTGTCTGAGTCACCTTTTTAAGGATAAATAAGTATGGCCAAAATATTATAGCGGATCTTTCCCCTCAAGGTAGGTGTACTGTAAACTGTGTTTTAGAACACATTTTGACCTTCCCAGCAATGCTCCCACCAAGACCCTTACTAAAGCCAGTCGCAAAAATGTAGAAGACCCCCAATCAGATCTCCCAAAACGATGCCTAGCAGAAAAATGGAGACAAAACGTACTTTGAAAGTAACAGTAGGCCCAAATACAGACCGTGGATTGTATTCAAACCACTTGCAAGCAAGCAAAAGTATCCATAGCCAGCATCGCTCCAACAGTGCTCTAAAACCCCAGAACTGCGTTGCAATAGAACACCCCGAAACACATGCAATTCTGCTGCTAGGGCTAACCCTAACGAACCCTAACTTACAAAAAGTGCCAAAACTGGTGTTTCCTTATGGATTTTGTCCAAAACACTTCTATCCGGTATTAGACCTTCCCAGGAATGCCCCAGGCAAGACCCGGGCCGCCAACCCACCCGCAAAAAACCAGGCGACAACACCCCCAAACAGCGAAAAAGCAAAATCTCATACTTACAATATCTCTCGGCCTTCGGCCTCCAAACGCGCTGTGCAGCTAGGTCATCATCAATCATCATAACTCCTGTTTTCCACCACGGATTTCCTGAAAAGCAAATGCAATCAAGATTAGACTGTCGCAGCAGTGCTTCGACAGAGACCCCGGCCGCAACCCACCCACGAACAGCAGGAAGCCCCCCAAAACGCTACATTGAGCAAGATGTCAGAAGAAATAGCAAAAAAAAGGCTTTTCCTTAAGGATTTTGTCCAAAACACTTCTATCCGGCATTAGACCTTCCCAGGAATGCCCCAGCCAAGACCCGCCAACCCACCCGCAAAAAACCACGCGACAACACCCCCAAACAGCGAAAAAGCTAAATCTCATACTTACAATATCTCTCGGCCTTCGGTCCAAACGCGCTGTGCAGCTAGGTCATCATCAATCCTCATAACTCCTGTTTTCCACCACGGATTTCCTGAAAAGCAAATGCAATCAAGATTAGACTGTCGCAGCAGTGCTTCGACAGAGACCCCGGCCGCAACCCACCCACGAACAGCAGGAAGCCCCCCAAAACGCTACATTGAGCAAGATGTCAGAAGAAATAGCAAAAAAAAGGCTTTTTCTTAAGGATTTTGTCCAAAACACTTCTATCCGGCATTAGACCTTCCCAGGAATGCCCCAGCCAAGACCCGCCAACCCACCCGCAAAAACCACGCGACAACACCCCCAAACAGCGAAAAAGCTAAATCTCATACTTACAATATCTCTCGGCCTTCGGTCCAAAGTAACGCGCTGTGCAGCTAGGTCATCATCAATCATCATAACTCCTGTTTTCCACCACGGATTTCCTGAAAAGCAAATGCAATCAAGATTAGACTGTCGCAGCAGTGCTCCCAGACCCCAAAACTCACCCACAAACACCCGGAACCCCGCCAAAGAGAACCTCAAAGGCAAGCAAGTCAGCAAAAACGGCAAGAAATTTCCACCTCATATTTGGTCCAAAACACTTTTATCCATTATTAGAGCTTCACAGCAATGGGCCCAAATCCGTCAACTCACCCGCAAAGAAGTAGAACACTCCCACAAGTACTGAGTCTTTCTTCATTGGGCGTAATCCAGCACTCTGCTTTGAGGGAAATCGCAGTCTGGAGGAGGAGGATAGAGGAGCATGTTCTTCAGAACTTGTGAACCTGAGGAATGTAGACTGCGGCACCTTCAAATCAATAAGCAAACAAGTGAAGACAGTTCTGCTGATGGTCTTGTTTTTGGGATTAGGTCATTAAAGTTTGAATTAAATTAACTGTGCAAAACAAAGAAAGAGAGACACACAGGAATAAAAGTGAATAAGGACGAAAAAGAAAGTTATTTATTCATTGTCTCATTTTCAGGGCTCGGTGTCAGGGAATAAGAAGAAGATTTCGTCATCATACTCTGCGAATTCAGGCAGGATGAGGTCAGTGCCACCGAACAGAGAACAAATCCCCTCATCTACGTTGCCGTCCTCCTCATCTTCATGCGGCGTGCTTTCTCGAACATTGTAATCTGGTGGTATGAGGTGCTGATTCATCTTGATCATTGTCAGCCGCTCCACATTTTTGGGCGAGAGCCGGCTCCGTTTGGGAGTTACAATGCCACCAGCAGCACTGAAAACACGTTCAGAAGACACACTTGCGAGTGGGCAAGACAAATAGTTTATAGCCAGGTTGGAGAGCTGTGGCCACAATTGTTTTTTGCCATGCCAATACTGCAATGGCTCATCATTAAGAAAGACCTCTGTTGAGTCATTCAGATAGTCCTGCACCATCGACTCAAGGTCATCAACGGTTCCTCCACTTTGCTTACTTTTTGCCGTGCCTGTGACATTTTTTCGAGAACCATACCCCATCAAACTTAGCCAATCCTCCTCCGCAGCCACTGTTAGTGTTGTCATTGTGTGTGGTGCAGATGATCCACTTGCCGGTGTCTTTAACGGCTGAGAGGTCACTTGTGCCCCAGCCACAGGTGCAGAAGTGGATTCTTGTGACTGGGGATGGCCTGCTGATGCTGATGTACTGTCTTCTCCTTCAATAACCTGCCGTTCTTTTTCAAACCTCTTGGCTGACCAGGCTAACCAATGTTTGTACTGTTGAACATCTGCATCAGCAAAAGGAAAGAATGCTTCGCCTGCCAGCGCCTTTTTGTAGCGTGGATCCAGAATAGTAGCACAAATGTAATGCTGTTCTGACTTGATCTTTTGAAGACGTTCATCACCACGTAGGCGCTCTAATAATTTCTCAGACAAAATAAAATGGTCTTTTTTTTTTCATCTTTTTCAAACTCAGAAGACACCGCCATCAGTTGGTGCTCCAGCATGCACAACAATGGGATAGCTTTTCCCAAATTACAGTCCTCCTGGCTGACTGCACGCAGGAAGAACTCAAAAGGACGAAGCATGTCTGTCAGGCTTTTAACTATGTCCCATTGCGCCGCACCCATCCGCATGTCCTCCTTCTGAGATGTACCCTCTGTGAAGAAATAGTGATCGAGTACCGTATACTGCTCATACAGACGCTCAAGCATATAGAAGGTTGAGTTCCAACGTGTTGCCACCTCCTGGATGAGTGCTTTCACTGGTATTCGACTTTGAAGTAGCAGCCTCCTCAGATGCTTCCGGGCCTTGAAAGAATGGCTGAAATGGTTGCACATTTTGCGGCAGGTGGCCATTACCGCGAACGCTGCACTGTCTCTATCACTCAAGAATTTTTGACTACCAGGTTGATACAGTGCGCCAAACACGGCACTCTAAAATAGCGACCCAGCGCCATGGCCTTAACTACATTGGCGCCATTATCCGTGGAAACATAACCAATCTGGCGTTTTTTTGGGGATAGCATTTTCAAGACCTTTTTGTCAAACTCCTCCAAAATGTTTTCGGATGTGTGACTTTTCTCCAAGCCAAACATGGCTAGTGTTGCATGTTTCCGAGCAGCTTTGAAAACTTTGTCCGGGTCAACATCTGCGTTTAGCTTTGCTTTAACACCTGAAAAAGAGACCCAGTGTGCAGTGATGCACATGTAATCAGCGCCTGCGCCACTGGTCCACATGTCTGTTGTCAGATGTATTGTGTGAACAGCACTCTTCTGCAAAGCTGCCCCAATCACCTCCAGCACATCTTCATGTAGTGCTGGAACCGCAACTCTGGCAAAATAGAACCGGCTAGGAACCTTCCATTTAGGGCAGAGCGTTGCCACTAATTCTAGAAAACCTACCGCTTCTACAAAAGAAAAAGGGAGAAGGTCCACAGCTAGCATTTTAGCCAGCTTAGTGTTATACAGACGCGTCAGTGGGTTGTTGCGTTCATATGGCACGTCTGAAGTAAGCATTGTTCTAATGTTGCCCTGGACCAAGCATTTACGGGCTGATAATGACTTCGTTGACCCAATTTTGCTCGCTGGTGAACTTTTGTGCGTTGGTGTCTCACTCGCTCCAACACTCTTAGTGTGCCTCACATTGGGTGTGCTGCTGACAGGGGTACTGGGTGTAAGGGAAGTGTTTGACACGTCTTCTTCCTCCTCGTCATCATCAGATGCAACATCAACGTTTCCTTGAATTCGGCCTTTCTTGATCGCATCTAGGTGCGCAAACCATTGGACAGTGTGCTGTCTCCTAAGATGACCTCTCTGGCCTCCGGTACCATAGTTGGTACCTGGCTTACCACGACTAACTGCAAGCTTACAAAGGGTACAAATGGCAAACTTTGGATTTTTTTGACAAACAGTAAAGAAGTCCCAAACTGGGGACTTGAAGTGTCTGTGGGACCTGGAGGAGGCGGCGATACTGGTGGTGGTGGTCATGAAGCTAATGCCAGATGAAGTGGAGGATCTGGATTGCCCAACTTTTGTACGTTTTGCACTTTCACCGCCACTAATTAAGGTCGAGGTGGATGGAGGTCTCTTCTTGCCAGAAAGAAATATGGAAGCGGGACGAGTTGATGTACTACTTAACTCCAATGATTGTGGTGTTTCCACTGCCTCCTCATCGACAACATCATCATCATCACGCTCAGCAGCTCTTCGGGCTACGGTCAAAATGTCTGTTTGCTGCATGCCCGCTGGGGCTGCAGTGACCTTTATGATGACTGGGTCGTCGTTGGCAGAGTCTTCATCAGCAGCAGTATCCGCCACTTCTTGTTGAGCCTCATCACACTCCATAACTCTGAGACTTTGGACGAGCTTCCTTTTACGCTTAACTACCTTTGTCGGATCATGGTGTGCCTCACTCTCAGACGGCAGTGGTGCTGGTTCCCAAGTTTGATCCGTATCATCAGAAGGAGGTGTGCTTGAAGAAGATGTAGACACCACCCTTGATCTCTTCCTTGCTAGGGGTGTGGAAGACAATGAAGGATCATCAGGAGGAGTGGCTTCCTCAAATGATACCTCGCCTTGATTGTCGATTTCCTGATGTGCCCCTACTTCGGGAGGAACAACTATTGTGGGCACTTGTGACCCTCCATGCACCTCTGCTTGCGCATCTCCTTGCGCTGCCTCTCCTTCCACATGTACTTGGGCTTGTACTTGCACATGTGATTGTTGTTGCGGCTGTGGTTGTTCAACACTCGTCAGATGAGCTACAACAACCTGTGTTGATTGAGGGACATTGCTGCTGCTTTCTTGCGATGAGCCAACATCACTGGTCGATGGTGATTGAAGAACTATACTGGCTGCCTCTGCAGCACTCAAGGGCTTGGACTTAAGTTGGCGTGGTGGTGGTGGTGGCACTGAGCCCAATGGAGCGGGGGTGCTGCTGCCAGCTTGGTCCCCAGCAGATCCCGCTGCTGCTGCAGGCATACTTTTTTTTTTACTCCCCAAAAAAGGGGCGGGTGGCACACCAGTCTCCTTGGTAACTTGCTTCTTCTGCTCCTTACTGGCACCTTTCTTGCTAGAGGAGCTACGGGTTACTTTCTTTGGGGCCATCTTCTTCAGAGCAGGTCAGAACAGCAGGCAGCAGTTGCACGAGTTGCAGAGTTGTCTGTGTCCAGACGTGACGTCGCGTGACGTTATGCTGCACACACACACCGCTGCTGGACTTCTTCCTTGCACTGGTGGTTCTCTTGAGTCTTGTGCACCTAAAAGCAATGGAAGACAGAGGAACATCAGTTCAGTTATACACCCCAAAAAATCGACAAAACACAGAAAAATGAGCACAATCCCATGCCATCCATGATGTTTATATTGAAGACACCCCACAGAAAGACTAGGGCCATGCAAGTATGCAACACTCACTACCCCTGGGCATAATGGATGAAAAGTAGGCAAAATAAGTGCAGGCCTCAGACACTGCCTCTTTTCAAAATGGCCCCTTACACCCCAAGCACATGTTGCCTGTACCAGCCAGGACTCAAGATGGCCACCACCACCACCCACATGGCCACAGTCCACATCAACAGTACACCCCCAAAAAACAGAAAACCAGCCAGAAATCACCACAATCCAATGCCATCCATGATGTTTACATTAAAGAGAGTGAGACCACAAAACAGGCACACTCAGTCCATGCACCACTACCCCTTGGCAAAAGGCCCCACCAGCAGCCCCAAAAAAACGACAAAAAACAATAAAATCAGCACAATCCCAGCCCATCCATGGCCTCAATGGTGTTTAAATTCAAGAAGACACCCCTCAGAAACACTAGGCCCATGCAACACTCACTACCCCTGGGCATAATGGATGAAAAGTAGGCAAAATAAGTGCAGGCCTCAGACACTGCCTCTCTTCAAAATGGCCCCTTACACCCCAAGCACATGTTGCCTGTACCAGCCAGGACTCAAGATGGCCACCACCACCACCCACATGGCCACAGTCCACATCAACAGTACACCCCCCAAAAAACAGAAAACCAGCCAGAAATCACCACAATCCAATGCCATCCATGATGTTTACATTAAAGAGAGTGAGACCACACTACAGGCACACTCAGTCCATGCACCACTACCCCTTGGCAAAAGGCCCCACCAGCAGCCCCAAAAAAACGACAAAAAACAATAAAATCAGCACAATCCCAGCCCATCCATGGCCTCAATGGTGTTTAAATTCAAGAAGACACCCCTCAGAAACACTAGGCCCATGCAACACTCACTACCCCTGGGCATAATGGATGAAAAGTAGGCAAAATAAGTGCAGGCCTCAGACACTGCCTCTCTTCAAAATGGCCCCTTACACCCCAAGCACATGTTGCCTGTACCAGCCAGGACTCAAGATGGCCACCACCACCACCCACATGGCCACAGTCCACATCAACAGTACACCCCCCAAAAAACAGAAAACCAGCCAGAAATCACCACAATCCAATGCCATCCATGATGTTTACATTAAAGAGAGTGAGACCACACTACAGGCACACTCAGTCCATGCACCACTACCCCTTGGCAAAAGGCCCCACCAGCAGCCCCAAAAAAACGACAAAAAACAATAAAATCAGCACAATCCCAGCCCATCCATGGCCTCAATGGTGTTTAAATTCAAGAAGACACCCCTCAGAAACACTAGGCCCATGCAACACTCACTACCCCTGGGCATAATGGATGAAAAGTAGGCAAAATAAGTGCAGGCCTCAGACACTGCCTCTCTTCAAAATGGCCCCTTACACCCCAAGCACATGTTGCCTGTACCAGCCAGGACTCAAGATGGCCACCACCACCACCCACATGGCCACAGTCCACATCAACAGTACACCCCTCAAAAAACAGAAAACTAGCCAGAAATCACCACAATCCAATGCCATCCATGATGTTTACATTAAAGAGAGTGAGACCACACTACAGGCACACTCAGTCCATGCACCACTACCCCTTGGCAAAAGGCCCCACCAGCAGCCCCAAATAAACGACAAAAAACAATAAAATCAGCACAATCCCAGCCCATCCATGGCCTCAATGGTGTTTAAATTCAAGAAGACACCCCTCAGAAACACTAGGCCCATGCAACACTCACTACCCCTGGGCATAATGGATGAAAAGTAGGCAAAATAAGTGCAGGCCTCAGACACTGCCTCTCTTCAAAATGGCCCCTTACACCCCAAGCACATGTTGCCTGTACCAGCCAGGACTCAAGATGGCCACCACCACCACCCACATGGCCAAAGTCCACATCAACAGTACACCCCCCAAAAAACAGAAAACCAGCCAGAGATCACCACAATCCAATGCCATCCATGATGTTTACATTAAAGAGAGTGAGACCACACTACAGGCACACTCAGTCCATGCACCACTACCCCTTGGCAAAAGGCCCCACCAGCAGCCCCAAAAAAACAACAAAAAACAATAAAATCAGCACAATCCCAGCCCATCCATGGCCTCAATGGTGTTTAAATTCAAGAAGACACCCCTCAGAAACACTAGGCCCATGCAACACTCACTACCCCTGGGCATAATGGATGAAAAGTAGGCAAAATAAGTGCAGGCCTCAGACACTGCCTCTCTTCAAAATGGCCCCTTACACCCCAAGCACATGTTGCCTGTACCAGCCAGGACTCAAGATGGCCACCACCACCACCCACATGGCCACAGTCCACTTCAACAGTACACCCCCAAAAAACAGAAAACCAGCCAGAAATCACCACAATCCAATGCCATCCATGATGTTTACATTAAAGAGAGTGAGACCACACTACAGGCACACTCAGTCCATGCACCACTACCCCTTGGCAAAAGGCCCCACCAGCAGCCCCAAAAAAACGACAAAAAACAATAAAATCAGCACAATCCCAGCCCATCCATGGCCTCAATGGTGTTTAAATTCAACAAAACAGTTGTATCATGCACCCCTAACCAACCCTGGTCCTACTGGATACTGTGGCTACCAACAATATAATTTATTTAATGTTCTGAAAAAGTTCCAATATTGTACTTGCAGCAACTGTAATGCCCCAAACAAACTTACTTGTGAAAGTTGATTTCTAATCCAAAAGTGATCCAAAGACAGTCAAAAAGGCCTCAAATCCAAATATCCAGCAGCACCCACAAAAAGTAATCCTTCCAGCTCCAGATCCAAATGAAAGTGACCAGGAGATGGACAAAGCACTGGGAGGAGCCTGCTGGACAGGAACAGGAAGTTGGAGACTGTGGGGCACTTCCTTCCTCCCCCCCCAAAAAATGGACTCCCTGCAAAAAAAAAGGCCATGCAAATGTCAACCTGAGGAGTGATTCTGATAAAAATCATAATTTTCTGAAGGTTTATCCTGTTTGCTGGTGATTTTCTTGTGCAGAATTGCAAAATCTCTATTTCGCGAGTGCGAGATTGTTCCTTTCCGCCGCAACTACGTGTTCGCAATTGCGAACTCTCGCGAGGTATGCTGTGCAAGGTGGCAAGCCGCGATTACGTATTCGCGGGCGCCAAACTCCCGCGGGATCACGCAGCAAGATCCAAAATGGCGCGGCACTCGCTAAATATGATCGAGAAAAACAACTCGGCAAACGCTTAATGACGGAAAGTGAACGCGTGCACCACGCCGCGCGCCGCAACCAAGCAAAAAATCCGCTGCGAGCGGATTCACGGATTTTCGACAAATTCGCGAGAGTTCGCGGATTGCGAATTTGCCGAAAATCCGAAAAATCCGCGATCGGAGCGGATTTTACGCCCATGCTTAGTCGCTGGCTTACTTTTCCACAGTAATCAAGCTAGCCTGGTTGATGAGGGGTGCTACTCTGAAACTGGTCCCAGGATGCTTGTTTCTGGTCCAGGGAAAACCTGGTTTGGCATTTCGGACTGGACTGCTCCCATGAGGAACAGGGTCAACACTGGTTTGCATATGGTAAGGTCTGCACTGGAGTGGCGAAGTGAGCTAAAGAACAATGATTGGTGTGTCCCAAATATGTGACTGGGGGTGAGTGTTCAAAAGGTTTCAGCCCTCCGCCCATCATCTCCTTGTGTTTGCAATAAACTGATCATGACCATCCCAAAGGAGAAAATGATTTTTCAAAGAGAAGCAGTAAACGTACCTATTGGTGCTCTATTGCCAACAGGCAAGTCCTTATTAGTGCCTACTGCTTCTGGCCCTGTATCTGAACTAATAACAAGCTTCTTTCAGGTGACAGGCAAGGAAGTAGTGACTATACTCAATGGCAATGTAGCTTTGAAAAGTGAAACCCTGGAGGTAAATCCCTCTCCAAGTTCGACTAACAGCTCTGGGGCATTCCAATATAAAGGTGAAGCTAAACTCACTGACTTTGATAATAAGGGAGCTGAGAATTCGAAAGATGATGTCTGCAAACATGAGGATGAGTTAGTTGACCAGGTGGACCAGTCACAAGTATGGACCAATGCAAACTGATTAACATTCAAAGACCGCTTGTCTTGAAAGTGGATGAGCAAATGGAGCCACACAATCTGTGTGCTTGCACTCCAAACAGGTCCAGTGTATCTAGCGAATCCTCGTTTACTGAAACCGTCAAGCTCATCACTGTGGGCCATGAGAGTCATTAGCTTGTTGAGGTACCTGTACCCCTAGGAAGTGAATACCTAAGTGCCAACTACCTAATATTCATTAAATACAAAACTTCATTCGACGGCTGACCTAAGGTTCAGCACAACAATCCCTGTTGGTAAAAATGTAGAGTTATGAGCATCAACTTCCGGCACTTGCCGCTGTTGAGTGTCACTGAGATCCAGAGAGAACAAAGACTTTGTAGAAAAGGAAGGTGCACCAGAAAGGAAGTCAGAGTTATATACTTAAGTCCATTCAGTTAGTTTTATTGGTGGCAAAAGTAAAAGTGGCCATCAGCCAAAGCATTTCGTTCCTTTGACCAAAGGAACTTCATCAGGGCTCAGACAATCATGTGGTGTATTCTGTAATGTAGCCCATGTTTGTCAATCATGACTTTTTGACCGGCGTATTTGCTGAGCCTCGGGACACAGACGACCCCAATCACATTTCAGGAACTGATTTGCTTGACCCTTATTATGGGGATACCTTCTGATTGTTAGAAAAACACGGATTACATTACAGAATACATTACATGATTGTCTGAGCCCTGATGAAGTTCCTTTGGTTAAAGGAACAAAACATGTCGGCTGATGGCCACTTTTACTTTTGTCACCAATAAAACTAACTGAATGGACTTAAGTGTATGACTCCAACTTCATTTCTGGTGCACCTTCCTTTTCTACGAATAACTAATATTCATTGACTACACTCTTCCAGAATGTTAGAAATGGGATTTCTAGTAGGCTAGGGTATTCATGTAAGCCTTGCAGAACCCACCACTCTAGTCAGGGTAAGGGAGTTACACACACAAGATAACCCCTGCTGACCCCCTTGGTATCTTTGCAGAGCAGTCATGCTTATCCCAGGGTCAATGTGTAAAGGGTTCACACAACTCACACACCAGTGACACACAAGGCACACCTCAAATAAAATACTCCACACAAGTTTATATAAGAACATCATTTGCATTTTCCATTAAACACATTAAACCACAATCACATAAATCATTGTGCCACTTGGCACTTGTCATGACATCACATAGATTGTAAAATCACATTGCCAACAAGGCAGTTGTCATAACTTCACATGTTAGTTCAATCAAGTAAACACTGATAGGTTTCTCATGTTACAAAAACACCATCACTGCTCGTTTATGCAAGTCCTGAAAATGTATTTGTTACCTTGTGCGTATAAGGCCTAACCACATCATACATCTCTCCACCAGTGAATTTAGATAAAGCCATTTAGGGAATAAAACAATACATATACCACCCTCGGGGCCTGAATTGCTAGGGAAACTTATGACAGCGCTCCTGCGCTTGTCTTAAATATTATGCAGTACTCCACACAGATCTGTACCCTTACGACCTGGATTACGGTACTCCTAAAGATGTTTCTCCATTGGCAGACAGTTCCAAATTGGAGGCCCCATCCCGGGCTCACCCCGCAAGGTCAACAGAGAACCGGTGCCCCCTAATAGGTATAAAGGGGGGCGGAACTCCCACAACACAGAGAGAAATAAAGCGGGGAGTTGGGGCAGCATCGCACAGCTATCAGCAAAGCTGGTCTCCCTAGTAGGGGGGCGAAGTGGTCGCTGCATCCCAGTGTAGTGGCTCCATTATCCGTTGCCTTCCTCACTGGACCTGCCTGCTACACAACATCAGCTGAACTCCTCTGCTCTTGGTTTTTCAACCGTCCTTTGGCTCCCTCTGCAGCTTCTGCATATGGCCCTTAGTGCTGCACTGCTTCAAGGGGAGCCAGCAAGTGCTGTGGTGACTGCAACCAACGTCTGTTGCAGGGGCCGTCCCTGGGAAGTGTGAAGTGAGGTGGGCGCGGCTTCCTGCGCCAGGCCCCACACACAGTGGACATAAGGAAATCCTCTACTCATCATGCTGGTATGGCACCAGGAATTCCAAAATAAAGTGGACCTCCCAGAACGGTGCAAAATGAAGTGCAAGCACCAGAACTTTTCAGAAGCTAAAGTCCTCTCCACACATCAACCTGGGGATGTTCTTTTGTGGCAGGGAAGGTGCTCCTCATTCTCTTTCACGGCACGCCAAGTTGCAAGATTAACCAGCTCCAAAATTCAGCGCATCACATATGCTGATTGCAGGGACAAGAAGACTCACAGCACTCCTTGGAGAGCACTGGGGGCACACCAGCAGGGTGCATGTAGGCAGGCCAGCATAAGGGTCCACAGAGAAAAGTGGCAGTCTTTATTCCAGCCCAATAGGCAGCAGGTCAGCACTCCAGAGTCATCAAGTCCCAAGATGGTTACCCCTGGCAGTCCTCTGGTAGCATACAGAGTCAGCAGCATCTGGTTGCCAGTCCCACGCAGGGGCTCAAAATATGGGGTCACATCCCCTGTACTCAATCAATCAATAACCCTGTTCTCATATTTGTTCTGGGGGCACTTCAAGCAACTTTCAGAAGAGCATTACACCCCCATTCAATCCCAAGCCCTGGCTCCAGACACACTACAGGGGTCAGAGACAGCATTGTGAAAGTCAGGCGCAGCCTATTCAGGTGCAGGTGCAACTCATCCCATCAATCTTAATGCAGACCAAGCCTATTCAGGTGCAAGGGAAATTCCTTCCACCAATCTAAATGCAGCCAAGGTCTATTTAGCCCTGGGCTAAATCACCCAAGAAAGGCTGGACACACATCAACCCCCCTTGTGACTGTCTACAGTGAAGGCACATCCCCTTCTCCTGTCAGTCTAAACGAGACGTTAAATATACAATGAGCCAGGGCACAAAGAGTCATAAGGACATAGAAATACTCACTTCTAAAAGTGCCATTCTAAAATAGTAATAACAAATTTGCTTTCACCAATAAGCAGGATTTATTACTACTATTTCAAACATACCAAACATGAACACTGTACCCCCTCTCATATCAGAAATTACCACCGAATTACATATCAGGGAATTCCCAATGCAAACCTAAGAGAGGGCAGCCTCACAGCAGTTAGAAACCAAATAGGCTGTTTTACCTACACAGCACCCTGCCCATAGGGCTTGCTAGGGCCTACCTTAGGGGTGACAAATATACAGTGAAAGGGGAGTTACAGATGTGGCAACCACTTTAAATGCCATATCACTGCAGCAGTAAAATCGTCACGCAGGCCCTGCAGAGTCAGAGGCCTGAGACAGGTTTGAAAGGCTACTTCGGTGTGTGGTTCAAGCAGCTCTGCAAGCTCACTAGTCACCTTTAATTTACAGGCCCAGGGTATATGGGATACCACTGTACAAGGGACTTACAGGTAAATTAAATATGCCAAACAGGTTTAGACCAATCTTGCCAAGTTTACAATAAAGAGCACATGCACTTTAGCACTGATCAGCAGTGGTAAAGTGCCCAGAGTCAGGAAACCAACAAAAATAGGTCAGACAAAATACAGCGAAAGCTTTGGGAATGACCCTGCAAAAAGGACCAGTTCCGACACAGAACTACCTATAAATGCTATCACTTCTAGGAAGATGATCAAAGAAGAGGGTGGGCAAAAAGAAGGACCGATAGTATGGTCTACTCAAGACAGCTTGATGAATTTCCTGCAGAGAACAGTAGAAAATCAATGGGGGGTCCCAATCAGATGATTGATCTTCCTCAGTATCTCAGCAAATAACTTTAATGAGAGCCTCACTCTCAAAACGGAGACTCCCCAAGATGTTATCATCTGAGAAGCCACGAGGGCTCTATACATGGTCCTGTCATCAAGACTTTCACTGCTGGAGACATCCCTAGGCGGGTCGGAACATATAGCATCGCCGCTAAACTTGATACTACATTCCCTAGTGCCTGTGGGATGAAACTGTGATGCAGCTACCCAGACAATTATAGATAGAGTGCCAGAAGATCAGGCAATCAGAAATATAGCTCCTAATATATCACCAGTTATATGTATAGCTAGTAACCTTTCAACCAGGAATCCTGAACAAACAATGGAAGATGTGAGCAATGAGGGCAGCACGACTAGTAACATCACTAGTATTAACATCAATCACCCAAGGGCAAAATCTGAAAGCAGTTAGGCAAGACAGGGATCATTATAATAGGTATAATCAATGATGTAACATGCAATTTGCAGAGCACTGCAATGCCAACAACCTCAGGCAAAAGTGTAAGTAACACTGAAATAACTAAGAATAATGGCATGAAGGTCAAAAATAGAAAAATGCAAAGAATGGAGCCAACTCTCCCTGTATACTCAATAAAGTTGTTGTTCTCTGACCTAAACAAGAGTAAAAACAGAACCAACTCCTACAGTCTCGCGAAAACCAACACAACGAAGAACTTGATGCCCAAATTCCAACTTCCAACCATTCCATTGTCTGCATGAGTAAGATAAACAATATAAAGGGCCTTGAGAGTATGGCATCTTTACGGTGTGATGGTGAATCAGGATCAGTTGAAAATAAGGAATGGGCAAGGCACCCAGCACTACCCAAGAAAAGATGAATCATGTAACAATGTCGACTAAGGAGAAGGGCTACCAAGTGAACATAGTTGGATATTGCACCAGAGCTGAGTATCAGTACAATGTGAATCAATTCAAAAATACTTTATTCGATTTAGACACAGTAAATTATAAAAGTACATGAACATTTTTTTATTGAGAAAAGCAGGCATAAAAGTATAAATTCAGATATCACCTTACAGAGTGAAAAACTGCAGCTAAAGACCATGATACAAATAAAAGCAGTCTTTAAAATTAGATAAAAACAGCAAACAGAGCAGTGTTGGCCGGACTTGTTTAACATCTGTATTTAAAAGAATTAGGGGAATATACTTTTATCATAAGGGTGCATATTTATGACAGATAAACCTACATGTAAGGCATGAATTGCACTGACCATGTCACATGAGCAAAAATGCAGTTCAGAGGATCTATGCCAGCCTACTAACAGTTAAGGGAACAAATTCAGGTGAAAATAAGAAAATAAACGTCTATGCAAAATTGGCATATCTAAATTCAAATACATTTCTTTATTACTCATAGATTTAACCATACCATAGTGGTCCCCAGAATTTTTCATCAACCTGCTGTTATATCTTCATATGTTTTTGTTCGGACCACCTCCTGACCTGCCCAACATCTGCCTTGGTAATTTGCTCAGGATTAGGGAATAAATGTGAATAGCACAGATCGCATACGATGTTTTGAACATTATGTAGCATGGGAACATGATGACAATAGTCCAATGTCAAGCAAATTTCAAAATTGATCTATTTAGATCAAGTTCTTTTTTTAACCACACATTAATCCATAATGGTATGGGGAGGATATTATTAGGATACAAAGTAATCTCTGCCCCAAGCTCTGCATGTACAATCTCCATAGGCACACTCTGAGGCAACCTCATGAGCCTTCTCAGGAATTTGTTTTCTGCTACCTGGATAGAATGTCAAGACTTATACCCTCAAACATCTGATCCAAAAGACACTGATGGAACATACTTTGCTCTGTACAGATTTGATAAGGATTTTACGCAAACCTGGTCCAATCATGTTGCAAAGGCCTCAATAATATGGGTGACCCTATTACAGGATTGCACTTGAATTCTCAATAAAGGCTCACTATTCAATTTTCTGTCTAGCCAAGTGCCAAGATAACAACATTCATGTGTGTCTTCAATGAGATGGCCATCAATCATAAAAGTCTTTGTTTTAACATGTCTAGGACCTATCACCATTGTATGGGATTTTGAAAGATTTGTGTTTAGGCCCATTTTCGCCCAAAAATCTATCTAACAATATCTGCAGGCCATTCGCTGTATGTGCCGTAAGCACTGTATCATCAACGCACAATAATGCTGGGACTTGCCTAATAAAAAGCAGTGGGACATCTTTACATCAATCGCACTAAAATCACTCTAACTGATTAATATACAGAATAAAAGCATAGGGGCTAAAATACATCCCTGGTGAACTGCACAACCCAAAGTAAAATGCTCCATGCAAATTCCACCTTATGAATATTATGATCACTATGGATTGTTCAGATAATTTTAAAATTATTTAGGTAAGACAGAAAACAAGCCGAAACATGTATAAAATCTATAATATAACTGAATTCTCTACCCTTCTAAGTAGGTAATACATCGGGCAATAGGATGATTGATTGGGCAAAAGGTTAATGAGATTATATTCCAACAAAAGAGTGTTAAAAGCCTCTCCTTGACAGGTATGAATGAAATGCGACTGCTCCAACTCTTGGCATGAGTCATCCTCCCCTAAATTGGGCCTCCAACCCAAACTGTGGTGCAAATTAAAATCCCATACAAGCAAGATTATAGTCACAGAATAATGGGCTATAAACCAGCCGTCAAGAAAAAGATCTTAGCTCCCTCTTCATCGTTTCCTCTGAGCTAGGCGAGTTATAAACATTAATAATGAACAGCAAGATATTAGAGGAGAAAGTTAGAAGCACCCTTAAAACATTCATAGCTGAGTGCAGGACAATCCTCCTGTCACAACCAAAGCCCAGACTCACAAAAGTTACTAACCCTCTCTTGGCTCTGTCGTGGGGCGAAGGAATAGCATGGACGTAAAAAACCAGCATAACCATCTAAACAAAAGACCCCTGGCAATCCAAAGTCTCCTGCAAGCAAATAATTTCAAAGGTTTTAAGAAAGTTGACCTCATGTTCATCAGACAATATGGACATCACCCAACATACATTCCAACTTAGTATTTGAAGCAACTATTGCACCATACTCTCTGTCCTTATAAATGCCTCCACCTTTCCAGTATTCAAAGTAGGTAGTCAGTCCAATTTGTTGAAGTCCGACAAAGGAGTAAATCTATAACTAAGCTGGACAAGTTGGGCTATCTGGCTATCTACCCTCTGTGGGTGGAAGGCTCAGATTTTCACTGCCTATGTCCCACCCCAAGAGCCAAGTAATACGATGTTTCCTACAGACAGTTGTGGTGTCAACCAGAGCATTGGCACCAGCCCCCTGAGGACCCAGAGGTGGCACATAGTTTAAAACCTTTAGCCCCGACATTTGTTAGAAGAAAAGGAGAAATGGAAGTCAAAACTGCGAATAGCAGCACTTGTTCGGATAAGGTCACCAAACTCAATCAAAAAGCTGTCAATTTCTGCCTGGAATTAATTGACCTTGTTTCAGACATCGGATCTACAAACCCCTGAATAGGTCAAGAGTGCTAGCCCTCTTCTATGTGATCCCCGAGATATGAGTAATCTCCTCATGAGACGTAAATAGAGTGAAGCTAGTCAAGCAGTCAAGCAGCAATCTAACTCTGTACTGTGTGTAAATGATGTCCAAACATCTCAAGTGGAGTGTACAGCACCAGGCATCACTAGGTTGGTGCTAAATCATCGAGATGATTTATGTGTAATTGGAGTAGATGTCCTTCCATGCTGCACATCGATCAAAGAGGAGTAGCCTGACCAAGTCATTGCTGGCTACAGAAAAAGGTTGGTGGATCACCAAAGTTCACCACTCATTGTCCACTGAAAAGACTAGAATGGGGGGACCAGTTGGTTTTTTAGGATGGTGCCTATGATGACTTGTGTATTACTGCAAATAACAGCACAAAGACATTCAAGCTCCTAAATCCGGGGTCTATTGCTACCAAGCCAGACTGCCAAGACTGGTCATGGATAGTAACAGCATTGGCTACCAGCAGAAAAGTCACATCTGGAGGAGAGTCTGATTGATTAGTGGTGAACCGTTCATTTTCATCTATTACCACTCGTTTACTGACTGCCTGGTGTTGTTCCCCTGCTTGGAGCGTTAGCGCGACTGGAGTCGCTGACCACCCCGCCTTGAACTGCGGAACCGGCTGGGAGCCTGTGAAGACCTTGTGGCTGCAGAGGAGGGTGAGGCGCCGGCCCCGGGACTGCGAGGACCAGCATTCACCAACTCCAGCTGGTCCTCTTCCCGTGTGTAGCCGCGCCCCCTCCCAGTGCCACGCCTCCAGCCGAGCCCCTTAACTTCTCGCGGCACCCGCTTCGCGGGTGCCACTCGTTTACTGACTGCCTGGTGTTGTTCCCCTGCTTGGAGCGTTAGCGCGACTGGAGTCGCTGACCACCCCGCCTTGAACTGCGGAACCGGCTGGGAGCCTGTGAAGACCTTGTGGCCGCAGAGGAGGGTGAGGCACCGGCCCCGGGACTGCGAGGACCAGCATTCACCAACTCCAGCTGGTCCTCTTCCCGTGTGTAGCCACGCCCCCTCCCAGTGCCACGCCTCCAGCCGAGCCCCTTAACTTCTCGCGGCACCCGCTTCGCGGGTGCCACTCGTTTACTGACTGCCTGGTGTTGTTCCCCTGCTTGGAGCGTTAGCGCGACTGGAGTCGCTGACCACCCCGCCTTGAACTGCGGAACCGGCTGGGAGCCTGTGAAGACCTTGTGGCCGCAGAGGAGGGTGAGGCGCCGGCCCCGGGACTGCGAGGACCAGCATTCACCAACTCCAGCTGGTCCTCTTCCCGTGTGTAGCCGCGCCCCCTCCCAGTGCCACGCCTCCAGCCGAGCCCCTTAACTTCTCGCGGCACCCGCTTCACGGGTGCCACTCGTTTACTGACTGCCTGGTGTTGTTCCCCTGCTTGGAGCGTTAGCGCGACTGGAGTCGCTGACCACCCCGCCTTGAACTGCGGAACCGGCTGGGAGCCTGTGAAGACCTTGTGGCCGCAGAGGAGGGTGAGGCGCCGGCCCCGGGACTGCGAGGACCAGCATTCACCAACTCCAGCTGGTCCTCTTCCCGTGTGTAGCCGCGCCCCCTCCCAGTGCCACGCCTCCAGCCGAGCCCCTTAACTTCTCGCGGCACCCGCTTCGCGGGTGCCACTCGTTTACTGACTGCCTGGTGTTGTTCCCCTGCTTGGAGCGTTAGCGCGACTGGAGTCGCTGACCACCCCGCCTTGAACTGCGGAACCGGCTGGGAGCCTGTGAAGACCTTGTGGCCGCAGTGGAGGGTGAGGCGCCGGCCCCGGGACTGCGAGGACCAGCATTCACCAACTCCAGCTGGTCCTCTTCCCGTGTGTAGCCGCGCCCCCTCCCAGTGCCACGCCTCCAGCCGAGCCCCTTAACTTCTCGCGGCACCCGCTTCGCGGGTGCCACTCGTTTACTGACTGCCTGGTGTTGTTCCCCTGCTTGGAGCGTTAGCGCGACTGGAGTCGCTGACCACCCCGCCTTGAACTGCGGAACCGGCTGGGAGCCTGTGAAGACCTTGTGGCCGCAGAGGAGGGTGAGGCGCCGGCCCCGGGACTGCGAGGACCAGCATTCACCAACTCCAGCTGGTCCTCTTCCCGTGTGTAGCCGCGCCCCCTCCCAGTGCCACGCCTCCAGCCGAGCCCCTTAACTTCTCGCGGCACCCGCTTCGCGGGTGCCACTCGTTTACTGACTGCCTGGTGTTGTTCCCCTGCTTGGAGCGTTAGCGCGACTGGAGTCGCTGACCACCCCGCCTTGAACTGCGGAACCGGCTGGGAGCCTGTGAAGACCTTGTGGCCGCAGAGGAGGGTGAGGCGCCGGCCCCGGGACTGCGAGGACCAGCATTCACCAACTCCAGCTGGTCCTCTTCCCGTGTGTAGCCGCGCCCCCTCCCAGTGCCACGCCTCCAGCCGAGCCCCTTAACTTCTCGCGGCACCCGCTTTGCGGGTGCCACTCGTTTACTGACTGCCTGGTGTTGTTCCCCTGCTTGGAGCGTTAGCGCGACTGGAGTCGCTGACCACCCCGCCTTGAACTGCGGAACCGGCTGGGAGCCTGTGAAGACCTTGTGGCCGCAGAGGAGGGTGAGGCGCCGGCCCCGGGACTGCGTGGACCAGCATTCACCAACTCCAGCTGGTCCTCTTCCCGTGTGTAGCCGCGCCCCCTCCCAGTGCCACGCCTCCAGCCGAGCCCCTTAACTTCTCGCGGCACCCGCTTCGCGGGTGCCACTCGTTTACTGACTGCCTGGTGTTGTTCCCCTGCTTGGAGCATTAGCGCGACTGGAGTCGCTGACCACCCCGCCTTGAACAGCGGAACCGGCTGGGAGCCTGTGAAGACCTTGTGGCCGCAGAGGAGGGTGAGGCGCCGGCCCCGGGACTGCGAGGACCAGCATTCACCAACTCCAGCTGGTCCTCTTCCCGTGTGTAGCCGCGCCCCCTCCCAGTGCCACGCCTCCAGCCGAGCCCCTTAACTTCTCGCGGCACCCGCTTCGCGGGTGCCACTCGTTTACTGACTGCCTGGTGTTGTTCCCCTGCTTGGAGCGTTAGCGCGACTGGAGTCGCTGACCACCCCGCCTTGAACTGCGGAACCGGCTGGGAGCCTGTGAAGACCTTGTGGCCGCAGTGGAGGGTGAGGCGCCGGCCCCGGGACTGCGAGGACCAGCATTCACCAACTCCAGCTGGTCCTCTTCCCGTGTGTAGCCGCGCCCCCTCCCAGTGCCACGCCTCCAGCCGAGCCCCTTAACTTCTCGCGGCACCCGCTTCGCGGGTGCCACTCGTTTACTGACTGCCTGGTGTTGTTCCCCTGCTTGGAGCGTTAGCGCGACTGGAGTCGCTGACCACCCCGCCTTGAACTGCGGAACCGGCTGGGAGCCTGTGAAGACCTTGTGGCCGCAGAGGAGGGTGAGGCGCCGGCCCCGGGACTGCGAGGACCAGCATTCACCAACTCCAGCTGGTCCTCTTCCCGTGTGTAGCTGCGCCCCCTCCCAGTGCCACTCCTCCAGCCGAGCCCCTTAACTTCTCGCGGCACCCGCTTCGCGGGTGCCACTCGTTTACTGACTGCCTGGTGTTGTTCCCCTGCTTGGAGCGTTAGCGCGACTGGAGTCGCTGACCACCCCGCCTTGAACTGCGGAACCGGCTGGGAGCCTGTGAAGACCTTGTGGCCGCAGAGGAGGGTGAGGCGCCGGCCCCGGGACTGCGAGGACCAGCATTCACCAACTCCAGCTGGTCCTCTTCCCGTGTGTAGCCGCGCCCCCTCCCAGTGCCACGCCTCCAGCCGAGCCCCTTAACTTCTCGCGGCACCCGCTTTGCGGGTGCCACTCGTTTACTGACTGCCTGGTGTTGTTCCCCTGCTTGGAGCGTTAGCGCGACTGGAGTCGCTGACCACCCCGCCTTGAACTGCGGAACCGGCTGGGAGCCTGTGAAGACCTTGTGGCCGCAGAGGAGGGTGAGGCGCCGGCCCCGGGACTGCGTGGACCAGCATTCACCAACTCCAGCTGGTCCTCTTCCCGTGTGTAGCCGCGCCCCCTCCCAGTGCCACGCCTCCAGCCGAGCCCCTTAACTTCTCGCGGCACCCGCTTCGCGGGTGCCACTCGTTTACTAACTGCCTGGTGTTGTTCCCCTGCTTGGAGCATTAGCGCGACTGGAGTCGCTGACCACCCCGCCTTGAACAGCGGAACCGGCTGGGAGCCTGTGAAGACCTTGTGGCCGCAGAGGAGGGTGAGGCGCCGGCCCCGGGACTGCGAGGACCAGCATTCACCAACTCCAGCTGGTCCTCTTCCCGTGTGTAGCCGCGCCCCCTCCCAGTGCCACGCCTCCAGCCGAGCCCCTTAACTTCTCGCGGCACCCGCTTCGCGGGTGCCACTCGTTTACTGACTGCCTGGTGTTGTTCCCCTGCTTGGAGCGTTAGCGCGACTGGAGTCGCTGACCACCCCGCCTTGAACTGCGGAACCGGCTGGGAGCCTGTGAAGACCTTGTGGCCGCAGTGGAGGGTGAGGCGCCGGCCCCGGGACTGCGAGGACCAGCATTCACCAACTCCAGCTGGTCCTCTTCCCGTGTGTAGCCGCGCCCCCTCCCAGTGCCACGCCTCCAGCCGAGCCCCTTAACTTCTCGCGGCACCCGCTTCGCGGGTGCCACTCGTTTACTGACTGCCTGGTGTTGTTCCCCTGCTTGGAGCGTTAGCGCGACTGGAGTCGCTGACCACCCCGCCTTGAACTGCGGAACCGGCTGGGAGCCTGTGAAGACCTTGTGGCCGCAGAGGAGGGTGAGGCGCCGGCCCCGGGACTGCGAGGACCAGCATTCACCAACTCCAGCTGGTCCTCTTCCCGTGTGTAGCTGCGCCCCCTCCCAGTGCCACTCCTCCAGCCGAGCCCCTTAACTTCTCGCGGCACCCGCTTCGCGGGTGCCACTCGTTTACTGACTGCCTGGTGTTGTTCCCCTGCTTGGAGCGTTAGCGCGACTGGAGTCGCTGACCACCCCGCCTTGAACTGCGGAACCGGCTGGGAGCCTGTGAAGACCTTGTGGCCGCAGAGGAGGGTGAGGCGCCGGCCCCGGGACTGCGAGGACCAGCATTCACCAACTCCAGCTGGTCCTCTTCCCGTGTGTAGCCGCGCCCCCTCCCAGTGCCACGCCTCCAGCCGAGCCCCTTAACTTCTCGCGGCACCCGCTTTGCGGGTGCCACTCGTTTACTGACTGCCTGGTGTTGTTCCCCTGCTTGGAGCGTTAGCGCGACTGGAGTCGCTGACCACCCCGCCTTGAACTGCGGAACCGGCTGGGAGCCTGTGAAGACCTTGTGGCCGCAGAGGAGGGTGAGGCGCCGGCCCCGGGACTGCGTGGACCAGCATTCACCAACTCCAGCTGGTCCTCTTCCCGTGTGTAGCCGCGCCCCCTCCCAGTGCCACGCCTCCAGCCGAGCCCCTTAACTTCTCGCGGCACCCGCTTCGCGGGTGCCACTCGTTTACTGACTGCCTGGTGTTGTTCCCCTGCTTGGAGCGTTAGCGCGACTGGAGTCGCTGACCACCCCGCCTTGAACTGCGGAACCGGCTGGGAGCCTGTGAAGACCTTGTGGCCGCAGAGGAGGGTGAGGCGCCGGCCCCGGGACTGCGAGGACCAGCATTCACCAACTCCAGCTGGTCCTCTTCCCGTGTGTAGCCGCGCCCCCTCCCAGTGCCACGCCTCCATTGTCAGCCACACCTCTTAACCCGACCCAGGGAACGCGCCTCGCGGGACGCGCGCGGGTCGCAGCCCGGGGCGAAAACCGGGCAAAGAGCGGGCCGTTTGAGGCCGTTCGAGAACGTGCGAGTCCGGTCCGGCCCACCCCCCTAAGTTCGACCTTCTGACCGTTCCAATACAGGTATTACCTATATTCATTGAATATTCTTATAACTGATAGTTAACACAAAAAGAGCTATCAACGCCTATCTATTGGATAATAACCACAAAAATGAACACAAGATCTACCAAGCTAAAAAAATCTAATAAGAAAGGTATAGGAGAAACATTATTGGGCCCAATGGACGACTTTTTAGCTAAAGCAAACACATTCATCGACCAAAGCATAAGTTTAATTGAGAGGAGGGTCTCAACGGAACTTGAAATCGCACGTCGATCCTCATTGGGACTATTGGCAACTGCAAAAACCCCAGAAATACAGTCAGAACCTAGTCAAACTGTGGTGAACGCTAATAGGCTTAGCCTTCCAAACAACGTAGACCTCTCAGCATCACAAATTTCAGTGACTTTTACAGAAAGCGATCTAGAAAAAAACCCTGACATTTTCCCCGATCCAACGCCTGAAGAAACAAGGCAAATGAGAGGGAGGCGGGAGGGAGCTATAAGGAAAAGGAACGTAAGGAAAACCTCTGAGCACATCGAAACTACCAAAGTGATTGATCACCCAATTCTGGTCGATGGCACAAACCTTCCAACACTATCCCACCACTCTACTCCCCCAATAAATAATGCTGTAATAGTACATCATTTACCACATGATCTACAAGATTCTTTAATCCCAGAACCCCGAAGTACACAGCAATCAGGTAGAGAGCGAGAACTAGCGAGGCTAATGAAGGAGATAGCCTCTCTCCTAAATTCTTACATTCGCCCGCTAGAATCCAGACTCATCAGTATTGAGAGTCAAGTAACAAAAATTTTAGGCTCTCTTAAATCTATTCCCCCACAATCTCATTCAAAACCACCTCAAAGTTCCTCGATTACTCTTCCCGTAATTAAGAAATCTGTCACTCTACCTCCCGCACAGACTAAAACGCAATCTATATCAACCACTTTAACAGTAGTTAATCCTCCGGCTGTACAAAAACCAGCTCCCAAGCCTTTGACTATCTCCATACAAGCTAGTTCCCAATTAACCCCAACAGTAATTACCCCAACCATAAATTCACCTGTCCCTAGTACCCCTGCCGTAATAAACACAAACCCCCCAAAAAGTGCCCCAGGAAGGCCGACAGAACAAAGACCCACTTTAAATATGCCACCTGAGGCATCTCCATACGTGGTAGTCATGACAGGGGTACCAGAACTTACAGGAGAGGGAATAGAGCCCAACTGGTCCTTACAGAACAAGGTTCAGCATTGGTTGAATACAAACCGCCCTGTCCCGCCCCACTGGAACAGTAAAATAGCGTCAGTATGTCGGACCCCGTGGGTAGGTTATAGGAAAAAAAACCTCCGAGGTGATTGCATTGTTATCACGTTTGAGGAACCCAGTATAGCTGAATACCTCTGCTCCCGGGAATTTAATATCACCTCGGGAGGGATTGCAACTAGATCACTGTCCTACTTCTACCCAAAAAGGTACAACACCCACAACCATACTCGTCACACTGATAACTTCTGGCGGAACCCAATTCCGCAACCGTGGGAGCTAGAGGTTGTAGGGCCAAGGCTACCATCGCATTACAGCAGCCACGATGACTTTTGGTGGCTAGTAAATCGAAATCCCCAGCAGAGAGAAGTACCTTGGCAGGTTGTGGGCCCACAAAATAGATCCAGAACTTGGGAGCAGTGGGAGAGACCACGTCATCAATCATTTGGGTCCAACTATAGAGACAACACTAATGGACAAAATTGGCGAGGTATTCCGACCATGAACAGGTTCAGTGGACTGGAAATGGTCGATTGACCAGAAATCAAAAGCCCGGAGGCCCCTCGAATAACTCCGGATCTGCGTATTTCCCCTCCCGCCCCTCCACAAACGAAAAATATAGCCTTAGATAACACATCTACTCAGATTTCGATAGTTTTCTGGAATGTGGCGGGTCTCAGAAAGAAAATTGAGGATGGTTCTGTCGCTGCCTTCTTGAAGCACACACAAATTATTTGTCTTCAAGAGACTTGGGCAATGACCCCCCTCCATCTCGTGGGGTACAGGACATTTACATCTCCTGCCATTTCCAGCATTTCAGGTAGACCCAAAGGGGGATTGGTAATCTACCTGGCAAATACAATTGCTGACACAAAGATCTATAAGGCTGATCTATTATCGAATTTCCAGATTCTCACTCTCATAATTGGCAAAAATCCCCCTATCACGTTAATCAATATATATAACAATCTAGAGGAAGATACATTTTTAGCTGTTCTTTTACGAATCAAGGAAAAAATAGTCGAACACTGTCATCCTAAACAGAACAAAGAAAATTCCCATTTAATTTGGGGAGGAGATTTTAACCTGCACCCCTGCTCCAACAACGTCAACTGTGGATTGGTAGATGAACACGAGAATCCCCTTGTCCACTTTATTCACTCAGGAGTGGGGCTTGCCATGAATAGAACACTCTCTGACTTGGACTTGCAAATTATAAACCCCATCCAAGAGATTAATAACAGGCTGGAACCCAACTACAGAGGAAGGGGCCACGAAACTACTGTGGACTATATAATTGTGACAGAAGTATTGAAAGATCAAATTAACAGTATGCTAATCCTGGAAAACAACCTTAGTGATCATTCTGCATTAAGTTTAAAAGTCCAAATAACCCGAGAAAGGTCACCGTTGGCAACTATAGCAAATATGCTAAACCAGAATAGGCTCGAACTGAGTAAAACGAATGGATTCACGATAAAATGGGAAAAAGTGTACCCCAATATTCTTACAAAGCGGCTAGTAACAACCACTTATAACAACATCTTGATCTGTCTCGATCCACACGCAGAGCCTAATCAAATTTTGGAAAACTTCAACCAAATAATAGAACAAGTCAAAAATCTGCTAACCAACACACCTATACAAAATAAGAAATCCTCTATAGGTTGGTTCAATCGTGACTGTACTAAAGCGCAGACCAACTTGAGGAAAGCACTCGGAAATCCAACCAGAGATAAAACCACTATTCAAGCTCTTCGACGCGAGTATAACACTGCTAGAAGCACAAGGAAAAAAGAGCTAAAACAATCCTTGTGGAAAGCCTTGCACAAGAGTGCACTCCAGAAAGACAGCCAGGCTTTCTGGAAAATAGTCAAATCTCCCCTGTTAATCGACTCCAACGTGCCAAAAATCGATGTAGCTATTGATGAGGATACGTGGGTGAATCATTTCTCAAAAATCTTCAAACAGCAATCTAACACCGAAGATCATGAGTCCAATTTCAACCCAGTAATCTATCCCATACAACTGGAGGTAGATCTGCAGGACTTTGAAATGGCGCTTTCCTCAAGTAAATCCGGAAAAGCCCCAGACCCTGACGGGGTCCCAGTTGATTTATTTAAGCACCTTCCCGAACTCTGGATACCAATAATTACAAGAGTCTGTATAGCAACATCGAAACTCGGCCTACTAGATTTGTGGTCTTCTTCCATCATGGTCCCAATCTATAAGAAGGGGGATCGACAAGACCCGAAGTGCTATCGCCCAATCTCCCTTCTTGACTCTTTGGGCAAACTAGTCGGCAGAGTTCTTCTCGGGAAGCTACAACAGTGGGTAGAAGACAAAAACATCCTCTCGCACCTACAGTTTGGCTTTAGGGAGGGCTTTGGAACCATCGAGCAGGCCCTAAACCTAAGCCTGCTTACATCTAAGTACACCCATGCTAAACCTGGTGCCATTTACATGGTATATGTGGACTTGTCCTCCGCTTTCGATTGCGTTTCACACGCAAAGCTTTGTTCACTGTTGAGCACCATGGGGGTTGATCCCCCCCTCTTGGACTTTTTAAGGGAGCTCTACAGCAAAGCTACTGCGAGAGTGAGGTATGGGACAAGAGGAGAACTGACGGCACAATTCAGCGTAGAGCGAGGAGTGAGGCAAGGCTGTGTCCTCGCCCCCTTCCTCTTCTCACTCTATACCAACGGACTAGAAGAGGCTATGATGAGAGGGGGGAAGGACCTTCCAAGAGCAAAAGATCGCTTGATCCCAGCGCTACTCTACGCTGACGATGCAGTCATTTTAGCACGAACTCCCATCGAACTGCAGAAATCTCTGTCTAAATATGCAGATTTCATGGGTGCCTTGGACTTGCATGTTAATATCAAAAAAACTTTTGTTATGGTGGTCGGTGGACCAAAAAAAGTATCCAAGTCCATCTTTCTGAACAATCAAAAAATCGAAAAAACCTCACAATACCCCTACCTAGGCGTAATGATAGATGACGCCCTGAACTGGAAAGCGGCAGTCGAGGCCAGGAGACATCTATTCAAACGTGCAATTATGGCACTGATTAAATTCTCTAATAAGCTTGGAAAAAGACCGCCAGCAGAACTATTACAGATATATGCTGCTAAATGTCAATCTATAGCACTATATGGTGCAGGGATCTGGGGCCATACATCCATCTGCTCCATACAAAAAGAAGAAAACATTTTCTTAAGATTCCTTTTATCAACCCCACGAGGCACTTCCACCTATGCCTCACATATAGAACTGGGAATCTCATATATCGAAGATCTAATTAAAATCCAACCACTGATGCTGTGGAGGCGAGTATGGCTGTCGGAAAAAAATAATTTGACTAAAAGCATCTTACAGGATACCATGGGTTTGGACCATGCCAACAAAATAGCTTGGCTCTCCTATGTAAGACATTTTTTTACCGACTTAGGGTTACCACAATACTACCATGAACCAGAAAACCTAAAAAATATATCTAAAAAAGATCTGAAGCGAACTGCTTTGAGTCACCTGGAATCCCTGAGACTGTCTGCATCGATTACAAAAAAATCTGTCATGCACGCAATTATGACGCAGCAGGCCCCGAAAATGCAGCTATATTTGATCCTAGAGATTTCGACATACGAAAAGATGCTCCTCACCAGGTTCAGAATGAACCTTTTTTTCAGGCTAGTGACATTTCCGGAAAAGAACAACTGGAACACACAGATGGACCCATGTCCATGTGATGGCCTTTCCATTCAGTCCACCATCCACACAATATTGTTCTGTAAGTTTTTCCACCCCCATCGAAAAATATGGCTTATTCCCCTATTAAAAAAATGGGGTCATAGACAATGCCGACCAGCAATGTTGGCACTACAACATTTGGACTCTGAATCCACCGTGTATCATGTATTAAACTTTCTTAAATGCATCATAAGACACAGAAATAATCTTTAAAAATGTAGCCCCTATCTAAATTTTATGTAAACCGTTGATATCTTTTACCTTCAATTTTAAACTGTATAACCTATTGCATTTTTTCCTCTTCATGATTGTTTGTATTGCTATGTCATCTTTTATGGTTTTTGCAAATGCTAAAAAAACCGAATAAAGATTATATTATATTATTATATTACTATTATCACAAATGTCTATGTGGACTCTAAGGTCAATGAACTGTGTAGCACTAATAAAGAATGTTTATACATTTTATCTTGGAACATTGTGAGTCTGACCATTAAAACAGAGAATGAGGATTGGTTAAAGTTTATACGCCAACATTATATATCTTGTTTCCAGGAAACTTGGCCCTAAACGAAACTAGTGTAAATATTTTTTGGAAGTAGGATTACTGGCTAGACGCTCCAGCAAAGGGGCACCTTTTGGGGGGTCTCACTGTATGGACGTCATGCAAACAGGCATGCAAGAAAGAGCAACTCGGGGCAGCATGTTTATCTCCCAATGTTTTGCATGTGAGGGTTTGTGTTATTAGTTCCGAAATTGATGTGGTTGATTTTTTTAATGTTTACATTCCACCTGGCTGGTCCCCTAAGGTCCAGTCTATTTGGGGGAATTTTGTCACCTATGCTGAGCGCATCAGAGAGAAAATCGCTTGTCAGAAGTTGACAGCGGAAGGTAAAAGAGGCAAACATGTGATACTGATTTGCTGTTACTTTAACACGCACACATCGAATTAATAGTGAGCTTGTAATGGAAGATTATTTTCTTGGTATCCCTGAAACAGCTGTGAGCCCCTTTAACTCAACCAACAAGGGCCAATATTCTCTGCATTTCTGATAAACTTCTAGTTACATTTTATCCTTGGTCGTACTACCTCAGATAACACCACCATAGCGATGTATGATAACAGTAGACAATCATCACTACTTGATTAGATAATAGTCAACATTGAGAGCTGGGAATCTGTGTATGATCTGACTTATTAGAAGAGTCAAGAGTGACCACGATCCTGTGGTTCTATGCATAAAGCTGGACCTAACAAGGTGTGCCATTACTGGTAACCAAAGTAAGGTGAATTATAGCCATGAGATTGTTCCAAACAACAGCAGGGAGTGCATAAGGTGGAAAAAGAGAAATGCCAGCATGATCTCCCAATTTGGGAAACTACAGTCTCAAAGTATGGAGCTACCATCATGCATACCCCGGCAGCAGAACAATTCTACTGGCTTACGATGACATGGTAAAAGAACTAGAGTCTCTGTGGTCACTGACAACAGGGGCCAAGACTACAGGTCCTAATAGTGGGAGACAGAATAATGGGTACAGCTGGTATGATGATGAAAGCTTCCATATGAAGAAACCTGTCTCCCAAGCTGTGCCCCGGTGGCACTGTAAACTGCAGAGTGAGGCATTATTTCACAGATGTAGGCAAGAGTATAAATGCCTCTTAAACACTAGGAAGTAGATGCTTCAAAATACACTCTGGCTGGAATTGTGAGAGTTATCTCTTGCCAAAAATACCAAGAGGTTCTGGGAACTTGTCACTCATATAGAGAAGGGGACATCCAACATACTAGAGAATTATAACGCCCCAATATTCTGGACAAAACACTTGATGCCACTGCACTCTATGCCACTGCACGCTATGCCATAGAACACCATTGCACTCGATATCACTGCACTCTGTGTCACTCTATTCTACTCTGCACCACTGTACTCTACGTCACTGCTCTCTGCACTACTCTACTCTGCACCAATATACGTTGCACCACTCTAGAACCCTGCACTCTACGACCCTGCACTCTGACACTCTGTTCTGCATGACTACACTCTATGCCACTGCACTGTCTTTGCACCACTCAACTCTCAGCCTCTCTACACTGGACTCTACACCACTATACTCTATGCCACTGCACCTTATGCCACTGCACCTATGCCGCTCTACTGTACACCTCTGCACTCTACCCTGCACTACTCCCCTCTACCCTGCACCACTCCACTCCATGCCACGTCACTGTCTCACTCTACTTCACTCTGGACCACTCTATTCTTTGCCATTGCACTCTATGCAACTCTAAATCACTGCAGTTTATGCCAATGCGCTCTACACCACTTTACTCAAAACCAATGGACTCTACGCCACCGCACTCTATGCAACTTTACTCTGCTCCACTGTACTGTACGCCACTTTACTCTAGGCCACACTGCTACACTTCACTCTATGACACTCCACTCCATGATAATCCACTCTATCATGCAGTACTCCATTAAACTGTGCTCCACAAACACTCTACTCCACTCTATGCCACTCCATCTACAGCACTGTACTCCACTCCATGCCATTCTATGGCACTACTAGACTCTACACAACTCCCTCTGTGCCACTCCATGCCACTTTACTCCACTCTATTCTATGATACAGTACTCCATGCCACTACACTTAATGACAATCTACTTTGCACTACTCCACTCTACTCTACAAAACTCTACTCCACTCAACACTCTCTATGCTACCTCACTCTGCACTACACCACTCCACAAAACTCAAAGTCACTCCACTCTATGACATTCTATTCAACTCTGGCATTGTACTCCATTCTATGCCACTCACCTCTATGTCTTTCCACTCTAGAACACTCTTCTCCCTCCACGACACTCCACAACACTGTACGCTACTCCATGGCATTCCACTTCACTCCTCTCCACACCTCTCAACTCTCCTGTGTGCCCTCCATGCCACTCTACGCCACTCCATACCACTTCACTCTGCTCCACTTTACAACAGTTCACGTGATGCCACTCTCCTTTACCCCACTAACTCTTTGTCATTCTGAACAGCAGCCAATCTAGTGTACCACATGTCTAAACATTTTGGCTTGCATAAGTGACACCTATTGGCTATGCCAATGCTTGTTTTTTTGAGAGCCACTGAGCTTTGGGATGGACAACTGATTTTGGTGTGCGCCTCATCAGGTTGATTAAATCTATGTGTGCCAAATGTAAGGATCTTATTTAGATTGGAAAATGAATATTGATGGCAGCCACAAGCAGGGTATTTCAAGAATCCAAGTTAGTAATTACCGTTGACAAAGTAAGTGTCTTGATGGCTTTGAATGGTGAAATGGAAGACATAGGCTTTTTTATGTTCAGTACTTGTCGCTGTGTTGCTGTGGTGGTGGAAATATTAAACAAAACTTTAGAAACATTGAAGGATTAAACAAGTCCCCCATCAATATTTACTTAGGAAGAGAAAGTCTAAGGGGTCCATTAGGATGGCGGGCGGATTGCCCCCGCCAGGCTGGCGGTAGCCACCGCCAGCCTGGCGGGAGCAATCCGCCCGCCATCCTTCCCTGTATTCCCCCCGCCATATTAGAATGGCGGGGGGACCACGGCGGAGCAAAACACCGCCCGCCACTTTGCGGCCGGGGCGGAAAATGATTAATATGGTGGCGGTGTCTATGAGACACCGCCAGCCATATTACAATGGCAAGTGTGCAATGCCTTTCCGCGGTGGCAATGCCGCCACGGAAAGGCAGGCGGTGTTCACTCTGGGGGCCCCCTGTGGGCCCCCAGAGTGAAGGCCCAAGGGGGGTGGCACACGGGGGGGTACCTGTGGTACCCCCCTGCATTTGCATAATCAAAGCGGCAGGCACCGCGCGGTGCCTGCCGCTTTGATCATGTAAATGGTGAAAAGCATTTTTGGTATTGTGGCGGGCGGAGCAGAGAGCTCCGCCCGCCACAATACTATAAATACAGGATGTGCCCGCCACTGTGGTGGGCACATCCTAATGGTACGTGCGGGACCCCCGCCCATAGGGCGGGTCGGTCCCGATTTCCGATAGGATGCCCGCCCGCCATCCTAATGTGCCCCTAAATGTCTGCGGTAAAAAGTACAGCCGTAGTTGGGGAGATGCTGCAAAAGAGGAAGGAATGTAGAAGACTTCAGTATTGAAGGGGATCAGCATAAGAAACATGAAGGCTATCAAATATTAGATAGCAGTGTGGCATTCAGAGATGCAGGATGAGGATACAGGGTGAGGATAGGAAAATAGAAGAAAAAGTGTGTGTCATCAGCTTAAAGGTGATAGAAGACAAATGCCATATTGCAAGCCCTAGCCAGTGAGCTTAAAAATGTCAAATTACAAAGCGATATACATTATGGGGCCATATTTATGAAGTTTGCGACGCAGAGCAGCACAGCAAGTCACCTCACCAATAAGGCACATTTCTGTCCTTGTCTCTTGGGCTGGTGTAGTTTTGGCAGCCCAGCGCCAATGCAGGCACCCTTGAACAACATCCTTGTACCATGGTGCAAGGGTGCCTGTGTTGTAACAGGATTGTTTTTGTTTAGGAAGGTGCACATTCCTGCACAAAAAAAAATCCTGAGAGCCATTTGATCCTGAGAAGATATGATGAAAGCCAAAAAATCTTGCAAGCGCTTAGAGCGCCAATGGAGGAACGACTTTTCCGAAATCGATAAAGGTGCATAATAGGCGGAACTAAAACGCCATCATGCTCTCATTAGGAAAACCTGTGCTGCATATTATAGGGACAGAAGAGAGCAAGAGGAGAATTCCTCTAAAGAATTGTTCTCCGTCCTTAGAGATCTATCCTCATTAGAGAGAACAGTGGCCCCCGTCCCTAGCTCTCTCCAGTCATGTTACCAGATTGCCTATTTCTTTTCTACGGAAGAAGCTAAAATATAAAACTCTTTCACTTATGAGGCTCGTAATGGATCTCTCCTCCACCCTGACAGAAATCTTAAGTTTGAGTGCCCTCTCTGAGTTATCCCCTGCTATGCGGAAGGAGTTAAGAGGTGTATCCTTAAGTATTAATTCTGTCTTTCCTGTGGACCCAGCCTCACTTCTTGCTACTGAATCACTATGCAGGCGTGTAGATGAGGGTCAGACTGCAGCTCTGGTCTTACTTGACCTCAGCTCAGCTTTTGACATGGTATCCCACAAACTACTACTACAGTGACTTGGGTCATGCGGGTTAGAGGCAATAGCCCTAAAATGGAAGGTCTCCTTTCTCCAGGAATGCAGTTTTCAAGTTGTGCAGCATCCACACACATCTCTAAAAGCATTTTGCTCTCACAAGGGGTTCTGCAGGGCTCAATTCTAAGCCCAACTTATCAGACCCTTGGCAGAGATTGTGGAAAAACACAATGTTACAATAGTATCATACGTGGATGATACAAAACTTATTGTCACCCTTTCTCAAAACTCGGAGGAAGCAGCCACCCAGTTTTCCTCCTGCCTCAGTGACCTCGCATCCTGAATGTTGAGTAACTGCCTTAAAATTGAACTGCAGCAAAACCGAGGTCCTAATCGTAAGGAATTCCCCCTCCTTTTGGTCCTCAGCTTGGTGACCCCAGATTGTGAGCCCCCTTGCCTATCCCAAAGGAGGAAGCAAGAAACCTAGGTGTCTGGCTGGACCCCAAACTTTCTTTTGAGACGCACATTAGGAAGGTCACAGGGAAATGTTTCGGAATTCTCAAAATGCTGAGAAAACCCTGGACATTCTCCATGTATCGGCCAGGAAAACCCCGTAACTGTCCAGCCAGACTATGGAAACATTCTTTACCTTGTAGCAAAAAAAATTCTCTACAAGCTGCAACGCTTACAGAATGTGGTGGCATGTCTGGTTCTCAACCTTCCTAGAAGAGCTTTTGCTTTGAAAGCTCTAGACTCTGCACTGGCTACCGATTGAAAAAAGAATTCCCTTAGAGCCCTATGTTCCTGTCATCTTAGCCCTCCAGGGCAAAGGTGCCTGTTATCTCCACCATCTCCTTATCCCCCATCACGCGGCCCGTCATTTTAGATCAACCGGAGTCCACTTAGTAAAAGTACCAAAAGTCCAAAGTGCCTGAATGGGTGGGCGCTCGTTCAGCTAAATGGCAGCTAAAAAACTGGAACGCACTACCTCTCTCTCTTCGGGCGGAGCCCTTGGAAAAAAATGTCTGGGAAAAACTAAAAACGTGTTTTTTCCAGTTGTGAGACCTTTATATTCTCTAGTCGGTTTGGCACTCCTGGCTCTTTCCAGTCTCTCTGGAGAGTGGTTTCTCCATACGTGGACACACCAGGCGGTATATAAGTGGATTATGCAGCACACATTGAAAGATGATGTACGAGGAGAAATACAAATATTTCTCCTTGTTTCACCTCTCCTGGGGAGGCGTATCTTTTTGGCACATTCCCAGGTTTGCAAGCTCTTGTAAATCTGGGAATGCATCAAAAACCATGGAATGGCTACCCAGGGCAGAGTAACGCAACAGAGTGATTTGCACTGCTTTGCATTACTCCAAATTTTTGGAGCCTCTTCGGGCCATGCAAAGTGGTTTTGCGTGGCTTAAAAAATCTGGCTTAGGATTGCGTCATTCCTGCACCACCATTTTGTATGGTGTAAGAGCGATACAAACAAGATTATAAACATGATACCCTATTTTTTCCTTAGTACAGGGCAAAACGCTATCAATTGCCATTAACCACGTTTTATTTATTTAATTTTATTTTGGACATGGGAAACCAGTTTAAAATACAAAAAGGTTTTTGCTTTTAAACTGAAGTATATGAAAAGGCATTTCTCTGTGCAGCTGCCTAAATGTTCAATATTTACTGCAGGAGAAGAGCTATCTACCAGTGCATCTATGAATGAATACATGTATTAAAAGTCTCCACTTATAATATAGGCAAACTTTAATTAATTTAATTCTCTTACAGAATTTTTGAAAAACACACATTTCCAGAATGTAGGCAAATGAGTATGGTAGCATGAACATTTTTTATATATTTTGGGTAGCCACACGTGGTGTGCATGTTTGTAACTTTGCACATTGCCTGCCTGTACATTAGCATCAGTATTTCATCAAGGAACTGATTGTGTTCCTTAGGCTGAACCCTATGAGGTTTATACCTCATTTACCCTTTTCACAGCTAATCTCTGTTGTTGCTACAAGGGCCAACAAGCATACATCAACTTGAAACTAAAATAAAGGAATAGTGGGATGTAGAGGAACATTCTCTGCATATCCACCTCAGTTTCCGCTTAGAAAATATCATCTGTACTCTAGAATTCTATGCATAGATGATCTGTCCTCAAAATGAGAGAGCCAGTCACAATAGGGGTGGAAGTCAGGAGAGACATATAAAGCAGAGATGTACCTTGATTTTTCGTTGGAGTACCTGACTGGCTTCGAAAAGACCTTGACAAGAGGAGGACATAAAGGAGTCAGAGTTCAGACATCTAGGTTTTCTGGGTTCAAAGTACTCAAGAAGGCCTACTGCTGTGCAAATATGTGTTGAAGAAAGTGTAAGCATTCAAATTTGATATACTCATTAGTTGTCACTAACTAACATTCTAAACTCTCCTGCAGGACCACTGTCATAGAGACCATTATTGGGTACAGATGAAACTAAGACCCACCCACATGAGATCCTGAAGAAGTCGTACTTGCCTGCTGGAGTATAGGGCATATTTTAATCTCTGTCATTTAAACATGTCTAAGGATCCAGTGGTTTTAGAAAATTGCTGACCAAAATGTACATAGTGCCTGTACAATGACGATTGTTTGCCCACGAGGTTCCTCTATCCTGAAGCTATCCAGTTAAAAAGAACAGGGGGCATATTATCAACACACATATTGCTGCTTTTTTGGCACATAGCAACGAAAAAGCTGTGTTTTTTATATTGCACAATCATCAAGGCAGCGCTGACATGCATTAGTGCATGTTAGCTGCCGTTTCGTAATGCGTGGCATCTTAGCGACATACATCGCTAATGAGATGCAAAGTAGGTGTTCCTTCTTCAAACAACATGACTAAGGTCGCAAACACGTCATTGCATTATTACCAACACGGCCAAGGAATCGCAAAGCGATATTAAAAGCCGCGCTACTGGCGGCTATCACCGGTTTCTTACATCTGCTTAAAATCTGACTTAGGCATCTTTTGTATGGGAGGTGGATCCTCTGGTTAGGTCCACACTCCCCTATTATCAAGCATTTCATGAGCGCTGTGATATCCTCGCTGGATTTCATGCGCTAATCCTGTTATTCAGCCTCTATCGCTGGAATTACATTGCCTGTTAGCAAAACGTGGATGATACATCGCTAACACGGTGATATAGTCCAGCGATAATGTAAATTTGCGATGATTATCGCATGGCCTTGGTAATATGCCCCCAGAAGACAGAGGAAGCTTATTTATGTGGATGAAAATAAGCACTCTAGATGCAAATAGACATTTCATTTTCTGGCTTGTCCATGTAAAATATCTCCTCTGTGCCAGGAAAATGGAGAAGGTATTGTGTTCCAGGAAGTTGAAGCAGCTCTAGACAAATTTCTGGAATCTGTCAAAATCGTAATTTTGCTGTCATTTTGAACAGGAGAGGTGAGAGCTATCCAGAAACTTGAACTAGTAGATTGGATTTTGAGAAGTCTTTTCTGAAACTTTAGAGATTTTTGGAGCATAGCAAAGACATAAACAAAACCTAATGAAATACTGAGTATTTGGACATTTATAGAGTTACACTTACACTTTTGAATAGGTTTATGAACTGTTTGCTATTCATAAATAAATTATGTTTTAAAGGATATGTGTATAGCACAAGCAACGACATGCAATATCATTGTTGAGCTTATTTTGGTGAACATAGTATGTTTACTATGGGCCCGATTCACAAAAGTAATCTGAGACAAAATCCTAACTTTACAACTTTCGGTATTCACAAAAAGCATTTAGTAGTAGTAAAGTTAGGATTCCTAACTTTACTACTACTAAACTAAGAAAAATTCTAACTTTAAGACTTTCGATATTCACAAAAGGCATTTAGCAGTAGTAAAGTTAGGAATCCTAACTTTACTACTACTAACCTGAGCAAAATCCTAACTTTACGAATTTCGGTATTAACAAAAGGCATTTAGCAGTAGTAAAGTTAGGAATCCTAACTTTACTATCTCTAAATAACTTTTGTGAATTTCAAAAGTTGTAAAGGTAGAATTTTTCTCAGTTTAGCAGTAGTAAAGTTAGGAATCCTAACTTAACCCCTACTAAATGCCTTTTGGGAATACCAAAGGTCCTAAAGTTAGGATTTTGTCTCAGATTACCTTTGTGAATCAGGCCCTATGTCTTTAAAATAAATGGTGATTGGTGGTGGTACATATTTTCTAAAGAAACTAGGCACTTCATTTGAGAAAGGCTTTAAAGTCGAAACTCTTTGTCCTTGACAACTTGGTATATGAGTATTTCACACCATGAGGAGTGCCCAGGATTTATATTCAGGACTGTGCTATACATAATATTGAGGATCCCTGGGGTCCAATTAGCCCACCAGGTACCTTCAGTAAGCGCCAGAGAGCTGCGGTGCAGAGAGGTGTAAAAAGGGACATGGCCTTGGACCACCTCTCTGCAACGCAGCCCTGTGGCACTTACTGGAGGTACCTGGTGGGCTATTTGGCTCCCAGGAACCATCGGGATTGAAGGGGAATTAATTCCCCAACTTAAAACGCACCACAGGGCACGTTTGCAGAGTGTTGCTGGGAGGGGCGGGGCCTCCGGCTCGATGCCTGCTTATTTATTTTTTTTATTTTTTTTAAGGGGGGCTGTGTGGCCCCCCCTTTCTTTTCTGATTTTCTGGTCCCAGGGGATCCCATCCCCCTGGGCCAGACCCCTTTTTCTTTATTGGAAGGGGGCCATGTGGCCCCCTTCCCGGAGCCATATTCGGCTCTGGGGGCAACATCCCCTGGGGCATGGCCAACATTCTTTTTTGTTTTATATTTGCAGGGGGCTGCTTGGCCCCCCACCTCAGGCCAATTTTGGCCCCGGGGACCCTATCCCCCGGGTCCGGCCTTTTCTTGATTTTTTTATTATGGGAAGATGGGGCATGTGGCCCTCTTTCCCTGGGCCACTATTGGCTCCAGGGACCCCATCCCCCGGGGCCTGGCCAACCTTTTTTTTAGGGGAGTGGGGCCACGTGGCCCCCCTCCTCATGCAAATTATGGCCTGGCGACCCCATCCCACAGGGCCAGCCTTTTTTTATTTATTTTGTTAGGGGAGCGGGCCAAGTGGCCCACCTCCCAGGCCACTCCTGGCCCCAGGGACCCCTATTTTTTGGGCCCTGGCCTCTATGTTGTGGACCGTGGGGAAAGCTCCAAATTCCCCCATGGTCCAGCCGGCTCCCCGCCTCCTGCGGGAGCCGGCATTGCTTTTCCACATGAGGAGCTGCTAACATGCAGCTCCCTGTGTGGAAAAGCAATCTGGTTTGGATTTTTCCAAAGTCTAAAGCAAGTTTGCTATGGCAGGGCGGGCACCATGCTCCCTGTCATTGCAAACAGCAGTGTCCCGGGGTGGGCACCCCAGAACACTGCAAGAGCCGGCTCTGGGCTGGCGGGCCCCAGTGCCATCAAGGGCTCCAGGAAGGGGGAGGTGGTTGTCCCCAGGGTGTGTAGGGGGTTTTCGAGCCCTCCTACAGAGGTGTCTTTTTTTTAAATTAAGCCCCAGGGAGTGGTGGTCCCCGCGGCAGTGGGGTGGCCGTGTGCCCCTGCAAATATTTAAGAAAAGCTCCGGGGGTGGCAGTCCCCGGGGCTTGGGGGGGCCTTGGAGGCCCCCCACACAATAAAAAAAAGAAAAGATGCCCCAGGGAGGTCGTGGTCCCCGGGGCTGTGGGAGAGCCTCGTGCCCGCTCGCATATTATTAACATAGCCCCGGGGAGGTGGCCGTCCCCGTGGCTGCATGGGCCCTCTTTGGCCCCCACAATTGTAAGTTATATATTGTCCAATGCACCCCAGACCAGGCCTTCCCGGGGGCCTCATTTAAATGAAGGGCGGGATTCCGCGCTTCAACTTATTTTATAATATCGGCGGGATTCGAGACCCCAGCATGAATACCGCCAAAATTATTAATAAAAATACTTTTTTTGAGCTGGCCTAGGGGGTCAGAGTCTTTCTACCCTGCCCCCTTTTTTGTTTGTAAACATTTTTCTCACTGTTTTCTTGTGATTTGGTTCACAAGATGGCTGCCAACACTTCCTGGTTTGGAATGTTGGCAGCCATTGACAGTGAAGCTCGTGGTCGGGAGGGTTCGCAAACCCACCGCGCCCTTAGATATCAAAACTTTTATTTGTTTAATTTCTCAGGAAGTACTGAACAGATTTACACCATTTAACTCATAGGACTCTTTTTGAACCAAGAGCTACTTTTTTGCCAAATTTGGTGTAATTCCGTTCAGCAGTTCAGGCTGTAGCTTTGTGTAAAGTTTCCTATGGAAAATAGCATGGGGAAAGGCGTTTTGGTACCCCACTTTTTTCTCAGCACTCGCTTGGCGAATCACCCCGAAACTGTCAAGACAGGAGCTGACCAGAGCTGATTACTAGCTTTGAAAATTTTGCAAACATTTGTCAACTGGGAACTAGGTCCTAACTATAACTACCTACTGGCGACCGCCACCTTGCTTCTATTCAAAAAACGTTTTTTTCCTTTGCCAATATCTTTGACGCCAATATCTTTGACAAATCTTTAAGAAATTATCAAAACGAATAGCACTCTCAGATTAGTTCCTGTCTTAAAAGTTTCAGGGTGATTTGTCAAGTGGGGGACAAGAAATAAGGGGGATCCCAAAACGTGTTTTATCCATGTTAATTGCCGTAGGAAATGTTCATTGTAGCTACAGCCTGAACTACTGAATGGAATTACACCACATTTGGCAGAAAGGTAGCTCTTTGTCGGGAGTGCACTCTATGCTTTAAATGGGCTAAATCTGTTCAGTAGTTCCTCAGAAATTCATACATAAATAATATCAGCATTTGGTGATCGCGGTGGATGCAGACACAGACAAGGTACAGACTCATGCATACATGCTTTTAGAAATATGGTGAGACTTAGAACAGTGACATGTGGAGGGTTGCTGGTTTATATTTGGTTAGGCCCAACACTGTCATTAGTCACTGAATAGTGAAGCTGTATCACAAAAGTGAGGTTTAAGACATGTTGGCAGATGTAATAGTGATTAGGCTACTTCGTATGAGTCTGAGAAAAGGTACACTTGAAAAACGCTGCTTGAATTTAGGTGTCTCTTTTAAATGGGAAGTGAAGTTTGACAAGTTTTAAGGCCTACATGGTCTTGTGACTAAGGTATGTCTCTACTTGCACATGTATTATCACATGTGTTATGCATCTGGAGATGTTAGATGTATAAAACACAGGTACATATCAATTTGTAGGTTTCTTTTATATATGATGCCACTAGCAAAAGGTACAGACACATGTATGCATGCTTTTAGGAATATGGTGAGACTTACACCAAACACATTGAAAGGATTACTGTTTTATATTTGGCTAGGTCCACCATCTGAGTAGTCGCAGAATAGTGAAGCCTCAGCACAAAAGTGAGGTTTAAGACATGTTGGCAGAGGGATTAGAGATTACACTACTTTGCGTGAGTCTGTGGAAAGGTACACTTGAAATAAGCCACATAAATTCAGGTGTCTGCTTGAAATGGGAAGTAAAGTCTATCAAGTATAAGGGACTTGATGGGATTGTTACTGAGGTATGTTTCTACTTGCTCATGTAGTCTCACATGTGTTATGCATCTGAAGATGAGAGGCGTATAAAACACAGGAATACATCTATTTGTATGTTTATTTTATATATGATGCCACTAGTAAAAGGTACAGACACATGCATGCTTACTTTCAGGATTATAGTGAGGGTGACGGCAGAAATGTGTAAAGGGGTTGCTGGTTTATATTTGGCTAGGTCCAACATTCTGAGTACTTGCTGAATATTCAAGCATCAGCACAAAAGTGAGGTTTAAGAAATGTTGGCAAATGGAAAAGTGATTAGGCTACTTCATATGAGTCTGTGAAAAGGTACACTTGAAGTAGGCCACATACATTTAAGTGTGTCTTTGAAACGGGAAGTGCAGTCTGACAAGTTTAAAGGACTTCACCGTATTGTGAGTGAGGTATGTCTCTAATTGCACATGCATTCTCATACAAACTATTCAAACTATTCTTTGTTTTTTAGAAAAGTATTTTGTTTGGATTATAAATTGAAGATGGCAAGAAAAAATGAAAAGAGAAGAGAACAAAGAAAACAGAAGTACTTAAACAAAATTAAAAAGAGTGCACTAGAAAAAGACTAGAAATGTTACTCAGGATGAAGTCTGTGCTTGTAAGAGTACTAAACATTTTTTTAAAACAGTTGTAGAGAGATTAAAAGAAATACAATAGTAATGAAAGGAAAAATACATTTTTCACAACAAAAGACACAAGCAAACAGAGAGTTGTAATGGAAAAACAACATTCATTTTTGGAAAAACAACAAATGTCACAAAAAGACAAAAAATGTTTAAAGAGATACGTGTACGAATGTTTTGAAGAAGAGTCATTCAAAATGTATTAAAAGATTGTAAAAAGGATAAAAGAAGAAGCAACACATTTAAAGTGTAGTAGATACTGATTTTGATTTGAAACGAAAACTATTTATATTAGTATTGAAGAGAATGAAAACATTGAATGAATCAATGCTGTTTATGAAGGAGAAAAACAAGAGAAAGACTGGTTAATAGAAGTAACTTTTGTGAAACTTTTACTGGTGAATGGAAGCACACTTCTAGTACTGAGCCTTTCTTTAATGAAGAAAGCTATTTTCAATAGAACACATTAGTTCATGCAGTTGATACTAGTGCTTGATGCTATGAGATGAAAGATGGTTGTCCATTTCCAAAAGAAAAGATGGTTGTTAGGAGTGTGGAAGAAGTAATAGCTGAAGAAGTTCAACAGAAGCATACACAAGCTCTGGTATATAAGTGGGATTATAGTAGTATTTGCAGTATTCTACAGGAATCTATTGACATATTACGAATGTTTTATGAGGATATGCCCAAAAAAGACTTAAAAAGAAGATTAAGATATTACAAGGACTAGATCCATGTAAAGTAAGAACATTTACTAACTTGCAGGGTCGTTATTTGGTTTGTCTTTCAAGAAAGTGTGTTAAAGTAATTTTCATCATTTAAGAATGTTAGCAGCACACCACTCAGAAAAGCAGAAGTTAGTAAGGAGACTCTACTATGTAAAAAGTCCTGCATTATGGTTAATTGAAATGAACAGAGCTCATTTGCATGGTCCTGTATCAGATGCACAAAATGGTTGTGATGATATACAGTTTTGTTTTTTTGGTTCACAAGGAGGAGTTTAGAGAAAGAGAGTACGTGTTGAAGAGCAGGTGGAACATATTAGCATTGATGAGTTTTCAGATGAAATTACAAAGTTTAAGACAGTTTCATCTGAAAAACCAAACTATGTTTGTATTTGTTGTCGACGTACTCATTATAGAAGTCAAACTAGGAATGTTGATTTATATTTAAAAAGTGAAAAGGAAAACAATGATAAGTGGCAGCAATTTGGTACTTGTTTTTTGGTCGCAAGTCAGTTTGAGTTGGCTACTGATCAACCTATTTGTAAATATTGTTACAACAAGGTCGATGGTCAGTTTGAGTTGGCTACTGATTAACTTATTTGTAAATATTGGTACAACAAATTAGAAGAGAACAAAATGCCAGCTAGAGCAGTATATAACAACTTAGAAATGGTAGCTATTGCTCTGAAACTAGCAGATTTTTAATGCATATGAGTCCATTCCTATTCAATCTGTGCACCCTTTTCAGGCTGTTGTTGGTGTGGAGACTAAAACAGGTAAGCTGCCTTCAACAGATTTACAAAGAGGTCTAAAAGGAGAAGATGTGTACTTACCTTTAGATTGGAAAAAATATTGAAACTGTTGGTGTCGACAGGAAGGAAAATGAGCCAGTAGTTGTTCTAGTTAATGGTGTACCAACAAAGAGTAGAAAAATATGGTAAGAGTTTGTAGATGTTAATAAACTTCAAAAGGCTATATTATATCTGGTACAGAATAATAGCTATTACAAGAATGTAAATGTTGATGTACAGGTAAAAATGCCTAGAAGATGATACCGAAAATTCAAGTGGACAAAAAGTAAAAGTGGACAAGTCTAGGAGTGAAGAGATTTATGAAAATTATACTATACATCCTCTACATTCAAAAGAAGTGAGAACTGAATTATTTCAAATAAAGGAAGCAAGGGGAACTCCCATGAGTGTATGAGAATTTTTTTTAGAAGCAAGTTGTTTTCCACAGCTGTTCCCCTCTGGAGAAGGTGGACGATTTGATGAGCAAGCAGTACAGATTCCAGCTTCAGAATACCGCTTGAGAAGATTGTACTCTGAATATCCGAGATTTCAACAGTGCATTCCATATATATTTCATCTTTTGTTTGAAAGTGATTTGTCTGCACTTTCATATGCAGTGAACCACATATTAAAAACAGGAGTTCATCTTCCACCTGTTTCTGCAAAAGAATTCATGGACAAAGTTCAACAAAGAGATGAAAATGTAGAATCTCAGCTAATTAATTTGATGGCGTGTCAACATATTACCAATTAATACTGGTTTTATCATCACAGTGAACTTAAATGTATGTTAAGAAACTTAGTTACCCCTACATGATTTTTAACGCTTAGCTGTGCTGAATATGCATGGGACGATTTACTTGAATTTCCAAGAGAAGCCAATTCAAATGTTAAAAATATTAAATTGAAGGCACCTGGAGAACTTTGTTCCCTGGAACCTGTAAATGTCTGCAGGTATTTTAACCATAGGTTTCAAAGTATTTCTCCTCTTAGATAAGTTATTGATTACCAAGCCAGAGGTGCTCCACATATACCCATGCTATTATGGATAAAGAATGCTCCAGAATTTGGAACTGATACTGATGAAACTGTTTCTTTCATCAAACACTATGTTACCTGTGCCATTCCAAGAGAAGGAGGAGAAAAGAGCTTGAGACAACAACAGTTTCAAAATCATCAATGTGGAAAATGCTGTTGACGAAAATACAAGTGTAAAGAGAAATTTTATACAAAAAATTGTTCTGTATTCCCACGTCCAATAATTTCTAAAGGTAGAGTAAATAGCTTTTTGTCAGCAGTAAGGCATACAATAATCAGAAATCTCTGAAGAATACATGCAACTTAAAAAGAACTGAAGATCTAAAGTATATTAATGACTACAATCCATTTATTTTGAACATGTGGAATGCAAACTTGAATATTTAGTATCTTGCAGATAATTCAATTGCTGTTGCTTGCTATGTTACATCATATATAACCAAATCTGAAAAGACAGAGATAAAAAAAGTGGGAAGAAGTTTCACAAGAGAAGAGTCTTAATAAGAAATTTAGCTTAAAAGTGCTTTCCCATCAAGAGATTGGCTCCTATGAATATTCAGATCGTTTGAACTCTGCCAGTTGATATTAAAAGTCAAGAGGAATCATTTGGATGAGTTTAGATTTGGATCCACACAAAATAGAGTATTAAAAACATTACAAGAAATCGAATACTTTGCACTAAATGGACCAGAAAGTACAGATATTGTTAAAACTAATATTTTGGATACATACTATCGCAAAAGGAGTCCACATCTGGAAAACCTATGCCTCTAGGAAACACTTCAATATTGCAGCTTTAAAAGAAAAGTTACAGAAAATACAAAAGAACATAACATGTGTATTTGTAAAGGACACGTTCACCCGGAGGTATCTTGGCGCTGAATAACAGATGTTTATTGTTACCCAACTCAATAGTACTCATTTTATTTACCTCAGATGGATGAAAGGCTGAGTTGACCCACCGGTATTTGAACCAGTGAACATGAGGTCAAACAAAAGCTCCTGTAGTGGATGTATTAGCCCACTGAGTCAACTGTGCCGGTGAAAGAAGAAAAACATTGTAATTGGATGTGACGGATGTTTAGTAAAACATGTCAGAGGAAATCTTATTAATCTTAGAAAACTCAGTTACAAAAGTCCGGATAAGAGGGAATTTTTCTATTTAGCACTTCTGCAACTGTTCAAGCCATGGCGTAGTGAAACAGAAACATTTGGAGATTTCAATTGCTGTGAAGATTCTTTTAATGCATGTAAAGATTCCATTCAATGCACAATTTTCCCTACATATCTACAAATCTTAAATGATGAGATTGAACAAGAAAGTACTATTGCAGCTAAAATAGCTAGAGACAATTCTCAAGATAGTCAAACTTCTGATCCACTGAGTCAAGATCTACTGGGACAGCCACTTATTGAAAATGAAGCAGCAATAGCCATGAATGAGGTAGAAACTGCAATACAAAAAGCACAACAGGATATTATTCCGTTGGAAAAGTTAGAACAACTAAATATTAAACAAAAAGAAATATATCTACAAGTGACAAAACAGATACAAAATGGTTTGCTGTATGAAAAAAGAATGCTGATGTTTATCATTTAAACCTATTCTAATGTACATCAGTGGTCAAGCTGGAACAGGATAACATTTCTTAATTAAAGTTTTGACAAGTTACCTACTCAAAACTACAGAATCACATTTATCTTGTCATGTAACATCTCCAAATGGATTAGCAGCACACAATATTAAAGAGATTACTTTACATAGATGACTTAAGCTATCAGCTGAATATGATAATTAATTGGAATATCAGAAGATGTCTGGAGAAGCTTGTTATGAAGTGTCAATAGTACTGAAGAAAATGAAGCTTTTATTAATTGAAGAGGTGAGAATGCTCTCAAACTTAATTGCTTGCCTTTGTACACTTGACAATGCAACAGATTTTAAAATCAGATTACGATGTTATGTTTGGAATTTTTTTTTTAACCCTTTAACCGCCGCTGAAATTCCGCCGCGGTGCGGGCGAATAAGAGGTGGCGTGGTTTAGGTGGCCCCGGCCATCCTCCGCAAACGCCCACCGCGATGTCCGATGGCCGGGGGCCGTTCGACACACCCAAATGGTTAATTGTATTCAGAGATCTCCTACAACTAACTCCTGTAAAGGACAACCTGTTTTTAAAATACTTGGCCATGAAGACACTAGGAAATCTTTGGGAAGTATTGAAAATGTGAAAATTTGGTTACATTTTGAATATTAAGAACTTATTAAGAATATGTGACAAGCAAATGATGAAGATTATGGAATTGGTGTCTTGATGAAACATGGTAAACAAGCTTTAGAAAGTCTACTACTAAGGAACTTGTTTACAACTGAAAACACAGCAGCAGCAGCTGATGTAATGTACAATAAACTTGGAGAAAAGAAGTCTATAGTTTGTCTAATGTCTACACTGTAAGAGTGTTCTACATTTAATCAAGAACTTTTGAAACTGGAAAAACAACAAATAGTGGAATTTGAAGCTATTGATAAAATTGAACACCAGGGAGTGGCTATTCTTCTCACATTTTGAAAAGTCTGTATCTAGTACTGCAGGCTTAAAAAAGACTTTACATTTACTGTCGGGTAATTTTACAGCGTAAATTGAATGTAGAAGAAGGTTTAGTAAATGGAGCAATGGGAAAAGTTGTTGATTTTGTAAAATTTCAGAACAGAGAAGGAATAGAGCTTTTGATTATACAATTTGATCAGATTAAAGAGGCAAGACAGATTGGGCTTTGTGTTGTACATTTTCTGCTTGTAAAAGATTTGTATGTTTGCAGAAAACAGTTTCCACTGTCTTTATCATATGCAGAAACTATTTATAAATCTCAAGGTTTAAGTACAGACAGTGCTTTTGTAAATATTGGAAATACAGTGTTCAAAGGGGGAATGGTAAATGGTGCATTACCTTGAGTAAGAACACTGTCTGGTTTGTTTTTGATAGATTTTGATGAGAAAAAGGTTAGTGCTGATGCAAATTGTGTAAGAGAGAATAATCATTTAAAAAGACTTTAGACACCTGATTTAGGTGAATATCCCATATATGAGAAACTAGTAGTGTGCCCAAAATGATAATATGTTAAACATTCAACTGAGGTTAAAAAAACAACAATTGAAGAGAAACTTGAAGGTATAAAGAAAAAGAAAATGGAAACTGTTGATGACATTGTAGGATACCAGTTGGAAAATAGTTCAGGTATCAACTGTTATGCTAATGTGATTCTGAATGTTGTGTTTTATCTACAAGATATTCATCATGAAATCATGGGAAATTGTGAAAAAAAGATTCTGTTCTTTACTACAGCATGTATTTCAACAGTTAGTAACTGACAGAAGTTAACACCATAGTTCTTCTGGCATTCTGCATCTTTTGGATTTTTGTACAGGTTCTTTGACATTTACTTTTAATATGGAGCATTAGAATATGAAGGAATACAGATTGAAAACTTATTTGGCCTAACCTACAGATTGGAGCATAAATGTGAAGAGTGTTCATTTACTTCCACCACTGAAATACAAACAGAACAATTCATATACTGGACAATACCAGACTGCAAATCAGTGCCATTTAAGAAATTGATATAAACAGCCAATCAGGACGTGAGATGTTTGCATTGTAGATCAGAGATGTTGTCTACATTACTTGTAGAAAAGATTTGGAAAATATCTAATTTGAATGCAACAACTTTGTGGAGCAAATGGAAGAAAATTGGAAACCAAAATTAATTCTTTTTAATTCAAGACTAATATCAAGTCAAATATTTATTTCAGGAAGAACTTTTATAGCAGTGGCTATTATTTTCCATGATGGACCTACTACAACATCTGAACACTATACTCTGTATTTAAAGTGTAATAAAGGATGGACACATTGCAATTATGGCATTTTGGAATTCAAACTTAGATTGCCTTATCAATTACCAAATTAATTTATGCCATTTCTGAAGCCAAAGGTTTTGAGTACACCATTCGGCCTATTTGGAAGATGTGAACAGAAAGTAGACAGGAGTGCAAACTATTAATATTTATAATTAGTGCTTGGAATATTATTTGCGCTAATTGACATTGCATTTGGAAAATTGTGTTTCAAAGGAAATAGTTCATATATTTGTTCTCTATATTGTACCAAATATAAATGAGAGTCTAAATTTAGGCAAATGTATTTGAGATAAATAATAGAGGTAATGTAGATGAATGAAGTAATTAACAAAGTGTAGATAGGAAAACGCATAGCTACACACACTGATGATGTTCTACGCTGATTTTTTTTCTAGAATTATTTTGTTATTTTCCCCACTGTTCAATGATGATACTATTTTAAAAAAGTTAAGTGGAATCTGAGAACAGCAAAAAAAGGGAAACTGAAAATGTTATGTAATTCAAAATTTATGTTTTGCTCGGAGGCAAGAAGGCAGCTGGTCACTCACCTGAGTGAGCGCTCGTAATCTGACCTCTGTGATCCCCCCAATGTGATACGGTGGATCGGCATGTAAAGCGAACAGAATTGTGAGTGATCTACATATTATCCCTGGGAATGCTGGGGGACTTACTTGTCTTGAAGCATCACCATGTAGCGAGCTGCCTGCGACTGTTTCAGCTCCGTGGCTGTCGTGGAATCTTCTGGCGGGTGTCGGCGGAGCAAGATCAAGCTCTCAGCCGGGCCAGGATGCTGCCGAAGAGCACAAGAAGCGGAAAGACCCATGGCGTAGGAGGAAACAATACACAGAGCAAGCCCCCGGAAAGCGACCAGGTCAAACAATGACGTGGAGCGGTTAAAAATAACTGCAGCAACAGCCCAGCCAGCAATACCGACAGTGGTAAAAGAGTGGCAATTTTCCTGCCATCAAGGAAAGGCAGCAAGCCGACTCTGGGACAAGACACGCCTGAGAAAGTCGAGGTGCTGGGAAACTCTACCAAGGTGAGTGAGGGAGATGCTGGGGCCACAGGACTTGTTTTGGCAGATACAGTGATAGTGAGCAGGGGAGGCTTTGAGGCATGCTGCAGTAATATAACACAATGACAGATCTTAAAGCCTGATGCAAGGAGGGAGACTTTAACTCCAGTGGCAACATCTGAAACACTTAATATCACAGCAACAGAAGTATAGACACCATTTGGGGCAAGGTTGTCTACAAAAAAAAAATAGAAGGCTTTAAAGATGGATTAGACTCTGAGGCTGTAAATATGCCGGAGATAGATGCAGAGGGGCCCTTTTATTCACTGTCAGATCACTCTAACCTGTCTGGCGACGAGTCCTTACAGATATCTGAGGACCCTCTTAGCCTAATAAGTGGGCGTTTGAGCGAAATCAGCAGTATATGTCAGGAGGAGGAGACCCTGAGGAAAGATAACAGGGTATCTAGCACCGGGACATTACGCAAGAAACCTACATCCCATGCTTCACAGCGGGTCGATATACAGGCAACTCCAGGCCAAACTCCAAAGGAGAAGCTGGGCAATGGCCGTAACAATGGGCCTGAAGCAGGTGGACAAGATCGACAGATCGCAATAGAATGCTCAGGGGATATTTCACTTACAGTCATATATGAGACGATGATGGTACACAGAGAGGAAAGCCGGGCAGAAAGCCTAAAAACTCAAGGACCATGCAGGAAACTGCAGAACTCGATCTGGTTGGTGGCTAAATCCTGTTCAGAAATTGCAGAAAGGATATCTGAAGCAGAGAATCGAATCTCTACCCTAGAGGATGAGATGGTAGCACAGAAGACAGGCACTGAGGCGCTGACAACACATAGGGATAATTTATCCTGGAAGATTGAGGACATGGAAAATCACCTACGGTGGAATAATTTAAGAATTCTTGGCATACTCAAAGGGTTTGAAGGCTCAGATACCCAGAAATCTGTTGTGAAACTTTTTACAGAGGCTTACCCGGAGCTGATCTAGTGATCATGGGGCATTGAGATACAACAAGCTCATAGGTTCCGCTTTGAAATGAAACAAAATCAAACTAATATGAGGCCTGGAGCTATATTGATATGTTTATCTAATTTTCTGTCTAGGAAGGCGCTATACGATCTAGCTAGGCCAGATAGCTGCTGGAGTAGAAATCTTTGTTCGTCCTGATTGTTGTCCCAGTACTGTGGAAAAAAGATGGCAACTACGACAGCTAATTAAGCCTTTTCGGGATAAGGGTGCTCAAGCATTTCTCTTAGGCCCAGCTAAGTTGAAAATTATATATAGAGAGAAAGATTTTTTTCATTCGAATTGAAGGCAAAAGAGTACCTACAAGAGATTAAGCCCTAGGGAAAATAATATATAAATGAGGGAAATCCTAGTTAACACAGGCAGAATTAATGTAGAGGATTCTTGGAGAATTTGTAGATTTGTGCTGATTCGCATGCTAGTGAATTTTTCTTTCGTGCTTAATTGTTTGTTTCTTAGTGTTATTATATATGTGTGAGGTAGGGGTATTATGCACTCAGGGAGACACGGGGGTTCAGGGGTGGTTCGAGGCTCCTCATCACTGTATACCGTTGGGTCTATCAGCCTCCTTGTTGGGGAGGGGAGGGGGTGCCCCAATGGTAGGAGAGGCAGAAATGGGGAGGAGGGAGGGTGTGGGCGTTCGGGGAGGAGGGAGGCTACCGAGGGCGGTAGGTTAGGAAGCGTAAAAATCACAAAAAAAGCCTGCAGTTATTACAGGACTTATGAAGGAAAGAGAGATGAAGCTAAGAGAGACAGGAAATTGTACTGACTGTTTTAAACCAGGATCAATGGCATTGTTAAGTGTGTGTACTTTTAATGTGCGGGACTTAATGAGAAGGGGAAACGGCAAAGATTGGCACGAGAAATAAAGAACATGTCACTCAATGTGGTCTGAATCCAAGAGACACATTTCCCCTGGAACAAACATAATTTATTGAAGGAGTTAGGATATGAGCTGCAGGTCTGCACTACCCAAGGGACTACCACCAGAGGGCTCGCAATACTGGCTAAAAAAGGCCTTTTAAAAGTTATGAAAAGTTCAGCAGATAAACATGGGCAATGGGCCATGATTGAATGCACTATAGCTAATGAGAAGTATACAATATGTTCTGAATATGGCTCTAATCATGATGAAACTCAAGTCATTGAATATTTAAATACATAATTAGCTAACTGGGCAACCCGTCTAATATTTACGGGGGATTTTAGTATCCAATTGGATGAAGTTACTCATGAGCTGGGGGAGATAAATATGTTGGCAAGAAACCTAAGGTATATAAAGCTCTAGAGCAACTTCTTTACGAACATGGTCTAATTGATGTATGGCCCAGACTAAAACATCCAGAGCCAGGGTACATGCACTACTCATGCCTGCATAAAACATTAACCAAATTAGACTATTTTTTTGTAACAAAAACTTACCTTAAAAAAAACCCTGAATAACCTTGTATCATAACTAGGGTTCCTAGTTTTCTGTTTTTACAGATTTTTACAGATAAATACAGACAGAAAACTATTTTTTTCCTGTCTGTATTTATTTTTAAATACAGAAAAATATGGAAAATATGTCTTCTTTGGATGTTTGTTTCTGCTGTCAATCAAGAGTGCCAGGTCAGTAGGTGTACAGATTGAGAGTTAGGGGAGATGGAAAAAAGGCAATAGATTTCCTAGTTAAGCTTAATTAAGTGCAGATTTACAGTTATTGATGCTATTCTACAATGCAAGTGTTTTCAGTTAACGCTATTGCACGGTATACTGCTGAAACCTTTTGGGCATTCAAAGGTGAGTATACATTTATCAGTAAAAAAAAATGTGGAAAAATACCCATGGCAGCTTCATTTATACAGAAAACACAAATTAGAAATGGATAAATACAGAAAAATGTTGCAAAAAATAAATATGGATAAATACAGACGGAAATGTAGAAAAAATAAATACCATAAAACCGGGAGCCCTAATCATAACCCAATCCTGCTGAAACTTGCGATGCATGGCTTAACACGACCTAGAAGAACATTTTCCTTTGATTGGAAGCTACTACTAAATGAAGAGTTTGTTAGCCATATACGCAAATGGGTGACACACTTTTTGGATACAAATCGCAATTCTACTAAGTGCAGTATAGTCTGGGATGCAATGAAAGCAGGACTTAGGGGAGAGATACTATGCTTTGGATTACATGTGCAGAAGCAACGTAGACAGCGCCAAATGGTGCTATTTGAGGATCTACGCTGCTCCAAATGTAATTTGATAGATGCAGTCTAGGGAAAGCTAGACATTGCACAGGCACAAAGGGCGGTGGCATGGTGCAAAGCTAGGATAAATGAGGAATAGGCCAAAGATATTGTAAAAAAAGTCAATCTTTAAGAAAGAGTGCTATGAGTGTCGGGAGGCAACAGGCAGATGCCTTGCGAAGAAGATCAGGTGTAACGAGGTGAAAAACTCATTGCAACAATTTGAGGACACGGCAGGGAACATAGTGGAAACACCGGAGGGGATTTTAGAGGTATTTAGGGCATTTTATGAGAGACTGTACTTAGAGGACTGTGTCACTCAAAGAGGAGGGGAGGAGTTATATAGGGAGGTATTTAGGGCATTTTATGAGAGACTGTACTTAGAGGACAGTGTCACTCAAAGAGGAGAGGAGGAGTTATATGGGAAAATTGTGAATGAAGAAGACAAGAGAACACTAGAGGAACCTATATCAATGCAAGTGCTTATAGACGCCATAGGTTTGCTGGCTACAGGGAAAGCTGCTGGCCCCAATAGGCTTCCATTAGAACTATATAAGCTTCTGTTGCCAGAAATTCAATCAGATATGCTTGCTGTTTTTCGGGAGGCACAAAAGGGTGCTGCCCCTGCATCCTCGGATGAAGCTAGTATCATCAGCTTCCTTAAAAAAGAGAAACCTTCCACACTTCCAGGGTCATTTAATCCGATATCACTTATAAACTGAGATGGGAAAGTTTATGCAAAAATATTAGCTGCAGGACTCTCTCGTGTTATTACGGCCTTAGTTTCGGTCCATTAGTATGGACTTACACCAGGCAGAGGCGTGGTCAACGACATAAGTAGAGCAACGACAATGATGGATATCGCCAAAACACGCAAATTACAATGCGGGGTGATATTACTGGACGCAGAAAAGGCTTTCGACCGTGTCTCCTGGGAATTTTTATGGGTCACAATGAGGGTGTATGGGTTTGGTGCTGGGTTTATTCAGGCAATTAAGACAATGTACAGATCACCAAATGTGTGAGTATGTGCTTTAGTGTTTGAATCGAATCCTGTAACCATATCAAGAGGTACCAGACAGGGCTGTACCTGCTCTCCCCTGCTAATTGTGCTATATATTAACCCGTTCTTAAACCTATTGCAACAAAGGCTAAATGCACAACTATTAGGTCCTAGGCTGGAATGGGTAAAAATATTTGCATATGCAGACAATATAGCAATAGTTTCACCGGAACCTGCCACCACACTGGGTGAGACTGAACAACTGGCATCAATTTATTGGAGGGGCTCAGGGTACAAACTAAACCTAGCAAAGACACAGGTTATATGCACTGATCAAACACAATTTAATGACCCAAGAGTTATGGAAGAGGCAACATATCAGGGGGTGCGCTTGAGTGTTTGCCTTGATTTAATGGTCAAGTCTCACTGGGAGCCTCTTCTTTGTAAGATCATAAAGGATTTGGATAGAATGGATTATCAATGCTGGGAAGATGTATTATTCTAAAAATGAATGTTTTGCCAAAGGTTCCCTATTTTTTCAGGGCAGTTCCACTTGAAATTACAAGGAAACAGATGCAGAGATTAAAATCTATCTGCAGTAGTTTTCTGTGGGCACAGGGGAAACCGCATCGAGCTTGGAATTTTATGACCCTTCCGCGTGACTGAGGGGGCTGAACGGTTCCCAACTTCCAGTTCTACTAATGGACATGTTTACTGCAGCATATTGGAATCTTACTAGTTGGGGTAATGAGGAAAACATAGAGGATACTCCCCATATCTTTCACTTGTTATTTAGGCTCCACGGCAGGGAGAACTTTCTTTAAAATCCTTGTGCCCAGCTACTATTAAAAAAATGTTTAAGGTGCTTCAGGCTGCCTATAAGGCCTGGTTTTAGATAAGGCGACATCTGAAGATCGGCAGGATTAAATATTACACCCCTACGGGTGCCCCAGCTCTACTGCCAGCTATTTTCTTAGATGGTATCATAAACAGATGGAGAAGCAAAGGAATTGTGATTCTGGGAAATTTAGTAGATAGCGATGTCATTAAGACAGACACTTCATTAATGGCTAACTACGATCTCCCCAAAACAGATTTTTTTCAAATATATACAGATTCCGGACTATCTGAGCAAAAGAAGGGATGTCTCACGCTTATCACAGAAAAATATTGTATTAGAAATTGTGGAGGGCAGGAGAAGAATTGGTAATATATATCAGGCACTTACAGAAATGCAAAAGGATGATGTGGAGGCACAAAATGTTAAATGGAATACTAAGCTGTTTGTAGAGGGTAATATGTTACAAGAATCTATTATTTTAGCTGACAAACTTCTAATATACTCTAACTTAAAAACAAAGCAGTACAAAACTATGTTTAATTTGTATTATACACTGGCAAAAATTGCGGGGTGGGATACATGAGAATAAATGTACCCGGTGTGGGAAGGATAAGACAGATATAGTTCACATGTTTGCTACATGCCCGGATCTAAAATCATTGATCAATAGGATGCAGACCTTTTCAATGGAAGTAACAAGGTTGCAGATTGGGATAACTCCATTAGTTATGCTGCTGGGGGTACTAGAGGATGAAATGTGTTCACAGGGAATGTATACATTCAGATATTTAATAAATATTGCTGTTGCTGTGGCAACACTATGTATAGCCTCACTGTGGCGTCAGAAAGAAACCCCTACCTTTGAGAAGTAGAGAGGAAGATTATTTGCTATATGCAAACTTGAAACTAACCTGTATGCTATCAAAGGGCCACAGAACCAAAACTTGGCGCTAAGATCTGGGGGGCTCTAACTAAATTTCTGACACCGGCAATAAAAGATCATACTGAAAACCCGCTGCTCTCGGAAGGATTTCACTCTGTAGGGCTGGAAATATATGTGCTTCATATTGTAACTATAGGTGCAGGTTAATTGCAAGCTATTGTTTACCTATCCACGTTTATTTACTTTTTACTTTCTTCAGTCTATCCCTTTGGTATTTGCCTGTCGTATTCAGGATTTAATTAATGCGTATGGGGCGTAACCTTCCAGATGGGATCCTACATATGTGTATTATTTCAAGTTGTACAAATATTATTTGTCCACGATGCTGTTTAATTTCTTGTTTTGTCGATTTTTTTTTGCTGGCAATATACTATGGCGAACATGGCTACTGTGGCCTGCTGCCGAACGCTCTTAAAATTTTCTTCGGCACTGAGACATGCAGATAGCTGTTGCTTATCCCCAAAAAAGATATCCAGTGTGTAGTAATCAGTTAATCAGTTGCATGACAACTAGCCGCATGTCAGGTGGATAGTGTGAACAGCACTATGCTGCATAACTTGTCCAATCAATTGCATCACATCATGATGGATCGCTGGAACAGCGACTCTGGCAAATTAGGTCAGATTGGGCCCATTTTGGACAGATGGCGACCACAAATGTAAAAATCCCTTTCCTACCTCAAAAGAAAAAGGGAGGATGTCCATCACAAGTATTTTAGCCAGCATACTATTGTAGAAAGGTACCATTGGGTGGTTGCCTTCATTGGGACCCTCCTGCCTAAACATGCCTGTAATGGTAGCTTTTTTCTTTTGTGGTGTCACTGACACAGACGACTTCGTTGAGAACCAGGAGGTGGTCGACTTAATGTGCATCTTGGGCAAATACTATATACAGAGTTGTCTGTATCTGAGTTTTGTGCCATTTGGAGGTTACTGATGCGGGTGATAATGCTCACTGCAGGGGACAGAGATGCTTTGTGTAAAGCTGTCATCCTCTTCCTCATCACCACCTTCTCTCACCATGATTGGAACCATTTCCCTTCTCTCTTCACCACCACCACCAGCTGCTACCTTTATAAGGTGCTCCTCCTACTAGATTGCATGATGCTTTTTAATATGGGATGTTTGTCCTACAGTACCATAGTGTGAACCGGGCTTACCGTGATGAACACTCGCATGGCAAATGGAGCATATTGCAATGCTATCCACCTGCTCCATAATCATAAAGAAATCCCAAACAGGGAAGGAGAACATTTTTAGTGTTCCACTGCCAATGCCTGAAAAAGTCAAGTACATGGGTGTGTCGATTGCATCTCTGCAGTGCATACCTCAGCTTGTGTAGTGGTGGATGCAGGTCCCAGCGGGGCCTGGCAAATATAGAAGTTTGAGGTTGTAGTGGTGGAAACAGTGTCACATTCCTCAAAGCAAGTTGAAAGAGGAGGGGTCATCTCTGTGTCCTCTGAGGCATCTTCCATACTGATAATCACTGGCTCGTCCTCATCATTATCACTTTTCATAATTCTAAGACTGTCAGGAACTTTCCTTTTACCTTGTCTTGTAGTGGGTCTCAGACTCGGCTGGTTCAAATCCATGTCCACAATATCAGAATGGGGTCTCTGAGAAGATAGTGGAGTACCCTTTCCTTATCTTGTTGTCGATTGTAAAGCCAGTGGGCAGATTAACCCCCTGCTCTCCTCCTACTTCAGGAAGAACTGATGCTGGCTGTGGCTCCTGCTGTTCACTTTGCTCGGTTTCCTGTGATGATTGGGTACCCTGCGGCAGAGACAAATTAATTTCAGATTCACTGCCCATTGCCATGATAGCTGTGGCTGCTTCGCTGAGAGACATGGACTTGAGTTTAGGTTGGGGTGGTGCTATTGGTGTGGGAGTGCTGCTCCTAGCTTGCTGCGCAGGAGACGGTGCAGGAGACACACCACATTTCCTGAAAAAGGTGGAGGATCAACTTCTTCCTCTCTTCTTCACTGGCCACATTCTTGGCAGGAACACCTTTCTTTGGGGCCATCTTCAAGCACTGTCAGTTGGCACTTAGCTGCACAAGTAGAAGCAGAAATTACTGGTGTAGTGTGACTTTGTGCTGGCCCACTGTCTGGCAGTACTAAGGGTGACGTCTCTTGTGCTGCTAAAACAAAACAAAAAAAATTAATTCAATAAAACCTGGCATTTTTGCAGTTTGACTTATTCATACAGGCAATATAATTTAATGAGGTTATTTTATATAATTAACAATAGTGTATATATATTCCAATCCAAATCAAAACATAAAATTTCAATTAGGATAACAACATACTGATTTACAAGTTTTTTATATATGCCTTTACAATGAAACACCTGTAGCAGGCAGGAGGGTGCTGGGAAAAATGGAAATGTCCTTAAAAAGGAATTCTGGTACACCTATAGCAGGCAAGCCATGCAGGGGGGAAATGTAATAATCCTTAAAAATATAAATGCTGGTGTGCACCTAAGGCAGACAGATGGAGCAGGGGAATATGTCATAATCGTTAATAATTAAATGGCAGTGCGCATGAATGGGAGCCAGGGGGTGCAGGGTAAAATGCCATAATTACTAAAAAATTATGTTGTTGGGTGCCTATGAGCTAAGAGGCTCATGGTAGGCAAGGGTTGCAGGAGAAAATGGAATAATCCTTAAAAAAATGAATGCTGGTGTGTGCCTTTGGAAGGCAGGGGGAGCTGGGGAAAATGACATAATACTATAAAAATAAATGGTGGTGTGGACCAATGGCTGACAGGGATCGCGGAGAAAAAATTACGTAATCCTCAAAAAATGAATGCTGGTGTGCGCCTATGGAAGGCAGGGGTAGCAGGGGAAAATGACGTAATACTTTAATAAGAAATGGTGGTGTTGACCTATGGCTGGCAGGTATTGCAGAGGAAAAATTACATAATCCTCAAAAAATGTATGCCGGTGTCTGCCTATGGCCTAAGAGACCTATGGCAGGCTGGGGGTGCAGGGGAACATTGAATATATCTTAAAAAAACGAATGCAGGTATGTGCCTATGGCAGGCAAGGTATGCAAGTGAATGTGACATAATCCTTAAAAAATGTATGTTGGTATGCACCTATGGCCAAAGAGACTTATGGCAGGCAAGGGGTGCAGGGGAAACTGGAATAATCCTTAAAAAAGTTAATGTTTGTTTACGCCTATGGCAGGCAGTGGGGTGCAGGGAAGAATGTCATAATACCTAAATATTTAATGCTGGTGTGCACCAAAGGCAGGCAGCAGGGGTACAGGCTAAAATGACACAATCCTTACAAAATTAATGCCGGTGTGCCCCTATGGCTTAAGATGCCAATGGCATGCAGGGCATGCCGGGAAAATGGCATAAATCTTAAAAAATGAATGCTGGTTTGTGCCTATGACCTAAGAGACCTATAGCAGGCAGGAGGTGCAAAGGAAAATAGAATAATCCTTAAAAATAAATGCTGGTGTACGCCTATGGCCTAACAGACTTGTGGCAGGCAAGTGTTGTAGGGAAAAGTCAAAATATGTAAAATAAAAGAAATTGCTGATGTCTCACAATTGATATGAGAAATCCTTTTTGAGGCAAGAAGGTATAGGCGAAAATTGAAAAAATGCATATAATATTATATAAACACTGTACATAGATACTATACTGTCACGGAAAATTAACAAAAAACAAAAAGCCATAGACCTCATCGATCAATATCCCTATAAAAATAGCTTTGAAAACCTGGAAAAAAGGATTTAACACACTAGCTGGCTACATCAAATGGCTGCCGGCCACATTGTTCACACAACAACATACAAGAAAACATGGACAACGAAAGAACACATGCAGGCCTCTTGACAACATCACACTGGCTGGCTACACAAAATGGCCACTGGCCACATTTTCAAGCAACAGCGAGCAAGAAGACATCGACAACAAAGAACACATGCAGGACTATAGCAAAAGCACAGTGGCTCGCTGCACAGAATGGCTGACGGCCACATGTTCAAACAACAACAAGCAAGAAGACATGGACAACAACAAACAGATGCAGGCCTTTGGCGAAAGCACCCTCAAAACTACCCAAAATAACAGCCAGCCACAAGTTCAAACAACAACAAGCAAGAAGGCATGGACAACAAAGAACACATGCAGGCCCATGGACATTAACTACACTACATCCCAAGTGGCAGTTAGCCACTTGGCATGAAGAACAAAGAGAAAAAGTTGACCTATGGCAAGCACTCATACTGTAAAGACAAAGAAATGACCACTTGGCCAACAAAAGAAAAGGTTGCCATAAATTCAACAATGCTAAAAAACTTAATGTACCCAGCTATATAACATTTCCAACAACACACATTCTCTTATGGCATCAAAATTTTACTCTCCCAAAATATACTTTTTGCTAAAAAAAATGTGAACTACAAATAAAGCACATTTTGAATTTATTTTAATCCAATGCCATCACTGACCTAAATCATAGAGCATTGTCACTTGGCATGCAAGATACAACGGGATAGCGTGTTGTATGATTTTAATCGTGTTAAGCCTTTAAGTCAAGAAATAAGATGTTTCGATGTTTCAATCTTCTTTTTTCTCCTTTAGGTTCTTCCAAGGTAATTGGCCGGCCAGCATCCTCGATATAAGGAGAAAGAACAGGTAAGTTCTGCTCTCTTTTTTGTTTTCTTAACCATGTGGTTTTTAGTTAATGAATTGTGACCAATCACTGAACCGTTTTTTTAATTCACCTGAGTGTGGTTATTGGCTTGTGCACTCGTCTTACAGTGCCTTTAAAGGTCCCTATATGTTCCAGGGTATTTAATCACATGAATATAAACTAAAACATATACCACAGCTTGAAATCCTCTCCTTGAGGGTTTTAATCAACAAACACAGATTTGGGCTAATAGCGTGATAGGGGAAACAACCTTTACAACGCAACTTTTACAACGCACTACCATTACAACGAAACTTTTCCAACGCAAAAACTTTTACAACGCATACCATTACAACGCATGTTTTTACAACGCAAGTACTTTTACAACGCATGCCATTACAACGTAAGTATTGGTAAGTATATAATTATATTTAATATTTTATATGGTTTTTTTTTTTACGTTTTCAGTTTTTGGGTAAAGGGGTATTTTTAGGGTTTAGGGTCAGTTTTCAGTTTTTGGGTAAAGGGGTATTTTTAGGGTTCAGGGTCAGTTTTCAGTTTTTGGGTAAAGTGGTATTTTTAGGGTTCAGGGTCAGTTTTCAGTTTTTGGGTAAAGGGGTATTTTTAGGGTTTAGGGTCAGTTTTCAGTTTTTGGGTAAAGGGGTATTTTTAGGGTTCAGGGTCAGTTTTCAGTTTTTGGGTAAAGGGGTATTTTTAGGGTTCAGGGTCAGTTTTCAGTTTTTGGGTACAGGGGTATTTTTAGGGTTCAGGGTCAGTTTTCAGTTTTTGGGGTACAGGGGTATTTTTAGGGTTCAGGGACAGTTTTTAGTTTTTGGGGTACAGGGGTATTTTTAGGGTTCAGGGACAGTTTTGGGTTTTTAGGGTACAGGGGTATTTTTAGGGTTCTGGGTTAATTTGGGTTTTTGGGGTACAGGGGTACAGGGTAAAAAAAAATGACATTAATTAAATTAAATTAAATTAAATTATATTAATTACAATTCATTTAAAAAAAAATATTATATACTTACCAATACTTACGTTGTAATGGCATGCGTTGTAAAAGTACTTGCGTTGTAAAAACATGCGTTGTAATGGTATGCGTTGTAAAAGTTTTTGCGTTGTAAAAAATTTGTTGTAACGGTATGCGTTGTAAAAGTATGCGTTGTAACCTCATACATCCGCGTGATAGGGATCACTTTTGGGTGGATAATAGAATACTGCTTAGTCTGGTATTTCCTTTCTCTCAGCATTTAAACACATTCTGAAGTGGGTAAATGCTGGTACTCTCCCTCTATTGCAGGTCCCAACCCATTCGATCCTCAGCCCTCTCCCTTATTAAATATTTCTCTATATTTCTAAATTAGTTGTAGATTTTTCTTCCCTTGTGTTTTCTCTTTATTACTGTTTGTGTGGTGCATAATACTTAACACATTGCCTCTAAGTTAAGCCTGACTGCTTTGTGACAGCATACCAGTGCATTAAGCATAGGTTAATTTAGTAACGTTTGTAGTTTACCATTACAAGGATAGTGGTTGTTGTCACAAGGGAGCTTCCACCCCCTCCACCAATAACCCAATTTTTCACACATAGGAAGTGGGATTCCAAGTTAGATAGTATTTATCCAGGTGCTAATTGCTACTGTGTAATCTGGTGACCACTAGACCCTTTTCTATATACTGGTAAGTTTACGGAAGGCACGTATGCCCTACAAACAAAGCAAAGCATCAGTTGCTCATTGGGCACTCAGATGTCTCTAATCTTTCTTTGTGCTGTCACAAAACTCTGCCTGCTCCTTAGCCACTGGTCGCCTCTGAATATTTTCTGGTTCACAATGTTGCTGCAAACCCCTGCCTCTCAGAAAGACTGGCAAGCAGTGCCCATGAATAGGCAGAGTGCCATCATGGCATGGTACATGATGTTTGTGATAGCAGAGCACCTAGGCTTTACATGGGTGTGCCTGTTTTTCAACCACCAATAAGTAAACTAAACCCATACTTGCCTATATATAATTGTCTTGTCTTTTGCTTAGTCATCAATGTTTTGTTTATGAATTTTGAACCTGCCATCCTTAGGGTGGTCTTCACCCAAACCTTCTACCTGCTTACCTCCTCTTGTTGCTGATTCTTGTGTTGGACTTAGGGCTCTGAGGACTTTGCTGACCAGAGCTAAAGTGCATGTGCTTCTCCCCTAAACATGGTAGCATTGGTGTATACACAACTGATATATTTAATTTACCTGTAAGTCTCTAGTAAAGTTGTATATCATATAACCAGGGCCTGTAACCTAAAAGATACTAGTGGGCCTGTAGCACTGATTGTGCCACCCACCCAAAGAGCCTTTCAAACCAGTCTCAGGGCAGCCATATTTGGGACTGTGTGTGCAGTTCACCGCCAATTTGGCTTGGCATTCAAAACTCCTTGCCAAGCCTTAAACTCCCCTTTTATCCCCAAAGTAGGACCTGGGCAGCCCATAGGGCAGGGCGCTTTGTAAGTAAAAGGCAGGACGTTTACTTTTAATTTTTACATGTGTTGGTAGTGAGAACCATACACATTTATTTTTCACTACTGTGAGGCCTACTCCTCTCATAGGTTAACATTGGGAATTCCTTAATACCCATTTGAGATGTAATTCTTGATTAGAAAGGAGTCCCTCCATCATGTCTCGTATCTTTGGAATGGTGATGATAAAACCACTGGTTTTAACATTACTATTTTAGAAATGCCACTTTTAAAAATTGGAAAAAAGAGGAGTTAGGCCCAAGGGGCAAGGCACAAGCAGGGCTGTATTATAACTTCCCCTCACTGAAAAGAGAATGAGCCTGTGCCTTGCGTTCTTTGAAAGCTGAATGTCTTTGCTAAATGGTCAAACCCATTGATTACGGTTTGAGCCGGTGTATTTATTTTCACCATTTTATTTTCACTATTTTTAATTTATATTTAAAAATAGTGAAAATAAAAAGGTGAAAATAAATACACCGGCTCAAACTGTAATCAATGGGTTTGACCATTTAGCAAAGACCTTCAGCTTTCAAAGAAAGTGAGGCACAGGCTCATTCTCTTTTCTCAACTTTTAGAAAATGGGCATTTCTCTGCTCTTACTGTACTGGGTGCCTGCAGCCTGTCTCAAATGCACATATGGGGTAGGTGACAGACTCAATTTGTGCATTCCCTCTAGAGAGCCACAAACACAGGAAGGGTAGGTGTGACAGAGAACGCATCTGCATTCTCATTCCTGCTCTTCATAGGCAGGAAGGGAGGGGGAAGCTGACACTTACACGTGAATAGGCAGCACCCTGTTTCCCACACTGAGGGCTGATTGCTCCCTATTGATATTCTGGAGCCAGGGCTGGACTGGTAAGAAAGGGCTTGTGCGCATTTCAAAGACCCTTCTTTGAAGTCACCCCTACTTCAACAGTATTGGGGCTCTGACCCTACCAAGACAGTACACTACTGTACCTGTGAAGAACCTTGCCTCGAGTAAAGACTGCTGTGTCACAAGAATTATAACTCTGCTTTTCAGCTGCTCAATAAGAACTGCTTTTCTGCTTTGCTGTGCTTCCATGCTGCTTACTAACCTCTGACTTGCTGAGGACAAGGAATGGACCCATCTCGCTTGAACACAGAATGACTCCCAGAGCCTTTTGGCTTGCCCCCTGTTCTGAAGTCTCAGGGTCATCACCAGTCAACCCTGCAACACTATCTGGACTCAGCCATGTGTGAGACCCTCCCTGCCAAGTGGCACCAATTTAGTCCTTGAAAGGTGATGCAACAGTGCCTTTACGCCAATCGGAACAGACGCATTGCCCTTAAACGCTGACTCGACAGCCACGGACTGCGCGAGTCAACAACAACGCATCACCTGCATTGTAAAGAGGTTTATCGATGAAGCCTTCATCTACTGGGTGGATCAAAACTGATGTATCGCCTGCATCCATGAGATCGATGACAGCACATCGCCTCCTCTGCTTCTCACATTGAGTTTTCAATGTCAATGCTCTTTCCATCCAAGGTATTTTTTTCAGTGGGATCTGAGTGAGTTCTGTAGCCAGCGGCCCTCCATTGTGGTCTGCCTAAACTTTGGATTTACCCACTCTAGAGTGACCAGATGTTCCTGTTTGGTGCTTTGTGACTCTAAGCACTATAATTTGATTTAATCTTCAAAAATTCATAACTACATTACTGCTTATTACATTTTTATTGTTTTGGTCTTGTTTTCTCATACAAATATTGTCTATTTGTCTAACTCTGTGTGGAGTATTTTTGTAGTGTTTTCATTGTCCTACTGTGAGTGTGTGTGTTGCACAAATTCTTTAAACATTGCCTCTATAGATAAGTCTGATTGCTCTGTGCCAAGCTACCAGAGGATGAGCTCAGGTTATTTTTTGGTGTCTTAATAGCTTACCCTGACTTGAGTGGGGTTCCTGCTTGTACAAGGTGCACACTCTGAAAACCAGAAACTCCATTATTAAAATGATATTCTGGTAGCACTATATTCTGGAGTTGATATTAAGGTGAAATACTCACAATAACACATATCACTTGAGGCAGTGCTAAAGAAAAATATTTAAAATTATTTTAATGACAATATGCTGAATGGAACCATTGTTACGTTCAAGTTTAAACTGCTTTTCTCTGAAGAAGTGATTTTTCTTATTCAATTTGTGTTCAGACAAAATATCGGAGAAGAATTATGTGGGCAAAATATTGTGTCAAGAATATTGAGGGCAAAAATATTGTGAAGGTAAGTTTCTATAGATAAGCAAAGTTTTACTATATATAACTCCACATATATGTACCTTGACGATAGAATATATATATCTCTTCAAGGTACATAGATGTGGAGTTAGGAAGAGGAATCTATACTTACCAATTTGCACTTACCTTCTCGATATTTTGGTTCTCGATATTTTTGACATGATATTCTATCTGCATGATATTTTTGTTTCCAATATCTTGACATTGAGCCCCTTCAATTAGTTGAAGCAGCTATTAGAAAATATTCACTCGATGCAGGGTTTTGATATGTGTGTATAATGCATCTCATTTAATTAAGTTGGGATTGGTATGCCAAATCGTGTCTGCAATTTAAATTAAAGTCTACATTCATGTTTTGAGTTGTAAGATGAACCACACCAGCAGAAATGGTTTTCTAATTATTTATGGCCACTCAGCAAATCATTACTGGAAGCCAGAGACCTCACCTAGGTAATTTCTATGATTTGAACCTCAGATGAATTCATAAAAATACAAGGAATAAATGTACATCAAACAAATAGACAAATTATTAAGCATTGTATTCACTCCACCCCAAAAAATATCCAAACATCAAACATTTCTTGAGATGGTTGGGGTGTTTGTAAATAAAAACGATAAAGTGAAATACTATGCACTAGCATATCATTTCGTCTTTCTTTGCTCCAATGCATTGTTTATTTTTGTTGGCACAGGCCCGTGCTTCAATTGAGGCCACCAATCTGCCAACTAGGGGCATATTTATAAGAAAGCCACGCAGCGCAGCATGTCACCTTACGGCACTGTGCTGCGTGACAGAGAAAGGGCAGCAGTTCTCTGTATTTAAAAGAATACCGTGCATTCCTGCCGCTGATGCCGTTTTACTGCCTAACACCAACGCACAAACTGCCTGATTTGTAAGGAGGAATGCTTTTGTGCAGGAAGATACACCTTGCAGAAAGGGACAACTTCCTGCACAAACCCCCCCTGAGTAATTTTTCTCTTTTTAAGTGTGCTGCAGAATGCATCACACATAAAGAGAGGAAGTAACGAGGAGAAGTAAAGATATTTCTCCTTGTTACGTCGCACATGGGAAGGCATTGCATTTTGGCACATTCCCAGGTCTAGCACATTAGGGAAATCTGGGAATGCATCAAAATCTTTGGTTGTTGCACTGGAAAACCCACTCAACACCCATGAAATGCCTCCCTGGCGCAGTGCAAGGTAAGGCAGTGGTTTGTGCTGCGTTGAGGGCAACACAAGGTGGCCTTGCATAGATTCATGATGAGCATTTTGGGCGTGGTTGTGCATGCAACATGTTGCATGGTGCAAGCGCGATGCAACCCCACTCATAAATTTGCCCTTTTATTCCTTGCTGTTCCTGCGCTGCTCCCATGAATCAGGATAAGTATAGGAGCTTCATTTTTTTCTTAGAATTTTTAAATTCCACTTCATTTACAGAGCATTTTAAAATGTTCAATTGTGATTTTGGTATGCATATTTACTTTATTCATCTGCTATTATGCAATGTTCTAAACAGCCATGGATTCCCTGAGTAGGCATCGTGGACACCCAGGTGTCCACATACCACATGTAAGAATCAGTTGTCTTTGTCTATATGCATTACTCTAATGCAGTATTTAGGGAAACTTGTGAATAGCAAATTTAGAGACATTGTAGAAGAGGTCATATGAACCGTGTAAGCAAGATAAACATTTTTCAATGCATATCATGTATCTACAATGTGTCTCTTTTGAATATAATTTGTGCAATAATTGGCTGTTCTGCGTTCCTTCCTGATTTGACTACAGTTTCTGCTTAAAAAATAATTAATGATAACAATTTCTGATTACTCTTCAAGTTCTGCTTTCTGAAAAAATAAAAAAGCATTGCCACTCTTTTCTCCTTGTTCTTCACTTCAGAAATTACTGTTGGATATTCAGTCGATGAAGCAAGAAATCATCTATAACGAGAACATGGACCCCAAAAAAGTACAAGAAGAGTTCTTAAAAGAAGAAAAAGGGGAAAGAAAAATAAAAGGCGTATTAAACGCTAGCAACTGAACATAACAATAATTCAGTGTCATTTAGGCCTAAAGTACCATGTTACAATGAGCACATCGCCCATGTCTTATACCTGAGGAATAGCAGTGGATAAATAGTTTCTGCAAGTTTATAAGACGTAGGGAAGTGTTCACTAAACCAATTGGAAACGGACTTATGACACGCACAACCTCCTCAATTGGCTCCCGCCTACACTTGTCCTTTCTTGCTTTTATTGTAACAGTACCGGTGTTAGCAATACCAGTAACACCTCCTATTGATCTCATTTCCAGAAATACCCGAGTGAGCAGTTCCTGTCATGTTGTCTGCTCGCTAACTGTAAGTCCACAGTGTCATGACAAATATTAATATCTGCTTCATATTGCCCTGTCAGTAAAGTCTCCAAGCAGACGGAGTATATACATCATTCTACAAATAATTGCTCCTTAGAGATTTCAATTTAATCATTTCCTGGTACTATTGGAAGTGATGAACGATAAGTACTGTAAATCTACAGCCAACTTCTGTTTTCTTTGGTATTTTGTTTAGATAGTGTGCTCAAGGGCGGACCAGCTATTCCCCGACCCTTGTATTTTCCTGGTGGGCTTTTAGCTGGGGGTTGCCCTGATCTAAACATACACTGTTCTAATCGCTTTCTACTCTAGTGTCGGACTGATTAAACATGATTTTTAATAGCCTGAGTTTGTTTCCCAGTTCACCCGTGGCCTTAGGCCCTAATCCCGAGTTGCACGGCACTGGGGGGACCTGTCAAATCACATGCGATTTTACCATTACCATTCCATACATCTCCCCCAGTATCATGCAATACAAGGTAAACCCAATGGAATGCAGAATTACCACACAGGGCTGATTTTTTGTATGGTTCCAAAACGATACGGAATTTTCAATTTAAGGGGGTTTAATGCATACATTTACCACCTGCTTTGAGTATGACAAGAAGGGGGTTGGTGGAATAGGCGAGGAAAGGGGAAGGCATTTTCGGGCACAAAAACGGGGACTGAGGCTTGGCTGACTGTAGACTGTCTCGTTCGATTTTACTACCGTACAGCAAACTTGGGTCACCCATAATAAAGTGTCTTGAAAAATGGACTCAGTCGAAATCTGGGAGCACAAGATGCCCTGAGGTAATTCCACTCCACCTTACTCGTTCTGTAAGCCAAAATGACTATGTGTGAATGTGTTCTGCACATATTCAAAGGCTGAGGGGTTATGATATGCAACAGTGGAAAATATCATACCATGTTTATGTTATCTGCATCCTTCCCATTTCAGTACTGTAACAACAAGTGCATGCAAAAACTACTACCTAAGTCAAACCAGAGTCCAAATTAAATAGAACTTGCTGTTGTAACAATTGGTGGTGTCCAGAGTATTCCTTTAGAATGCATGCAACCAGCATCACAGCACTTTATATGTACTTTATCTTAGTACACAATGGGACATATTCTCAGGCACTTTTTGTGAGTTTGCAGCACTTTATCGCAGCCAAAGTGGCAATAGATTCATCGCCCTATTCACAAGCTGGTGCTAACAGCCGATATCGTGGGTTTTCCTGTGATAGCAGCCGCAAAAAACATTGCCATGGATGACACTGGCAACTGATGCTAATGAGATTTGGGACATGTAGCTATGTTGTACCCCCTGTAAGCATAAGCGGAGTGGGCTGGTGTAGGACAGTCCAGCGTAGGGGTGAGGATAATCACCCCGGGGCACTGGGCATGGGTAAGCTTGGCCTTGCCAAGGAAGTAACTATTGCGTGTGTCTCTGTTGTAGTGTCAGCACCACCCTCCCAACAATGGACAATGTTGCAATGTAGCATGCCCACTGAGTGCGGGCTCGGGGGGAAGGGATAAAGGAAGGAGCGCATGCCCGCTCGGGTCCCGGATCATACATGCCAACTGTTGTGTGTGTTGCTATCACCGCAGCATAAGCCAAAGGTCTACCCTCAGCCGCATTGCGAGTTCAGCCAGCCATGAACTCTACATCTCTGTCCACCCTGTCCTTACAATAGGTTTACAGACACGTGGCTGCGCACCTTCAGCGCACAACATCACAGTGTCATTGTCAGGCTTGTGGACATGCGCAGACAGGCAGGACAATGATGTGCCTTAGGAGTGCAAGTGATGCAACCGCGCTGCACACACTAGTAAATAGGCTTGGGGGGATGGAGGAGCAGCAGTGAGGCTACGTAATACACATTGATGCTGCCCATTTGCTACAAGCAGTGCATGTTAAACAGGAATCACTAAGTATCACACACCAATGAACTAGTGAGCCTGCCAACACATCGTGCAGAGGCAACTACTGACTCATGTCTCTCTGCACTGTCACAGGTGATCAAGCATATGCATCCTGTCCTTGGAGGATGACACCCCTCCGAGCCCCGAACACAAAGGCCCAGAGGCAGTACAATTTGGCCCACAAACGCACCAGGCCCCTCATGGAGCACACATTTGGTGTGTTGAAGTCACGTTTCAGGTGCCTGGACATCACAGGTGGGTAGCTCCTGTACAGCCCAGACATTGTGTGCAAGATGATCATTGCATGTTGTGTGTTGCACAACATATGTGTACGTACCAATGTCCCATGGCTACAAGTGCCAGATGCACCGGACGATGATGAGGAAGATGAGGCAGGTGGACCAGACCCCACTGCAACTGCAGCAGAAATAGCCCGTAGGAACACCATCATTGACAATTTCTTCACATGAGCACTTCACATTGTGACAGTCGTTAGCAATCATGGGACAGTACAAAATGACCACAGGCACAGCACGTGCAAATAAATTAATTACAACACACATTCCCTGAGTGCATGTCACTCCTCTGTACATGCACATGGCATCACTCTGACAATTGTAGGTGCAACATGTAGTGCTTACAATCTCAGAAATTGAAAATAGATGGTAGGTGTGTCACCTGTGTACAGAGAGGCTGTTTAGGGTGTCACATATTCAGAATGCCCTTTCTGTGTGTCAAAGATAGTACGGAATCCCACACATAATTTTTTTCACAAGTGTCCCAAATCGTTACATATAGGCTGTCATTCGTGACCTAGAATTGACAACAGGGCTTCTTTAGGGTCAAATATGTACCACCATGATGTAGAGATGCACCCTGTGACGCAAGTCCCGCAAGATGAGCAACATGATGTAAGGGAGAATCACTGCCCCTACACTCGTACATGCTTTCATGCTTGATTAATCATAGACATGACACAACTGTGTGTATAAGAGTGTATTATTCACGTTCAGTGGAGCGTTGAAGCTGTCTTAGTACTGGGCCATGCAGATAACACTTTACAATGTTGCTCTGTGTAGGGCCAGCCAGAGTCTTAGGGATAGCCAAGTTACTCGGATGGGGAAGAGCCCAGTCCGCAGACTGATTGCTGCGTCATTGTTAAGCAAACAAAATATGGCAGTCCATGTCGAGGTCCAAGGTTAGTGTCGCAGAGTGTATCGGGGGACAGTGGAAGGTGTTATACCACTGTATATATTCTCAAACGCCCATGACATAAACTGAACTGGGACCAATTCCAAACCCACCTCTCCGCTACCTCCCCAGCTTTCCCGGCGGACCCGAATAAGGTTAACTTGGTCTTCTCCAACTGGATCAGCCAGCCCTTGGATAGCCTTATTCCAGCTAAATTGTCCATGAATCGTCGCTCCAAATCTAACTCATGGTACAATACTAAATTAGCTGGTGTGCGTAAAAACTGCAAAAAGCTCGAGAGAACTTGGAGAAGGGATTATGATCCGACCTCTAAGGAGTACTACCGGACTGCCATTAGAAGATATCACAGGGCCATCCAAGTTGAGCGTGCAACATTTTATGCTGAGCAAATCAGCAAGAGTATTAACCCGGCGAAGAGACCTTAAAACCCAGAAAGACGCCGTAGGATCACTGATCACCTCTGATCAGCAGTGTGAAGAGCTTACTGCCTTCTTTGTTAGGAAGGTAGAAGACATTCATAAATGCCTCCCTATGGCCCAACCAGGTCCCCCTGAGGCATCTTGCAATCACATCATGGCTACACTTTAGGCTTTTTCTCCTATTCCTCAGGATCTATTGATCACCCTTTGCTCTAAAGTCAAGTCGACACTGATCCTTCTGGATCTTAGTGCCGCATTTGACACGGTGTCCCATGCCATTTTGTTGCTGGAGGAGGCTGGAGTTTCTGGCTCAACCTTGAAGTGGCTGGCATCTTTCCTTGTGGATAGGATGTTTCAAGTGATAGCTTCTCCTTTACCTGTAGCATCTTTCCCATAAGTCAAGGAGTACCACGGGGCTCTTCCCTGAGCCCTCTGCTTTTCAACCTATACGTTCAACCTCTGGTCGAAGTTGCGAAGAGCAGAGGGCTGACCATGGTCTCCTATGCCGACGACACACAGTTGGTGGTTGCTATTTCGAGCGACTCCAAGCAGGACGCCGTGAAATTTCAAGGTGATTTCGCAGCACTCGCCGAGTGGATGACAGCCAACTCTCTCCATCTGAATGCCAACAAGTCAGAGGTGTTGTTGGTAGGAAAGGACCATGGTCTATGGAACGAGCTCTGTTGGCTCAAGAACCTAGGCTCTGCCCCCGCCCCAAGCAAGCTGTGAAGAATCTTGGGGTCTGGATGGATGCCTCGCTTAACTTTCAGACTCAAACTAAAAAGTTGGCGGGAGCTTGCTTCGGATTGTTGCGAATACTCAAACCCATCCTGGGCTTCTTTGATGCCCCTACCAGGCGGATCATCATCCAGGCCCTGATCCTGTCAAGACTTGATTACGCCAGTTCACTGTGTCTGGGTGCTAACAAGGCTGAAATACAGAGGCTTCAGAGAGTTCAGAATGCAGCCCAAATCTCTCCTCGGTCTGCATAGAGTCTGCTCAGTGTCTAGCGCCGTTCGCCATCTCCACTGGTTGCCTGTGGCTAGGCGAATTGAGTTTAAGCCTCTCTGTATAGCCTTCAAAGCCCTGAAACTGGCATCTCTTGAAATCCTGACTGACCTGCTTCTACCCTATGTCCCCTCCCGCCAGCTTCGCTCCATGGGACAACACCAGGTGGTAGTCCCCCAAGTGAGGAGGATTTGTGCCCGAGGTCGTTCCTTTCAGAATAGAGCGGCCATCCTTTGGAACTCCTTGCCGGCCTACATTCGGGGGCTTACTAATTATCTTGAATTCAGGAACGCCATAAAAACCTTTCTCTTCCCCACTCTGTAGGTCTCCCGTAGCCCTTTTCTGTGTTGCTACCTCACTGCTGTTCAGCGTCGGGAATCCTCTTTGCTGGGGCAGCTGTTGCGCTTTATAAACCCGCTAACATAACATAACATAACACATAACATTCCAGGGCATGATGCAGAGCCAAGCAGAAACAAGCCATATGGTGGAGATGAGTGCTACTGCTTCCTTCTTACCGCTAAGGCAGATTCATACTCATCATCGTCCTCTGAGGTTTCATGTGCCTCACATGTGGGTGGTGGTGTTTGGTCTGCAGCATTGTGTGACACTGACACATCAGGTGCCGGAGATGTGGATGTAGAAGTAGCAGCAGCATTCATCTGCGCAATGTCTTGTGGCATCACTCCCATGATGAGGATCTGCAGGGCATGGAAGATCCCATTTACAGATTTCTCGTGCGCAGCCATGGTAGCCATTCGTTTCACCTGCATCCACTCCATGTTCTCCATGACCCTCCTTATGTTTCCCAAATCACAGATGACATCGCTGTAGCCACTCTGACTAGATAGTTGTTATTGTCTCCGAGTCATGAGTCCAGCGAGGCCAGCCATGGATTGTTGGAGGGCAGGGGGCAGACAGTGGGTGTCCGTTAGGGAGTGTAAGTGGTCCCTGATGGGACTTAGACACCCACGTATGGCATCTAATTTGTCTGCCATGAGGTCGTACCCCACCCGCACCTGTTCAGCCAGCTCCTTCTGGCAGTCTAACACACGGTGTTGGAATGCCATGTGCTCTTCGGTGAGGTGCTGGGAGCCAGACATGCTGGTGGGTGCTTCCTGCTGTGTGGTCTGTGCAGGGGGCAGGTTTACCTTGATGGTGCTGTGCTGCCCTGCTACTGGGGATGGGTTGCGTAGGTTGTCCATGAACCGTTGGAGTTCGTTGTAGTTGATGTACTGGGGGTATTCTCCATCATCATTTTCGTGACGTAGGGTCTGCTCTGCAGGAGGTGTGGATTGTCCCTCTGCAATGTAAAGGGGAGATGCAGTTTCACAGTGTGTTACATGTATGCTGACATATTGGTGAGGTTTACATACAGACTGCATGACAATCTACATTGTGACTGTTTGTGAGGAGATGCCTATTTGATGCAGGACAGTTGAAATTTTTACTACATCATGGATGTGAGGTTGTACTCTTACATTGTCATCTCACAGTTTCCTGCTATGCCAGATGTGATTGGCCATTTTGTACACACATGCGGCAATAGTTGTGTCCTGTGTTCTGCTGTGAAAGTGTTGCAGTTTGTACCACATTGTTGTCAATGTTGAGGTGCTCTTATTCTTATGTGTGTGTTGCATTGTTGATGAGTCGCCCCTGTAGCTCTGATTTTGCTGCCCCATATCCCTCTCAGGCGGTGTGCCTTTGACTTCTGTGCTTCTACAGTGCTGAGATGTTGCAGACTTGGATAAATTGGGCTCTTGGTCATGTTGTGACTCTTGGGCATGGTTTGTCCGCAGATGTGTTGCTGACGTCAGGGGTTGTTTGTGCACATGGATGTGCCAGAGTGTGACCTGCTCCTTTCCGGATGTGGCCCACACTCAGCCACCTCAGTGTTGTGGCGTGCACAATGTCATGCTGATTGGACTGCAGCCATGCTAATCATCATCTAGTGTCACTTGCACTGTCAGTGTGGCTCACAAATACACATCTTTGCTGGGTTTCGCACTTGTGCATATGTTCGTGGTGAGAGTATTGATGTGTGGGGTGGGACCACTTTGGGCACATGGTGGACGGGGGCCTACCTGGTGTGCCGCTGGACCCCCACCTCCAATCTGCGTTGCTGCTTTCATGTTGGCATCGGGTTTCTACTTGGTTTTGCCCTTCACATCATTCCAGCACCTCTTGACCTCTTCCATTGTCCTCCTCAACGCTGCAACTGGATTCACATGGTCTAAGATGGTCTGCCATATTTGCTTCTTTGTTAAAAATGACACGTTGGAGGTGATGAACAGTTGTTGGTAGTGTTCTATCTCCTCAGTAACCTTGATCCTATTTTTCTGCGGACTGAAGTGCGTCTTCCTCTTCCTCATCTCCTTGGCCTTCCCCGACCCAGAGGTTCCTTGCTGGTCATCTGTGGGGCTTATGGGGTTCGCATTGTCCTCTGCACTCAGTCTGGGTGCGTCCATGGTGCTACGCAGTTAAAACATTTTATAATGATTTTTTTTCTCTTCTTTTATGGTGCATTTTCCCACATGAGCGTGGGAATTGCAGGGTTGTCGCTGGTTATTGCTGATTTTTGTATCGTGATTTGGGACATCAATGCTTTTTTCGCGTTTGTGTTTCGCATTTTTTAGTCATCGCCTTAATTTGACGCATTATCGTGAGACTATCTCATGGTACCGCCGTGTTGAGGATACGTTAACACAACGTTATTTTCTTGCGATAGACTGCTATGTGCGAAGTTGCTTTAAGCTAATTTTGCGATTATTATCACACGTTCTTGAGAATATCCCCCAATTGTGGGTTTCAGGCTCCTTTGCAGTTAGCGTGTGCAGCTATTTATTTATTTATTTATTTGCGGGTTTGTAACTCGCTTGAATAAACTCCCGAAGGAGTATCTCCACGCTCCAGAGACAACAGTGATATTAAGTGAAGGCAGGGATCTTAAGCAGGGATTCATGTGGAATAAAGTCAGGCTAGCCAATTACGTCTGGAACAAGAAATATATTATTTTGTCATGGTATATTTTGTCAATGGTTTACCGAGACTACAAGTGTCTACTGAGAGAAGCATTGTGAGACCGTTTTCAACTTATACTCTTCTTTCAGGTAGATTCAAATAAGAAAATAAGATTAGAAAAAACATTATGAACCAAGCTAAGTACACAAGTAGTACAATTGGGGAGTATTTTTTCTTTTTTATCTGAAAGTTCAGTACCATAGTCTGGTGGCACTTAGAAGAAGGATGGACTTGAGGCCAGTGCTTGATTTATAGTAAAAAAATAAAATCTCTAGTTCTAGTTTCTAAATTTTCCCAAGTAGCTCACTGCCGGTGTATACCAAGACTCCCAAGTCTTCATTCCAACTCATGTCTCTTTCGTTCACCACAATACACTTTCTGGCCCTCATTTATAAAAAGTGATGCATTGTTGAAAACAGCAATGCGTCACTTTTCATCGCGCCCTCTTTGCAACACCAATGATACAACATATTTACAGTATGACGCATCATGTCGCAAGGAGTTAAAGATATGTCAGTATTTCTGACCTATCTGTAAGCGCAAAAATGACGCATTGCTGGAGTGTGTCACAAAAGTGACACAACTCCAGCAGTGGGTCATTACACATGTGCAAGTCCCAAGTTAAATGTGCATGCATCGGTCTTACGTCTGCCGTGAGGCAGGCGTAAGATATTGACGCATTTGCGTCCTAGAAGTGGTGCAGTGAAATCCTATAGATTTCACTACATCACTTCTATGACCCTTTCTTGCGTCAGTATGCCCCCCTGCATACATTATGCCTGACGCAGGTATAATGTGGCCAGGGGTTTACAAAGTGACAAATCTAGCCAGATGCGTCACTTTATAAATATGACGAAACATGGGGCATTCTTTACACCGCTGGTGCATCACAAAATGCGGGGCCAAAGTGACGCAAGGGCCCATGAAAAAACCCCTCTGTCTCTTTACCTCACTCCTTCAGGTACTTTTTCACATCAATGTTTTCATTTTTTTCTATCCCTTACCACCTCCTACTTTCTCCCTTTTCTGCCTCTCTCTCTTTGCTCTGCCACATAGTCTGATGTCAAATAAGCTGCAGAAAAATGGAATTTCCCCAAAATGAATGCTTGCACCCGCCACCAAAAACTGTCAAAGCACAGGAGGAAGGAAGGGAAAGGAAGGCCAAGTGTGAGACCGAATCCGTACAGAAGCAGAAATTAGAAAACAGAACTAAATAAAGCGACAGTTCTACAAAGATTGCAATTTCTCGTATGCGAAATGAAGAGTACAGACGATTTGAAAGCTGCAAGTTGCTCTTAGGCCCTCTACATAACCTTGCCGGCTGCTCAGAGGTGACAACAAGCCAGAAGTTAGAAAACCTTTTACATTGAGTGGTGCACCACTATCCTGGTCTATCCTGTTTGACAGTAAGTTTTCTCAATACATATTGGCAAAAACAGAAGAGATGTATGTGTATGGTGTGCATGGGGTATTTTTGTGCTACTATCCTTGTGGGAACTAATATAAGATAACACACTCATGCTCTTGAGACTTTATTGGACTGTTAGCACCTGGAACTCAAAACCAATGTCTTCCAAATTATATAAAAAACAAATTCAGAAACATCTTTGTCAATTTTAATCACGTTTCAAAAAATTGACTTGTAGGCGCCTTATTTTCTTGAAGGTCTTTATATTTGTGCTCAGTGCTGCCTTAATAAGCAGGAGGTGCGACTGCAGCCCTAAACACAACAACGCTTTAACACACTTCACTAATCTGATCCTTAAACCAGCAGCTTTAAGGGAAACAAATTCTCAAAGAAAAATAGCTGAGAAATCAGCAGTGAAATAAACCTAGTGAATGTATATGCTTCTTTATTTTGAAGAAAACTTATAAATAAGCCAATCCTACAGTTTTACATTACCACAGCATGATAATTTCACTATTTATATTCACTGTTGCAGTACTTTATGGCACCGTTACATTATATATTTATTACGTTACTGCATGATGGCAAACTGAGATAGATTAATGTTGCAACAAAATTGATTTGTTCTTATAAGGGGCATACATATTGCATTCTATTAGCTCCCTACATTAAAAAATATGACTTATTAACTGAAATATTTCCAAAACCTCACAAAGTTTGTAAACTTGCAAACGTTTGGCAATCTACGGAACATATGCTTTTAAATCATTTAGCTATCGCAAAACTGAACGTTAATGTATGAATGTGGGAATCATACCAAGATATTGCTTAATACTGGCAGAAATATTTTCTCTTTAAACACTACTGCTTGACGTCGTGTATACATAGGGATCTTGTGACTATACAAATCATTAACTGAAAGATGGACATGTAACAATTATGACAGTATCCTACAATATGGAGATAAAATGCTACAATTTAAAATAATTTGTCTTTTATATAGTCGTGCTACTATAGCTTTTCTGTCTGTAAGTGCAATGCTTAGCAGTTGTTCTTTTTGCGCAAACCCCTGCTAATGTCTCCTAGGTGCATCATCCTGCACTGGTATGTGGTAGTGAACAACAGAACTAATTGGTTTCAACTGTCCCTTAGATACTATAGTACCCTGAAACTATAAGTACATGCACTGCAGAGAAGCACTTGAATAGATTTCAAGTCATAAAAGCAAGTCCAGGATCGCTGGTGAAGCAGCAGCTATTTCACCCCTCTGTCCTATGTGTTGGTTTCTTCATTTGCTTCTTCCATCTCTCCTATATCATACTCCCCCCTTGACCTACACTACTCATCACTCTCTCTCTGTATCCAACTTTCACCCCTTCTTTCCAAACTCTTCCTCCCTTATTCCCTTCCATTCTTTTCTTCACCATTTGTCTTCTCTCCTTGCTACATCTTGTTCTTCTATCATTCATTCCTCTTGTTTCTTCTTCTATACTCAATTCCTTTATCTTCTACTGCGTGACTCCACATGTTGTCCTTGTTCATTCTATTTTTCCCGAATTTCTTCCTTCTTTTCTCCTCTTGCTCATTTCTAGACTTTTCCCCAGCCTTCCTTTTCTCCATTTCTCCATTTCCTATCATTCTTTTCCTCATTTCCTTAGACATTCAGCAGTTATAGTTAGCTGAGCTAACTATAACTTACGCCCCTGCAATGCACTGCTTATGACCTCACATATTACATCACTCATGACATGGTCACTGACATCACTGATGACATCTCAAATGACATCACTGATGACATTGTCCGGTGACTGTGGCTGTTTCTAAAAAGTTTATCAGTGTTAAATATGTATACACCATGGTGTATTAATGAATCAGTGGGTATTTGAGTACCTTTATGGATGATTTTGTGGCTGCCTGACTGACTGTAGAAGTGAGTGAATATACATGTCTCAGTGAATGTATGGGTGAGTGATGAATTCTTGTGAATGCCTTTATCAGTCTGTCAGTTGGTGTGTAAGTGGCTGCTTGGATTGATGAGTATTTACATGAGTGACCCCCGCTTTAAGGATCACCCCAACATTTTCAAGACAGCAGCTGAAGTGACTGCCCAATAGTTTTTTCAATTTCGCCAAGATTCGTCAAACGGCAAAAAGTTATTGGCAAATCAAAAAACGCTCTTCCTATGAAAACAAGGTCCTAACTACAAATAAATACTAGCGATATATATATATATATATATATATATATATATATATATATATATATATATATAAATTCACTGAAAAAACCATTGGTTTAAGGCCTTTTATAGTTAGGAATTAGCATTTAAAAAACCTTTAAAATTCACTCAAAAAACTATAAGTTTTAGGGATGTTATAGTTAGCTGGACATTTCACTCATACAAAACCATTGAAATTGCTCCTATATAGTTATTTATTTATTTATTTATAGAGTTTTGTATAGCGCGGACAAGACCCGTGGGTATCAGAGCGCTTAACAAGGAAAGAGATACACATATAGACATTATAATAGCATTAATAATAACAAATAGATATGAGGTAGAAGGCACTGTACTCCAAGATGTGATTAGATATAAATATTCCTATTGTCTGTGCAATTAGCAGTAGATGCTTAACATGGAAAGAAATTACATATAGACATTATAGTAACATTAATAATAACACATAGATATGAGGTAGAAGGCAGTGTACTGTAAGGACGTGATTAGATATATATACTCCTATTAACTGCACAATTAGCAATAGATGTCGAGCAGGCTTGGCTCGGGTCAGAATAGCAAACCTAGCTCGGTGAGGTAGGGTTATAAGGCATTCCAGTGCATCTCAAGGATGAAATGGATAGATAAATACAGTGAGGTAGCGGTTATAAAGTTTGTCTGTGAGATATAGTTATAGGTGTCTGGCCTCAGCTTGAACACGGCAACAGTCATTTTTCATGACGAGGAACAACCCTCTATTATTGTAAGTGATCGTCCCAGTCATCTTAATTTTCTATGTAGGGTATTTACTCATCAAGTGGCTCTTCAGTTCTCGTTTGTACTAACTATATTTCGCGCACCCGCAATCCACTGCTGATGATGTCACATATTACATCATTCATGACATGGTCAGGGACATCACTGATGACATCTCAAATGACATCACTGATGACATCACTGATGACATCATCCAGTGAATGTGGTTTGCTTCGTTATTTAAATATGCATTATATATATAGCAATTTGCATTGAAGAATGAGTGGATGTATAAAAACAAATATTTGGATGGAGAATTTAGTATCAGTGTAATTGACTGTTTACTTGACCAATTTATAGTGTCTCACTAAATATAGTGGATAGTGACTAAACTGTATCACTTTGTCAGTTGTTGTGTAAACTGGTTCTCCAGTTGGTTACTAGCTATGTGAAAGTCTATATTAGTTATTGATTAGTTAACTGAGTATTTGTATGGGAGAGTGAATGTGTGTGTGGTTCGGTGGGGGGTGTGTGACTGCCCAAAGATTTGTGAATAGTTGATTCACTAGATATATGAAGTTAAAACTACATGTTCTAACAGTTGTTTGGGTGAGTGAATATCTTTATGGGTGTGGTGATGAGCAAATATATTTCTCAATGGTACATGTCCAATAAACTAGAAAAATAAAAGGCAGTGTATGTGTCAGTTGTTGTATATAAATAAGTATACACAAGACTCAATGATTGTGTGAGTGACTGTATGGATAACTTTATACTTGTAATAATGATTTTATAATTCACTAAGTATGACTTACTATCTAAAAGAATAGATGAAGTTGTGTTTGTATAAGTGTGTAGCTAAGTAAATATGTAAGTATGATCCATTGTTTGCATAAGTGAGTAGGATGACTTCATATATGAATAGGATGTTTGCTGGTGTGTAATGTCGATTTAGGTGTATAAGTATTTTTGATAGTGTTCTATTGTTCATTGACAGCATGTATGAGTGAATCTACAGGTAAGTGATTAGATGAGTGTATATATCTATGAATCACTGAGTGGGTTTTTAGATACTTGTATTGCTGTAACAATGGATTCAAATATGATACTCTGTATTTTACAAAGAGTGATGAAAGATTTTACTAGTGTATGAAAAGGTGTATTTGATTGTCACGTGGATGATGTCATCAGTGATGTCATTTGAGATGTCATCAGTGATGTCACTGACCATGTCATGAATGATGTAATATGTGACATCATCAGCAGTGGATTGCGGGTGCGCAAAATATAGTTAGTACAACTAACTATATAGGAGCAATTTCAATGGTTTTGTATGAGTGAAATGTCCAGCTAACTATAACACCCCTAAAACTTATAGTTTTTTGAGTGAATTTTAAAGGTTTTTTAAATGCTAATTCCTAACTATATAAGGCCTGAAACCTATGGTTTTTTCATTGAATTTCAAAGGTTTTTTAAATGCTAATTCCTAACTATATAAGGCCTGAAACCTATGTTTTTTTCAGTGAATTTGCAAGGTTTTTTAAATGCTAATTCCTAACTATATAAGGCCTGAAACCTATGTTTTTTTCAGTGAATTTCAATTTTTTTTTAATGCTAATTCTAACTATATAAGACCTGAAAGCCCACCAGGAATCTCCAGTATGCACCAGGGGACTGCATTGCAGAGAGGTGTAATGAGGCCACACCCTTTTTTGCACCTCTGTGCAACGCAGCCCCCGTGCATGTTTGAAGAGGAGGAACTAATTCCCCTTACATACTAGGGGTCCCTGGGGGCCAACTAGCCCACCTGGAACCTCCAGTATGCGCCAGGGGGCTGCATTGCACAGAGGTGTAATGAGGCTCTGCCCCTTTTTACACCTCTCTGAAACGCAGGCCACTGGCGCGTTTGCAGAGGGGGGACTAATTCCCCTTGCATACTGGGGGTCCCTGGGTCATATCTGCCTAAACGCTGATATTCGGAACGATTGAAAATGACTTTTCTGGAGAAACATTTGGATTTGGATTATCATGTCCTATTCTTTGGAAGTTTTGAAAGACTGACTTTGAGGATGCTATAAATTACTCAAGTCTGCCCGAATTGTGTGGGTAAAATTGATACCTAGTCACTTTGAATAAGAATGTACTTACGTCTCGTCTAACATTTGGAAGAAATATCTAGTTATATAACAACAGGATACCAACATAACTTGAAGGAAATAAGAACGCCCTGAAGAAGTTCTTTTGTACAGAACGAAACGTGTCAGCTGGCTGCGGTACATAAACTTAAGGAAAATAAAAGCATTTGAATATACACCAAAATTCAGCGCTTCAATAAGGACTCTAAGTGACATGATTTGATTGGACTTATTGTGCAAGTGGTGCTGTGCCAAACTTTGGAACATTCTCCACTATTCTCTACTACTTACTCTCTACTACTCCACTACTCTCTAATACTCACTCTCTACTACTCATTCTCTACTACTCTACTACTCTCTACTACTCTCTACTACTCACTCCCTACTACTCACTATCTACTACTCTCTACGACTCACTCTCTACTACTCTCTACTCTCTACTACTCACTCCCTACTACCCCCTCTCTACTACTCACTCTTTACTACTCACTCTTTACTACTCACTCTCTACTACTCTCTACTACTCACTCTCTACTTCTCACTCTCTACTACTCCACTACTCTACTACTCACTCTCTACTACTCTCTCTCTAATACTCTCTACTACTCACTCTCTACTACTCACTCTACTACTCACTCTCTACTACTCTCTACTACTCACTCTCTACTACTTTCTCTCTACTACTCTCTACTACTGTCAGATTCCGTTCTGCACATTAAAAAATGCAGTTTCCTGGAGTCAAAAGCACGTCTGTGAGAAAAGCGGCATTGAATCCTTCAGGTCAGAACTGGAGTCAATTGGTGGTACGGCAGCATATGGCTCAGACCAGGTTGGTTCCTGGTTGTGCCATTTCGCGAGTCAGTTGCCGTTCTAGTGGTCAGCAGGCAGCGGCCATTTCATGTGCGCGAGTGCGATGCACCGCGCACTTCAACTGAATTACTTCAGCGGGCAGACGCGTTTCCAAGTGCACATCTGTGTCACCGCTACTCCTTAGATTTAAACTTCGAAAATTAGTCCTTTAGGCATTTATTCTGCAGCCCCATTTGTGTAGCTGAAATATCTCGGCAGCCAGTTTACGCTATTGTCGAATTCAGCACCTGTCACCCTGAGCCAGTCATGTTTTCCTGAATGATGTTCCGTGCAGAAAGTCACCGGCTGTGTTCCTGTTCCTCTACAGCGACTTTCAAGTAGGATTGTACCAACTTCTTTTCTGAAGTTTCTGTGATAATATTTTGAAACCTTATTCTCTTTGAACAAACTCTTCTTCGAAATTTTTGGTAATTAAATGAACTCTGAGAATGTACAAGAGTTAATTTCTGAAGCCCTTTCTCATCAGTATTCTGGTTTTTGATAAGAAGCTTGAAAGACAATATTGCAAAGACTTTCGTTTGGCTTTCTTCTATGCCAATTCCTGGTGTTGTTCCATGCAAGCAGCTGGTATTTACAAGGAGTGACGCAACTTCTGAAAATAGCAGTATTCGCAACGCAGAGCTTCAACTAGCACCATAATCATCTTCAGTAGCAAGCAGTAGATGGGGGTATTTGATTGTATGCATATAATTAATACAACTGTTTACCAACAATCATCTAAAGGTTTCTGGAGCAGCTTCTGAGGTGCTTAGATCTATTCTGTGAATACACTTGAATATTTAATTTTGGAGAGAGGCAAATTCCACACAAATAAAAGGTATAACAATTGTCAGGGGAAAAGGCAATAAGTGAAGTCAGGAATTCTGGGGGGAACTGTATTAATCTTGTTCTTAATGTTTTAGGTGCAATTCCTGAACCGAAGATTCAGAAGACACCTGTGTGGCAGTCTCTCTTGTCTTCCACTTCCCCTTTCCCTTTCTCTCCTGGCCTTAGAGAGATCTGGGTCCAGGGGAGTGGGGGAATTTGGAAATTATCCACGAGGGCCTTCCTTCAAGTCGTCTGCTTCTACGGAAACACGGGAAATTCAGGTACACTTCTGACAGATTGAAGTGCCCTAAAATTTCTTCCGTCCGAGCATGATGGCTGAAGGTTTTGATGTTAAGGCATTGGCTTCTGTCTTGGAAGGGTTGCAGAAACAACTTAGTGAAACTAGAGAAGAGGTTAGGAAATCCAATCAGGAAGCTAGTTACCTGCGTCAGAGGCTAGACCAGATATCTGTAAGTCCTAGTCCTAATTTTGGGGGTCTAAGGGCGCCAGTCTTTGATCCCTCTCCAACTTCGTCCTCAGCCCTTACCACTCAGGTAGTGCATGCCATGTCCCCAACTATTCCATTAGCAGCCCCAGAAAGATTCCAAGGTGACCCACATAAGGCCCAAATTTTCATGACTCAGTGCTCCTTGCATTTCCTGTGTAAGCCCATCCTGTTTAAGGAGGATCAGTCTAAGGTGGCGTTCGTGCTCTCTTACCTGAGTGGAGACGCCGCAGCTTGGTCCATGCCATTGGTATCCTCTAATGATCCGGTTTTGTATAAGTTCGAAGATTTCAAGACTGAATTTTTACGGATTTTTGATCGCAGAACAATTTCGCAAGCCACCGACAATGAGTTGCTGGATCTGAAGCAGGGCAATAGAGAGTTGGTGGCCTATCTGGCGCAGTTTAATAAACTAATTGTGGAAACCAATTGGCCTTCGGAGAAAAGAGCCGCAATTTTTTACAGGGGTCTAAAGGATGAGTTAAAGGATGGGTTATCTCAAATTCCAAAGAGACCTACAGATGTGTCGGAACTCATTGATCTTGTGCTGCAAATTGATCAACGTCAAACGGAACGTCGTTGTGAGAAGAGAAGAGATTTCAAGCCTTTCCCGCCTCGCTTAGACCGAGTAAGATCTGAACCAGTAAAGACTTCGGAAGGAAGTGTGGTAGAAGAACCCATGCAGATCGGTACTGTCAGAGGCCCACTCTCTAAGGAAGAGAGAGAGAAGCGTCAAGTAGGAAGACTTTGTATGTACTGTGGACAGTCTGGGCATTTTGTCCGAGATTGTACGAAGAAACCAAAATCCAAGCAGTGGGTAAAAGACAGGCTCCACCAGTAGACGGAGTTGCTCTGGTGGGAGCTCCATTCAAGTCAACTCCCAAACCTCAATCTCTTGCAAACACCCTCCAGTTAGCCGCTCCGCATCTGATTCTATCCTGTAAAATTTGTTTCGGAAGAAATCGAGTGGAAGGGGTTGACATCATGTTGGATTCCGGGGCTACAGGGAATTTCTGCGATATCCAGTTCGCTAAATCGTTGAAAATTCAATTCGTAAAGAAACCCTGTCCGGAACCAGTTCGAGCAGTGGATGGTTCCAGTTTATCCTCCGGTCCCATTACCTTTGATACAGAGGCTATTCAAGTACTAGGTCCAGGAGAACATCAAAGTGAAATAAGTTTCAATCTAATTGATGCCCCTCAATTTCAGATGATTCTAGGATTACCGTGGCTTACTGAACACAACCCGCATATTGACTGGGCAAGGCGCACCGTGGAGATGAACTCAACCTTCTGTAAGGAGCATTGCTTTCATGATCGGATCGAAAGAGTTCAGACTACCTTGTCATCTAGTCTGGCAGATCAAATACAGATGATCTGTGCCATTGAGGTTCCGGAGATTCCACAAGAATATCGGGATATCTCTGAGGTGTTTAATGAACAAGAAGCTAGAAAATTACCGCCTCATCGGGATTATGACTGTCGAATTGAACTGGAGCCTGGGGCAACCTTACCTTGCAGTCGGATATATGCACTGTCCGAACCTGAGAATTTGCATTTGAAAGAATACATCGAGCAAAGTCTAGCTTGTGGATTCATTCGACCCTCACAGTCTCCGGTTTCCTCTCCCCTTTTCTTCATTCCGAAGAAGGATGGCTCCCTGAGAACCTGTATTGACTATAGGGCCTTGAACCAGGTGACCAAGAAGAATCGCTACCCATTACCTCTCATTTCTGAACTTCTTGATCAGGTGAAAGATGCTCGCATTTATACCAAGCTGGATTTGAGAGGCGCATATCATTTGGTGCGTATGGCCGAGGGAGAGGAATGGAAGACAGCTTTTTGGACGCGGCTGGGATTGTTTGAATATCAAGTAATGCCATTCGGATTATGCAATGCCCCGGCCGCCTTCCAACACATCGTAAACGACGTCCTTCGAGAATTCCTGGATCGATTTGCTGTTGTGTATATAGATGACATCCTGATATTTTCCAACAGCTTGGAGGAGCATATTGGTCATGTTCGAGTCATATTGGAGCGTCTGTTGGAGAATCATTTGTTTGTGAAATTAGAAAAGTGCGTTTTTCATTCTTCAAAAGTGGAATTCCTGGGATTTATTCTGTCTCCAAGGGGAGTTCCGATGGATGATTCTAAGTTACAAGCAATTAGGTCCTGGCCTGCTCCAAGATCTGTGAAGGAAATACAAAGTTTTCTGGGATTCGCCAACTTTTATCGAAGGTTCATCCAGAATTTCTCTGAGAAGGTCAGTCCGATCACACGACTGCTTAAGAAGAATGAGAGTTTTGTTTGGGCCCAAGATTCGGAAGAAGCTTTTCAATTGTTGAAAGAAGCCTTCGTTTCAGCTCCGGTGTTGCGACATCCAGATTTACAGGAGCCTTTCTTCATTGAAGCTGATGCGTCCAACCTGGCCATCGGGGGAATCCTTTCCCAACGTCATAAGCAGACTGGTCAGTTGCACCCCGTCGCTTATCATTCTCGAAAATTGTCTTCTGCAGAAATCAATTATTCCATATCTGACAAGGAATTATTGGCGGTAAAAGATGCCTTTCAGGTCTGGAGACATTATTTACTCGGAGCTAGACATGTGGTTACAGTTTTCACGGACCATCGCAATCTGCAATTCTTAAAATCAGCACGGACCCTTACTCCTCGCCAATTGCGGTGGTCACTGTTTTTTGCAGATTATGATTTTGTCCTGACCTACAAACCAGGTTCTGCGAATGGAAAAGCTGATGCCTTATCGCGACTCAGTTTTGAAGGTGGCGAAGAAAAAGACTCTGAAGGCTTTATCATTCCTCCTGAAAAGGTCGCAGCAGTTGTGGCAGAGGATGATTTAGGAATCCGAATAAAAAAAGAATTTCAAGGAGAAGAATTTCAAAATTGGTTGACTGAGGGTCAGGATCGAGAAGTCAAAGATGGAAAACCATATGTGCAAGGGAAGATGTTTGTTCCCAGTGAGGATTTGCAAAAGGAGGTCATAAGACTGTTTCATGATCATCCTTTGGCTGGACACAAGGGAGGAGAAAAAACCCTGGAATTGGTGAAGAGGACTTATTTTTGGCCTGGAATGGAAACTCAGGTGAGACAGCACGTAGCCACTTGTGAGCAGTGTATCAAGGGAAAAATTTCTAGGCAGTCTCCTCAGGGATTACTCATGCCATTGCCCACAGCCCCATCCCCTTGGCACACCATTTTTATGGATTTTATTGTAGATCTCCCATCCAGTCAAGGGTTTTCTGTGATTTGGGTAGTTGCAGATCAATTCTCAAAGATGAGTCACTTTATTCCCTTAAAATCATTACCCACAGCTCCACAATTGGCCACCTTGTTCGTTCAGCACGTTGTCAGGCTTCATGGAATCCCGAAGGTGGTAATTTCTGACCGGGGACCGCAGTTTGTTTCTAGATTTTGGAGGTCTTTCTTGAAGGGGTTGGGAGTGGATTCTCGTCTGTCTACCAGCTTTCATCCTGAGACTGATGGTCAGACGGAGAGAGTCAACCAAGATTTAGAGCAGTACCTCCGTTTGTATTTGATGGATCAGGAAGGGGTATGGCCATCTTTACTCAGTACAGCGGAGTTTGCTTACAACAACTCCCGGCATTCTGCAACTGGTTTCTCCCCCTTTTTCCTAAATTCTGGTCGACATCCTAACATGTCAGTGGGAAGGGAGGAGTTGGAGGTCCCCGCTGCTGAAGAGGTGATTCGGAGCTTGCAAAAGACTTTTCAGTCTGCAGCTCTTAATCTTTCTAAAGCAAAATTGGGTTATAAGAAACAAGCAGATAAAAAACGAAGAGAGAGCCCAGTTTTCAAAGCAGGGGATTTGGTTTGGATATCTACCCGTCATATGAGATTAGTGGGAAATCGTAAGTTTCAGCCAAGATTTGTAGGTCCATTCCCAGTTGAGCGCATGATCAATCCAGTTAGTGTTAAGGTAATCCTTCCAAAGTCAATGAAAATTCATCCTACCTTCCATGTCTCTTTGATTAAGTCTAATCCACCAAATCTTAGACGGCAGTTCCCTCCTCCTGCAGTGCAAGTGGAATCAGCAGAAGAGTTTGAAGTGAAAAGAATTCTGGACTCCAAATGGAGAAAAAATAAACTGTTCTATCTGGTAGACTGGAAGGGTTTTGGTCCAGAGGATCGTTCATGGGAGCCTAGTTCTTACGTTCATGCTCCAAGATTAGTGGCTGAGTTTCACAGGACTTATCCTCAAAAGCCCAGAGAGGGGGCTTTGGTGGGGGGTACTGTCAGATTCCGTTCTGCACATTACAAAATGCAGTTTCCTGGAGTCGAAAGCATGTCTGTGAGAAAAGCGGCATTGAATCCTTCAGGTCAGAACTGGAGTCAATTGGTGGCACGGCAGCATATGGCTCAGACCAGGTTGGTTCCTGGTTGTGCCATTTCGCGAGTCAGTTGCCGTTCTAGTGGTCAGCAGGCAGCGGCCATTTCATGTGCGCGAGTGCGATGCACCGCGCACTTCAACTGAATTACTTCAGCGGGCAGACGTGTTTCCAAGTGCGCATCTGTGTCACCGCTACTCCTTAGATTTAAACTTCGAAAATTAGTCCTTTAGGCATTTATTCTGCAGCCCCATTTGTGTAGCTGAAATATCTCGGCAGCCAGTTTACGCTATTGTCGAATTCAGCACCTGTCACCCTGAGCCAGTCATGTTTTCCTGAATGACGTTCCGTGCAGAAAGTCACCGGCTGTGTTCCTGTTCCTCTACAGCGACTTTCAAGTAGGATTGTACCAACTTCTTTTCTGAAGTTTCTGTGATAATATTTTGAAACCTTATTCTCTTTGAACAAACTCTTCTTCGAAATTTTTGGTAATTAAATGAACTCTGAGAATGTACAAGAGTTAATTTCTGAAGCCCTTTCTCATCAGTATTCTGGTTTTTGATAAGAAGCTTGAAAGACAATATTGCAAAGACTTTCGTTTGGCTTTCTTCTATGCCAATTCCTGGTGTTGTTCCATGCAAGCAGCTGGCATTTACAAGCAGTGACGCAACTTCTGAAAATAGCAGTATTCGCAACGCAGAGCTTCAACTAGCACCATAATCATCTTCAGTAGCAAGCAGTAGATGGGGGTATTTGATTGTATGCATATAATTAATACAACTGTTTACCAACAATCATCTAAAGGTTTCTGGAGCAGCTTCTGAGGTGCTTAGATCTATTCTGCGAATACACTTGAATATTTAATTTTGGAGAGAGGCAAATTCCACACAAATAAAAGGTATAACAATTGTCAGGGGAAAAAGCAATAAGTGAAGTCAGGAATTCTGGGGGGAACTGTATTAATATTGTTCTTAATGTTTTAGGTGCAATTCCTGAACCGAAGATTCAGAAGACACCTGTGTGGCAGTCTCTCTTGTCTTCCACTTCCCCTTTCCCTTTCTCTCCTGGCCTTAGAGAGATCTGGGTCCAGGGGAGTGGGGGAATTTGGAAATTATCCACGAGGGCCTTCCTTCAAGTCGTCTGCTTCTACGGAAACACGGGAAATTCAGGTACACTTCTGACAACTACTCACTATACTACTCACTCTCTACTACTCTCTACTATTCTCTCTCTCAGCTACTCACTCTCTACTACTCTCTACTACTCACTCTCTACTACTCACTCTCTACTACTCTCTACTACTCACTCTCTACTACTCTCTCTCTACTACTCTCTACTACTCACTATACTACTCACTCTCTACTACTCTCTACTATTCTCTCTCTCTGCTACTCACTCTCTACTACTCTCTACTACTCACTCTGCTATTCACTCTACTACTCTCTACTACTCACTCTTTGCTACTCTCTCTACTGTTCTCTACTACTCTCTACTACTCACTCTCTACTCTCTATTACGCACTCTCGACTCCCTACCTCTCTACCTCTCTCTACCTCTACCTCTACACCTCTACCTCTCTACCTCTCTACCTCTCTCTACACGCACACATATACATATATATATATATGCATATATATGCATATGCATATATATATATATATGTATGTGTATATATATATATATATATATTCACTGAAAAAACCATAGGTTATAGACCATATATAGTTAGGAATTAGCATTTAAAAAACCTTATTTTACTCACACAAAACCATTGAAATTCCATATATAGTTAGTTGCACTAACTATATATCGCGCACCCGCAATCCACTGCTGATCATGTCACATATTACATCATTCATGACATGGTCAGTGACATCACTGATGACATCACTGATGACATCTCAAATGACATCACTGATGACATCTCAAATGACATCACTGATGACATCATCTAGTGTCTGTGTGTTTTTGTAAAGTTTAAATATGTTTTACATATTGAAGAATGAGTGGATGTATAAGTGTCTGGATGAAGGATTTAGTAGGTGCGTGACTGACTGTATGAGTGAGTGATTAAATGTGTCTCACTGAATGCATGGGTTAGTGACTAAACTGTCTTAATTTGTGCATCATTATGTCTGTTGTTCTGTAAACTGCTGCATGTGTTGATCATTAGCTATACGAGAGGCTATATGTGTTATTAATTGGTTGCCCAAGTATTTCTATGGGAGATTGAGTTTGTGTAGGGGTGGCTGGAAGGTGTGTGACTCTATGCATAGATGTGTGAGCAGTTTATTCACTAGGTGTATGAGTTCAAGAGTGCATGTGGAAACAGCTACATGGGCAGTTGACTGTGTGCATGAGTGTATTGATGAGTGAATGGATATCTCAATGCTACATGTCATAGTAAGTACATATGTAAAACACAGTACATGTGAGAGTTGGCATATATAAATAACTGTGCATGAGAGCCACTGAATGAGTGAGTAGTTGTATCGATCATTGTGAACTTGTATCAGGGATTGTATAAGAGAGTAAATATGTGTTAATATATGTTTCAATAAGTAAGGTGTGTTTAACTGTATAGTTGAAGAAATGGAGGTGAGATTGTTTCTTTGCATGACTGACTGGGTGTGTGAGTAACTCCATGGATGAGTGGCAGTGTGTGAGTGTCTGTATACACTGAGTGTATCTAAGGTTATATTAGAGTCTGAAGAGGTTTATCGTATTAGCACAAGAATGATGTCAAATGAGATGTCATCAGTGATGTCATCAGTGATGTCATTTGAGATGTCATCAGTGATGTCATCAGTGATGTCACTGACCATGTCATGAATGATGTAATATGTGACATGATCAGCAGTGGATTGCGGGTGCGCGATATATAGTTAGTGCAACTAACTATATATGGAATTTCAATGGTTTTGTGTGAGTAAAATAAGGTTTTTTAAATGCTAATTCCTAACTATATATGGTCTATAACCTATGGTTTTTTCAGTGAATTTTCAAGGTTTTGTAAATGCTAATTCCTAACTATATATGGTCTATAACCTATGGTTTTTTCAGTGAATTTCAATGGTTTTTTAATAGCAAATATCATAAGCTGTCGAATGTCAAGTACGTGGTAAGTGAAAACATTTTCGTGTTTATGCACACTGATCTGCTTTGAATGGTGCCCCCCCCCTCATTTCTATTAGGAGTACTCTCTCTTTGCAGATAGTGAAAGGTAGTTAACGCAGGCCTTTGCCCCCATTGTAATCCGTCGTGCCTGCTTCTCTCTCCATTTGATTGATTGTTATCCAAGTATTTACTGTTTTAGAATTAGTTCTCTTTGGTTCATTCTCTATTTACAAACAAACACAGAGTCGCAATACTCTGTTTAGTCTTTGCAGATAACGAAAAATCGTGTAAAAAAAAAGAAAAGGAATCGAGCAAAATCAGTAGGCCACTAATGGGATCTCTTTTTGACCTCACTAAAATAGAAACATTAGGAACAACCCCTCATGACAAATACAAAACTAGTGAGATGAACTGAACTCCACACAATGATGGCTGCAAAACAGCTCGGCTCCGCCACCCACCCCGCCCAAAATAACGATAAAGAACGGCTGCCATGATTGGTTGCGGAATGACCACGACGGAGCTACGAAATGGTGCTGCTCTCATGCTAACCCCAGCTTCAGTCTGAAACATCCAGAAACACTGTAGACTACCAATTCGATCAGTTCCGGTAGCGCCCCAATGTAACCCGGTAGAGAAGAACTAGCCCTCCCCTCTTTGACTGATGGTTCTTGTTGCCTGTCCCTTCTGTTGTCATTTAACAGAACTATTTAGCCTGCTGAAAGGGGTTGTGTTCCGACCGCTGGTTGGTGGAGACATTTTGACTATATTCTGTACCTGCGTTGTCGCGTAATGCGTCATATGACGCGCCGCGTTAGCGCATCCGGAAGTCATCCGGGGCGCGCAGCGCGTAACGTAAGCATAACAAGTCATGTGACTTGTTAATAAAACTTTTCATTGGTTCATTTTACTTTTCTTATTGTAATGATGAAAGGCTTGGTCATATGACCTAAAAATTACGCTTTTCATTACTTCCGAACATTATTTTTTCTTAAATATATGTTATAATGTTCCAGGCTAATGTACTTTCCCGGAAATTTTACAACTGTCCTGCAAGTAAAATATATTCTTTTTTCGAGAAAAAGAGCGTTTCTTCGTCCCATGACGGAGCCGTTGAGCAAAAGAGGGTCGACCTGCTGTCTTAGTCGCCGATACGCCTGAATATGAGATTCTTATCGATCACTTTATGTTGCAGGAATAGAAAACACAACAGCCCTTGACCATTTATCTTTACTGCGTTCCTTCGTATTATACCTTTTACCCTTCATGTAATTGGTCTGCTTTATTTCACTTGCCTTTTAATGATTCTAAAACAGTCACTATTATTAAAAACTTTACCAATGTATATACTACTACCATGTTTTCTTTTAAAAACCTTTATTGTGAAAATTTCATTATACAAATACGAGCCTATAACCACGTGGGCCTGCCACAGAGCAAACTGTAATCGTATATGATGAATAGACATTTACACTGTAGAGGAACGTAACGGGCGGGCCATTAGGTTGCAAGAACTAAGGTGTCTAACAGTTACGGAATCGGTGGACGTACATTTTATAATTAAAATACGACAGGGCCAGTTACAATAAAATTATCTAGATATACATTTGCGGGCAAGTACCATGGGTGACGTTAATTCGAACTTTCAACAGTACAGTAATCAATAACACATCAGAACTTAATATCAATAGGGATGTCGAAATATTCAATCAATTCTCGTCCCCGCCCGCCATGTGCTTCAAAACTGCATACGTATCTCGTGATTTCAAGGTTCTGCAACCAGTACACAACAAGGAGTTACGAGTCCCATTTATTCCGGCGCCATTTTGGGCGAGGACGGGCAGGTCCAGGATATAGTCAAAATGTCTCTACCAACCATCGACTATGATGATGTTCATATGCTGTATTTATTAGAGTAACACTCATCTGTCCACATGAAATTAATTTGCCACAATCTAAACATGTCATTTTAATCTTTCCAAAGTTCTTCTAAATATTTGGGACCGTTTCCCTTGCCTCTGAAGCTCTCAGTGCCACTTCTTTGATGAATGTACTAGCAGGTCAGGGGTTCTCCTCCAAATCTCTCTTTTATGCAGCACTATAATTAATTGGTGCCACCTCTCCATATGACGATGCATGGTATAGTTACCACAACTATATTTTTTTTCGGTTCCTCTGGAGAGTTCATCGTGGCAGATGAAGCGTGTAACGTACCGGGCATTTACCTTTTTTTGCATGTACAGGAAAGGAAAAAAAAATCGAGCGTCCGAGTTCTAAGGTGTCCCAGGGCCATTTTAGTGGACCAGGCCCAAATCCAAAGAACAGGCCGCCATTTTGAGAGTCCTCTTGCAGCCGCCTGTCGCTGTAGCATCAAGAGCAGCCGAAACTCAGCTGAATGGCAACTGAAACGGTAAAGGGGCGCCCCACTACAGCAGACGAGCCTCCACCTAGGAAGGCCCGTTCACGCCGGCTCCCCCCCCCCTTCGGGCACCCCACGCCGTTATTCGGAGCAGTATTGTAGGATGGCCACACCAGTGCGGCAACTTGCTAGACATCACCTCGGTGGTAACCGAATCTCAACGCCTTGTGGTGTCTCCTATTCAGAAAACATTGTTATGCTGCCTTCGACCTATTCGCCGCAAGTGCGCACACAACTCAACTGCATAGCTTGCTAGACACCACCTCGGTGCCATCCGGATCTTGGAATGTCAGCACCTTTTGGTGTCTTCTCTTCAGAAAATATTGTTGCGCTGCCTTTGGCCCCATTCGCACATCGGTCCGCTACTGACGCCATCTCACAGGCTAATGGGGCGCCCCACGCCGAGTTTCAGCATTGTAGAATAACCACACCAGTACAGCAACTTGCTAGACATCACCTCGGTGCCATCCGGATCTCGGCGCCCCACTGCAGATGAAGTGCCTCTCAACTATGAAACCACCACGGTGACATCCGGATCTTGGCGCGTTGTGCTGCCTTCGGCCTATTCGCACATCGGTCCGCTACTGACGCCATCTCACAGGCTAATGGGGCGACCCACGCCGAGTTTCAGCATTGTAGGATGACCACACCAGTACAGCAACTTGCTAGACATCACCTCGGTGCCATCCGGATCTCGGCGCCCCACTGCAGATGAAGTGCCTCTCAACTATGAAACCACCACGGTGACATCCGGATCTTGGCGCGTTGTGCTGCCTTCGGCCTATTCGCACATCGGTCCGCTACTGACGCCATCTCACAGGCTAATGGGGCGACCCACGCCGAGTTTCAGCATTGTAGGATGACCACACCAGTACAGCAACTTGCTAGACATCACCTCAGTGCCATCCGAATCTTGGCATCTCAACGCCTAGTGGTATCTTCCATACAAAAAATATTGTTACGCTGCCTTTGGCCCCATTCGCACATCAGTCCGCAACTTAGACATCACCTCGGTGCCATCCGGATCTTGGCATCTCAGCGCCTTGTGGTGTCAGTCAGAAAATATTGTTGCGCTGCCTTTGGCCCCATTCGCACATCGGTCCGCTACTGACGCCATCTCACAGGCCAACGGGGCGCCCCACGCCGACTTTCAACATTGTAGGATGGCCACAGAAGTGCGACAACTTACTAGACACCACCTCGGTGCCATCCGGATCTTGGCGTGTTGTGCTGCCTTCGGCCTATTCGCACATCGGTCCGCTACTGACGCAAACTCACAGGCCAACGGGGCGCCCCACGCCGACTTTCAGCATTGTAGGATGGCCACACCAGTGCTGCAACTTGCTGGACACCACCTCGGTGCCATCCGGATCTTGGCGCGTTGTATTGCCTTCGGCCTATTCGCACATCGGTCCGCTACTGACGCCGCCTCACGTGCCAACGTATTTTCTCCGCATTTTATACCCTATGCCGCATAACAGGTCATGTGACTTGTTTATAAAACTTTTCATTGGTTCATTTTACTTTTGGTTTCCTAATGATGGAAGGCTTGATCATATGACCTAAAAACAACACTTTTCATTGGATGAAAACTTTTTTTTCCCCCAAACGATGAAAGCCCCACCTTGTTTCTGGATGTTTCAGACTAAACTGGCGTCAGCATGAGAGCACCACCATCTCGTAGCTCCGTCGTGGTCATTCCGCGAGCAATCATGGCAGCCGCTCCCCACCAGAAGCCTGCAGGAGTCGGGGCCCCCAAAACTTTTGATGAATTCTCAAGGCGGAGGGGACGCTTTCGAGAATGGGGTCCAAGACCTAGCAGACAAGCGTCCGATTTCCAAGGTGTCCCAGGGCCATTTCAGTGGACCACGCCCAAAAAGGAAAGAGCCTGCCGCCATTTTGAGAGTCCTGTGGCAGCCGCCTATCGCTGCACCGCAAGAGTGGGCGCAACTCAGCTGAATGGCGGATTTTGACACAGTGGACCAAAAGCGGACGGAATGGCAACTGAAACGGTAAAGGGGCGCCCCACTAAAACAGATGAGACTCCACCTGGAGAGGCCCGTTCACGCCGCCTCCCCCGGGGCGCCCCACGCCGTTATTCGGAGCAGCATTGTAGGATACCAAAACCAGTGCGGCAACTTACTGGACATCACCTTGGTGCCATCGTTCTGCTGCCTTGGAACTATTCGCACAACAGTTTGCTACTGATGACCCACCCCCCGCGACGCCCCACGCCGTTATTTGCTGGGTGGCAACTTATTAGACATCACTTTCGTGTCATCTAGATTTCGGCGCGTTCTGCTGCCTTGGAACTATTCGCACAACAGTTTGCTACTGATGACCCACCCCCCGCGACGCCCCACGCCGGAAATCTGGACGTTGTGCTGCGTTGGGACTATTCGCACAGCCGACCGCTACTTCATTGTTTTTCCCTAAAAATGTTTATATGTTATTACTATTTTTGTTTTCTTGTATATATTTATAAATTATTAAAGTTTTATAATCTTACTACTTTGTCGGAGTGCTATATATTTTTAATGTGACACATAATTGTAAAAACTTTGATGTACAAAGAGTCATCCCTGGAATCTTCCGCTTCACGCTCGGTCCCCTCCCCAATCACAATACAGGATGGTTTTCAGATAATAGCAACGCTTCTGCTGTGACGGATCTCATCGAGTGTGGGCCTTGATCTACTATAACTCCTTTGAAGAGGGGTGATTCTTTACAGCTGTGGCCATAAACTACATCTGCAGGGCTAGCTGATAGCCTAGGACTGGCCTGGACAATCGGACACAGAGGAAAAGGAGTGTCAGAGGGTGCGGTAGTGAATAGGGCGAAAGGGAGGTGTCGGGCGGGCACAGGGTGTGATTCTCAGGGAAGAGCAGCGCAGATGGGGGGAGGTTTATTACCCATGCATAAGACAGAGAGCGGGGGTGACCACTGCCTGGGTGAGATGCTTGCGAGGGTGGGGAGCCATGCTAAGGATCGACAGCGTGCACAGAGTGGGTCTGGTCAAGGCATCTAAAATGGCTGCCGTGCATGACAAAAGTGTGGCATTTGAAAAAAGACAAGATGGCGCACACAATGTTTTTCAACAATTCCTGATTTCCTTCGAATCGAACGTTAACAGACGTTGGGGCATATTACCAAAGTTAAGCGATATTTATCCCTAACGATGCATTGCAAAGATTTTTTTACCGTCAGAAATTATCGCAGATAAACCTTGCTATTATCAAGGTTTATCGCAAATACGATAAAAAACGACCGCAATGCATTAATATCGCTGAAAACTCAACGATATTCATGCATTACCGAGCTAATGCTCTTAGCCATGTTATCCACCTCCCATTGGATAACATGGCTAAGAACTGCTCAGGGCAGCTGTTACTTTTTGGAGATATTCGCGCTTATCTCGAATATTTCCAAAAGTTGATAATAGGAGATAGCGATGTTAGCGACTGTTTCCAGTCGCTAACATCTTGGCATGCCCACTTTGCATGTCATTAGTGATAAATATCACTCACATGCAAAGTGGGACCCAAGATGGTCGCTATCTCCTACTAGCCGTCGCTAACTGGTGTTAGCAACAGCTAGGTAATACAGATATAATTTTATCTCCGCGAAGCGGAGCGCTGTTACAGATATATATCTTGTTTTTGAACGTTAATTTCTCAAAATGCACTGAAGCACATATATTGAGACATAGCAAAGGCACATCGGGCTACCAGTCCCTAGGAGATAGCGATGTTAGCGACTGTTTCCAGTCGCTAACATCTTGGCATGCCCACTTTGCATGTCATTAGTGATAAATATCACTCACATGCAAAGTGGGACCCAAGATGGTCGCTATCTCCTACTAGCCGTCGCTAACTGGTGTTAGCAACAGCTAGGTAATACAGATATAATTTTATCTCCGCGAAGCGGAGCGCTGTTACAGATATATATCTTGTTTTTGAACGTTAATTTCTCAAAATGCACTGAAGCACATATATTGAGACCTAGCAAAGGCACATCGGGCTACCAGTCCCTAATATTTTACCAAGTTTCGTGCAAATCCATTCAGCCGTTCGATTATTATTATTATTTTTTTTTTTGCCCCGCGGGGCCCTTTTAAAACCTCCACATCAAACCTAGGGGGTCAGCGAGGATCTACTATGCCCCCTTATGGTCATTTGCCCCTTCGCTTTGGCCTCCTCTTGTCTCTCGATCCTACCGAGAGACAAGATGGCGGCCGCTACGTACTGTTTGGAATGTTTACAGACACCGGAGAGCCAATCAGCTTCGCTTCGCAAAGCTCCGTAACGCGAAAAGTACGCGAAGCGGTGCGCTGTTACAGATATATATCTTTTTTTGAACGTTAATTTCTCAAAATCCACTGAAGCACATATATTGAGACCTAGCAAAGGCACATCGGGCTACCAGTCCCTACAATTTTGCCAAGTTTCGTGCAAATCCATTCAGCCGTTCGATTATTATTATTATTTTTTTTTTTTGCCCCGCGGGGCCCTTTTAAAACCTCCACATCAAACCTAGGGGGTCAGCGAGGATCTACTATTCCCCCTTATGGTCATTTGCCCCTTCGCTTTGGCCTCCTCTTGTCTCTCGATCCTACCGAGAGACAAGATGGCGGCCGCTACGGACTGTTTGGAATGTTGACAGACGCCAGAGAACCAATCAGCTTCGCTTCACAAAGCTCCGTTGCGCGAAAAGTACGCGTCCTGGGCCGCTGCCCGGTCCGCTGTTACAGATATATATCTTTTTTTAAACGTTAATTTCTCAAAATCCACTGGAGCACATATATTGAGACCTACAAAAGGCACATCGGGCTACCAGTCCCTACAATTTTGCCAAGTTTCGTGCAAATCCATTCAGCCGTTCGGGCTAAAAGTGAGGCCAACCGCCCTATGGAAAACTCAATGTTAAAAACACGTTTTGGGACCCCCCTTTTTTCTCGGCCCCCACTGGACGAACCTCCCCCAAATTTTCAAGGGCTGCTCAGAAACAAAATGTGCCATTTTCCTGAAAATTTCAGCCAATTCCGTCCACAAACGCCAAAGTTATTAGACATAGAATTTTCAAAAAACCCATAGAGAAAAAATCCTAACTATATATACCTACTGGCGACCGCCAGTAGGTAATATATACATACATATATAGACATATATAATCTGCATATCTATATAAATACAAATATAAATGCATGCATACATATACGTATATGCATACATATGCATGTTATTTACATGAAAGTTTTAAAAACACTAATAAAAGCAAAGCTAAAAAGCCACCTCATTACAAACAGAATGGCTTTAACTTAAACGAGGGCGAGGTCTATTGCATTTTCAATGCTTGTTTACTTTGATTCCATCAATAAGGCATTCAGATGTTTCACACATTTGCCATACATTCTGAATGTTAGCACTCTAGTTGATCATTAGATCATTGTAGTAAAGCTATTGCTCACCAGGGAAGTCTGCTGCTGGTATTCAAAGTGCATGTTTCAGTCTGCATGTCAGAGTTTTTTTAATGCAATAGAAGAGGATTTGAGAAGTCACTCAAAATGTGCCCTAATTTTTCTTGTTGAAGCTCTAATCATACTTTCTATGGCAAAATGAACTCCCTCATTTTGTTCCTTTTTAAATTAAATGTTTTCAGACTTACCACTTCATTCCAATCAAGATGGCTTCTGGTGTGCCATACTTTTGTCATAAATAAGACTGTTAGCGCTCTAGTTGTTCTTTAGAACACTCTGGGACATTCTGTCATTGGGCTATACTTGGGCTACATCTGGGTGATATTTGTGCTACATTTGGGCTCTTTTGTCTCTGGTGGCCATCTTGGGAGACTGCGTGTCAGAATTATTTAATGAAATAGAACAGGATTTGAGAAGTCACTCAAAATGTGCCCTAATTTTTCTTTCTGCAGCACTAATCATACTTTCTATGGCAAAATATACCCCCTCATTGTGTTCCTTTTTAAATTAAATGTTTTAAGAGTTACCACTTTATTCCAATCAAGATGGCTTCAGGTGTGCCATACCTTTGTATTAAGTAGGACTGTTAGCACTCTAGTTGTTCTTTAGAACACTCTGGGACATTCTGTCATTGGGCTATACTTGGGCTACATCTGGTGATATTTGGGCTACATTTGGGCTCTTTTGTCTCTGGTGGCCATCTTGGGAGACTGCATGTCAGAATTGTTTAATGAAATTGAAGAGGATTTGAGAAGTCACTCAAAATGTGCCCTAATTTTTCTTTCTGCAGCACTAATCATACTTTCTCTGGTAAAATATACCCCCTCATTTTGTTCCTTTTTAAATTAAATGTTTTAAGAGTTACCACTTTATTCCAATCAAGATGGCTTCAGGTGTGCCCTACCTTTGTTTTTTTTTGGTTTTTTTTCAGGTAATTAAGATGTATTTATTAAGTTAGACAGGATAAGACAGCAGAGCAGTAAAACCCCACAGCTGACCAGACCCACTGCCAGGGCTGGAATCCTCAACACACCAGATAGAACACACATAGGTAACATGGGAGATAGAGAAGGTAGGAACACTAAGAAAGGACTACAGGCACCAGGTAGTCTTTTTGATGTAAGTATAAATATACAACACATCTTCTCCCCTTAGAAACAAAACACAAATGAAAGACTCAAACACACAGTAAGAGTTAAAGCATGGAGAAAGAAACATATAACACTTAGGAGGTCAAAGAGTCAAAGAGAGGACGAAGAGAGTCCTAGGACCGGCAGGGTTCACGACCGATGTTCGTGAAGGACTAGAGCTTCAGTACCACGACATATTTGTGATGAGGTGGTTCTTTGAACCGGCATAAATGTTCTGCGTTTTGAACCAGACTTTTGGCCCACAGTGCTGAGGCAAGTTGTCCGCAAGAGAAATAGAATTCAAAGGAATTTCGGAAGCCTAAAAAAAAACAACAACCAGAGGCTCACAACCCGAGGAAAAGACCCAGAACCTAGACACCTGGTTCAGAACTAGCTTTTGGACTGTAAGATGTCTGGATCCAAATTTTTCTTCGGAAGCATTCTTCCAGAACTGTCCTTTATTCAAAGTTAGCTTAAAGCTGCGACTGACAAATATTCTTTGAGAAGGTGTGCCATACCTTTGTAATAAGTAGGGCTGTTAGCGCTCTAGTTGTTCTTTAGAACACTCTAGGAGGCTGCAGTAGAACACAAAGGAATCAACTGACAGTCTCTGTCCTTGTTGGATGTACATGTTTTACTGAGAATGTCAGACTTCATTCTCACATGACTGAGAAAGATAATGTGAATTTACAGAAAATATGCTTTCAGTTTAGCTTATAGATCCCCTTCCAAACCACTGTGGAAAAAGCATGAGATAATAGTTTTCTTTCAAACATGATTCATGATATCCCAGCAGAACGTTTTTTCACATGGTAAAATCACCTTAGAACACACCACAATTCCTAAAATGAGTATGGTACTATCAACAAATGATTTATAATGTAACTAAAGTCCTAAAACCCTCTATTAACTACAATGTTTTTTAATGAGGTGCTATCATGTATATTGGTCCCAAGATGGCTGCCAACACTTCTTGGATGAAGTGCTGACAGCCAATCAGATTTCACGATGAGATGTGTGGTTAGGCTCCGCCCAGATATATATGTGTTTTTGAAGTTAATTTTCATAAAAACCACTGGAGAAATTTTCACCAAATATAGCAAAGGCACTTCTGCGTACCAGTCCCTACAATTTTGCCAAGTTTGGTGTAATTCCGTTCAGCAGTTCGGGCTGTAGACTTGTCAGAATGTCCTATGGAAATTAACATGTGGAAAACACGTTTTGGGACCCCCCTTTTTTCTCAGCCCCCATTTCACGAATCCCCCCAAAACTTTTAGGAAAGGAGCGCAGCGCAGCTGGCCAAAATTTGGGAAAATTACACGCAAATTCCTCAACCGGCACCAAAGTTATTCCCAATAGAATGTTGCGGATTTCCTATGGTAGCCAATCCTAACTATATATACCTACTGGCTATCGCCAGTAGGTAATATATATATATATATATATATATATATATATATATATATATATATATATATATATATATATATATATATATATATATATATATATATATATATATATATATATATATATATATATATATATTCACTGAAAAAACCATAGGTTATAGACCATATATAGTTAGGAATTAGCATTTAAAAAACCTTATTTTACTCACACAAAACCATTGAAATTCCATATATAGTTAGTTGCACTAACTATATATCGCGCACCTGCAATCCACTGCTGATGATGTCACATATTACATCATTCATGACATGGTCAGTGACATCACTGATGACATCACTGATGACATCTCAAATGACATCACTGATGACATCACTGATGACATCTCATTTGACATCAATGACCACATCACTGATGATATCATTCATGTGACAATACAATGCATCTCCTCACATTTTAATATAACCTCTGTTTCACCCAGTGTTAAATACAGAATATAATTTTTGAAACCATTGACACACCAATACTAGTTACTACATACGCACTCACTGATTCCTACGTCTACACACACCTTCACTCATTCACCCATACTATCATTCATACATACAATCACTCATCTTTACAACACTATCATATGCACTCATACACCTATACAGACACTCACAGTCTGCCACTCATCCATGGAGTTACTCACACACCTAGTCAGTCCTGTAAAGAATCAATGACACTTCCATTTTCTTGTCTATACAGTTAAACATAGAGCACCTTACATTTTCAAACATATACTAACACATACTTACCTTGTTATACAATCATTGATACAAGTACACATTGATCTGCACAGAGTCACACACCTCCCAGCCAGCCACACACACACTCAGTCTCCCATACAAATACTTGGACAATCAATCAGTAACCCATATAGTTAATCATATAGCTACTGATCAAAACATGCAGCAGTTTACAGAACAACAGACATAATGATGCACAAATTAAGACACTTTAGTCACTAACCCATGCACTCAGTGAGACACATTTAATCACTCACTCATGCATTCAGTCATGCACCTACTAAATCCTTTGTCCAGACACTTATACTTCCACTCATTCTTCAATATGTAAGACACATTTTAACTTTACAGAAACATACAGTCACTGGATGTTGTCATCAGTGATGTCATCAGTGATGTCATTTGAGATGTCATCAGTGATGTCATCAGTGATGTCACTGACCATGTCATGAATGATGTAATATGTGACATCATCAGCAGTGGATTGCAGGTGCGCGATATATAGTTAGTGCAACTAACTATATATGGAATTTCAATGGTTTTGTGTGAGTAAAATAAGGTTTTTTAAATGCTAATTCCTAACTATATATGGTCTATAACCTATGGTTTTTTCAGTGAATTTTCAAGGTTTTGTAAATGCTAATTCCTAACTATATATGGTCTATAACCTATGGTTTTTTCAGTGAATTTCAATGGTTTTTTAATAGCAAATATCATAAGCTGTCGAATGTCAAGTACGTGGTAAGTGAAAACATTTTCGTGTTTATGCACACTGATCTGCTTTGAATGGTGCCCCCCCCCCCTCATTTCTATTAGGAGTACTCTCTCTTTGCAGATAGTGAAAGGTAGTTAACGCAGGTCTTTGCCCCCATTGTAATCCGTCGTGCCTGCTTCTCTCTCCATTTGATTCATTGTTATCCAAGTATTTACTGTTTTAGAATTAGTTCTCTTTGGTTCATTCTCTATTTACAAACAAACACAGAGTCGCAATACTCTGTTTAGTCTTTGCAGATAACGAAAAATCGTGTAAAAAAAAAGAAAAGGAATCGAGCAAAATCAGTAGGCCACTAATGGGATCTCTTTTTGACCTCGCTAAAATAGAAACATTAGGAACAACCCCTCATGACAAATACAAAACTAGTGAGATGAACTGAACTCCACACAATGATGGCTGCAAAACAGCTCGGCTCCGCCACCCACCCCGCCCAAAATAACGATAAAAAACGGCTGCCATGATTGGTTGCGGAATGACCACGACGGAGCTACGAAATGGTGCTGCTCTCATGCTAACCCCAGCTTCAGTCTGAAACATCCAGAAACACTGTAGACTACCAATTCGATCAGTTCCGGTAGCGCCCCAATGTAACCCGGTAGAGAAGAACTAGCCCTCCCCTCTTTGACTGATGGTTCTTGTTGCCTGTCCCTTCTGTTGTCATTTAACAGAACTATTTAGCCTGCTGAAAGGGGTTGTGTTCCGACCGCTGGTTGGTGGAGACATTTTGACTATATTCTGTACCTGCGTTGTCGCGTAATGCGTCATATGACGCGCCGCGTTAGCGCATCCGGAAGTCATCCGGGGCGCGCAGCGCGTAACGTAAGCATAACAAGTCATGTGACTTGTTAATAAAACTTTTCATTGGTTCATTTTACTTTTCTTATTGTAATGATGAAAGGCTTGGTCATATGACCTAAAAATTACGCTTTTCATTACTTCCGAACATTATTTTTTCTTAAATATATGTTATAATGTTCCAGGCTAATGTACTTTCCCGGAAATTTTACAACTGTCCTGCAAGTAAAATATATTCTTTTTTCGAGAAAAAGAGCGTTTCTTCGTCCCATGACGGAGCCGTTGAGCAAAAGAGGGTCGACCTGCTGTCTTAGTCGCCGATACGCCTGAATATGAGATTCTTATCGATCACTTTATGTTGCAGGAATAGAAAACACAACAGCCCTTGACCATTTATCTTTACTGCGTTCCTTCGTATTATACCTTTTACCCTTCATGTAATTGGTCTGCTTTATTTCACTTGCCTTTTAATGATTCTAAAACAGTGACTATTATTAAAAACTTTACCAATGTATATACTACTACCATGTTTTCTTTTAAAAACCTTTATTGTGAAAATTTCATTATACAAATACGAGCCTATAACCACGTGGGCCGGCCACGGAGCAAACTGTAATCGTATATGATGAATAGACATTTACACTGTAGAGGAACGTAACGGGCGGGCCATTACGTTGCAAGAACTAAGGTGTCTAACAGTTACGGAATCGGTGGACGTACATTTTATAATTAAAATACGACAGGGCCAGTTACAATAAAATTATCTAGATATACATTTGCGGGCAAGTACCATGGGTGACGTTAATTCGAACTTTCAACAGTACAGTAATCAATAACACATCAGAACTTAATATCAATAGGGATGTCGAAATATTCAATCAATTCTCGTCCCCGCCCGCCATTTGCTTCAAAACTGCATACGTATCTCGTGATTTCAAGGTTCTGCAACCAGTACACAACAAGGAGTTACGAGTCCCATTTATTCAGGCGCCATTTTGGGCGAGGACGGGCAGGTCCAGGATATAGTCAAAATGTCTCTACCAACCATCGACTATGATGATGTTCATATGCTGTATTTATTAGAGTAACACTCATCTGTCCACATGAAATTAATTTGCCACAATCTAAACATGTCATTTTAATCTTTCCAAAGTTCTTCTAAATATTTGGGACCGTTTCCCTTGCCTCTGAAGCTCTCAGTGCCACTTCTTTGATGAATGTACTAGCAGGTCAGGGGTTCTCCTCCAAATCTCTCTTTTATGCAGCACTATAATTAATTGGTGCCACCTCTCCATATGACAATGCATGGTATAGTTACCACAACTATATTTTTTTTCGGTTCCTCTGGAGAGTTCATCGTGGCAGATGAAGCGTGTAACGTACCGGGCATTTACCTTTTTTTGCATGTACAGGAAAGGAAAAAAAAATCGAGCGTCCGAGTTCTAAGGTGTCCCAGGGCCATTTTAGTGGACCAGGCCCAAATCCAAAGAACAGGCCGCCATTTTGAGAGTCCTGTTGCAGCCGCCTGTCGCTGTAGCATCAAGAGCAGCCGAAACTCAGCTGAATGGCAACTGAAACGGTAAAGGGGCGCCCCACTACAGCAGACGAGCCAGGCCCAAATCCAAAGAACAGCTATCTCACAGGCTAATGGGGCGACCCACGCCGAGTTTCAGCATTGTAGGATGACCACACAAGTACAGCAACTTGCTAGACATCACCTCGGTGCCATCCGGATCTCGGCGCCCCACTGCAGATGAAGTGCCTCTCAACTATGAAACCACCACGGTGACATCCGGATCTTGGCGCGTTGTGCTGCCTTCGGCCTATTCGCACATCGGTCCGCTACTGACGCCATCTCACAGGCTAATGGGGCGACCCACGCCGAGTTTCAGCATTGTAGGATGACCACACCAGTACAGCAACTTGCTAGACATCACCTCGGTGCCATCCGGATCTCGGCGCCCCACTGCAGATGAAGTGCCTCTCAACTATGAAACCACCACGGTGACATCCGGATCTTGGCGCGTTGTGCTGCCTTCGGCCTATTCGCACATCGGTCCGCTACTGACGCCATCTCACAGGCTAATGGGGCGACCCACGCCGAGTTTCAGCATTGTAGGATGACCACACCAGTACAGCAACTTGCTAGACATCACCTCGGTGCCATCCGGATCTCGGCGCCCCACTGCAGATGAAGTGCCTCTCAACTATGAAACCACCACGGTGACATCCGGATCTTGGCGCGTTGTGCTGCCTTCGGCCTATTCGCACATCGGTCCGCTACTGACGCCATCTCACAGGCTAATGGGGTGACCCACGCCGAGTTTCAGCATTGTAGGATGACCACACCAACTTGCTAGACATCACCTCAGTGCCATCCGAATCTTGGCATCTCAACGCCTAGTGGTATCTTCCATACAAAAAATATTGTTACGCTGCCTTTGGCCCCATTCGCACATCAGTCCGCAACTTAGACATCACCTCGGTGCCATCCGGATCTTGGCATCTCAGCGCCTTGTGGTGTCAGTCAGAAAATATTGTTGTGCTGCCTTCGGCCTATTCGCACATCGGTCCGCTACTGACGCCATCTCACAGGCCAACGGGGCGCCCCACGCCGACTTTCAGCATTGTAGGATGGCCACACCAGTGCGGCAACTTGCTACACACCACCTCGGTGCCATCCGGATCTTGGCATCTCAGCGCCTTGTGGTCTCTTCTACACCGGAAATATAGTAGAAAATATTGTTGCGCTGCCTTTGGCCCCATTCACACATCAGTCCGCTACTGACACCATCTCACAGGCCAACGGGGCGCCCCACGCCGACTTTCAACATTGTAGGATGGCCACAGAAGTGCGACAACTTACTAGACACCACCTCGGTGCCATCCGGATCTTGGCGCGTTGTGCTGCCTTCGGCCTATTCGCACATCGGTCCGCTACTGACGCAAACTCACAGGCCAACGGGGCGCCCCACGCCGACTTTCAGCATTGTAGGATGGCCACACCAGTGCGGCAACTTCCTACACACCACCTCGGTGCCATCCGGATCTTGGCGCGTAGTGAAGCTGCAGCAGCTGCAAATAAGCTTCAGACAGTGTTACAACCGCTGCTCAGAACTCTCAACTATGACACCACCTCGATGCCATCCGGATCTTGGCGCGTTGTGTTGCCTTCGGCCTATTCGCACATCGGTCCGCTACTGACGCCGCCTCACGTGCCAACGTATTTTCTCCGCATTTTATACCCTATGCCGCATAACAGGTCATGTGACTTGTTTATAAAACTTTTCATTGGTTCATTTTACTTTTGGTTTCCTAATGATGGAAGGCTTGATCATATGACCTAAAAACAACACTTTTCATTGGATGAAAACTTTTTTTTTCCCCCAAACGATGAAAGCCCCACCTTGTTTCTGGATGTTTCAGACTGAAGCTGGCGTCACCATGAGAGCACCACCATCTCGTAGCTCCGTCGTGGTCATTCCGCGAGCAATCATGGCAGCCGCTCCCCACCAGAAGCCTGCAGGAGTCGGGGCCCCCAAAACTTTTGATGAATTCTCAAGGCGGAGGGGACGCTTTCGAGAATGGGGTCCAAGACCTAGCAGACAAGCGTCCGATTTCCAAGGTGTCCCAGGGCCATTTCAGTGGACCAGGCCCAAAAAGGAAACAGCCTGCCGCCATTTTGAGAGTCCTGTGACAGCCGCCTATCGCTGCACCGCAAGAGTGGGCGCAACTCAGCTGAATGGCGGATTTTGACACAGTGGACCAAAAGCGGACGGAATGGCAACTGAAACGGTAAAGGGGCGCCCCACTACAACAGACGAGACTCCACCTGGAGAGGCCCGTTCACGCCGCCTCCCCCGGGGCGCTCCACGCCGTTATTCGGAGCAGCATTGTAGGATACCAAAACCAGTGCGGCAACTTACTGGACATCACCTTGGTGCCATCGTTCTGCTGCCTTGGAACTATTCGCACAACAGTTTGCTACTGATGACCCACCCCCCGCGACGCCCCACGCCGTTATTTGCTGGGTGGCAACTTACTAGACATCACTTTTGTGTCATCTAGATTTCGGCGCGTTCTGCTGCCTTGGAACTATTCGCACAACAGTTTGCTACTGATCACCCACCCCCCGCGACGCCCCACGCCGGAAATCTGGACGTTGTGCTGCGTTGGGACTATTCGCACAGCCGACCGCTACTTCGTTGTTTTTCTCTAAAAATGTTTATATGTTATTACTATTTTTGTTTTCTTGTATATATTTATAAATTATTAAAGTTTTATAATCTTACTACTTTGTCGGAGTGCTATATATTTTTAATGTGACACATAATTGTAAAAACTTTGATGTACAAAGAGTCATCCCTGGAATCTTCCGCTTCACGCTCGGTCCCCTCCCCAATCACAATACAGGATGGTTTTCAGATAATAGCAACGCTTCTGCTGTGACGGATCTCATCGAGTGTGGGCCTTGATCTACTATAACTCCTTTGAAGACGGGTGATTCTTTACAGCTGTGGCTATAAACTACATCTGCAGGGCTAGCTGATAGCCTAGGACCGGCCTGGACAATCGGACACAGAGGAAAAGGAGTGTCAGAGGGTGCGGTAGTGAATAGGGCGAAAGGGAGGTGTCGGGCGGGCACAGGGTGTGATTCTCAGGGAAGAACAGCGCAGATGGGGGGAGGTTTATTACCCATGCATAAAACAGAGAGCGGGGGTGACCACTGCCTGGGGGAGATGCTTGCGAGGGTGGGGAGCCATGCTAAGGATCGACAGCGTGCACAGAGTGGATCTGGTCAAGGCATCTAAAATGGCTGCCGTGCACGACAAAAGTGTGGCATTTGAAAAAAGACAAGATGGCGCACACAATGTTTTTCAACAATTCCTGATTTCCTTCGAATCGAACGTTAACAGACGTTGGGGCATATTACCAAAGTTAAGCGATATTTATCCCTAACGATGCATTGCAAAGATTTTTTTACCGTCAGAAATTATCGCAGATAAACCTTGCTATTATCAAGGTTTATCGCAAATACGATAAAAAACGAGCGCAATGCATTAATATCGCTGAAAACTCCGCGATATTCATGCATTACCGAGCCAATGCTCTTAGCCATGTTATCCACCTCCCATTGGATAACATGGCTAAGAACTGCTCAGGGCAGCTGTTACTTTTTGGAGATATTCGCGCTTATCTCGAATATTTCCAAAAGTTGATAATAGGAGATAGCGATGTTAGCGACTGTTTCCAGTCGCTAACATCTTGGCATGCCCACTTTGCATGTCATTAGTGATAAATATCACTCACATGCAAAGTGGGGCCCAAGATGGTCGCTATCTCCTACTAGCCGTCGCTAACTGGTGTTAGCAACAGCTACGTAATACAGATATAATTTTATCTCCGCGAAGCGGAGCGCTGTTACAGATATATATCTTGTTTTTGAACGTTAATTTCTCAAAATGCACTGAAGCACATATATTGAGACCTAGCAAAGGCACATCGGGCTACCAGTCCCTAATATTTTACCAAGTTTCGTGCAAATCCATTCAGCCGTTCGATTATTATTATTATTTATTTTTTTTTGCCCCGCGGGGCCCTTTTAAAACCTCCACATCAAACCTAGGGGATCAGCGAGGATCTACTATGCCCCCTTATGGTCATTTGCCCCTTCGCTTTGGCCTCCTCTTGTCTCTCGATCCTACCGAGAGACAAGATGGCGGCCGCTACGGACTGTTTGGAATGTTTACAGACACCGGAGAGCCAATCAGCTTCGCTTCGCAAAGCTCCGTAACGCGAAAAGTACGCGAAGCGGTCCGCTGTTACAGATATATATCTTTTTTTGAACGTTAATTTCTCAAAATCCACTGAAGCACATATATTGAGACCTAGCAAAGGCACATCGGGCTACCAGTCCCTACAATTTTGCCAAGTTTCGTGCAAATCCATTCAGCCGTAAGATTATTATTATAATTTTTTTTTTTTGCCCCGCGGGGCCCTTTTAAAACCTCCACATCAAACCTAGGGGGTCAGCGAGGATCTACTATTCCCCCTTATGGTCATTTGCCCCTTCGCTTTGGCCTCCTCTTGTCTCTCGATCCTACCGAGAGACAAGATGGCGGCCGCTACGGACTTTTTGGAATGTTGACAGACGCCAGAGAACCAATCAGCTTCGCTTCACAAAGCTCCGTTGCGCGAAAAGTCCGCGAACCAGTGCGCTAACTGGTCCGCTGTTACAGATATATATCTTTTTTTAAACGTTAATTTCTCAAAATCCACTGGAGCACATATATTGAGACCTACAAAAGGCACATCGGGCTACCAGTCCCTACAATTTTGCCAAGTTTCGTGCAAATCCATTCAGCCGTTCGGGCTAAAAGTGAGGCCAACCGCCCTATGGAAAACTCAATGTTAAAAACACGTTTTGGGACCCCCCTTTTTTCTCGGCCCCCACTGGACGAACCCCCCCCAAATTTTCAAGGGCTGCTCAGAAACAAAATGTGCCATTTTCCTGAAAATTTCAGCCAATTCCGTCCACAAACGCCAAAGTTATTAGACATAGAATTTTCAAAAAACCCATAGAGAAAAAATCCTAACTATATATACCTACTGGCGACCGCCAGTAGGTAATATATATATATATATATATATATATATATATATATATATATATATATATATATATATATATATATATATAATATTTATATATATATACATACATATATATATATATATATATGACTGGAATCTTTTCGGCGAAAAGAAGAGAGGCCACAAGGGGATACAGGAGCATATATATATATATATATATATATTTCTACGTCTCTATGTATTTATTTATTTAAATGGATCCCACGGTCCTACCCGTGGCATCCAAGAAGATTTTTAACATTGGCGGCCATTGGGGGAGGCCCATGGCCCATGCGGCACCACAGGTTCACCAGCAAGCACCCATCTCAGGTGCAGGATAGAGCTGGCTGTGCTCCCACCTAGCTGAAAGTTGCTATTCTTCGTGGTCCTAGTCCTCCCCAACAAAGTATAATGCAACATTCCCAATGGGATGGGGTCCTTCGGGCAGAATCATCTCAGCATGACAATTTCTACATAACATAGAAGACTCTGTATTAGGTACTAAATTATGTACATGTGCATTTTTACTTCAGAAGATGGGCTTCGTAAAATTTTCACCACAGTATGGAGACTGTAGATAATATGATATTAAGCACCTTCAGACCTTGGGTATTTTAATGGAATAGCATCTTTTTTGAGAAGTGTTGCATAGAGTGTACCCTGTTTTTAGTAGATTGTGTAATACTCTGTTGTGTAGTTCTCATCTTTCAGTGTCTACAAACAGTGTGGTACAAAATAAACTCTCTCCATAGAGTAAACACAATTTACAATACCAATTTTTCTACCCATATCCACTTAATTTCTCACTATTGGTTAGGTGACTATGAGGGGTCTGATGCAGATAAAAGCTGTCCATAGCAGGCCATTAATTTTGGAACAGACGTTGAGTATCTTGAGTAACTTGGCGTCCTCTGAAGAGTTGTATAAATATTGGACACCATATGCAATAAGGGTTTCCCACATATCTGTGATTCATTGTTAATGTGAACTAGGCCACCCATGTAGTGGATGTATAGGGTTAATCTTGCACATGACACATGGTTGCAACACCTAAGGGAGTTGTATCTGTAATGGCATTAATGATGATTCATGTTATTTATAGTACTTACATTCAGGCCTCTAACGTCATACTAGTTTATAGAGTAATGTGTACAAAAGTTCTAACTATAACGTTACTGAAACCTTTGTTTTTTTCAGTGAATTGCTATTTTGTTTATGTAAAGTGATTTTTTATTACCATATATAAAGCCAACCTCCTACACAGCAGGGTATTGGCAACAGGCCCTAGCGGTGGCTAAGCCACCCAGAGACAGCCAAACTCCATGCAAGCAGCCAACCTCACATTACACGCAGGCTTTCATTGCACGTGGCATGGGGTTGGCAACAAGATCTCGCTTGCAGTCAGGCTTCGTGTCACACTCCCAGCAGGCAGCCAACCCCACAACACGCACAGCCTTTGTTTGTGTGTGGTGGAGGGGGGGGTTTAGCCACAGGGCCTGTGTTATAGCCAAACCCTGCTTCCAACTGCCCGGACGCTGCAAAGCCCATACAGCCCCCAGACCCTGTGGACAAGTCCCCCAACAGGCTGCCAAGCCCACACCACTCACAACCTTAGCCATGCACATCGCTGGCTTGGCTATTGGTCCTCAGGGAATCCATCTTCTTGAGCTTACAACTACATATTAAGGGGAGGTGAGTGTGCAGTCCCCTCTCTGACTCTTAATTGCCCCTTGGGACCCCATCCCTTAAGGCCAAATACAATTAAAGAGGGTAGGAGAGCATGCAGCCCCCTACCTGAGCTTCAGTAGGCCCTGGGAGCCACACCCCCTGAAAGCCACACCCCCTTGGGCCAAATACAATAAAATATTGGGTGTGGCCCTCTTCTCCAAGCCTTTTTAGGCCCCTGGGTCCAAAATCTAAGGGGAGGAGGACGTACATCCCACTTTGCATGCCTTATTTGGCCTTGAGGCCACCCTCTATGAGTTTTATTATGCCATCAAGACACCATCCCCCAGCTCTTTATGCATTTTAAAGGGAACAAGTGGTGTCACATGCCCCTCTCCCCAATCCTCACTAAGCCCTGGGGACCCCATCCCAGAGAGCATTTTTTTAAGGGGGCAGGGGGCAGCATACCCCCATCTAGGGACCTCATTAAATAATGGGGGTCCCATCCCCCAGAGCCATGTGCCCCCCAGAACCTTCTTAGGCCATGGGGAGTCCATCCTCCAGGGCCACTTTTGTTAAAGGGGAATTGTGCCACATGGTCCTCCTTCCCAATCCTCATTAGGCCCCAGGAACTCCATTCCCCAGGGCCAACATTTTTCTAAAGGAGAGGGGGGCCATGTGGCCTCCCTCCCCAATCCTCATTTGGCCCTAGTGGAACCCAACCCCCAGGGCCTTGTTTTTATTAAAGTGTATGGGCCATGTGGCCCCCCTCTCTGAGCCTTTTTAGAATCATACACACTCCTCCCCAGGCCATTAAAATGCCCTGGTGCACCTATCCCCCAGGGACACTACTTAACTTAAAGGGACACTACTTTCCTTTCAGTCCCTCATCCCTGAGCTGTTTATGGCCCAGAAGACCCCATCCTCCAGGGCCCACATTAATTAAAAGTAGGTGCCCTAGTGCCCACCCAGGGCACTCTCCATACACATTATGGGGACCACGGGAGGATCTCCAGGGTCCATGTGATCCAAGCTGACTCCCTGCATGCTGCAGGATCTCATATTGCTCCTGCCTGGAGGGAGCTGCTATTTATGCTGCTCCCTCCAGGTGAGAGCAATATCTTGATCTGTTTCCCTGCCCGTATCAGTGCAGGCAGGGAAACAGATCAAAAGTCTGTTCCCAGCCGCTGGGAGCATTTTAAATGTTCTGGCCAACTGGGAGCAGACTTTGTGGTGGCTCCTGTTTGACTGGCCCCTGGGATGGGGTATCCACGGGCATTAATGTCTCAGAAAAAGAGGGTCCGCAATGCATCCCTCCTGTTTCTTTAATATCAGGGGCCCAGGGGATGGGGTCCCTCTGGCAATTCAAAGGTTCAGGGAAGAGGGCCACATGACCCACACCTTTTTTTTGTAAGTTTCGACCTCAGGATTGGGGTCCCTGGGACCTATAATGGCTCAAGGACAGAGGCCCGGCATCCCTCTCCCCTTTTGGAGATTAAATACATATATATATATATGTTTTTTTACCTACTGACGGTGACCAGTAGGTCGGTATAGTTAAGGCCTAGTTTCCACAGGAAAGGCATTTTTTGTATTGCTATTAACATTTTCACAATTTGACGAACCGCTAGTAACTTTTCAAAACTAGTTTACCAGTCACTTCTACTGCTGTCTGAAAAGTTTGGGGGGGATTCTTCAAGTGTTGGCCGAGAAAAAGGGGAGGTCTCAAAACACAATTTCCCATAGGGATTTTAGACACGACTACAACCTAAACGGCTGAATAGAATTACACCATACTTGGAAGAAAGCTAGATCTTGTTCCAGAAATAGTGCTTTATGTAATTTGGTGTAAATCTGTTCAGTAGTTTTGGAGTTATTAAAGAAAAAAGATTTATGTATATCTAGAGTACAGATGGACTGTGACTCCACTGCAAAGGATCCGCAGATCCACATGCCAACAGCAATGCTGTGATTAGCTGGCTGCAACCTGAGAGAAAAGTTGTAGCTACCGTTTAGTGAATCGTGACATGATTCTGAGGGGAATACATTAGGAACAGAATATATGGGGTCAGGATAGCCCTTTCCTGGCCCCATGTGACTAATGGAGGGGGTCTGTGAGGGACCCATAGTCTGGAAAATATTGTGGAAATTTTTTTTTTGCCCCTGCGAGGATCCTTGGATCCACCATGGTGGTCAGTGCAGCCCCCATGTGAATCCACAACGGATCTGCAGATCTAGACCCCAATTTAAAAAACACATACATCCACTCACAGACCTACTCACACACTCTCTCACACAACCACATAGTTACTCATACACCCACTCACATATCCATAATTCCACTCACACAGCCATGCAGTCACTCATAAAACCTATCACACACCCATACAGTCACTGATACATCCATGTAGAAACCCATAAAACCACTCACAGACCCATACCGGCTCTCACACCCACTCACATAGCCATGTACACACCCATACAGCCACTCACATACCCAGTCATGCACCCATACAGCAAAACCACTGACACACCCACTCGGACACCTATACAGCCACTCACACACCCACACAGAGTCCCAGGAATCCACTCATACAACCGCCCACAAACTCATACAAACACACACACCACATGAACCCATGGTAGATCCACGGATCAAGACTCCAATAAAAAAAACACATATATGCACTCAGACCCACTCACACACTCTCACACATACTCATACAACTGCTCATATACCCAGTTATACATCCATACAACCACTCACACACCCATACAGTGACTCATACATCTACTCAGAGACCCAGAGAACCACTCACACACCCATTCTCAGACCCACAGAGGCACACACACACCCACTCACACAGCTACATACACACCCATGCAGCCACTTACATACCCACTCACAGACCCACACAGCCACTCACACACCCACACAGCAAAACAACTGACACACCTACTCACACCCACACATCCACTTAAACCCTACTGGGAGACCCACACAGCTACTTGCACACCCACTGAAACATCAATTGACCACCTGCACACTTATACACGCATCCAACTACTCACACACCCATATACCATTCACATGCCCACACAACCAGTCATACATCCACTCACATAACCACTTACAAACCCACACAACCACTCACACACCTACTCACACTGATTCAGCCACTTCCACACAAATTAACAGTTTCAGAAAAAACACTCACAGACAGTAGACAGCCACTCACATACTCACAGTCACTCTCACATTTAGTTACACACCACAAAACAACTAACACACCCATATAACCCCTCACATACCTACACCGTTACTTACAGAGCTACTCACACACCCACACACAGGCAGTGATACAGTTATACAAATTATAATAGGATATGTTTGCATTAAATGTATTGTTTTGCATTGGATTTTTGCATTTGGCTATAAACAGATCCGTCGAAGACCACCTGCAAGGTAGCCTGCAGACCTCTTATTTGGCTGAGGAGCCGTAGCAGATCCGGGGATCCGAGTAAGAAATTTGGAAAAGGATTTGAAAACAAAAAGAACTAGTGTTTGGGAAAAGGGTTAGTTCAGAAAAGAGCCTTTGTGTTTATGGTGTGTACATGATAATTACGCACAGAATAGGATGCAGTCTTTTAAGTTGTTGAGGGACTCTCTGTTGCCTGTGTCTGTAAAATGGACTCTGTCTTTTCAGATATATTCCATCCATGTCAAAGCGTAAGTTATTATTGGATATAGAGACCATGCTGTGGTCTAGGAGAAATACAGAAACAGCTTTAGCAACATGTTTCCTGGTTTTCTCTATTTGTGGACAAAATTGGATTGACCACTGCCACTTCTGACTTTGGCAAAGAACACCAAGGCAGTATGGGGGAAAAGGGGCAATAATTTACCAAAGGTATCCTTCATTAGGAGTTCCATTCCTACCCCAGAATTTTTGCCTTTGCCACCACAGTGCACAATTATGATGTCTGGATGTTGGCAATCCACAATGCTTTCAACCAAAAGCAACAATTGCTGCCACTTTAACCCTCTCTGATCAACCTTAGTAATGTCTACATTAGGTAAACCTAGGTCCCTGTCAATGCTACTCTTTCTAGCACTGTCTCTGGCCCAACACACAAAACTATGGCCCAAAATCCACACTCTGACCATTTAGGAGACAAGCTGGAGTAGGACACAGGAAAAGGCTGCAGCAGAATTAGCCAGTTTTGAAGATGAAAGGTTGTTACAATGGAGGGAAGCAAGTAAAATATAAAAGAACACATTTGATTGGATGGTGAAGATGTGCAGGGTGCTAAAACTAGGTAGTGACTCTAAGAAGAAAATTTAACTAACTCTGTGATTTGCTTTGGAAAAAACAGAAAGTTATGTTGTTTTGGATATACTTGGAATTGGAAGCAGTCAACCCCATCTGCTACAGATAACTGGGGTGGCAAAGTGGGCTAAAGAACGATGATGGATAGAACCCAGATCTGTGACTGGGGGGTAGTGTCTGAAATGTTTCAGTGCTCCGTCCATCATTACCTTGTGTTTACTTTGTTTGCCCTAAGTTGGCAGGGTATGCCCAGACGTGGCTCCCTTGCTCACTTTGCCACTGCATTCAAGCTAGCCTGGCTGATCAGGGCTGTTAGCCCAAAACCGGTCCCAGAATGCTTGTTTCTGGTCCAGGGAAGTCATGGCTTGGCAGTTCCGGCTGGACTGTTCCCATGAGGCACAGGGTCAAGACTGATTTGCAGATAGCCATGTCTGAACTGGGGTGGCAAAGTGAGCTAAAGAATGATGATGGATTCAACCCAGCTCTGTGACTGGGGGTGAGTGTCTGAAAAGTTTCAGCGCTCCCTCCATCATCTCCTTGTGTTTGCTTTGTTTCCCAAAATTGGCAGGGTATGCCTTGACTTGGGTCCCTTGCTCACTTTGCCACTGGATTCAAGCTAGTCGGTTGATGAGGGCTGATAGCCCGAAACCGGTCCCAGGATGCGTGTCTCTGGTCCAGGGAAGACATGGCTTGGCAGTTCAGGCTGCACTGTTCCCATGAGGCACAGAGTCAAGACTGATTTGCATATAGCCGTGTCTGAAGTGGGGTGGCAAAGAGAGCTAAAGAACGATGATGGATTCAACCCAGATCTGTGACTGGGGGTGAGTGTCTGAGAAGTTTCAGCGCTCCGTCCATCATCTCCTTGTGTTTTAACAGATAATGTGAAGCAAGTATGCTGTTGCAAGAAAGCCTTGTGACTTTTTGACCTACAGGTAAGCAGAGACTATTGGAAACATGTTTACTATGGAAACAGAGCTAAAATAGTGTGGGGGTAGGGGCCAAAAGAGACTGTGGTGAGAAACTGAAAAGCAGACTGGTGTACAAAAATTGCTCAGTAGGGAGTGGATGTCTTGTAATTGGCAATATTTTACAAAATAAAATATGACTGAAAAGCATTAACAAGATTGTTGAATGTTTTTAATGGATTTTGTGTGTATCTGGAGATCTGCCAATGATTCATACAGAGGTGCATTGCTGAGCCCCGCAGTGAGTCTGCCCATCCACAAAAAAACAACCAAATTGGGCTTCTTTACAGGAAACATGGAAAAGGTTAAAAAATAATGACCATTTATAGGCAGCCGCTAATCGCCTTCGCATCACCGGAGAAGCACGTTGCTGGGCCTGTCACAGCTCAAGAAACCACCAATTTTGCCGCATGGCCACCGGGTGTGCACGCATCGCATCCACTTTTTACATCGCATCAGAGACGCCATTTGATTGCATTGCACCCGATTGTCGCAACGCATCGAGGTGCCATCTTGTCGCAACGCAACAGGAGCGCAGGAAGGGTCGACGTATCGCCTTCTCTGTGACCCTTTTGTTTGTTCTGCATTTTGCATCTAAGGTCCTTTAAGAGAAAAGTGTTGTATTTAAAATCTACAAGTTTATTTTTGCAACAACCCTTTTTAAAGGCATTTTACTGAGTATCTGTATGTTGGATTTTTGTCGTTTTGGTCTTGTTTAGTTTAGATAAAGATATTTTATTTTTTTAAACTGGTGTGGTGTCCATTCATGGTGTTTTCACTGAATTACTGTGAGTGTTGGTACAAATACTTTACACATTGCCTTTGGGATAAGCCTGTCTGCTCATGCCAAGCTACCAAGGGGGTGAGCAGGGGTTATCTAAAGTGTGAATCCCCCTTAGCCTGACTAGAAGCAAGGGTCTCTATTTGGACAAAGGTACCTACCTCTGCCTACTAGATACTCCTATTTCTACCATGTAGAAAGGCAGTTATTTGGTTCAATCAGTATTTTACGGATGTGTCCTCCGGCCTGCAATACTTCTACAGTAGTCCCATGGTACTTTCACTGGATCACAAAACTTTAAAAAGAGGTATATTTTTCAGACAAAGGCTCAGGGGATCCTGATTATTTCTGTTCTAAAGTATGTCAAATTGATCCAAATAGAAAAGCTTTGAAACCAAAATTAAATGTAAATTACTTTTTTAAACTAAAAACAAATTTAAACATTTTTGGAGTGGTCTTGCAGTATTCTGGTGGGGTGGGGAACAGAAAGTAAAACACACACTGAACTTCGGTGGAATGCTTCTATTGGTTCGATAGTCTCACAAGAGTACTGCGGGATCTGTGGAGAGTTAAAAAAATATATACCTATATATCTAATACCAGCCATTAAGGTGAAAAAACACACTACTGATAATTCAAAGAAAATCTGAAGAATACATTGGTGTTGTAACTAACTATCCAAATAACATTGTACTTTACTTTAAACAAAACGCACAATTTCATTAAAAAAACAAGTTAAAATTACTTTATAGTTGTGCATGGTTCTTACATGCCACTTTACGTTAAGAACACTGAAAGTCAATGAAAATGACAAATGTTAAAGTGACGCCAAAGTTGGGTGTAGAGGAAAACCTTAATTTGTTTTAAAAACATCAAACTTTTCTGAAAAAAACAAAGGTTAAAAACACTTCATAGTTAGGTGAAAATGACAGTCATAAACTGATTATTTAAGCAACACCAAAAACTGGAAATTTGCCAGTTATGCAAGCTAACTATAACTTGCAGCCCCACCATGCATTGCTTATGCTTTCACTCATGAGATGTTCAATGACATAGTTGATTTGTGCCCTCGTCATGCACTGCTTTCAGTCTCACAGAGTACATGTTCTAGTACATCAATAATAACATTAATGATAACATCAGAAATGACATAATTGATGACAATATTGGTCATGTTGAGGGCTTGAGTTATAGTTACCTAATTTATTTATAACTGGTGAATTTCAGTAGTGTTTTGAGTCTAACTGACATTTTTGCCAAGCTATAACATTACTTTGATCTTTGTTTTTTGTCACTAAAAGTATATATATTTATATTACCCAGTGGCAGTCATCACTGGGCAGTTATAGTTAGGATTGTATTTACAAAGAAAATGCAGTTTATATTTTGCTAATAAACGTGGTGCCATTTGACGAATCTCCATGAACTTTCCAAAAAGTGATACTTTTTGACTAGTTTCTGTATGGAAGGTTTTGAACAGATCAGTCATGCAGGGGCCAAGAGAAAAGGGGACCCAAAATGTGTTTTCCCCATTAATTCCTTAGGAACTTTAGTCACAGCTACAGCCTATACTGCTGACTGGATTTACACCAAATTTGACAAAAAGCTAGATATTGGTCCAGAAAGTGTGTGATTTGGTGCAAATCCATTTAGTACCTTATAATGCTCAAACACTTTTTATATCTAGGGACATGGAGATATGAGTGCCTGCCACCACCTCAACCAAGAAGTGGTCGCAGCCATCTTAGGACTCAATACCGAGTTCTAAAAAAAGTCAAAAGTGATGTCATGAGTGATATCAATGACCATGTCATGATTGATGTAATATGTAAGGTCATAAGCAGTGCATTGCAGGCAAGTAAGATATAGTTAGCTCAGGTAACAATAAATGTTGATTTTTAATGATTTTGTACGAGTGAAATCTGAGCCTAACTATAACATCCCTGGGGCTGTCCGAAAACATAGACGGAACCAGTACTCTATGGTTTTTAATCTTGATAATGTGATCGGAATGAATCCCTGAATTCACATTTTATAAATTACTTTAAATATGTACAACCCTCCATTTTCAATAATGACATCAGTGTGAACATGTTTACAAGCATATTCATTTAAGAGTTTGTATAGCGCAAACAAGACCCTTGGGAATCAGAGCGCTTTACATAGCATGAGGTTGAATGGAGACAAATCTTGTATAGTAAAGCTATACACAGTGATATGACGTAGTTTAAGTATACATCCATAAAGATAAAAATAACATACACAGTTAACACAATAAATATAAAGATAGATTTGAGATATAACTATCTATATGTTAGAAATTGCGACTTCCTGATTGCAAAAAGTTGTTAAGTGTCCTTTCCTAAGCATTCTATATTCTACAACTTCTGGGTCCAGGATTAGTACAGTACCGGTCGAGGCTATCCCCCAAATCGTTGTAGGCCTATAAGTAACGGGTTAACATAGTATGTACAGTGACATGAGGTAGATTTGGGATACAGCTCAGTGTAAAGGATTTTAGTTGACTTATCCTGTAAATTCCATCTTCTCCAACCCTGGGACTTGATTCTTGTAGTACAGCCCTCGGGTATGCCCAACTCAGCTGGTGAATTTCTTTTCACTTCCCTTGAGTAAATGTCTTGGTCATAACTCTGTCATGGTGCTAAAGATGAGCCATCTTGTCTATGAGAGGAACTTGCTCATTAGAAATATTTTTGTTTCCCTCTTAAAAGTTGCTGTGTTTGTTATCTTTCTAATGTTTGGCGGAAGAGAGTTCCAGATTCTGGGGTCTGCTCCTGAGAAAGCTCTATCATAAGTTCTCTTCTTCCGGAAAATGGGTGGTCTCAGAACCAGCTCCTTGGCACTCCTAGCTGGTCTATTTTCTCCAGATACTTCAATTTTTCTGGGCAAGGTATCATGGCGTATTGTAGTGAAGCGTTTTGTGGGTGATACATGCCATTTTTAGTTGAATACTGGCTTCATACGGTAGCCAGTTTAATGCTTTCAGGTGTGGATAGATATGGTCGTACTTCCTTGAACCGGTGATAATTCTTGCAGCTGCGTTGAGGCATGTGGTGCAGTGGAAATTTTTGGTAGACCTGCTAAAGTAGTGCAACCATATTCAATCCTTGAGATGACCAATAATTGGACTGCTACTTTGAGATCTGCCTTAGAAATGAAAAGTTTCACTTTTCTAATGTAGTTCAAGTGAAAACGGGCACTTTTTGCCATTGATTTGATGTGGGCTTTCATATCAAGGTTCTTGTCGAGTGTGATTCCTAGTGATTTAGCCGAGTCAACTAAGGTAGGGGTGCAGTTAAGTGCTGTGATCATTTTAGCCCATTCCTTAAAGACTGTATTGTTCTTTGGTGAGGAGATTAGTAGGAATTCCGTTTTTTGAGCGTTTAGCTTCAGATGATTGATTTTTAAACATTGGAATATCATTTTTAAGGCCTCATTCATTAACCTGATGTCTTCCAGAGCCGCGATCTTGATGTATATCTGCGTGTTGTCCGCGTACATATAAAAGGATATTTTGGAGTTTCGAAGAATTTCTGTAAGCGGTTCGACATACAGGTTAAACAGTGAAGGAGATAGTGTAGCCAAAAGATGACACAGGACTAAGAAACAAGTCTACTTTCACCTCCCCAGCAACTACCATCCCTGTGGAGACCCTAGCTTTTGAGAAAGCAATACTAAAAGAGATAGGATAACTTAACCCAAAGGACACCAGGGTTTTCCACAACATGTCTAAGCAAGAGCTACGAGCTAGGAAAGAACTCTCACTGAATGAAAACCTTGTCATAAAACCAGCATACAAGGGGGGAGCCTTTGTGATCCAGACTAGGGAGACATACCTGAAGGAATGCCTCTGCTTACTACATGATCCACAGAACTATGAACCTCTGAACAGTGACCCCACTGAGAGAATCAGAATACATATAGGAAGTATGTTGGAGAAGGCTTTGGCCCCTGACTGGCTTTCCAAATAAGAGGGTTATATCCTAACCAACAAGGATCCTATGACCCCCTACTTTTATACAATACCAAAGATACACAAAGATGTACATAAACCACTGGGAAGTCCCATTGTCTCAGGGATGAGCTCCATTTTGGAACCCCTTTCGAAATTTGTGGATGCCTTCCTTCAACCAATCATCCAGGGAACAGATTCATACCTGAAGGACACTAAAGATATCCTACAAATTTTTAATGATCTACCTTTCGATCCACAAACACAGTGTCTCATTGGACTCAATATTGAGATTTTATATACCAGCCTCCCCCACACTGAGACTTTGGAGATTTTAGAGGAAGTGTTATTCAGCAGTGAATGGAAATATCACACCCCACGCAACCTCGTGATGGAATGCTGTAACCTCACCCTCACCAAGAATTTCTTCGCCTTTGTGGATCAATTGTTTTTTCAGAAGCACGGCACAAGTATGGGAAGCACTTTTGCTCCTAATGTTGCTGTGGTGTATGTCCAAAATCGAGAACAATGGAAAATCCTATCAACCACCAACCCATATCTCAACAACATTGGTCTTTGGAAAAGATACATAGATGACGTGTTTGTAATATGGAACAGCAATGAAGACACTGCTGAGTCGTTCATCACATGCCTCAATCAACAAAACGAATTTCTAAAATTCACCTATACCATCTCGAGAACCGAAATGGTCTTTCTAGACCTCAACATTTTCCCCAATGGGGTTGGTTTAAAAATGATGACACACTTTAAAGCCACAGCCAAAAACTGCCTTTTAAGTTTTGACAGTCACCATCTGAGACACCTTAGGGAGAACCTATCATTTGGGCAATTCCTGTGACTAAGGTGCAACGGTTCCTAAATCAACAATTTCAAAACACAAGCAACAGATAGATCAAATAGTGGCTAAGGCAATGAAAAGGGCAAGAAACAATAACAGACAAGCCCTATTGGGTCACACTACAAGAGTAACTGACGAGACACTCCTAATCTGCATAACATACAACAGCGCATCCAACACGGTAACTAAAATAACCAATAAGCACTTGAGAACTCAAAGTACCAGCACTACCTCCTTACCTAAACCTATGTTTTCCCATAGAAGGAATCACAAACTGAAGGATATGCTGGTCCATACATGACCAGGCACTCTTTGGAACAACCAACCAAATCAGGGTTTCATAGCACCCATAAGTGGTCATCACCCGTGTGGGAAATGCAGTGTGTGCCATTTGACACAGACCAGTAAAAAGATCACATTTAGTAACCACACCACTTGGGAAAAACGCAGGTTCACATATTGCGACGTAAAGGGCGTATTATACATGATCACCTGCCAATGCAACATGGATTACGTTGGCATGACTTAAAGAAATATAAAAACACACGTATGGGAACACCTTAGTAATTTGAGATGTGAACGAGCCACAACTAAGATGACATCGCATTAGATTGAATGACAACACACACTCAAGGATCTACGATGGACCATGAACAAACAAATTAACAACGAATCTCATCTATTTGAAAAAGAACAGAGATGGGTTTATAGACTCAAATCTAATGGGATAGATCTAAAAGAAAATATCCTCTGGGGCTAATTTGTATGAATATAACATTTTGATCATGCACCACGTACTGGCATCTCTGTCAAGGAGTTTTTGAATGGGGACCCTAACCACTTTCAATTCATCTTCCTTGAGTACTAATACCAATCCATGGCATCCATATCAGGTTTTTGTGAGAGCCATCTTCAACCATTATGATGTTTTTTCTCCAACACAATCCATGTGCTCTCTTTCCATTCACTTTTCTTCATGCCTTAATATCAAGCTTTTTTTGGTGATTAACAGGACACCTATTAATATATATATACGGTTAATTTATCACTTACTATACATATCTGGGCATTATTCTTGGACCACAGATGAGGCCTTTTTGAATACTTTTGTCACGATAACTAGCGTTACCCCACTGATCAGCCATTTTCCAGGAAGTGAGTACCGCCTTCCACCAGAGTACGCAATCTATTTGCAAGCGTCCTCGAGGACGCTTATGTTGGCTCCGATCGTTGATATATACATGAGTCACCCGCTGCTCCAGTATCTTTGGAGCCTTGAGTGAGCAAGTCAGGTTTGCAGAATGGGAGTAGCCTTGACGAAGTATGTCGATGTGCTTTTGCCTGGCATTCTGAAAGCAAACTGTCACTTCCCTTCAGACAGTAAATTAACTTCTGAGAGTTTCTCCTCTATAAATATACCTTCAGGGTTTGACTACAGACGTCCCTTCAACTTCTCGAAGGGCTCATGAGGCTCAGTGCAGGTCTCATATCATGTATGTAATTAGCTCTAATCACCACGATTATATGATGATGTGCAAGCAATTCAAGTTTTTAAGTGCTCATATATTTGTTATGTCCTGTAAGTGCTAATGTCATGGTACTTCGCACATTATGCTCAACCGTTTGGCTTATCCCCACCATTAAGACCACTGAACCACCAATGATTTTTAAACTATTGTAGACCCGACGGGTCGTGCATTTTTAACCTTTTTTCTTTCTCTCTAAACCTCAGCAGGATTTTTTAGATTTAAAACAGACCAATTAGGTGCCTGATACATTTTTATTTCTAATTTTGTATCACTTTAATTAAGTTGAATAGATGAGTAGGAGTGGGAGCATTATTTGTTCTTTGAAGTCCTAAAGAAAAGCCTTGGGGTAGGGCTTGAAACTAGTTGGCCAACCAGGGAAACAGCAGGTAATTACACCTCAAGCATTTCTCGTCTGTCCCCAGATTTTAACATATCAACTAGGGGAAGAAATAAAGTGTTTTTTTGTCCCACTATCTTCATATTTTTAATGTTCCTTCTATATAGTTTAATAACCCACTCCATCTCTTAAAACAACATAAGTGTATAGGCGTACAGGAACACCCCTATTTTCTATTAAGTGCTCCTGCCTCTCCCTAGGTAGCTGCATGCCCCTGTCCATAGAGGGCAAGGATGGACCCTATGATGAACCATGCCACCAAGGGGAAACTCGGGTGGGTGAGGGTAATTTGAAAGAAAAAGCTGTTATTTCCTTTCAGTCCTAGCAAGAGGTCCAATAGTTTTTTTCTTCTTTTACTGAAGGGTCTCTCTTTTTGGTTATTTGTTATTTGCGTAGTTTTAACCAGATTCGTCTCCAGGTGGAAAAAAGGCCAAGAAAATCCTATGCTATGTTCCCAGGCTAATTCAATATCTGTGTTAGGCCTATCAGTGGGAGTTTGATATAAAAGATGATAAATAGGAAAAGCTTTTCCTGATGTATGAAGAAGTGTGCTTAATGTAGAAGTGGGCATAAAAGAGCATCCAGCATAGGACTGTAAATGATAAAAAGCGGTAACTATAATATTTTGTAACATGCAAAATTTATTTTGAAGAGAGGACGGAAAATGAAAAAGATTTGGAGTATGTGGAGGAGAATGAGAAATGAGTTATTAAAAACGTTGACTGACCCGTTTTAGTCCAGCTTTCCTCTAAACCTTCTATTAAAGTGGTTTATTATTAAAATTATTGAAGTGTTATGCCATAGTGGAGAGTTTAGGAAAGAAGTGGTATCAGTGGGTTTATAAGACAACAAGGGTTCTACCAATGTAGAGAGATGTTTAAAAAGAGGTGTGGAAAAAGTCTGAGGTTTTCTAGAGAATGCCAAATATTCATGGAAAGTGAAAGGAGAAAGATAACATTTTTCCAAATCTACCCACAAAGGACAGTAGTTAGGAAATTCTAAAATCCAAAACATAGATTTCTTCAGATTACAAACTGAGTGATATTTATGGAAATCCTGAAAATTCACTCCATCAGATTTAGCACGTTTCAGTTTCAATAAAGATATACCGTTTTGTTTCCATTCCATAACAAAGAGAAAAGTATGGAATTAATTTGTTTAAAGAATCTGTACAGAATAGATAATGGAATGTTGGAGCTATAATATAAACCAATGGGTACCAACATCATCTTTATGGTGATATGGTGGCCCCACTAGGAGAGATGTAGAGGATGCCAACAATTGACTAAAGTTCTTACCTTATTAATACAATCATATAGGCTCAATGTAATAGAAGTTTTAAGTGATTGGGAAACAATAATCCTGAATATCAAATTTTTGTTCCATTCCAGGAAAACTTGGTGGTAGAAATATTTTTTTTTAAATTGAACTTGATTTGAGATTAAATTTCACATTTGTTGTGATATATTTTATAACCGGAGACAAGAGAATAAGAAGCAGCGTTGTGTAAAAACTGGAATTGGTTGGAAGCTGTGAAATAAATAAAAGTATGTCATCAAAGTAAACTTCCATTTTGATCTGTTGATTATTCTATAAAAAGCGTTGTAATGCCATGTTTTGTCTTTCCTTGGAGATGAGAGGTTCTATAGCTAGATTACAAAGAAAAGGTGAAAGAGGGCAAACTTGATGTACACATCTACCCAATGTGTAAGAGGTGGAAGCAATCTCATTAGAAAAATTAGCTGCATGAGGAGAGGTATATAAACATGAAAGGAGGTTTGTCATTTTTGGCCCAAATCCAATCCAACTAAGAGGATGGAAAATAAAAGACCAATTAACACTATCAAAGTACAGAATTAGATAGACCATCGAATACTAGACGTGCGTTGTCAGATATGTAACTCCCCTTGACAAATCCAGATTGTCATTTTCTAAGAAGTTTGGGGAAAAAACCTTCTATACAGAGAGCCAAAGATTTTGAAAATATTTTGTAATCTCGGTTGAATAGAGAAATGGGACTATAGTTTTTACAAGATTGTGGGTCATTTCCTAACTTGGGAATGAGACAGCTGTAGAAAGGAAGTAGTAAGACAAGAGAGTTTAGGATAGAGGAAACTGGAGAAATGAGTGCAAAATACAGCAGTAAAACCACCAGGACTGGGGGGCATATTATCAAGAACAGGAGATACAATTATCACAGCTTTATCAGCAGAAAACTGCCGCTAAAGTGGCTATAATGGGCTTGATAATATGTCCTTGTGAATTCCCAAAGCAGCCCGGGTTCTGGTGTTAACCTGGGCTGCTATGGGAATTCACAAGGGCACATTATCAAGCCCATTATCGCCGCTTTAGCGGCAGTTTCCTGCTGAGAAAGCGGCGATAATTTTATCGCCTGTTCTTGATAATATGCCCCTAGGTGCTTTATCAGGTTTAAGGGAGAATAAAGCAGTCTGGATTTCTAACAAATAATGTCTAATTCTAAATATGTAAAATCTAATTGAGTATGAAAAGATTTTTGTATGAAAGAGAGGTATGTTGTGATATCCAGATCAGGAGGAATCTCCTCAGGAGTACATAATGTTTTTTAAAACTGGACAAATCCTCCTAAAATGTTTGGATCCTTCTACAAAAGATTTAAATGATTATCTATGATAGAATCAATTTTGCTTTAATTTTTCTTAATTTTAAGACAATTTGCTAGTAATTTATCTGACTAGTTTTAACCTCCATTATATCTCGCACTAGATTTGAGAAAGAATGATTAGGGGTTATCAGTGGAAAATGTATTAAACAAACGTTTGCCAGTAATATGCCCTTGTAAAAAACCCTTTGATTTAAAAGTATAATGCAAGTGTTCCAATTGTTTAATCATTGTTAAAATGCTGTTAGATTTTTTCAGTGGAGAGTTTATTTTTTCCTGTAGACAAATCTGGTAATAAAATCTCAAGCAGAATCTTTGAAGGCTATCGTCTGAGTGACTTAGATTGAACAAATCATAAGAAAAGGAGGAAAAAGAAGAAGTAAAAGAAGTGTCTAATAAAAGTGGATTATTGACTCTCCATCTAGTATACTTAACAAAGCAGGGTTATACATGTAAATGAATAATATCAGGTGCGTGATCTGAAATCTAAATGCAAAGTGTAAGGTTTGATATAGTGAATGTGAAATGTAAACATAATCAATTCTTGATTGTGTGTGATGAAATGGGGGAAAACAGGTGTGTTCTCGTGAAAGTAGAATTAGAGAGGGGCGCTCTGTTAGCATCATGGGACTCACCTTTACCTGCAATCCCTGCATTTGCAGTCTGCCTGCTGCCGCTTGCCTGGAGGTTTCGTCACTGATTTCTGCTGCTTGTCTCCCCCCGCCGCCGCAGCCTCTGCCATCCCGGCGCGGCCGCCGAGAGGGGGAGAATACGACTCCCAGGGAGCTTTGCGGCAGGAAGCCGCTACACCGGATTTCCGCGCCTGGAGGCACTTATAGGTGAACAACAGCCTCGGGGGAGCGGGCGTTCTGTTAGCATCACAGGACTCACCTTTACCTGCAATCCCTGCATTTGCAGTCTGCCTGCTGCCGCTTGCCTGGAGGTTTCGTCACTGATTTCTGCCGCTTGTCTCTCCCGCCGCAGCCTCTGCCATCCCGGCGCGGCCGCCGAGAGGGGGGGACTACGACTCCCAGGGAGCTTTGCGGCAGGAAGCCGCTACACCGGATTTCCGCGCCTGGAGGCGCTTAAAAGTGAACAACAGCCTCGGGGGAGCGGGCGCTCTGTTAGCATCACGGGACTCACCTTTACCTGCAATCCCTGCATTTGCAGTCTGCCTGCTGCCGCTTGCCTGGAGGTTTCGTCACTGATTTCTGCCGCTTGTCTCCCCCGCCGCCGCAGCCTCTGCCATCCCGGCGCGGCCGCCGAGAGGGGGAGACTACGACTCCCAGGGAGCTTTGCGGCAGGAAGCCGCTACACCGGATTTCCGCGCCTGGAGGCGCTTAAAAGTGAACAACAGCCTCGGGGGAGCAGGCGCTCTGTTAGCATCACGGGACTCACCTTTACCTGCAATCCCTGCATTTGCAGTCTGCCTGCTGCCGCTTGCCTGGAGGTTTTGTCACTGATTTCTGCCGCTTGTCTCCCCCCGCCGCCGCAGCCTCTGCCATCCCGGCGCGGCCGCCGAGAGGGGGAGACTACGACTCCCAGGGAGCTTTGCGGCTAGAAGCCGCTACACCGGATTTCTGCGCCTGAAGGCGCTTAAAAGTGAACAACAGCCTCCGCGTTGGGGTGCGCGCGGGGCTAAGCCCAGGCAAATGGCGGGCCCTCTTAGGCCCTCTAGAGACCGAGGAGACTGGACTGGGCCACCCCCCCTTATCCCTACTTGATGAGCAGGATTATACTTGCTGAACAATAGTAAGCAAACAACAAACATTTTACCTGCGACATGGATGTTAGTGATTTGGGTCCTTATTTATTGTTTGCATAACGCCAGCACCATATTTCTGTATTATTATGACTTCACTTGTTTCTAGGGGGAAATCAACTGGGGCTAATACAGGGACACTGGATGATTATGTGATAAAGGTTTCCTCTGGAACTGAAAGGGAAATGACGCTAGCAGAGCGTCGGGCTGAGCGGCGTCGCTCTATTGAGCATATAAAAAATAAACGCTTGTCGCTGCCATTGACCAAGTCAGCTACTTCACCACTTATTACGACTCATATTGAATGCGAGGGTTTAGATAGTTCTAGTAACGATAGTATTCCACTACTTTTTCGACAGGAAACTACCCCACTGATTATAAATAATGCAAATTGTGAAATGAATCTTAATGATGCTGTGTCTCTTTCAAAACCAGAGACACAAGTTCTAGAAGGTATATCTATACCAATAGTGAAAATTGCCCAAGGGGAAAATTTTACTACCCCGAAGCACAGCCGAAAACAAGGTCCACCTCCCAAAAAAAGGAGGAAGAGGAAAAGTGGTCGGCAAAAAAGTAAGGACATTCACAATGAGTTAGGCACTTCTAAAAATTGTACCCCAAATCCAATAATAATACCAGCCATAACTACTCCTGCACATTGTCCAGCGGAAAAAGCACCCTGTAATGACTTACTAAGTAGTATTGAACACTTACTAAGAGCTTTTACACTGCCACTAATAGAGAGATTAAAAAAAATAGAACATCATTTGGAGTCATTGGAACAAAGATTTGGGGGAAATAAGGGTGTCACCAAGGACATACCAAAGTCTATATCAGTACCCATAAATCCTCCTGCTCTAATGGGATTAAAACCCAATAGCCAAATTAAATCAAAACCTCCGAACCCACTGCCTTCTAAAACATCAGGCCAAAATGCTAAACGCTGTGGTAAGGAGAGTGAGACTGGAGGGAAATTTAATCCAAATCTGAAAGACCCCCAAAATGCTGAAAGGGTAGTGAAAACTAAAAGGCATAGAGTTGAACTGCCACCTGAAGCAGTCCCACTTGTAGTGGCTCTTACGGGAGTCTCCCCATTGGAGGAGGGCAAGAGGGAAGACTACTATCAGTTAAAAAATAAAGCTATGTTTTGGTTAGGACAAAATCGCCCCCTTCCTCCAAATTTAAACGGTGAAATCTTACATGTAAGGCGTCTCCCTTGGCTGGGACACAGGAAAAAAGATCTTACGGGTGATATTATTGTAGTAAATTTCAGAGATCGTAGGGCTGTAAGATACATTTTAGATTGGCCCACAGAGAACAGTACCAACGGGATTATATCCTGTGAGCTGACATATTTTTACCCCAGATCTGTCATGGCACCGATTACTAATACCAGGCTCCTAACTGGACACTGTATCAATGGTTTTCTACCTGTTCATAACCGCTATGCAGTTTTAGTAGGCATGGAGGGAGTAGACTGACTCCCCTCTTTAGATAAGGAACAGGGCAATGGGGAACAACAACATCATTCCTCAGAATCTAGGGGAAATTTAGAGAATCCCTCATAATATAATTTGGGTGAAATGGAGAAACACCCAGACCAACAAAAAGATGATGATGCTTTCATAAAGAATAAAGGCATAGTTTTAGCCCCATATATGCAACTATGTAAACCACTGTTAACGACTCCAGTAGGAGCTAAGTTGAATAATACACGTGACATAAAAATACTTAGCTGGAATGTAGCCGGGTTGGAACCTAGACTGGCGGATAAAGATTGGGTTGAATTAATCTCAGGCTATGACATAATAATGTTTCAAGAAACCTGGGCACCCTATGATTTCAATGTAATTGGGTTTCACTGTTATAACATAGCGGCTCGCAAATCAAATTTTGGCCGTGCCGTTGGAGGGTTGCTTGTTGGTTTTAGCATTTTGGCTGGGGGGAAACATAGAGCTATCAACACAGGGAACGCCAATATCCAAGTTGTTGAATATACACGGCATGTTCCTTTCGTCGTGATCAACTTTTATAATAATGATTTTATTTTGACTCCAAATAGGAATTTCCTAGCGCTTACTAAATTTATCTCCAACTTAGAGGATAGCCGAGCTAAAAGTGAAGGACTCGAAATTATCTTAGGTGGTGATTTCAATGCCCAGCTATTAAATATAAATCAGCATGAAAATCAAGGGAACGGGCACCCGGCGAACCAAAGGGGACAAGAATTGCAAAACTTATTCGATGAGCATATTTTGACAAATATTATGGACTCCGGCCAGAGGACCTCGCTACAGCAAGTGCCCACACATAGAGGTCGAGCCAGTACTTCCAACATTGATTTTATTTTTGTTTCTCCTGGCATGGCAGATCGTATAATAGCAACAGATGTCTTGGCTACAGACTTTGGGGACCATAATCCCGTAACAGTAACTATGAGACTAGACTCCCGACCTGTTTTCTGTGTGACACAAGGAGCAAGAGATATAAGTGTAACCACAGACAAATTAAGGTTAAAATGGAAAGGGATAGACAAAGCTGGAATTACAAAGTCACTGTTTACGGAAGAACAGTCCTCAATAGATCTTTGTTCAGACTCTACTGTGAATGACCAGGTTATTATTTCTTATTTTAGCAAAATCTCCTCCACAGTTAGAACCCTTTTATCTGTACCAGCAGGCCTGGGCCCAAAAGAACCTAGGTGGTTTGACAATAATTGCTCTGTGGCGAACATGAATCTATGTGAGGTACTGACAGAGATTCCCAGAATTAGGGCAAATGTGAGTGCAGCAAGGAAAACTTACAAATTAGCCGTAGAGAAACGGAGATCTATACTTCTGGCCGAACGCTGGGAGTCCCTGGCTGTAACTGCAGAAGGGAAATTAAGTAAGTTATTTTGGCCTGCAGTTCAAGAACTCCGAAATATGGGCCAACAACTTACCCCGATTAGCTGTACAATCTCCAGTGAAATTTGGGAACGCCACTTCTCTAAAATCTATGCCTCTCCACTGAATAGTGAGATTAGTGAGGTGATAAATGATTCTGAGGCATTTAATAATTTAAATTTTAATTTGGGAGGAGTGGAAGAAGCTATCGCACAGAGTTTGGGAAATAAAGCCCCTGGACCAGATGGGTTACCTATCGACCTCATTAAATGGCAACCTGGCCTATGGGCTCCTATACTGGTGAATGTTTTTAATAGTCTCCCTAAAACCAAAATGCCGGAAACTTGGGGTATCAGTACAATAGTCCCCATTCACAAGAAAGGAGACAGGTCCGACCCCATGAATTATAGGCCCATCTCATTGTTGGATAATTCCCTTAAAATTTTGGGGCGCGTTATTTATAACAGGCTCACTGTATGGTTAGAAGATAGTGGGATCCTGAGTTCATGCCAATTAGGATTTAGAAATAGGGTAGGTACAGTAGAACAATGCCTCAACTTGAAACTAATCATTGATAAGTATAATATTACCCGGTCAGTCCCTATTTATTTTGCATTTATGGACCTATCTTCAGCATTCGACTTTGTTAACAGGTCAAAACTTTGGTCTATTCTACTGGAGTATGGTCTAGACGCTGCCCTGGTCCACTTTTTAGCCTTTTTACACACAGACTCAAAGTCCAGAGTGAGAATAGGTATGGGAGGAGAATTATAAGGAATAATTAATATAGGTAGAGGAGTTAGGCAGGGGTGCGTTTTAGCACCCTTGATCTTCATAATCTATATTAATGGCCTGAGTAAGTGTCTTGAAAAATCAACCCACGACGTCCCGCTAATAAATGGGAAACCGGTACCTGCTCTTCTGTATGCAGATGATGCAGTGTTACTGGGACGAACACCTAACTCACTCCAAACTTTGGTTTTAAATTTTACTGATTTTATAGATAAATTGGACCTGAGGGTAAATTTTAAAAAATCTTTTATAATGTCTTGTGGGCCAGGCAAGCGTCAAATGAACTCCATACAGGTTGGAGAAGGAAAACTTATCGGAACTCATAACTTTCCGTATTTGGGAGTGACCTTTGCTGCGAATGGCCCGTGGACTGGGCATTTGGCCCAGGCCATGGGCAAATTCTCAAAGGCTATTAACTCAATCTTAAGTATTCCGAGACCAAAGAGATATGATGCTACCAAAGCGGTTGTAAACATTTTTAAATTACAGTGTGTCCCGGTAGCGACCTATGGGGCAGAAGTATGGGGCATTGTGAAAAGTACCACTATCCAGCAAATAGAGAATAGGTTCTGTAGGAAATTGTTAAGTTTGCCTATTTATACGTCTAATTTTATTACACGTATTAAATTAAATTTACCATTTGTATCAGACTTTGTTAATACCCGTCCAGCTTTATTTTGGCACTCGGTTTGGACAAATCAATCAGCCAAACTTACACAAGAGATAATACCAGACTGCTTAAATTGTGATAGAGGGAGGAAGATCCCGTGGCTTCACTATGTGTTTACTAGCCTGGAGGAAGTGGGTATGAGAAATATTTTTGTTAATCCAACTGAAGCTAGTAATGTTAAGAAATCCAAATTAAAAGAAGCACTGAGAGCACTTTATTTACAGAAAAGGCTGAAGACTGAATCAGAGAAAAATACAGTTGCTAAATACTTGAAAACTGTGTCGCCTAAATGTACCCTGGCATTGTATTTAACACTACCACTGACTAACTGGGAAAGGAGTTTATTATTCCGCTTAAGGGCTGGCACTGTGAGGTATCTGTTAAATTTTCCTCTGGGTTTTCAGCAAAGTAAAGTCAGAATTAGTTGCCCTTGTGATGGACAAAGTGGACAAAATGATCTGCACTTTCTCTTTGGCTGTAAATTTTATGTGAAATATACTAAATGGTTGTTAATTCCATTTTTTTTAAAACACAGACCTATTACCGTGGAACAATCCTATGAGGCACTGTTAAATCTAGATAACGAAGAATTAATTTGCCGCACTAGTACCTTTTTAAAAATTGCTGTTGGAGTACGCAAAATGATGGAAAATGCCTAAATTGTAATTCAATTTGTATCCTTTTTAAATCGTACTATATGGATAATCGTATTTTATGGGTTATGTATTATGATATGTACTTTTATGAATTGAAAAATTCGAATAAATATTCTTTGAATTGAATTGAATTGAGTCTAAAAGCATTGATTAGAGCATGTTGTTGAAGGGCCTGAACAAAAACATTTTGATATTTTTTGGGCACATTCGTAGAAGCAGAGTTTCTATCAATAAAGGGGTCATCAATTTAATTACAATAGCCCGCAAGAATGAAATGATCATCTGAACATTGTAACTTTTTTTGGGCAGTGGTTGGCCAATGTTGAACATCTATATTAGTTGGACCATATAAATAAAAGATGGAAACTGAAACATTATCAATCAAACAATTAGTTTGTAACGACTGTCCTCAGTATCTGTTTCCTGAAAAAGCAAATGAATTTTGAGAGATTTATGACAAAGGGTGGCAACACCCTTATTCTGCTGGATAAAATAAACATATCCAACACACCCTCTCCTCAGCTTCAAAGATTCTGATTCAGTAAGGTGAGTTTCCTGTATGAGAGAAATATCAGCATTTAGTTTGGAAAGATGTGTTAAAACAAATTGTCTTTTAATTGATGAACCCGATCCCTTAACTTTCCATTAAACAATTTTTAGTGAAATGAAGAGAAAAAAGTAAATAATAGATCATATCCAAGCTGTGTGACATCTCGCTTGGATTATGTGAACAACTTGATTATGGGGCTACCTGCCTTCCTGTACCATAGGCTTCAGATCATACAGAATGCGGTGGCTAGGTCGATTCATCGGGTTCATTGTTGCCATCCTATCTTGCTGCATCTGAGACTGCTTCACTGGCTTCCTGAGCAAAAAGGAACAAGTTTGAGGTGCTGACCTTGGCATTCAAAGCTTTGGCAGAACAGGGCCCTTGCTAACTGAGAAAAAGACACGACCTGTACAAGCAGGAGAGAACATTGATGATCTAACAATCTCTGAGTCATGTACGTCCCCAGGTTATTAAAAGTAAGAAAGGGAGGTAGATCCTTGGCAGTACTGAATGCAAAACTCTGGAACTCCCTGTCTACCAAAATCCACATGGCCGAGTCTGAGCATCACTTCAGGAAATATTGAAAAACCTAGCTCATTGATCAAAACTAGTTTTGAATGCCCGGCACAGTGCTCAATCTCTGCTTTGAGCGCTGGGACACTTCTTTGAAGCAGCCAAGTGCTTTACAAATCCCAGTGATTGATTGATTGATAAAATGAAACAAACAAGGACCAAGTATGAGGAAGCAAATAGTAAAAAGAGGAAGTGAATGGAGCAAAGAGGACGTATATAAATAAGACAATAAACCATGAAAAATTAGAGAAATAGGTAATTAACCAAACTATGTCATACATTCAACGGACTAAGAATAGAATACAAAACACATGAGGGAAGGGGAACATACTAAAATATAAACTTTCAAAGAGGATGGAGGGTGTTGAGACCATGTAGGAGAGATTACACGTCCGGGTTCCGTAGAGAGGGCAAAAGGGAGACTTGTGGGACATGAATGGAGAAGGAACAGCACAAATTAAAACAGGAACAACAACTCCTGTAACAGGAGACATAAACTTTATTAAAGTGGAGTGTATTATAAAGTATACATCTGAACAATTAAAAATAATATAGAAAACAATGCATGTAAAAAAAGAGGCAGAAAAACGCTTTGAAAAAAAAGCAACAATAAACATGAACCATTAACAAAAAGGCTAAAGTAAAAGGTATTAAGGTTTAGTGAGTCTAGATGTATGCATAGCTTCAACTTTAGAGTCCTGAGGAAACATGTTCAAATAAGAAGTTCCTACATAGGAGTAATTCTTATTTTTGTTAGTGACTTTGAACAAGCATATATGGAAAAGACCAAAACAGATGGCAAGAGAACAAAGAGCTCGACTCATAGCTAGAAATTCTTTACATCTATCTGCAGTACTTTTAGCATAATCCTGTGAAAGGGTTTTTGTTACCAGACCAACACAATTTTCTTCATTGCTATGGCTGCTGTAAGAACTGAAAGTAAGTTTGTATATTCAATAGAATAATACTCCGGTGTGTTTTGGAGATAGAATCAGAATTGGACAATAACTCAATCAGTGAGCATTTTGTATGTTGAGGGGAGGTATCTCGGATGAATAAAGCATTTTCAGAAGAAATGATTTAAAGAATATAATAGGGTCACAACCCTCTGAACCCTCTGGCAGATCATAAATACGCAGATTAATCCATCTGGTTCTGTTCTCTAAACCTTCAATTTGTTTTTTAAATGGAAACTAAGATTTAAGGTGATTGACGGTAAGAACGGTGACGGCAATGGTGGAAATATGCTATTCAGCTGTCACAATCCTCTCCTCCATCCAAAACCACCTGTCATCAAGATTCTGGAGTATTGCCTAAGTCTCTTCCATGTATGGGTGCAAGGTTTAAGTTCCTTCAATAAAATATCCATTGAGACTGAAGGTTGTGGTTTAGGAGGGGAAGGAGGATCCTTCTTTATTCTTTTAGTTGACATTTCTCCACTCGAGGATGGTGAAACATTGTTAGTTGCAGTAACAGTTGAGGAGGAATGAGCCGCATGAGTCAAAGGAGGGAATACATTCCTTATTGTCCAGAGTTGCTAAATGTGGAGGAAAAAATTTGCTGAATTTGTGAGGAGAACCAGAGTAATACTTGTCTTAATTTTTTTCTGTGTGCCCACAAATCTACAAATATTGAGAAAAAAGGTTGGGTTCAAGACAAATATGTCACCAATGTTTCATATACTAAAATCGAAGTAAAAATATTTGGGAAAAATGAAGCCAACAAGTGCATAGAAGACAGAGGTAAAATAATTCCTGTATTTGCAAGGAATAAAAATTTAGGGTTAAAAACACTAGAGACCGTCCAAAAACATACACAAAAGGTGTAAAATAGAAACGTGCTGTGGAGAAGACTCACATAAAACTGCTTAAGAGAATTACATTTGTACACTGGTTCAAGTGAAGCTTTCCTCTCTCTCTGTTACAGGCCTTCTATCCCTGTAGTATGGATAAATGGCGGGCTGGAAGGGAGAGGAGCACGTCATGAAAGAAAGAAGCATGACGTGACCTCCTCTTGACCTCAACACATCACCTAATTATGCTCCAACCATTTGCATTACCCTCTCCTGTAAAGAGAAGGAGTGGCATTAAAAAGTGCTGCCACAATGAGAAAAACACCCCCACCGGCCTGAGAAAAGCTACAAGAACACCACCATCTTCTTTGGGCATAAGATCATGTCCCTAACTCAAAACATTTTTTACTGTAAATGTTTAATGTCCTTGGTGGTGAGATAAGTCAGTGCTTCTTCCAAAAACGTTTTATCACAGATTATGAAAACAAGATTCTAAAGCTGGTAATGTATAAAAAGAATGTTTGTGCAGTGTTGTTGTGTAGCATTTTGTTGTGGTGGGGATTTTTTCAATTCTATTATGGGTTGCTGTGCTTGTACAGCATTATTGCAATTTTATCGTGCTGTGTATTGTGGTTACTGTATTCTGTTTTGACTGTTATGTTTGATGTTCCCTGTTACCATCTTGGGTGATAGTAAACTTTGCAAATATGTATAACATAACAACAATTGTGTTGTTTTGGTGCTACATGTATGATTCTGTATTCTATTGATATATAAGTAAATGCTGATACATTTACAGCCGAAAGCAACAAATTCATTAAAGTTTCCAACAACAAGAAACAATTTACCACTGTCAAAGGTGGTAAAATAGTGGTGCTACATGATATCAGCTACCTAAGAAACCAGTTAGGTAAACGCTGTGGCAGATACTTTGGGGCAGATTTATAATTCAGTCATATTGCCCTTATGTCACGTAAAGGAGCGCAAGTAATCAAGCGGAAGTAATCAAGCCACGCAAGGCCACTTTGTATGACACTGTGTGGCTTGATAAATTTAGAGCAACAGAAGGCAGCGCAAATCGTTGTCTTGGGCTGCCCTGCCCCAGGGAGGTGTCCCATGGATGGAGCCTGGGTGTTACCGTGCGTCCTTCCATGCATTTTTGTCCATTCCCCGATTTAACATTACTGGTAGACTGGAAATGTGTCAAAATGATACATGCGCAAGGGTTCTTGCATTGGCGCTAGGTAGCAGTTTGTGAGCCAGTGCAAGAAAAGGACAGGAATGCACCATATAATGTTACATATGACACATTTGTGCCCTTTCACGCAGCACAGCAAGGTGGCTTGCTGAGCTGCAGGAAAGTTTGATGAATCCGCCCCTGAGTCTAATCTTAGCTCTCCCAGTTCTCACTTTATGTGGTAGGCTCCACAAACCTTACAATGAAATTCTTTAATAAACAGTTTGAATTAATTCCCCTGTTTGTGGTAACCTGAAGATGTCTATAAAAAGGAGTAATCTTAATAATACAGGGGTCCATATCATGGAAGTCTCTGCAGCCTCAATCCACAGAGCTGTGTCTGTTTTTTGTGCCTTCAGTGTGTAAAGTCAATTAATTTAACGTTATATTTCTCTGAGCTGGAGCTTCATTTACAGACTGTACAACTCTGAAACACTGAAGCCCATCATGAAATGTAAAAATATTCAAGAACAGAGTTTGAATTAATTTCTTCTCTGCCTCTTTGGCTAATCTGAAAATTATAGTGGATCGAAATAATCCTAAAAATAGTTGGGCACTTTTGTGCAAAAATACAGAGGTTCACTTGAGAACCGTACGCATGAAAAACTCTACTGCTCTTAGAGTTAAATTAAATTTGACATGACTTTCTGGATAGCACCCTTAGGCACGAGGATGGGACTGCAGAGCGGCATTTGTGTTTAACGACCTGGGCATTAAATTACTGAGTAAACTTGTTTAACTTGCTAAATAGCAACGTGCTCAATTGCACACAGGCAAGAGGGGACATTTTCGTTGGTACTTCACACTCCCAGCACTAATCGAGAGCCCCCCACTGACAGTAAAGCTTCTCTCGCTGTGACACAATATTGATCTTCTTTTCCACTGAGAACACGAACAGATTGAGGAGCATGCTTAAGGAAAAACATAAAGCTGGAGCACCGCTGAATAAACATTAAAGGTTTGCAGGAAGTTCAGCCTTTAAAAAAAAAAAAGATAAGCTTTTGGTATTAGACTCCACACACATTTAAATCCTGTTCTTGGTTGGTATTTTGAGATGGGATCTGTTTCCGAGCATTTAGAACATGCATAAGTTTGCATAAGCCTTCTCCTTCTGCAGTCTTGGTAAACAAGTGCAGTAGAGAAACACGTAAAGGAAGTACAGTGGCTCGTGGTAATCAGTGGCATAGTGCAAAATTATGCCCCCCCCCCCCCGCAGAATGTATTGAGGGGCCAAGGTGTCAAATATCTCACTGATATTTCTTGAACTGAAAAGACCTCCAGATGAAGGTTTGCAGGTCCTTGTGGGTTGTTGGCTCCCCCAGCACTGCATGAGCTACAGGGTCCTGAGGTACTCCCCTGACGTTAACACTACTTTACCATAATGAGGCATTAAATGATAGAACGGGAAACATCTATTACAAAGCAGGCATTGCAACGTAGTGCCTTTACAACATGTGGAGAAGTGTGGCTCAGGGGTTAGAGGCAGCAGACCCGGAAGCTGAGATCGGTCCTGGACCAGGTTTCAATTCCCTGCCTCGGCGGGGTCTTGGGCTAAAAATTCCACGGACTCGATAATTCTCGCCCCGGTGCCTCTCGACTCACGGGTTCACACTCTGCGACTCTGGGCAATAGCTTGCTTAATCTCCACAACGGCCCCTCGTGGCGGGATGCCTGACTTTCACCTTGTGGATACCCTGCTATCTCACAGGGGAATACCAGGAAGGGTTCCCTAAGCAAGCGCCGGGAAACCCACTGCGGGTAGCTGTGCACTATATAAGCTCAACTACATTTACATTTACAACACAGTCAGTGCCATGGCTGCGATGTTACCACGAGTTTCATTACAACGCAAGTGATTACAACGACTTGCTTTGGGGAATGCAGTGTTGGACTGGTGTTGGATTTGTAGTCCAACCCCTTCCCTACTGATACACCCACTGGAGTTCAGCGCTTCCCTAAAGCAAGTCGTTGTAATGTTTTGCACTGTAATGGAACTTGTGGTACCAACACAGTCATGGTATTGACTGTGTTGTTAAGCCATGTGTTGTGTTAGCATAAGTGGTAACAGATGCTGTTCGATAGAACTACAGTCAATGTTTTCCAGGACATATAAATGCTACAAGGTGTGCCATACCAGGGGTTTTATCCTGATAGGATGTTCTGGAGCAGAGCCAAGAGCCTGCTCTATGCACTTGAATTGCATAAAGGGAATTTATCTGATTCTATGTTTATATGAGTTAGTGCTTTATTTTCAGACACCACAACAGAGAAACAAAAAAGGCAAACCATGCTCGCTGTTTTGGAGCTGTACTATCCCATCATAATGAACTAACTGAGAGAAATATCAGTTGAAAGGAATTCACTTTACACCCTGCAAGTGCACAAAACAGGTGCTGGGCTCTCGGCCAGAAAATCTCATCATGATTCAGCCCCTGATGTCCCTGAGCATGTATTTGCAAAAAATGGTAAGACCTGACAAAGAACGCACCTGCAAATATTGTTGAAGTGCACAGTCCAGTATTTATTTTCGAAACCCATTTTGGAAACTAACCAATGAAGGCATTATTTCCTCCACTTACTACTGCCAGGGACATTTCTGATCATTACTGTGCGGTATGCTGTATTACCTTTACCTGTTTTGGAATTGCAGCTCACTGTAATTATCTGAAATTGCTATAATGCTCAAGAGTCGGAGAAGTACGTATCAGAATACTGGATGTTTTACTCTCAAGAACATTACCAGGAGGCAAAACTGGCAGCCTCATTTACAAGAGGCCTGCGCAGCTGGAGAATCGCTTTTTATGATGATCTGGTGGCAGAGGCCTCTCATATCTATGAGGTCATACAAAATCACCCTGCGTGGCTTTGCATGGCCTCATAGGTATGGAGTGAGGCAAGGCAGCGCAAAGCTCTGTGTTGCCTTACTCTATGTAAAGGAGGCGTTCCATGGGTGTTGCAGTGGATTTTCCCATTCAACATCCATGGTTTTTGGCACACTCCCAGATTTACAAGGATCTGTAAACCTAGGAATGTGTGTAAACTGAGCGCCTCCACAGGGGAGGCGTAATGAAAAGAAATAACTTTATTTCTCCTTGTTTTTTTTCCTTTTACTATGCATTCTGTAGCATACATAGAAAGAGGAAAATGCCTCCATTGATTGTTTTTGTACATGAAGGTATCCCTTTCTTGTCAAAAACAATTCTGCCAACAATGCAGACCCCCTTCACCCTTGCAACAATGCACTGTATTTCATTAATATGGTGCATTCCTGCCCTTTCCTTTTAATGCAGGACAGAACAGCAAAGTGACTTGCTGTTCTGCCCTGTGTCAAAAACTCGTAAATGAGGGACTGGGTGTTAATGTCCTCATCCCTAGCAGATATTGTCCCCCAGATTATGAACAGCCTATGCGGGAGCCGTGAGCGCCATCCTGCACCCAGCAACGCTTTGGCGTAACGTTAGCTTTTGGTCTGCAGATTGTGATTTCTGTTATCTGGTTGCAAATCCGTACAGTAGTTTGCGAGATGGTAAAGGGAATAAAAATTTGTTCGTAGGCCACGACTATTTTGCCATGATATCGCGAAGGAGCGTGCCAGCAGGAATGCCGTGATTGGCTACCACCAACGTGAGCAGAGAATTCCAGCCACCATTTTATTTAATCGGAACAGTTCCTGGGGCTTAAATAAAATGACAGAAAGTTCAATAAGCGGTCAGGTTGGATGCGCCCTGGCCCCATGGCTGGAATATAGGGGTCTTTGAGGAACCCCGATGTGTATAATATGTCAAAAAACCTTTTTTATTCCATGTGTGATATTCATGAATTTGTCACGACTGTCAGCACCCCCCCCCCCTTGTAATGTTGCGATGGATTCTTGAATATCGGTGATAAAATAAAACAAATACATTCACAAACTAATGCATCCACTCATAGATGCACTCGGAGACTCATGCACCCACTCACAGACCCACTCAGACACTTATATACCAACTCACAGACCCACTCAGAGACTCATGCACCCACTCACAGACGCACTGAGACAGTCACACAGCCACTCACAGTAAAATTCAGAGAACCATGCATTCACTCACAGATTCAGTTAAATACTCATGCACCCACTCACATTGCACTGAGAGGCCCACCCACCCACTAACAGACCCACTCAGAGTCATTCACCCACTCCCGACAGACACATTTCAAGACACATGCATCCACTCACAGATCCACTCAGAGACTCACACAGCTACTCATACACCCATTCAGACACTCATGCATCCACTCACAGACCCACCCAGACAGTGATGCAACCTTTCACAGACCCACTCAGACACTCAGGCTGCCCCCTCAAAGTCCCACTCAGAGGCCCACACACCCGCTCAGAGACACTCTGATTCTCATGCACCCACTCACAGATGCATGCACCTACTCACAGACCTACTCAGACACTTATGCACTCACTCACAGTCCTACTCACAGACCAATTAACCCACTCATAGGACCACTCAGAGAGTCACACACCCTCTCACAGACCCACTCACAGACCCACACACCCTCTCACAGACCCACTCAAACACTCAAACACCCACTCAAAGTCCCACTCAGAGACCCACCCCCTCATAGAACCATTCACACATGCACACACCTACTCACAGACCCACTCAGACCCATGTACCCACTCTCAGATCCACTCAGACACTCACACACCCACTTAAGCACATACTCAGAGGTGCACATACCCACTCACAGACTGACTCAATGACTCATGCACCCACTCAGAGACTGACCTACTCAGACACTTATCACACACTCACAGACCCACTCAGATACTGATATACCCACTCACAGTCTCACTCAGAGACCCACATACCCAATCACACAGTCATGCACTGACTCAGCCACTCATGCATCCACTCACAGACCCAGTCAGACACGTATGCACCCAGTCACAGACCCACTCAGACACTCATGCACCCACTGACAGACCATCTCAGATATGAGCACATCCATTGACAGCCCTCTTTGACACTCATACACCTATTCACAGGACCACCCAGAGACCCATGCACCCACTCATAGGCACACTCAGAGTTATTTAGAAAGTGCTGTACCCAGTGTGATCTATAACATCAATCATATAGCTATGACTTTTGAATGTGCTGGTGTGTATTGAATGTTTGATTGTGTTTTGTGTAATATCTCCAATAATTGAAAAAAATAGATATTTATCAAGAAAAATAACAATATTTTGGGCAATAGTCTGGCTCTGAGAAGCATGAGTATGTGAGAGCTACACATAAGAAAAGATGCCCAGTTTCAGGTTGCTGAGAAACACCCTGTTGCCTTTGTCTGTGAAGTGAACTCCATCACTTCTTTAGATTCTATGGATGTCAAAATGCAGGGTGTTGTTGTAGCTAGAGACAATGTTTTGGTCTCTAAGGAATGCAGAAACAGTTTTATTAACGTTTCCAGGTTTTGACAATCTGTAAACAGAATTAATTTGATCTCTTCCATGTCTGCTTTTGGCATAGGTTAGAGTACACCAAGACAGTGAGGGAAAGGTGTCCTTAATTGTGGAAAGGTATCCTTCATTCAGATTTCCACTCCTACCCCAGTTAGAGTGGCTAGATCATTGCTACCGCAGTGCTTGAGGCCAAGGGGTTAGTAATGCACAATACTTTTAACCAAAGGCAGCAATTGATGCCACTTCAAACCACTCTGGCAAATCCAAGTAGTTTCTGCATTAGCCAAACCCAAGTCCCTGTTAATACTACTATTTCTAACAGATTCTCTAGCCCAAAACATCTAGCTATGGCCCCCAATCCACACTCTGACCATGTTGAAGTGTAGCAGTAACAATAGACAGGAGACGGCTGAAGCTGAATGAGATTGTATTCAAAATTAAAGGCAGTTAAAATGGAGGTGTGCATCTGGTTTAGAAAAAAACATATTTGCATTCTGTGATGATGCAGGTAAATAAAAATAGATGGTGTCTTGAAAGGATAAGTAGCTGGATCTGTGATTGGATTTGATAAAAATAAAAAATTGTAATACAGACTTGGATATGCTTTTTATTTTGTACAGTAAACCACACCAGCTGCAACTCATTTTGTAACTAGTATGGCCCATCTAGAATGTGGTGCAAACTTGTGACCTACTGGTTCTAGTGGGTTGCTATAGAGATTGTGCTAAGAGTGTATTGGGGAAGGACGTTAATGAGAGAGGTGTTTGTTTTTAGAAATTAGAGGTGTTTAGATTCAGTGTACAGACAGAATATCGAGTTTAAAATGTTGACATACACAAATATCTAGTTTTAAATATCGTGATACAGAAATATCGACAGCAAGAATATCATGGTCAAGAATATCGACTTGCAGGTAAGAAATATAGTTTTTGGAAATATGGAAAGTGTTAATATCATTTGCAAAAATATAGTTAATGAAATATTAATGTCTTAATTAGTGTTATGTATTTTATTATGTATTTTAAAAGGAAGTGATGTATTTTTTTGTATAATAATTTGTGTTGTTTTTTAATATATGTGTTAAAGTTTTCGTAGTTATTAATTTTATCTTGATTACAATGTGCGTTTTTAATTTCTATAGCGGGCTGTGGGTTTATAGGGAATAGGGTGGGAAGTCATTTAAATATAATAGATTTATGGATATTTGTTATGCATAAGTATTTATTTAATTTAGATTTTATAGTGTTAATTGTGGGAATTAATTTATGATTAATTAACGCTGCTCGATCAGGCAGCCGATTGTCCCGAGCCTCATGCCGTCACCCCGGGGCCTCAAAGCAGGAAGGTAATGGCCGCCAAGAGAAAGGAAGGCTCAGAGGCTGCGCAAGATGGACCGCCTCGTGAGACTGCTGCATCACTGAAAGTATTTTCTTTTTTCATTCACAAAACCAAGTGTACAAGAACGACTAACTAACCACATCTGCGCTATTGTGGAGACACTTTCCTACTACTAAAACTATTAAGCACATTGGAAGACACTACCCTGCCTATAACTATCTGTTCATGCATGGGTGGTAATAGGTGTCTCTTCTTCTAAAAGCAAAGCACGCCCTTCACCACTCCTCAGAAACTCTCGCGAGAATCTTACAACCTGAACACTAGACCAGGAACCTTCACCCATGGCTGCGTTGATTCTTTTGTCTTTTCTGGAACACAGCCTCTCAATCCTGTCTCTCGTCAAATTCTTCAAACACCAGGTATGCAGTCAGCATCTTCCTGCAGCCACAGAAGACTTAAAACTCTGCTGGCCGGAGACCATACAAATGTTCTTTGGGGTCAACTCTAAAGTCTTGGAGCAAGCCCTGACACTGATATGAATGTTTCCAAAGCATACAGCCTCTCTATCACCCAATCACAGAGTGACAGAATGACTTAGACATTCACTCACATACCCAAAAACTACTCATGTATGTAGCATCATGAAAGGCAGGTGCAGACAGAGCTACATGGCAAGTTTCACATTGCATGTAAAAGCCTTTTGTCAAGTCTTTCATCCATGAGGTACAGGGTCAAGACTGATTTGCATACGGCCAGGTCTAAACTGGGGAGCCCTGGTGAGCAAAAGAATGATGGATTTAACCCAGATCTCTTGACTGGGGGTGAATGTTTTGATTTGTTCTGCATTCCGTCCATCAATTGTGTGTCTATTGCTTTCACACCCTAAGTGCGTCGGGTATGCCCAGACGTGGGTCCCGGGCTCACTGTGCCACTGGAATCAAGCTATCCTTGGTGAAGAGGGGTGAAACCCTGAAACCGGTCCTAGGATGCTTGTTTCCGGCCCAAGGAGACCTGGTTTGGCAGTTCGTGCTGGACTGTTCCCATGAGTCACAGGGTCAAGACTGATCTGCATACGGCCAGGTTTAATCTGGGGTGGCATGGTGAGCAAAATAATGATGGATTTAACCCAGATCTCTTGAATGGTAATGAAAGTTTTGATTTGATCTGCATTCCGTCCATCAAATGTGTGTCTATGCTTTCTCGCCCTAAGTGCGCCGGGTATGCCGCGACGTGGGTCCCGGGCTCACTGTGCTACTGGAATCAAGCTATACTGGCTGAAGAGGGGTTAAACCCCGAACCCGGTCCTAGCATGCTTTTTTCCGGTCCAGGGCGGACCTGGCTTGGCAGTTCGGGCTGGACTGTTCCCATGAGGCACAGGGTCAAGACTGATTTGCATATATCTAGGTCTAATCTAACCTGGGGTGGCATGGTGAGCAAAAGAATGATGGATTTAACCCAGATCTCTTGACTGAGGGTGAAAGTTTTGATTTTTTTTGGATTCCGTCCATCAATGTCAGAACTCGAAACTGAAAATTACGTTCTCTTACCGGGTCTTGCACAGGAACAGAGATGCTAGGTCCCAAATCCCTCTTGGCAATGTCCTAAGGACTTTTAACAGAACCTTCCAGTCATTACCTTAAGGGACGGGGAATTGGATAAAATAACAACAAAAAAGAGACTGGTCTAGAATTGGCTTCTTTCTTCTGTTACTTGCCAAGCGTTCTCTATTCTTTCTCTGGAACCTGTAAGTTAATACACCATTATACTACACACTCTACCTCCACTCATTGTAAAACTTCTAATTTATATTAATACTTCACCCACCCTGGCTATACTGGACTTTTGCTTTTCTTCGTTTCTTAGTTGTGAGAAAACTTCCTCCTCTGGTTAGTTGTACTATTCAGAATAAACAACAGATTAGTATTTGGTGTCCTGATACCTACACTTTCTATAACCTAATGTAGTAAGTGCACTTACTTCACTAACTAGAAGAGATGTTCCTTATCTGGGGTTCTGTTATCTTATTCTCTGTGGTTTTTGGGCTGTACAATATCTGCAACCACTTCTTCTAATTTCTGTTCTTTTATTTTTTGCAGGTCTTGTGAAAAAGGATTCATCAATAGAGTTTATCTTGCAGGTGAATATTTACACATTTATACATATACCATGCTTAAGTCTTTTATTCTTTTTGTGCTTAGTTCTGTATGTATAACTACTAATGCTGTTCTCTCCTGTATTCTTTCTTTCAGTTTTTTAAGAAATGCACAGTATCTTGATGACAGGTAAGTTTCAAATCAAGCAATCGTCACTGAGCTCTGTTTTGGGTGAAGCTGCTACTGTACACGAGTGTTGTTATCCCCGTGTGATTTCGGCTCTCCGGCATAAACGTTACTCTGCCTCCTCAGTTGACAACGTCGGAAACGCTTCTGCTCCTGAAGCCGTCGTCATAAACAAAACTCCGTTTTTGACTCGCGCTGGGATAATGCGCCGAGTCTTCAACGTTACTGCTAGCAGTGCCTTGAACTCTAACTGGAACACGGACTATGAAGGTAAAACTAGGGAAATGCTAAATTAACCGAGAGCTTCTTCAAGTAGGTCTACTCCGGCGGTTGACTGTGGTGAAGTGCGCAGGTAGCAGAGCGCTCGCGCGTCACCTCATCTTCTCCTCAGCTGCACAGAAAAGTCTAGACCGCCACCCCGTTCCGAGGTGTGGGCACTAGGGCGGCCATCTTGATTCTCCTGAAACTCACTAATTCTGACCAAGAATAGGCACCATGCATTCCCGGGTATGCTTTGGTTGATATTACGCTACCAAGCACATAGGCAGATCTTTGGGTGCTGACAATCAATTGTGTGTCTTTTGCTTTCTCGCCCTAAGTGCGCCGGGTATGCCCAGACGTGGGTCCCGGGCTCACTGTGCCATGGGAATCAAGCTATTTCAGCTGAAGAGGGGTGAAACCCCGAAACCGGTCCTAGGATGCTTTTTTCCAATCCATGGAGGACCTGGCTTGGCAGTTTGGGCAGGAATGTTCCCATGAGGCAGAGGGTCAAGACTGATTTGCATACGGTCAGATCTAAGCTGGGGTGGCATGGTGAGCAAAAAAATTATGGATTTAACCCATATCTCTTGACTGGAGATAAATGTTTGATTTGTTCTGCATTCCGTCCATCAATTGTGTGTCTTTTGCTTTCTCGCCCTAAGAGTGCCGGGTATGCCCAGATGTGGGTGACGGGCTCACTGTGCTTCTGGAATCAAGCTATCCTGGCTGAAGAGGGGTGAAACCCCGAAAGCGATCCTAGGATGCTTTTTTCCAGTCCAGGGAGGACATGGCTTGGCAGTTTGGGCTGGACTGTTCACATGAGGTACAGGGTCAAGACTGATTTGCATATGGCCTGGTCTAAACTGGGGTGACAGGGTGAGCAAAAGAATGATGGATTTAACCCAGATCTCTTGACTGGGGGCGAATGTTTTGATTTTTTTTGCATTCCGTCCATCAATTGTGTGTCTTTTGCTTTCTCGCCCTAAGTGCGCCGGGTATGCCCAGACGTGAGTCCCAGGCTCACTGTGCCACTGGAATCAAGCTATCCTGGTGAAGAGGGGTGAAACCTCGAAACCGATCCTAGGATGCTTGTTTCCGGTCCAGGGAGGACCGGGCTTGGCAGTTCGGGCTGGACTGTTCCCATGAGGCACAGGGTCAAGACTGATTTGCATATGGCCAGGTCTAAACTGGGGTGTCAGTGTGAGCAAAAAAAGGTGATGGATTTAACCCAGATCTCTTGACTGGGGGTGAATGTTTTGATTTTGTCTGCATTCCATCTATCAATTGTGTGTCCTTTGCTTTCTCGCCCTAAATGCGCTGGGTATGCCCAGACGTGGGTCCCGGGCTCACTCTGCCACTGGAATCAAGCTTTCCTGGCTGAAGAGGGGTGAAACCCCAAAACCGGTCCTAGGATGCTTTTTTCCAGTCCAGGGAGGACCTGGCTTGGCAGTTTGGGCTGGACTGTTCCCATGAGGCACAGGGTCAAGACTGATTTGCATATGGCTAGGTCTAACCTGGGGTGGCATGGTGAGCAAAAGAATGATGGATTTCACCCAGATCTCTTGACTGGTGGTGAATGTTTTGATTTGTTCTGCATTCCATCCATCAATTGTGTGTCTATGCTTTCTCGCCTTAAATGCGCCGGGTATGTCCAGACATGTGTCGGGGCTCACTGTGCTACTGGAATCAAGCTATACTGGCTGAAGAGGGGTGAACCCCGAACCCGGTCCTAGCATGCTTTTTTCCGGTGAGCAAAAGAATGATGGATTTAACCCAGATCTCTTGACTTGGGGTGAATGTTTTGATTTGTTCTAAATTCCGTCAATCAATTGTGTGTCTTTTGCTTTCTCTCACCCAGTCACAAAGTGACAGGGTGACTTATACATTCACTCACATACTCAAAAACTACTTATGTATGCAGCAGTATGAAAGGAATTTGCAGACACACCTGTATACCTCTCTATTACATAGCACGGGCACTGAGGTATTCATTCAACCACGAGCATACACATTTAGAGAGCCATAGATGTACTGCAACAGACAGTCATATACTGGTACACCTACTTAAACAGCTGATGGCACTTGTACAGGTGCACTCGTACACTCCCTCAAATATGTAGGCAAGTAGTTACACAAACTCAACATGCATCTAGGCAAATAGTCCTTTAAACATGGGTAAGGCCTACTGATGCAGACCCTGTTTGTGCAATTTCACTACCAACCAGACTAGACATGTAAAAGTTGTTTGTTAACTCTTATATCCATGTTTAGTACACTTAAAACATGTCTGAGATACACTCTAGATAAGCCATAAAGTATGATTCTTTGTTCTTACAAGATATAGAAATTTCCTTTTAAATTTTAGTAAGTTACTCATGCACTTGCAGACCCTTATGCCAAGCACTACATAGAGTATACTACCCGTAATGGAACTGACATACAAGTTTCCAAAGCATAGAGCCTCTCTCTCTCACCCAGTCACAGAGCAACAGAGGAACTTATGGCCATATGTATCATCCGAATTTTGATTCGCAAACACTGCGAATCGCAAAAAAGCAACGTTTGCGAATCAATGTTCGGAAAACGGTATGTATGAGGATAATCGCAATGCAAATTTAAGGAATTGCAAAATTTGCGATTCCTTAACTTTGCGTAAGCCTTTAAGGAATCGCAAATTGCGATTCCTTAAATGCTATGCAGCAACCACTGAAGTTTTGCGATTTCTCCTTAAGAAATCGCAAATTACCACCAACTTTAAGTTGGTGGTAATTTGCGATTTCTTTCACAAATGCACTTTTTGCCATTTGTGAAGGTGCCATGTGGCACACATACATGCCCTTAGGGCATGTATGTGCGCCATGTGCACACACATGTAAATTTCAGGGGTGCATCAGGGTGTCCTTATGACACCCTTTCACCCTTGAAATTATTCTAAATTTGCGATTCTCAAATTGCGAATTGCAAATTAAGAATAACTTCCCATTCATTCCTATGGGCCTCCTGGCACATAGATATGAATGGGAAAGGATTCCTTAATTGCGATTTCACAATTTGCTAATCGCAATTAAGGAATATTCAGAAATCGCAAAAAAAGTGCAATTTTTTACATACATCCCTTATTGCAATTCTCAAATAGCGATTTCTAAAAAATCGGTATTTGAGAATCGCAAATGAGGGTGTTGATACATATGGCCCTTATACATTTACTCACATACTTAAAAACTACCTATGTAATGCAGCAGTATGAAAGGCTGTTGCAGACACACCTACATACTCCTCTAATCCCTAAAACAGGCACTGAGGTATTCACTCTGCCACTTACATACACATTTAGAACGCCATAGAGGTACTGAAACTGTGAATCACATACCAGCACATTTCCTTAAACATCTCATGGCACTGCTAAAGGTGGACTCCTACAGCATCCAAAAGCATAAAGTCTCTCTCTCACCCAGTCACAAAGTGACTGAGGGACTTATACATTCACTCACATACTCAAAAACTACTTATATATGCAGCAGTATGAAAGGCAGTTGCAGACACACGGGTTAAAAGTGCAAAGTGATGCCACAGTGGCGCAATGTGTCACAGCATATTTACAAGGCCATGCAAAGCCACTTTGCATGGCATTTCATGGCCTTGTTAACCCGTTTACTGCAGCAGACATTTAGCAGCGGTGCGGGCATTCTAAAGGGTGGGCGGGGCTGCGTCGGCCAACGGTCATGCTCAGCACCAGGGATGGATTGCTCGAGTCGGCTGTTGGCCTACGCAAGCACGTAATGGGTTAATATGTGCCCCTTTCACATAAAACACTGCGTGAAAGGGGCGTTCCATGGGTGTTGCTGTGGGTGTTTCCACTCAACACCCATGGAATCTGAAGCATGCCCAGATTTACGAGGAATCGTAAAACTGTGAATGCGAAAGATTCTAATGCCACCCCAGGGATGGCGTTAGGTTGCAACAAGGAGAAATATCCTTATTTCTCCTCTTTCTATGTGTGCTGCACTTTGCAGCACACATAGAAAGAGGAAAACACCTATTGTGTCAATCGCCCCTACAACGCTGACACCTTTGCACTATGGCGCAAGGGTGTCTGCATTGGTGCATGGCAGCCCATTGTGCACCAGTGCAGGGGAAAAGAACAGGAATGCGCTGTATCTTCTGCTGCTTTCTATTTTAAGCAGGGCAGCACAGCAAGATTCCTTGCTGCGCTCCCCAGCACCAAACCTTCATAAATGAGGCCCTTAGAGAGGGGACTAATTAAAAATAATGGGGGTTGCACTGAACCGTCGGGCCCTGGGAACTATCAACACTTTGGGGCCAATAAACAATAAAAACTGAGACAGGGCTGTGCTGCCTACCTCCTGGCCATATACGGCCCGGGGCGTACCTTTAGGGTACCATTAATGGGTCTTTGGACCACCACCCCTCAGGGCCGGCTCTTTCTATGTCCCGGGATGCCCATTCCAGGGACATAGCAGTATGCTTTGGCTTGGTTGGAGCTGCCAACTCCTGGCAATCGAGAGCAAAGATTAACTCTGCTCCAAACAAGCAGGAGCTGTCAAATTGCCCCTACTTGCTGGGACCAGAGTTTTCATCTGCGGGCAGGAAACCAGATGAAAGACAGCTTCTACAAGCAGGGACCTGCATATTTAGCAGCTCCCTGTGTGCAGGAGCAATGCCAGCCCCCGCAGGAGATGGGATGCCATTAAGTATGAGCGCAAAATCCGTTACGCTCGCGGATTTTGCGAATTTTCGGTAAATTCGCGATCCGCAAACTCCCGCGAATTTACCGCGAATTCGCAAATCCGCGAGCGGCGGATTCCGGGGGCAAAAGTTCAAGCCTTGCTGGCCTGTTGTAACTAATTTACGATGGCGCCGGCAAGCTGCCAGCGCCTTCCTAAAATAGTTACTAAATTAGCTTCAACAGGAAGCTCTAATAGATAAAATAAAGCAGGCGCTAGCGCCTGCTTTATTTTATCTATTAGAGCTTCCTGTTGAAGCTAATTTAGTAACTATTTTAGGATGGCGCTGGCAGCTTGCCGGCGCCATCGTAAAATAGTTACAACAGGCACAAAACGGTGGCGTCTTCTTGAATAAATATGAAGGGCAGGGTTCATTCTGGCACGACGGTCCTGGCACAAAAATTAAACCTCAACCGGAAGCACTTACAGATATCAATTAAGCATGTGCCCTAGTTGAAGCTTAAATTCAGTGACTCATTCATCGGCCCAAAAAACAATCGTGAGCGTTGTCAAGGCTGGGCAGATGTGCCTTCTTCCCAAATATACCATCGAAAATCAGCTGTGATGCTGGACAGAGGCCTTTGCATCCTTGACTTTCACGAGCGCAATCCTCATGCTGTTCCTGTGGCCAGGAGCTTCTGTATCTTCATCTGCTGCTCTGATCGGTCTCTGACCTTTTATACACACAAGAGGCATGTGCACTCGCATGGAAGCCCCATCCGTTTGGCCCCGCCCACACACTCGTGGTGTGCACCGTTTTCCCGCCATTTACCCACTATGATAGCTCACTCAAGGGACCCCTGCGCCCTTCGGCGCGATTGCATAGTAACACACACCTGGTCGCTGTAGACAACTCTCTGGCACTTTAGGTAGCTGTAGTGTAGTAAAAGCACTATACATTTACCCAACGAGGTAGCACTTACTGATTATCCAGTAGAAAGTACTCCAGTTTAGTAGAGGTATGGCACAAAACGGTGGCGTCTTCTTGAATAAATATGAAGGGCAGGGTTCATTCTGGCACAATGGTCCTGGCATGGAAGCCCCGCCCCAAATCCGCCGATCTGCAAATCCGCAAAATCCGCGGATTTTGCGGATCCACGATCCGTGAATACGCAAATCCGTGAATCGTGGATCCGCAAAATCCGCCCATGCTTAGATGCCATCTGGGACCATGGGACATTCAGAATCCTCCTGCAGTCCCCATCAAAGTACATTGGGTGCCCTGGGTGCCCTTGGTGGGGATATGTAGATTTGGCGGGTTCCGTCCTGGTTCTGAAATTAGGCCAGGGAGCGGGACGCTCTTATCCCCTCCCTTTGGAAAAATATAAACTCTGGGACCATGGGTATCACTTGTAATTACCCTGAGTACAAATGCACAAAATCATATGCATGCTCCACCCAATAAGTCACACCCTGTTTCCTTAGTAGTTCATAAAGATCTTCCTACCTTTTCCTATGTTGATGGACAGCTTAAGAAAAGGCCCTCAAGTGCATTTCCTGCTGATTTTGATGGCACGTTATTGATGCAGAGGGATACGAGGAAATCTCCACCAAACACTTCATTTAGTTAAGCAGAAATACCTTTGTTTGTTGGAGATTCACCTATTTGTAATCTTGTTGTCTTCTCTTGAAGAGGATTCATGTTATCACAGATCTGTGGATGAACACACTCGAGGAACAATCCCATTGCCGAAATTACATACCCACCTCCTGGTTCTTTATGCAGCCGTACCAATATGAAATCCTTAAAGAAGGTCAATTCATCATTGATCAATTGGAGCAAAAACTGATGTGTAGTGACTGTGATGGTTTCTTACTTATCATCTCCTGGGGAGAGCAGAGTCCATGGTTCTCCCTTTTAAATACCCTAAGTATGCAAATTCCCAAAATCGTTAGCACCATTCACACACCTACTCACATACATATACTGGTACTCACCCACCTACTGACAGACCCACAAAGGTACTCACAGACCCACACAGGCATTCACACACCCACTCAGGCACTCACAGAGGCACCCACTGACCGACACAGTCACTCAGAGACCCACTCACAGACACTCACACAGGCACTTGCACACCCACTCACAGACCCACAAAGACACTCACACACCCGCTCTCAAAGGTGACAGCTTACAGTTAAGATTAAAAACCATACAGCCACTCACACTAGCATTCTCTCACTCAGAGTGACTCACAGAGCCACTCACTCACTAATACAGCCACTCACACAACCACTCACTCACCCACACTTATTATTAATTCTTTATTGTTTGATTCTTAAAATCTTACAATATTACCGATACAAACATATACTATAATGTTAAAACCATTAAAAACAATTACATAAAAAATACATTGCAACTTACTAAGCCTCGTATTTTAGGACTTAGTCTCCCAATTTTGCTTTAACTCTCAGTAAAAACTTTACAAAGGCAGAGTTCATACTTATATCATCAGGGTGCAGACACCTTATCACTGTGTGCCTACATGTCTTATTTCTCGTATATTAAAAGATGGTTTAAGTAAAAATGTTCTTTCCATCTGAAGTCCAGGACAGATACATAGCAGGTGGACAATATTGTCCTCTCCATTTTTACACAATCTGCATAGTGTACACCCCTCCATTTTTTTCCACGGGGGAAGATGACTAAGGTCCGGGAGTATGCCAAATCTTGCTTTAACAAGAACTTGCTTATTTTTTTCTGACCAAGGTATTTCCAAATATTCTTGTACCTTCTTTTCTGTATATCCATTTATTATTGGCCATGCATGTTTTCTTATTGGCAGCATATCTTTATCATTTACAAGCGACAGTTGGTTTGTTGTTCAGTTAATTATCTTTTTGAATGATGCCTTACTTATTGTGTTGTTCCAAATTGGCATTGCAGCAAACTCTTCTAGCGCTTTTTTAAGATAATTCCAGGCTGGTGACTTTGCATTGTTATTTATTTCTTGCCATAATAACTGTGACAGCTGATTTTCCTGTTCGTTTTTTATCCGATTCCATGTTTTGATAAATTGGCCCATTCTTGCATAGTACTGGTTATTTATTCCAAAGTCTAATCTTTGTCATTCTATTACTGTAAAGCGCTCTGCTACGTCCGGGTCTTGACAGCGCTATAGAAAACTTCCTAAATAAATAAATAAATAAATAATCTAATTTGTGCAGGCGAGGCATTATTTGGGAGATAGAAATGAGATTTGAATGTTTTGGATAGAGCATTATTAATGATTACCGAATCTTTCCTAATTAATGCCTCGCTACCGTATGTAAGAGTCGGAAGAAGTTTTGCCGCTATAATCTTGAAGAGGGGACGATATGTGAGATTATTACCAAGTGATTTCTGCAGGATCCTGAATGCTGCCGTCAAAGCATTTGCCTTCCTTTGTATATCCATTTTGTGTGGGTGATAATTTCCCTTTTCGTCGAACAATACACCCAAATACCTATATACTTCGACTTGTTCAAGTTGGGTGTTCTCCATATACCATTTGCTATTTTGTCTTAAATTTACATCTTTAGTGACCACCATGATTTTAGTTTTGGTTTTATTTATCACCATTCCATTTTCGTTTGCGAATATGGATATCCGATTAATTAGACGCTGTAATCCAACTTTAGTTTGGCTTAAAAGGATGGCATCATCTGCATATAGCAGATTAGAAATTTGTTTGCAGGCTAGTTTCGGCGGGTGTGCGTTTGTTTCATCCAGGAGCACTGTTAGAACTGCTAGAAACAAGTTACAAAGTAGGGGGGCCAATACACATCCTGCTTAAGACCTACAATTGTTGGGATTTCTTTTGTTAATGTTTGGCCATCCCCCATCCTCGCTCTGACCCAAGATTTACTGTAGAGAAGTTGAATCAGTTTTATTAATTGAGTTGGAATATTTTTTTGCTGCAGCTTCTTCCATAGGAGGTTTCTTTGGACGTAATCAAAGGCAGATTTAAAATCTACAAAACATAAATACAACGGCTGTTTTGCTCTGATTGATTTGTCGATTAATAGAGATAATGCTAGAATGTTTGTTGTAGTTCCGATTCCTCTAATAAAGCCAGTCTGGTTCGGAGGCAGTACCTTATTTTCTATTGCCCATTCATTTAAGTTGGTAAGCAAAATCCCTGCAAACAATTAAGCGTCTGTGTCTTGTAGGGTGAAAAGCCTATACTTTTCAGGGAGGGCCCAGTTTCCTTTTTTAAAGATTGGCGAAATTAAAGACCCTCGCCATGATTCAGGAATAACGCCTGTCTGTTCTATTTCTTTAAATACTTTTACAAGATAGCCTGACCAAAGATCCAGATTTTCTTTATAGAGAGCAAATGGATTTCCATTTGGTCCTGGTACCCCCCCTTTTTGTTTCACTCACCCACACAGCCACGCACACTAGCACTCACTCACCCATACACCTACTCACACCGCCACTCACTTACCCATACAGGTGTTCATGCATTCATTCTCTAATCCAGTAAACCACTTACACACCCATTCACACATCCGTACAAGCAGTAGCACACCCACCCACTCATTCAAAAAAGCCAGTCACACAGACACTTAGGGCATAATTATAATGAGAGTCGCAAAGCCTCCAACCACAGGTCTGAGGTTTCCAAGTCTCATCACTGTTTCAGTTTTGACAGCTGCATTACAATGGAGGTCGTCAAAAGTGAAATTGGCTAGGCATTCCAACTGGATTCCAACGGGCTCGAGGAGCCCATCAGCCCGTAATCCCTATGGACAGTGTTTCCACCATAGGGATTACGCTGTCGGTTTCTAACAGGCTCTTCATGTCTGACTTTCAGAAATTTAAAGCCTATCGGAAAGTGACATCGGGGGGCCTGAGCAGGGCCCCCTTCACCCTATGGCCTCTGGTTGGAGGCCGAGGGGTGTTAATCCCTTCACTGTGTGGCAGGCACACTGAGGTGCCTGCCAGGTGGTACAGAGATGAACATCTTCTTCCATTTGTCTATGGGAGTTTCTGCTATGGCCAGTTTACGGCTGCAGCACAAGCTCCCCTAGAGAAATTGGATTATGTACCGCACCATGTGCAGTCGCATTGTAATCTCGGTGTTGGGACTGCTGACTGGATGTCGATCGGTCCCGAGACCGCAACGGTGATATCGAAATTAGGCCCTTACTGTGAAAAACAGCCACTGATTCACTTACCCATACATCCATTCAAAGAGCCACTAACCTACCCATACAGCCACTAACACACCCACCCATAAGCCACTCACACAGTCACTCAGTCACCAAGACTGCCACTTACACTCCCCCACCCATATAGCCACTAAGACAAGCCACTCACTTGCCCATGCATCCACTCACACTCAATCACCAATACAGCAATTCACACAGTCATTCACACACCCATGTAGCTACTCAAACACTGACAGCCACACACTCACTCAGATGACATTGGTTAGAACCAGTATCACTTATCACTAGTTTAGAAAGAATATTAATTAAACTTATGCAGTCGTCTCAGAAACATTTATGAAAACATTTTCACTCACTGGATGTCATCAGTGATACCATTTGAGATGTGAGCAGTGATGTCACTGACCTTATCATTAGTGATGTAATATATGAGGGCATAAGAAGTGCATTATGGGCGTGTAAGTTAAAGTTAGCTCAGGTAACTATAACTGCTGAATTTCAGAGTTTTTTGTTGGACCCGCCCATTCTGCAGGGTTGTCACGACATTTTTTGCCTACTTCCTCCTATTTTTTCTGACCTGTTTTTGTTGGTTTTGGGAATCCGGCCAATTTACCACTGCTAAACAGAGCTAAAGTGCATATGCTCTTTATTTCAACTGCATTGGTAATTGGTTTATCCATGATTAGCATATTTAATTTACTAGTAAGTCCATAGTAAAGTACACTAGGTGTGCCCAAGGCCTGTAAATCTAATGCTACTAGTGAAAACTCATATCTCTTGACTGGGGTTGAGTGGTTGAAAAGTTTCAGGACACCGTCCATCACCATGTGTTTACTATATTTGTGCTAAGTGGCCATCCGTATGGCCATAGGTGGGTCCCTTGCTTGATGTGCCACTGGATTCAAGCTAGCCAGGCTGATGAGGGGTGATAACCCGAAACCAGGCCTAGGATGCTTGTTTCTGGTCCAGGGAGGACCGAGCCTGGCAGTCCAGGCTAGACTTTTCCCATGAGGAGCAGGGTCAAGACTGACTTGCGTATGGCTGGGTCCAAACTTGGGTGGCATAGTGAGCAAAAGAACAATGATTACTACTGCAGTGTCTGTGAGAGCAGTTATAAATTCCATGCCGACCGGGCAAGTGCATCCACTTGCCAGGCTCGATCCTTCTCTTTTACCATAGGTAAATCACCCCTAGGGTAGGCCCACGTAAGACCCATGGGCAGGGTGCCGTGAATTTAAAAGGTATGACATGTACTGGTGTATTTTACATGACCTAGTAGTGAAATACTGCTAATTTTGTTTTTCACTATTGCAAAAACTATCTATCCCATATGGTAACATGGGGATTGCCTCAAAACATCTTTTTAGTGTAATTTCACTGGGAACAAGACAGATTTGGATTTTGGGGTACCTGAACTCATAATTTAAAATGTATCTTTTAGTGAAGTTGGTTTTTAAATTGTGTGTTTGAAAATGCCACTTTTAGAAAAAGATATAATTGGGGGGTGAGATGCACACCATTTTTTACTTTATTTTACTGGTTTCACCATGTTTAAACTGATTCCACTTGTTTGGCGTGCAAACTTGTTCTGCGCTTAGCCTCTTGCGCTGCATACAAAACAAATTTAAAATGGGGAACCATTCCTGGTCCCACCAAGCTGCACAGCTAAAGAAAAAATGGTGTGCATCTCACCCCCCAATTATATTAATTATATTAATGTTTTTCGTCTCTACTGTTGAGATTGCACCCATGTTCAAAAGGATGATGAGTACGGTGTAACATAAATCGGAAGCGACTCGGAGATAAATGAGAGGAACAGGTGAAGTTCAACATGGAATTGAGTTCCCGGTCTGGATGAGAATATGGACAAATGGAATTTTGGGGGAGCTAAAAAAGGCAGTGTTAAGAAGATCCATATTAATTGCCACAGAGACTTAAACGGCTTCTAATTAATATAATAATTGTCCTAGACATGAACTTTTCCTCATTGTTACATGTTTTATAATTAATTATTAAGTAGCTGATGTTTCCGTGGGGGATTGAGGGGATTGTAGGGAAATGATGTTTATCGTTTTTGGAAGAGTGGACACAGTATTCTGGGTGATGTAGTCGTACTGTTTAATGTTCATTGAAGGGAGTGCTATAAGGTTTTGATTACGTACATCTGAGGGTACGGGGAGGATAAAAAATGGCAGCACGAAAGAGTCATTGTTTAAATAGGTAGCTAACAGAGAGGTGCGGAAGCACACATTACGAAAATGGAGAAAGGCGAATTGGAGTGAACAGTTTGTTACTGTAGTTCTTGTAAAATTATGCATGTTAAGGTAAGCTTCTCGAGTAATTTTGAGTTATTTAAGCCCTGGGAATGAAACAAGGGTAATGGGAGTGAACGGCAGTAATTTGAGATGGCAAACAGATAAACTGTGCCTTTTGTTAAAAGTGGGGAATACGTACAGCAGCTTGAATGAACATGACTATAATGATGGTAGTTAAACTGAGTAAAAACAGGAGTATGTAGTGTTTTATGATAAACATAGTGCATAGTATTGTTGAAAGGCAATTAAATGAATTTTATTTATCTATAGATCTAGCGTCGTAAATATTTTAACAACTAATGGCGATGGATTTATGGAATTTTTTTATAGATACCCCTGATGAAGGGAAACTGTTTGTTCCTGAAATGCATTGGGTGATTTTAATAAACATCTTGACATGTGGAACCATCCTGTGCCCTTAAGATTGTTTATGATCTGCGAAAAGTAATGGATAAAACAAATTGAATGAAGAGTTAAAAAATGGTTTAAATGGAGTATAAATATATGGATAAATGGTGGTTAATTAATGGCTGAATTTAATTCATTGGATTCATACTAAGGCACGACTGTACAACTTGGTGGGACCAGGAATCATTCCCCATTTTAAATTTACTTTTAGAAAAAGGGCATTTCATTGCTTAACTGTTATGGGCCTCTGCTTGTCTGTGGAATCCATGTCTGGGTAAGGATGACATTCGCTCTAGACAGTCAGACAAAGGGAGCTGAGGTGTGCTTGCATATTCTGATGGGCCATCACCTGGTTGATTGGCCTTCCCCAAGCGAGAGTGGTGGGAGGAGTTGTTACTGACACTTGAATAGGGGTGTGCCTGTCCTTACACAAAGTTGTCTCCACTCCCTGTCAACTGTTTCAAGCCGGGACAGGGTCTTGTACACTACAAAGACTTTCCTTTGAAGTTGCCCTACTTCAAAGGCAGAATGGGGTATAAGTATTAGACCTCTGACACCCCAAAATCAGAAGTCTTCTGGACTAGGGACATTTTGCCAAGAAGAACTGGATGCTGTTGGAGGGACTGCCACTCTGCCTGTTGCTTTGTTGTGCTGGCCTGCTGCTTGCTGCTTCTGTCCTGGGAGTGAAAGGACTGGGCATTGCTTTCTGTATCCTGCATCCAAGGTTCTCCAAGGGCTTTTGCATACTTGCCTCCTGTTAATAAATCTCAGAACCATCAAAAACTTTATCTACAAGTGCCTGGCCTCTTCTGTTGATGGTCCTGACTTGACCAGTGGTGCCAAATCCAGTTGCTGGGCCTTTGGAAGTGGAATCTGCTGAACAGAAGGAAAAACGTTATACATCGACTTCCAGCTTATGTTTTTATAGACGCATCACTACAAACCACCACAGAGTGAGATTTTCTAGCACCAACGTCTGTGATGCACTGCACCAACTCCAATGCAGTGACTGGTTCTTCGCTGTGGAATCGACACAACACCTACGTCACAGTTGTAAAACTGACACAGTGCGGCTAAATTTTCATTGCATCATCCCTGTGCACCGATTTCTTCATTGACACTGCACAGTAGTAAGGAACCAAGGCTGCATGTCTGGCTAACCACGTATCGCCACCCCTTCCAGTAAGGAACAGATGCATGAGTTCCCCTGCATAGCAGTAAGGAACCGATGCATCAGCAACCCTGGCAGTAAAGAGCCAACGAATAACCTCCCCTGGGAGTAAGGAACCAACACATTGCTTGATTTTCTGGTGCATCACCTCCCCTGAGCCTCCTTCCTCTTTGAATTTTGATGCATCTAAGGTACTTTGTGCTACAATAAATGCATCCATAGACTTCAATGGACTGGATTTATTAAAACTTTGAAAACTGATATCTTTACTTGTGTATGTTGGATTTTTGTTGTATTGGTCTTGTTTTATTCAGATACATATTAACTATGTTTCTAAGCTAGTGTGGACTCATTTTGTAGTGTTCTCACTGTTACTGTGTTTGTATGTACACATGCTTTACACAGTGCCTCTAAGATAAGCTTGAATGCCCATTTTAACCCTTTCAAAAGGGATTCCTACAACTGGAAAAGGTTGGACTGGAGCCTTACACTTCCTCCAACTCTTACTATTTGGCTGGCATGTCTGGCAAGACCTACAGCATGCATCTGACTGCCTTCACCATTTGGTGTCAAACGAAGTTGGTGACAATCCTAACAAAGGTCTTGTCCTGCCACAAACATCCTGCCAAAGGAACGTCATGAACCAGACCCAATGATGGACCACCAGCACAAGGGCTGACCCAGGCTCAGCGAACTTAGGCTCTCAGTATAGGAGACCATTCTGCCAGTAGATCTAGTAGATCTAGTATGATCAGAATGATCACCATGTGCCTGGTTTGCAACCTGTTGCCGCAAACATTCTAGAGTAGGGCATTCTTTTTGCTTCCTGCAGAATTCTTCCCAGGTGGCACCACCTTCTTGCTGCCAATGGGTCAGTTCAGATAAATCCCCCAGTTCAGCTACCTGCTCCCCTGTAGGTACTGGGGCATCCCCTCAAGGTCAGCCTTTTCCCATACCGTGGGAACCTCAGGGGCAGATTTCCTGCACCCCCTGCCCTTTCTCTTGGCAGGAACCTGGGCCACATTTCAGGCTCCAGGTCCTTCTGATCATCCTTAGTGGCTGCCATGGACCGAGAGGTCACGTAGGCCCACTCTGGCAACCCAGGCATCTCCAAGTGAGACCTGAGCTCAACATCCTTCAACAAGGACTGCTTCAGGTCATTACCTAGCAGACAATCTACAGGCATGGTAGGGGTCACAACAACCCTCAAGGGACTTGAGACACCCCATTCAAAGGGAACCTGTGCCACCATATATTGGCGCTCTGAGTTTCCTACAGCAACTACTTGATGGAATACCCTGGGGACTACTTGTTCCTCAGAGACCAGATGATATCAGACTGAGGTCACACTGGCTCCAGTATTTCTGAGAGCCTCTATCCTTCCCCCAATGATGGTCACCCAGACACTGTATTTCTGTGTTAGCATGCACCTAATTTCCTGGGTCCATCTTACTGTCCCCTAGTGAGACGATGGTCATTTCTTCGGGATCCCTATCTCCTGTGGGTATCCCTCCTTCCCAAACGCTACACTAGCCAACACCTTGGACTGCTCACCGATGGGTGGCTGTGCCCTTTTGGGACACTTATGGTCCCCCTTCAAGTGACCCACCTGCTCACAGGCATAGCACTTTACCCTGGGTATTACGTTGGGGGACATTTAGAGTACTCCTGTGCTTTATCCTCCTCCCCACTCCATAGCAATCTTCCTGGGATCAGTCAGCCTACTATCAGTTTAGTGCTGGCTCAGCTCTTCCAAACATAGACCAGACAAGTGCTCCCATGCAATCAAATTGTAATACCCCTGAAAGTATGCCACATTACTGCCCTTCACCCAACCATCCAGTGACCTGCAAAAATAATGCACACATTTCAACCAAGTGTTTGCATCAGTTTTCCTACTGGACCTAAACTTATCCCTGTACTTTCAGGAGTGAGACTGTACCTGGTGAGAAGGGCTTACTTCATGTCAGTGTAGAGTGAGGATCTGTCCCTTACCCAAAGCCACTAAAGTGTGTCTCCTCTCTTCTAGGAAAAGAAGCCACAATCCTTCTCCCCAATTCTTCTCAGGGACCCCTTTCATGTGTATAGATGCCTCGTAACCCTGAAACTACTTTGGTATGCATCACCCTTCTTTAATTCCTTGCCTCTATTCTTGGGGATGTGCACAATTCCATCTGTCTGCACTGAGGAATTGCTGCCACCATCTGTGCTTGACCTAGTTGGTAGCTCCTGCCCCTTAATACCATGTTAATGATCCAAGATCATCTTCTTTTCTTCCATGGCTATTCTTGTGCCTTCCCTCTCATTCTCCAGCTGGAGTTTTTCCAGTTCAAACTTCCTTTCCTTCCACCTGTTCTCCAACTTGTCGGTGGACAAGCCACTGTTGCCTGGCCTGGGGGGTTCCCCCATCCCAAAAGCACATCCATCCTAGGAATAGGCCCATCTGCCTCCACACTGAGAACTCCAGACTACTCACTGGCATGACTTCCTGCTACCCAGGCCCTCAGTACCTTTTGTAGCTCCTCTTACCTGGTGAAGCCCTTGATTTGGACTTTGAGGTCTTGCAAATAGCCTTCAACTCATTCACATTGTAGTTTTTTAATATCTCCTCCGCAAAGGCTACTTCCAAGGATGCAACAAATGATGCTCTTGACTGAGGCATGATGCAATAGTAAGTTCAAGTTCTCAACAAATGGCAAGATCAGAAATAGGCCAAAAAGAATCAGTATGTGGTACGTAGTGGTATGCGATATGGTAGTAGTGTATACCAATCACTGTAGGTCAAGTGCAAATGCAAGTCCTAGCCTCACCGCTGACAACCAGTGTTAGAATTGGGGGTCTCTAGTTGGCAATGGTTTGCACCTTTGTCCGAATAGGGGCCCTTCCTTCTTGTCATGATCAGGGGGATACACAACTGAAATATACCTTGCTTCCGCCCTTGTAGCTTAGCACGAGCAGTCAGGCTTATCTCAGAGGCAGTGTGTAAAGAATTTGCACATAACCAACAGTAATACAGTGAAATCATTACAAAAGGACACCACACCAGTTTTAGAAAAATGACCAATATTTATCTGTGCAAACAAGACCAAGACCAAAACGATACGAGACCAACATATAGTAATCAAATAGATACACTTAGCAAGAATAACTTTAAAATGCAGTTCAGTGAAGCTGGCAGCTCCATCTGGTGCTACCGAGGTGCTGAAAACAACAGAATCCAACAGTTCCAGTTGACTGCATAGGTGCGGTTCGGTGTTAAGTCAGCAGACTCATAGACAGTACCTTTGATTCAGGCCGACCTCTTTGGGGCTAGCCAGTCGTGGCAACTGTTGCTGTTGCGATGTGAAGTGTAGGAGTGCGGCATGCAGTGCCCTCAAGTTGCGGTGCAGGGAGCAGCTCAGTGATGGTCATCCAGCGGCATCAGTGAGGCCAGGGCTGCAGTGCAGAGTGAGGCGATGCTCGTGGCGGTGCTGACAGGTCACATGCATGCAACAGTGCCGGTGGATGGGAGCTGACATTGGTCAGCTCAGACGGCGGTGTCGGATGGGGTGGTGCATCGTGTGACTTACCAGCTGTGCCCTCAAACCACAGTGAGGTCAGTCACGGGTGTCAAAGTCACCAGGCAGCAGCGTCAGTGAGCCCAAGGCGGTGGAGTTAAGCAAGGCTGTGCAGAGTGCAGTGCATACATGTCACTGTGTAAGTGGCGACTCCGTGGTGGTTGCCGTCGTCAGTTGCGTTGCAAAGTGCGGCGGTGACCTCTCCATTGCCTTCCAGACAGAGAGTCTGCAGCGGTGCCGGTGACAGTGTAGGCTGCTTTCTCCCTCTGTGGCAACTGAACCCCATGGTTCCAGAGGCGGTACCCAGAGATAAGTGAAGTCTTTGCAGTACCTGAGACTTTGTGAACAGGAGGCAAGCTCTATTTCAAGCCCCTTGGAGATACTCAGCGACAAGTGAAGAAAGTTTAGTCCAGTCTTTTCACTGCCCAAGGCAGAAGCAGCAACTGCAGGCCGACCCAACAAAGCAACAACATAGCAACTGGGCAGTACTCTTCTTAGCAGATCTTCCAGCTCTTCTTCTTGGCGGGTTCCTTGCTCTAAGCGAGTTCTAAAGTTCTGGGGTCTAGGTCCCAATATGTATACTGCAGTTCTCATTGTTCTCTTGGGCAAAGAGAATCTGTGCCCAGTCCAAACCAGTTTGGTACTCTCTTGCCCAGATTCTAGGCAGGAAATGTAAACAGGCATACTAAACTCCATTTTTCTCTATTGTCCCAATTAGAAAATATCCTCTAATTAGGCTGTTCACTACCAGGGCATGTCTCACACACACCAGGACATTTCCTACCTTTCACATACACTGCACCCTGCCCATAGAGTTACCTTGGGCCTACCTTAGGGGTGTCTGGCATGTAATAAAATGGAAGTTTAGGGCTTGGCAAGTGGGTGCTCTTGTCAAGTTGATATGGCAGTAAAAACCATGCAGACACTGCAGTGGCAGGTCCGAGAACCCTTTGAAAGGCTGCTCATGTGGGTGGCACAATCAATGCTGCAGACCCACTATCAGCATTTGATTTACAGGTCCTGGCACTCTCAGTGCATTTTACTGGGGAATTACCAGTAAATCAAATAGGCCAATCATGGAAACACCAATCCACAATCAAATTTCAAATAGGAGCACTTGCACTTTAATACTGATCAGCAGTAAGAAAGTGCACAGAGACACTAAACCATCAAAAACAGAGTCAGAACCAGGAGGTCAGAAATAAAAAAAACAGGGGACACATGCCAAAAGATGCCAGGTCTAACAAAGTTCTGTTTGGTTACAGTAATATTATTAAGTATAGGTGGGAAAGAGCAAAGTTTGGTTGAGACTTTGGGCCTGATTACGAGTCGGTCTTTATATTCCAACTCTAGTTAAATACCTCAATCTTCGTTAAATTTTGGCAGGTCAATCCTGCTGAACTTCAATGTTAATCTTTCAAATACATCTTGGTGCGTTAAACACTAAAATTCATATGTTATTTCTCACAAACTTGTAATATGTGCTAGTTATCATACTTGATAAATAACATACCATGTGTTATTGTTATCAGGTGCGATAAATTGCACCTATACTCCTAATTAGGGCCTTAGAGTTTCTTCTGTCACAGCAACATTTCTAGAATGATTTGTAGGAGGGATACCCAATTCGGTAGTCATGTGTCCTTCGCAGCTAATCTCCAAAATTAAAGAGTTTGGCATGCAAAGTTGTTTATTATCGTCACATAGCTTTGACCAAGATGGTCCATTGATTGAACCCCAGGATAGCCCTTCACTATGGTAAAGTAATTGGTTAATAACCTTCTTTAAATACAGTAGCAGGGGAATGAATGCTCCTTGGAGAAGAGAAAATCTTTGATGTCTGCAAACTTTCCAGCTACTGTCAGATGGCAAGGAGAGTGGATATTTCTTGTTTAGATAAATTAAGTCGGAAGATACAGAAACGTACAGGACCAGATATATGGCCAAAGAATTTTTGACTCGCAAATTGCGTCTCAATAGCGATTCGCAATTTGTGAGTCGCAAATTGGTATGTACAACAGTGTCCGCAACACTAATTGTGATTCCCAATGGGGTCACAAATTACATGCCTCATGCATATTCATGAGGCACCCGCAATTTACAACCCCATTGGGAATAGCTGGCCCTCCCAGGTATTGTAGCCTGCTGGGCACAGCAGACCTCCATGTCTGGGACTGCTTTTCAATAAAGCAGTTTCTTTGTTTTGAATGTTGCCCATTTTCCTTAAAGGAAAACGGGATGCATTTAACAAAAGAAAAATTTAATGTTTTCGTAAATTTTTTAAGGGCATGTAGTTGTCCCGGGGACCACTGCCTGCCCTTAAAAAATATTTTTAGAGTCAGTAACAAAGGTGAAGGAGTCCCCTGGGGACCTCTTCCCTTTTGCGAGTGGTTTACCACCCTTCTCTGAAGGGTGGAAAACTGTAACTGTTTTGCGACCGCAATTGGGGTAGCAAAACATTCATACATGGCATTTTGGGGTCGGTATTAGGAAGGGAACACCCCTTCCTAATAGCGAGTCACAAAACTCTATTTTGCTAGTCTAAATCTTTTACTGCTCGCAAAATAGGGTTTGTACATGGCCAAAAGGATTTTTGCGCATGCAAATATCTGTCGTACATCTGGCCCACAGTGTTTCAAGTGGGACTGAACACCAGTGATCATGAGGGCATACTTTTAGACCACCAAATTAACCAGCCTCTTGATAGAGAGATGAAGGTTTGTGTAAGATTGGAGGGATGATTGCATCCCTCAGAACTGAGAGATGAGACAAATGATAGAGAGGCACTTAACTGGGATGCCAATCAGATTTGAAAAATAACATGGAAAGAAATCAGAAAACAGGCTCTACCTAAGGATGTTTGCAGCCATTTTGTAAAAATTGTGTATTCCGTAGAGATTCAAGAAGCAAAATAGTGACATCCTGTGAGAGATTTGTCAATTTCCGCTGTTCCTAAATGCAGGTGGTTGGTTAGCCAGGTAATTCCCTTACACTGTATTTTTGGAGCTTTTATACTTCATCATTATGGAGACTGAAGATTCCTTTAAAATGACAAGTACTTTATTTATTTATTAAAGTTTTTATACAGCGCTGGCTAGACCCATAGGTATCAGAGTGCTTTACAGAGTGTCGAATAAGGCAGTAATCATTGGTTCAAGGTTACATACATTATAAAATAAGGGAAGTGAAAGTCAGCAGAGGGGCACACAATATTATATACAAAGAAACAATTGCAGGTACCGGAAGGATGGAATTACTAAAATGAGGTCATTACAATTAACAATTGAGGGACCATAAAGCGCTGACTGGGCTGGATCCTGAGGTATCCGAGCGCTGTGCAGACGAAGGAGCAAGGTTATAATCATAGGTTCAACATTAAAGAAAATAAGATAAGGGAAGGAAAGTTTACAGAGGAACACACATTTACTGTATACATGGAAACAATTATAAGGCTACGGAGGATGGAAAATTATTGAAATGAGCATTAAGGGTCCCTGGAGAGAAGGACAACACGAACAATTAAGGTGTACACGTGGTAAGAGAGAGGGGGAGAGAATTGAACCCTGGGGGACACCAACAGAGACAGGAGTTGGATTAGCGAGGCAAGATTTAATTTTGCTTTGTTGTGTTCGATGTTGGAGTTAAGAAGTGAACCATTTCAGGACTGTGCCATTGAAACCAGAGTGTGTCTTCAGAGATTCGAGTAAGGCTGAGTGGTTGACTGTATCGAAGGCTGCTGAGAGGACCCGTAGGATGAGAATACAGGCATCTGCATTCTCTAAGGAACAATGGATGTCATCTGCAATGTTGAGCATGGCAGTTTCTGTGTGGCAGCCTTTCCTGAAACCAGATTGGAAGAAGTCAAGTAGTTTGTATTTGTCTATGTGTCTCTCAAGTTGTTGTAAAACACATTTCTCCATGGTTTTCGCTAGGAACGGGAGGTTAGAGTTAGGCTGGAGGTTGTTGGGATCGTGAAGGTCTGCCGTTTTTCAGTATAGGCATGATTTGCTCTAATTAAAGGGACTCAGGTACACACCTAGAGGCAAGCGAGGTATTAATGATTTTTGTCCAACACAGGGTGATGATGTGGTTTAGGTTATGAACTAGTTTTGCTAGGAGAGGATATTTGGTGTGTGAGGTCGGCTTTAAGTTTGCAATGATATTAAAGACTTAAAGCTCAGTCAAGGGTTTGAAATTTGTCCAGTTTACGTCATTTTTCAGTTGGAAGTTACAAAGTTTGTCCTCTGTTCCAATAGGAGTTGATAGTTTATTGAAAGACTCGGGTTGTCATGGGGAGCGGGGTGTCAATAAAAGAGATTGGCCGAGGATGAAGGACAGAAACTTGAGAGAAGGATTGATCAATTTTAGCGATTTTATCTGTGGGGAAGCTGGAAATTTCATCACATCATTCCTTAGAGTCAGTTATTTCATGTGGGGCGGATGAGGTTTGTGTTTTGACAATGTTGAAGAGTTCTCTGGGCCTATTCTTTGCCCGATCAAGTTGGATACGGAAGAAGGCAGCTTTTTCTCTGAAAATGTGCTTCTTGTAAGCTAACCTAGCAGTTCTAAGGAGAGTTAGATGTGAAGAAGTAGGGTTTTGTCTCCAAGTTCTTTCAGCTAGTCTTAGTTGTCTTCTTTCGTTGTTGAGTTCTGTGTTAAACCATGATTTAGATTTGATTGTTCTTTGTTGTTTTAGTTTGAGCTGTGCAACTTGGCCGAGAATTTGTTATCGCCGTATTGAAGTGGGTAGTGATTTAATTTGCATTTTGTGAGTGCGGGAGACGTTGAAGTTGTACATAAATGTTTGAGTCAAGTTCATTTGCAGGGACTTGTTTGAGGTTTCTGGTCCTTAGCTTAGGTTTGTCTATTAAGGCCGAGGGAGGTTTGACAATGGTCTTTATGCTGAACAGAATGAGATGGTGGTCAGACCAGTCAATAGAAACAATGTCCTTAAGGGAGGCAATTTCACTGCTTGAGATGACAGCGTCAAGCGTAGCGCCTTTAATGTGGGTTGGTTTGTTGCAGAGTTGCTTTAGGTCATTCATCTCAAGAAGGTTAGAGAGGTGCCTGACTGTGGAGTCTTCTGTATTGTTCAAATGAATGTTGTAATTGCCAAATTACACATCCTTTGAGTCAGAAAGGTATGCAGTTTAATAGGTGGGGAGCCTTTGTCATTAAGTTCAATTCCAAGGTATTCAAAGGTTGAGTATTCAGCATTCTTTAAAATGGAGATTTGGATTACTGGTTTGTGGATTATGGCTAGAACTCCCCCTGTTCCATTAATTCTGTCCTGTCTAATTATGGTGTACCCATGAGGAGTAAGTAGGTCAAGAGTGGCTATTGAGTGGTCATTGAGCCAAGTTTCTCTTAGGAAAGCAATGTTAATTCCCTCACTGAGGATGGTTTCTGCTATTTCAGTAGCGTGTTGTGCTGCCGATCTGCAGTTGATGAGCATGCAAGAAAGGGGTTTAGGATTATCATTTGCAGATTTAGGAGTATGGATGGTAGTATATTGCGCTGGAGGTCTGGGTGAGTAAGGAATTGTATGGTTCTTTTTAGGCCCACTATTACTGGGATGGTGGAGGAGAGGATATGGTCGGTCACCTGGATCATCGGGAGGTAGGATTTGCTGAGAGCATTTAATTCCAGAGCGGACAGAGGGCAGTATGCATGGTAAGGTCTGTGGGCCCACCTGCAAAGGGGAACCGTAGGCCAAGGGGGGCTATGAGAGGCATTCAGAGAATTTGTAGGTGGAGTACTGTAGGTGTAAAAGCGGGCCAGGGTGTTTTGGTTTAAGAGTTCCTGTCTAAGATGCACTAATGCTGTTGCAAGAGAGTTGAGTTTCTGCTCCATTCAGTTCGGAATCTGTGTGAGAGATTTTGAGGAGCTTCCCACTATGATTGTGGGGGGAGACGCAGTGATGTATGTGTAAGATGGAGAGAAGATCACCAGATTAAGGGGTTGATCCATGTCGTCAGGACTAGGATTGTAGATAGTCTGCATGTGATGCTTCAGGTCACCCTTGTGAAGGGGGAGTGTTGGTAGAGTAATTAATAGACGATGTGGTCGGAGTAGGTGCCTCATCGCACAGATTGCAGTGGACTTCATTAGTATCAGTGTGATTGAACGTCAAGGTGAGAACAGGAGGTGACCGTCTAGAAGGCACTTGCATAAGGAGAGTGTTGGAAGGGGGAATCTATGTTATTTGTTGTGCCAGGTGGAGAGCGAGCATTGGTGAGAGTAGGGGAATATGCAGCCAGTTCTGAGTAGGGGAGGCCGGGGAGCTCTAAGCCAAGTGGGAGGTCAATGTCCGAGGCACTGTGACTGTCCCTCATCAGCGTGAGCAGTGAAGGGTACCTCTAGGATGAAGGGCATTAGTTCTAGGATTCCTGGAAGCGGTATTATGAGAGGGGCCTGAGATCCTATGTAAGGTATGCATATTAGAAGGGTTGCACACTAGGGAGGGCATGTGAGAAGTCATTGTGGAGTTCAGGAAGGGCCCTGATAAAGATGGAGGATTTATAGGAAGAAGAAGGTGGAACTGTTCAGGGAGGATGAGTTGTGTCACGAGGGAGAGAGGTGATTGGAGTGTGAGGCCCAGTTGTTTGAGCGATGTTTTCAAAGTCCTGAAATGTCTATCGAAGATGTTGAGGTGAGGGTCAGAGGCTTGTATGAGTCAATTCCCAGTCCTATAAATGGATATATCAATTTACCCATTTAAAGAAGGGGGGATCGTCGTCAGTTTTATTACCGAAGAATGTTTCCCCCTTCTTTCGTTTTCATTTGGGGTATGTATCACTACACGGCATACATGGATATTGGTGTTCTTGATGGGTACATATCACCTCTTATATTTGGATCCTGATAAATTCCCATGATTTATTACAGTATGGGGAGGGTGTGATTACATCAATTTTACGATTGAGAGAAATTGAGTTTCTCTATCATCATTTGCGGTGCATATACAGAGTAGTATTAAAGGTGTCTCTACTGGGGATGCCTCACCCTTTAAATGAGATGTGGCAGTTCTATGACATCATTTGTAATGGTAAGACTGGGACCACAACATTTAGGTGATTGATATTCTTTATTACTCATTACTGTTACCATATGAGGATATTTAAAAGCCCTGGAGAAGTTCATAATATAAACTAAACGCATTGGCTGTGGTTTTCCTTTTATGACAATGATGTAACTAAAGAACAATACATTTAGACCACATCCTCTAATACAGAACCTTGGTCTTGCCACGGAACATACAAGAAAAATGTCAAGCAACCAAGAGCCAGGAACATGCAATCCCTTATGAAGTGGCTCAAATGACTCACAGGTGAATGTCAATAAAGTCCTTGTTCATGCCCTACAAGAAAGGAAAATGTAAAAGTTTAAATTAATATATACAATAATTCTTGAGTCTTTTCTGCACATAGGAATTGTTGCAAACATTATCACCACCAGTGAGTGACGGTTGGAAATGGACCTTTTTGCAGGGTTATCCCCAAACTTTTTGCTTCTTCCTCCTTTGTTTTTCCTGACCCGTGGTTGTTGGCAATAGGGCTCTGGGCACTTTACCACTGCTGATCAGTGCTAAAGTGCATATGCTCTCTGTATAAATTGTTATTATGAATGGTTATCCATGGTTGGCATATTTGTGTTACCAGGAAGTCCCTAGTAAAGTGCACTAAGTGTGACAGGGCCGGTGATTCACATGCTACTAGTGGGCCTGCAGCACTGATTGTGCCACCCAAATGAGTAGCCCTGAAATGGTGTCTCAGGTCTGCCACCGCAGTGCCTGTGTTCAGTTGTTAACTGCCATGCTGACCTGACCAGTGTCCACACTGGCCAGGCCAAACCCTTCCCTTTCTGTACACATTGGACACCCCTATGGTACCCCCCTGGGCAGGGTGAATTGCATGTAAAAGGTAGGGCATATCCTGATGCAGGTGACATACCCTAATCGTGATTTACATTCATTTCCATTTTTCACTATTGCAAGGCTACCTGTTCTCAATAGGTCAGAATGGGTAGTTAGATTATTACATTTTATAATCCTAACTGACTCAGGGGACATGGTAGAAATCTGAGTTTAGTATGCCTGAACACAGAATGATACAATACATATTTTAGTGAAGTTGGTTTTAACATTCTGTGTTTGAAAATACCACATTTAGAAAGTAGGTATTTTCTTGCCTAACTAGCCAAGCCTGCCTCTGCTAGGTTGTGTATTCCATGTCTGGAGTTTGAGTGACAGGGCTGGGGGATTCCAGGAGACAAAATGAGTCCGCCCAGTGGTGAATAGTGAGATCTGCATCTAGATGGGAGGGAGGAGTTGCACCTGGGACATGAATAGGACTGTGCCTGCCCCCCACAGTGCTGGCTCCAACCCCTGTGGTTTATCTGATGTCTCTGCCCTGCACTGTGAAATGAGAGAAGGAATCATGTCAACAAAGTGCTCCAGGGCTGTGCTTTCCGTCCACAATGCTGGCTCCACCTCCTGTGGGGCGTCAGATGTTTCTGCCCTGCACAGTGAAAGGAAAGAAGGAGTCATGTCAACAGAGTGCTCCAGAACTGGTTTGGACTGAGCATAGGCAAAGGATTTTGGGGTATAAATATTGGGACCCTGATCCTAAGAAATTAGATCATCCTGGACTCAAGAAGGAACCTCTGCCAAGGAGAAAGCTGGAAGACTGAAGAAGGAAGACTGTCCTGCTGTTGCTTTGCTGGACTGACCTGCCGTTGCTTTGCTGCCAAGGAGAAGGAAAGGACCTTGCTTTGTGCTGTGTCCCTTTGCTTGAAGGAATCTCCAACGACATGAAGAAGAGCTGGCTCCCTGTTAAGAAGTCCCAGGAACAAAAAGACTTCACCCCCAGCTTCCCTGATCTCTGCTGAGAGTGCTGTCCTTCGTAGAGTGCTTGAGCCAGTTGTGGTGGCTCTGGAAGTTGTACCTGTGTTGGGAAGCTGGAAACCAAGATTTTAAAGACTTTCTGCAAGTTTTAATGCATTGCTTGCTTGCTTAGCACATCCCCGTCAGCGTGAGGAAATTCCCGCCTCCGCGAAGGCCATGATCGTCGCAGCGCCTATTGCCGCTGCTAGAGTCATCGCATCCTTCGCCTGCTGGACGCTCCAGTCCGGTGCGGGAAGATTACCATCGCTGCGAGTATCGTTGCAGAGCCTGTCGTCACTGGGTGAGGTCGTCGCACCGCTTGCGGACCGCATCACGTCGCTGCGAGAGTCGTCACAGAGCCATGGTATCGAGGGGCCGCGAGAGGAGAAGTTCGCCGCTGAGCAGCGCATCGTCGCCGCACCGGAGATCATCGCCGCACCGAAGATCGTCGCATCGTACTTTTTGCGGGCCGCTTCCACCGAAACCTGTGTAATGGGATCCATTCAAGGTATCGCATCCCTCCCCATACAGACCGGAGTCACCGCAACACGCCCGCTACATCCAGCGGGGTTGTCGCATCGCCTCCCCAGGGTTTCAGGAGTGACACATCACTTGCTTTTCAAGGCTACAGCTTTCACTTGGAACTTTTGTCGCATCTAAAGGTACTGTTGGCTAAAACGTGACGCAACTGTGGATTATTTTAACACAACCTTAAGAACTAATTTGAAACCATATTCTTGAACTATGTATGTTGGATTTTTTCGTTTTGGTCTTGTGTAGTTTAGATTAAATACCTTTATTTTTCTAAACTGTGGTGGAGTCAGTTTGTGGAGTTTTCACTGTGTTACTGTGAGAGTTGGTACAACTACTTTGCACATTGCCTTCAATAAGCCTGACTGCTCGTGCCAAGCTACCAAGAGGGCGAGCAGGGGCTATCTGAGGAGTGAATCCTTCTTACCCTGACTAGAAGCAAGGGTCCCTATTTGGACAGTGGTACCTACCTCTGCCAACTAGAGACCACCAGTTCTAACAGTGACAAAGAGCATGGACAACTCAGGTACTACATTTGAGTAATTTGCTTTTATCTTTTACCTAGAATACAGTATAGCAGTGCAGTTTCAGTGTCTCTGACGAGATTTCAAGGGGCAAAAATCACTTCAGGCAAATCATACTTGCTGCATGGTTGCAAACATTTTAAGCAGTCCAAATGAGCCAGTTGGTGATCTAAAAATGTCAATGCAATGGAAGCTGAGACTGTCACACCAGAAAGTATGCTACCTTGAATCTCAGTTTGTATTGTACATTTCTATGAGACACATTGACCATACTGACGTGAAAAGGACCACCCGCCATAAGTGCGGCAGTCCTGTGGGGGTTATTAGGATGAGCACGCCACACTGGTGGGCTCATCCTGCATTTTTAACATTGCAGCTGGTGGTGCTTTCAGCATCACCCGCAGCAATGCCAAAAATGCATGTTGTGCATATGCATGCACAACGTGCGGTGGACGGCCTTCCCGTCCGCTGCGGAACCCCCCACCATACTAATATGGTGGGGGGGAAATGGTGGCGGGCGGGGAAGGATGTATGGCAGACTCAGGACCCCACCATAGCATTATGGTGCTAAGGTGTGTGCCTGGCACATGGCAGCTGAAATCAGCATTTGCTCTAAGGAGAGAGGAGTAGAGAGCCATATCTCTTGAGATATGGTGCCCTCCAGCTCCCTCTTTGTCATGTATGAAGCACTTTTGGCTGCTGCGCTGAGTTCTGTGATTCTTTTGAGAATCTGGCCTAAATCGTTTCTCATATAGGCAGTCATTCGTGATAAAAATCACTTTCAGTGCAGTACGGGCTCTCAAGCAATATAATCGACGGTTCATCTCTAGTCCCTTAAAGCATATAAATTCATCTGTGCACTTTCTCTTCCCCACGAGGTTTAGTTTTATTGCTCTAGTCACTTTCTAATTATCATAATGTCCATGTGTGATTTACGAACAGCCAAATATTGTGCATTTGTGATGCCCTTAAAATTAAAGTATTTTATAATTTTCAGTACAAAAAAACTGCAGTTTGAGACTCGAAGCTTTGCATGTCGTACAGAGGAGAAATGTAGAGGCACTAAGATGCTCTCACCTCTCAGTGACTCCACTGTTTATGAACAATAAAGTCATTTTTCCTGGAATGCTTCTCGCAGAGTAATTGAAAGCTGTGTTCCATCTGTGAAGAATTTAACTCCTGCTGCAAGTTTAATTCAATCACAGTTTATTGGAAAACATTTTTTGTTACAATGATTGCTTTGCAAACAGCGTAATAAAGCTGTCTTAATTCTTGCCACAGCTTGTTTACCTTCTCTAGTGTGCACAACAGTGTGTGCTTTACAAAACTATAACTGTATTTTTTGTTTATTATTGTATTAATGATACTAAATACCTAAAGTGATCCTGTGTTTCTGGAAACAGGCCCAAAGTCGTGAAAAGGTTCTGATGCGTGCGTGTTATTGTCTATTTCTACATTATGAAGTGTAGATTAATTTAGGCACGAGATTGAAAAATGCATTATCACCATAACTTTATTTCCGAGCAAAGCAATGTTAGTGCAGTTAGCTTTAAATGCGATTTTTATGGAGTGCTCTCAATTTGCCCTTGCCGACAATGGTCATTTCACCGCTAGTTATGAGGATTTCCGGAGTAAACCTTAATTAACACGAATCACAAATGTTTTGTCATTTAATTCAAGGAACATTTTGAAGATCCTTATGTAAGAGTGTCTTCATTTTTAAGAAAAAAACAACTACCTTGAATGCTTCCCAAATCATTCCTACGGTTATATCCTTCCATGCTTTGACCACGAATGTGATTTTCTAAATGGCTCCTGAGAACGTTGGAGTCTTGGTCCTCTTTTTATGTGACGCCTGTATTTGGGTTGTATACATATAACACGTGTAGAACCCAAATCACTGTGTTTGCGAAGAAGAACTGAAGCATGCGGATACCAGCTGGAAGTGTTTAGAACAAGCATTGGTTAAGCAACTAAAGCTCTGCAGTAAAAAGCACAGCTGCACAGGCCCGGTTCAGGAGCCTTGGCCCTCAGTAGTGAAGGCTGGAAGGCAGGCGTGCAACGCACAGGTCGTGTTTGTCAGCCCGGGCCGAGACAGATTCCTGAGCGCCACACAGAGACAGTTTTAGAGATTATCGCAGCCCCCCACCCGAGTACTTAACAGGTCTTTAAAGACCATTAATATGTTAATGAGGCTTTGTTTATTTTTTCACCCCTTCATCTCTGTATGGCGAAAGGTGAGCGGTAACCTTTGGTAACCTTTGTCTACTGTCCTGCTGCGTTGATATTTCTTTTTCTATGCAGCACAGGAGAAAATAAGTTTGTTTATTCTTAATCACCTTTCCTAACCCCTGCAGTGGCTTATCACATCAGGCTGTGACACAAAGTTTGACTAATGGAGTAGGTAAGAGAATGTGTTACTACATTTTTTTTCTTTTTAAAATCTGCACAGGCCCAGCAGGACACATACTTCGTGTGTGCTTCATTTAAACAATTTTTATCAATATTGTGGCCATTGCAGGACAACAATAAGATGATACAAAATGCCCAGATAACGCTGGTGAATAATGATCCTGCTGGAGAGCAATCATTTGTCTGTTAGTAGTTTTTAAATGCAGATGAACTGTATTTTATGTGGATAGCTCAGTGGGTTACTGCCTTTGTCACAGAGATCCTTGTGTTACTTGGAGTTCAGAAGTTACAATCGTATCATAGGACAGTGACCTATGAACTGTCATCGAAGAGCTGCCTACAAACATGAATGGTGTAGTTAAAACTTCGCTTTTTTTGTTTTGTGATATAGTTAGAACTTCCTCAGTCTTTCATTATTCTAATGTTGCTAAAATGAGTATGTTTGGGCAGATCTACATTTTTATCAGTAAATCTGACCCCCATGTAATACTCTTTAAATCCTAAGGTTGTGTTTCCCCGTAACAAACCCTTTTAAAATATATTGCCCACCAGTATGGATGACATGTGATTCATACACCTTGTAATCCTCATTTGCTTATGTAACATTCCCTATAGACTGATTTACATACTTGTATGATACATTGTCTATGTATAATGTGTGTGTGATGTAAAGTACTGACACACATTACACTGATATGAGTAGCGCTATACAACAAATGAAATGCATATGAGAGAGGGGCTACGTAAAGATGAGGGGCACTGTTGGAGGGTGGCAGTGAGGGAATCCGAGGAGGAGGTAGTGGGAGGGGCTATGGAGCGATGAGGGGCACTGGTCGAGGATGACAGTGAGGGAATCAGAGGAAGAGGTCATGGGGTGGGGGGAGCTAGGGAGAGATGAGGGGCACTGGTGGAGGGTGGTAGTGAGGGAGTCAAACGAGGAGGTCATGAGGGGGAGGGGCTACAGAGATAAGGGGTACTGGTCTTCGAGGAGGAGGTCATGAAGGGTAGGTGCTATAGGGATATGAGGGGCACTTGTGGCGTGAGGCAGTGAGGAAATCCGAGGAGGAGGTCAATGAGGGGGTAATGGAGGGATGAGGGGCACTGTTAGAAGGTGGTAGTAAAGGTATTTACGGAGAAAGAGGTTAATGGTGCGGTGCCAAATAAGACTTTCGCATCAGCGCTAAAGCCGGCCCTGTCATGGCCTTTCTGTTTTTGTTTAATTAGCAGTCGGGTCATAAGGGCTACTGTGAAACATACCTTAAAGTGCGTGCTAATTATATTTACTGCTATATTCAATGTTTTAAGTTTGAAGGTGATTTTTCTAATGTTTTTACCGGGCAAAATGAAAGTGGAGCCCGATGGTGCCTGATATGGGGCTGGGGCCCAAGGTCAGCTGTGAGATAAGGTGCACTGGAGAGGAGTAGTGGATATTCAAGCCTATAAGGGAGTATGTTGCAGAGTCTGGGGTCAGGTGGAGGTAGTAATGAAGAGGGATTCTCCCTGAGGGCTCGCACAGAGGGAGCCCGAGAAGTGTCACTTGCTTGATCCTTCCTCCTCAGAAACCTCCTCTTCCCATCAAAGGAACATTACATGGAAAAAACACTTTTTGAGAGTGATAACATTTTGAAAGAGATTTGGAAAAGAGTGTGTTTTACTGGGCCTTGCAAGACTAAGAAGAGATAAAGGAGGGCCCTGAAGCAGGCCTGCCCAGAAATATATGCGACAAATCGAGCCCCAGTGGCCCACCCAAATGCACCCTTGGCCCACCCAAATAAAAATTCCTGGAGCCGGGCCTAAGCTACAATCTATGGTATCTTTTTTTGCTTTGACATTAGCAAATAGCAAAATGGCTGCCAGAGCATCACGGAGCAGTAAGGTGCATGCGGACAAACTGGCCACTTCTACAAATGCATGTGTTGTGATAAATGCATATTATTGCATTTTTTGTTTACCGTTCTAACCATGAACAGAAGAATTTAAGACATAGCGAGCAGCCTGGCACCACTTTCAGCTGTGAGGCCATTGTAGAAATAAAAAATTAAAACAAATTAAAAATGCTTATCGGGAGAGGGGAGTAACAGATGAGCACAGCTAGGAGGAAGGTGAAAGAATAGAGCTTGCAGAGGCTCTTGCAAATGAAAAAGAAAGGTAGCAATGAATGAGGGTTAAGGAGCAGAAAGAGCAGAGGCATGAGGAACAAGGCGAGGCATGCACTCCAAATGAGTGATGAAAAGGAGAAAGAAAGATAGCGCCCTGAAATCAGTCAGCAGAAAAAAGATGCAACTCATTCAGGTAGAACACTGTGAGACAGAATGCTCTAATTGGGACAAACACAAGAATGGAAGAATGGTATAGAAAAAAATTGCATCAGAAGCTGAGCCCTGTGATAGACCACCAAACCATTAAATCAAGTACAATGGGGTGACCCAAAACCCCCTCTAACTATATGTAATGTATTGGAAGTGATAGGTCTCAAATAGATAAGTAAAAATGTCCGCAGTCAACACATAAATACTGCATTTCTGGTCAGTCTGACGGGTTATTTCTAAGGGATTATAATATAATCCCATCTCAACCTTAGATCCTGAACAGTGCTCCATTGTCTTTCTGCTAGGGTCACATTAACCAATGAATGCATACGTACATAAATACATAAGGTGTCTAAAAATGTTAAAAGTACCAGGGTGGGTCATTTTTACATAATTGATGAGGATAAGCAAAGTAGGACAAATACTATAGGCACTCAAAAAAGCTTTGAAAGATAGGATGTTATTAATCATCATTAACAGATAATCACAAGCGTGGACATATTTTGTAAGGGTGTTTAAAAGTTATAGGGGTAGATGTATCAAAATATCCTTTTGTGATTCGCAAATAGCGATTTTTAAGGAATCGCTATTTGAGAATTGCAAAATGGTAAGTATGTAGAAATTTGCTATTTTTTAGCGATTTCTTAAAATTCCTTAATTGCGATTAGCAAATTGCTAATCGCAATTAAGGAATAATTTCCCATTCATTTCTATGGGCCAGGAAGCCCATAGGAATGAATGTGAAATGATTCTCAATTTGCGATTCGCAATTTGCTAATCGCAAATTGAGAATAATTTCAAGGGTGCAGGGGTGTCTCAAGGACACCCTGCTGCACCCCCTGAAATTGACATGTGTGCACATATGGCGCACATACATGCCCTAAGGGCATGTATGAGCGTCACATGGCACCTTTACAAATTGCAAAATGTGCTTTTTTAAAAGAATTTGCAAATTACCACCAACTTCAAGTTGGTTGTAATTTGCGATTTCTTAGCCTAAATTCGCAATTCTGAAATGCTTAATACATAGCATTTAAGAAATCGCAATTTGCGATTTCTTAAATGCTTACGCAATATTAAGGAATTGCAAAATTTGCGATTCCTTAATATTGCGAGGCTTTATCCATGATACATTCCAATTCCCGTTTTTTTGTCACAAACGCTGCTATTTTGCGAATCGCAGCGTTTGCGACAAAAAAAACCTCGATACATCTGCCCCATAGAGAAGAGATAATATTTCAAATTGGAAAAAAAGTGTATATTTCCTATAAAATCAACACTGTTGAATGTTATAATGTCTTGAAATAAAAAAATAACGTATCCTTCAAATCTGGAAAGTTTAATCTAGATTACTTCCACCTAAAATATGCTAAATTTGTATTATGACAAAAGGGGGGATGATCTCAGACCCAACGTCAAGCTTTAATTCTTTGTCAAGCACCTATTACCTAGACTTCTTAAATTAAGATTTTGTTTGAGAACATGAAGTTAGAAAACATATTTCTTCTCAAAGTTATTGCCTTTTACTTTGACAATTGCTAACCAGGTCCTGGAAGTGATTAATAGGTGCCACTGGAAAAGAGCTAAGACAATGGTTTCCAGCTCCCTTTCATGAGCTGAACAACTGTCCACCTCTCTCACCCAAAACAGCAGAAGCAATAATGGCCTGCAGACTTGTGCTAGTCCTCCAGGCAACTTGAATGATGAATCTGACAAGAAAGACGTTGAAGTTGATGAGCAGAACCAGCCTGCAGGCTATAATTGCTATTATTATGTACCAGTGAACCGGTTAGAGGTTTGAAATAAGGGAGCTCTTGTAGAGAGTGATGAATGATCCAGGTATTTGTTTACAGTACCAATCTGTTCACCACACTGGCGAAGAAGATGGAATATCCATCTCTGGCACCCAGTAACGAAGGGAAATTATAAAAGAAACTTTCGAACAAACACCTTAGCCCTCACTTAGGGTCTGTGGGAAGGGAATGGGAATTCCGAGTAAATGTAGAGAAAGCAGGTTTGCGTGCATTTAATGTGATTTAGGCATTTAGAGAATAGAGGAATAAGCACATCAAAAAAGCAGTAAATTCACCCATCTGTACGATAATTTCCTGCCAATTAGCACAAGTTGCATACATGTGCTAACTTTGCAACTTTAAATGAGGAAGAATAGGCAGAAACACGTTTACGAACATTTTGCACAAACTTTGTGAAACAAACTAAAGAACATTTTTTAATGAAATGTGTTTCCAGTGAAATACTAGTGGTCACACGCAACCACCCACGTCTTTTAATGCAAAACCAGTACTAAAAAAAAAGTGGACCGTAGACAGCGTTTTGCATCAACAAATCATCAGTTTTTACACCGGTGTTACCGATGAGAAATGATTTTTTTTCTCCAGCCTTTTCCGACTTTGCATGTGTGGTGCACTTTATATAACACATTAAAAGTGGAAAAAGTTTAAATCTAAGTCTAAGCATAGCACTTTGTTCTGGATGGGGAATTCTCCAAGTACAAAACGAATGCTTTACTTGACACAGACACATTTGCACTATGGTGCATGGTGTGTGCATGGCTCCGGCAGCACCTGCTCTGGAGAGAAAGCAGGACAGTGTCTTATCTCTGTGATGTGATTGGGCACTTTCCTGCTCTCTATGGGTCACACAATGCAGCACAGTAACTTTGGTTACTGTGCTGCGTTGCTTGACATTTTAGTAATTGTAACCACACTTTTTTTTTTTAATATAGCACAAACTTGCCCAAAGGTATCGGGTATCAGAGCGCTTTATATAGCACCAGTTGCGTTAAATGAGGACACATTCATTTTTAGGTCTCGCCTACGCAGCGCGCATGCTCTGCAAAGGAGTGACCTACTGCCATCGGTCCCCTTTTTAAGCCACAACAGTGCACGCGTTCCATTGCCTTCAATGGCAACGCCTGGACGTGTGGCTAGTCCATTGCGGGTTCGAGCTTCTTACACCATATGTTTGTAATTTACTTGCAAACATATAGTGTCAGCGCTCGTTCCTGTAGGGGAAGCAGGCGCAGGACCCCTCCTCTCTCCCTCCCTCCTGCTGCCAGCACGAGGCGCAGCAGGCAAACAAAAGTGCAGACATCATAGTCTATAGCCAGCAGGCAGAGTGGATTTTGGCTGTTTTCCAAACTAGATTAAACTCTTCAAGTGGACTAAATAAGGACAGATGTCACCGTTTGTTTTCCATTTTTAGCGACATTGTTGAATTCTCTAAACGCTAACACACCACCACACTAGTAAGAAAGTAACTTAGGAAACCCACCATAATCACAACTGTTTTACTCATCCTTCATCCCATCTGAGCACTTCTCTACAGATTCCTTGTTTGCATTTCTCCTCATTACACCCCCCCTAGTGCTTCCAGACAGCCTAGGAGCGCTTTTCAGCACACCGTTATAAGTTACAACTGTCCGCTCTTCCAAACAGACTCGAAGAGGGCTCCCTCAATCTGTCTGTAGGTCTCAAACCCACCCAGACACGAATGTGGTTGGCGTTTTACAGACCGAAACATTTATTTAGATGTGAACACAATATTATCCAAACCAGAGCTGTTCAAGTCAACCATAGAATGCGGACAACTCTTCTACAACCACGTCTAGAACACAAAGAAAAAAAACCACATATGTCATAAAGGTTGGCTTTGTGTATCACGTGCAGTCAATACGAAGAGGAAAGGTATAACCCCACAGGAGGCTCGCCCAACGCCCCCGCAACAATTTGTTCTCGAGCTTAGTGTAGTAGCAGCCGCCCCCCCCCCCCACGCGCCCAACCCCCGCAGACTATTTCCAGGAAGTGTATTTTAAGCACTGGCCACAGTAGATTTTAAACTGGTCGCACATGCCGGCTCCTTGCTGTGCTCAGAGGTTCATCACGGAGCATTGTCAGGAAAGAGGGAGCCAGATAGACTTCACGGCAGGTGTCAGGCAAAGAGCACCTGTCCATTCATCCATCCATGCACTTGCTCTCCAGTCCATTCACTCACCCGTGCATGCATGCAGTCAGTCACTTGCCCTTGCATGCAGTCAGTCACTCACCCACGCAGTCAGTCACTCACTCGCGCATGCAGTCAGTCACCCACCCACGCACGCAGTCACTGACAAGTGCGCATCTCATCTGCAGGTAGTCACCAGTGAAGTTTGGGATGGGGAAGGAGTGGGGCTCGGTCTTAACTGACATGAACAAATGTGGGTGGACTTTCTAACAGGGACATGGCCACAACAGCTCACCTCTATGCATCCTTTCCACAAGACCCGGCCCATCTAATCAAGGCATAGCTTAAAACATTTCACAAGTAACCTAAATTCCCGTGTGTAGTGACGGCCAAGGATAACGAAGGACGCCACGTGTATTTAACCAAGAGTGTTTATTTAAGAAGAAGATATCTCTGCGACCCCAGCCACAGCCGCCGCATTCCAGCTTTCACACACTCTACCGCCGGCGCTCGCCTTGGAACGCTGGTCGCGGTGACATTCCAAGTGATGTCACCGCGAGCAGCTCCATTACAAGCGGAGCCACCGGGGGGGTATAGAGTGGGAGATACCACACATCCCCCTCCCCTGCGGAAGGAAAACAATGGAACAACGCATGAACAACAGTGTGGAAAAAACAAAACAATGCATCCTGATAAAAGTCTCTGGAGGGTGTGGTCAAATGTCCTGCTAGGAAAAATGACACAAGGATAACAGAATAGCAGGTGTTACATCATAATATACTGATCAAAGTATCTGGGGGGTCTGGTCACTCTCCTGCTAGACCTACCACCTGGGTGGGGGAAAGACAACAGCTTCTTAGTGTTAGGACCTTTGTCCTGTCTGGCATCGCCCCCTCTCCCCTTCTCACCACTGGAGTCATGCCCTGGTGGGTGGAATCTCACTACTCTCCCTAGGTTCCAGATCTTCCCCTCTTGAGTTTTGACGGCATTCTTGAATAGTTTGGTGATTTTGGTGGGATTACTGTACTCTGACCAATTAGCTCTTCCAGTGGGGGTTCTGATCTTGATGCTATCCCCTACTTTGAATCCGGCCTCGCGTGCGGCCTTGAGCTGGTCATATCTCTCTTTCCTTTTCTTCATGGCTTACTCTTGTCTCTCTAAGCTTTCCGCTCCTTTGGAGTGGTCTGACCATCCTTTGTGCCACCCCATCCACCCTGGGGATAGCTTGGTGTTGGGTATCCTTGCACGGAGCAGCTCGAATGGGGCGACTCCCGTCGTCTGGTGCGGTGTGAACCTGTATGCTTCTAGCCGCCTCCATGCTTCTTCTTTCCAGCTTATGCCACTGGCTTTAGCCATCTGGATGCTCTCCTTGAGGGTTTTGTTAAAACGCTCGACCATGCCATTAGTTTCAGGGTGATACAAGGCGCAACGCTTGTTTTTGATGCCTCTCTCCTCTAGGAAGGCTTCCATTTCTCTCGAACATAGTTGCACCCCATTATCCGTGAGAATGTTGCTGGGTAGCCCTTCCCTGATGAACACCTCTTCCAGGAACCCGATGACTGTCTTGGTCGTGACTTCATTCACCAATTTCATTTCAGGCCACCTAGAATACAAATCCATGAGCAGCAGGACGTACGGCGTCCGCAGTTCTCCAGACAATTGGCCCACGATGTTTAGCGCCAGCTCTTCCCAGGGTCCTGACGGTGGCGGCCTGCATACCATTGGGGGCGTCTGTTGCTTTAAGACTTTGTCACTGTTGCTGCACGGAATACAATCTCTAATTTTCCTTTCAGTGGCAAGATCCATGTTTGGCCACCAATAGTACTCTCTGAGTCTTTGTTTAGTTTTCGTGATACCCAGATGCCCTTCGTGGGCTATCTCACCCAGGTTGTCTCTCACCGACGCAGGCGGTGCAAGTCTCGTTCTCCTGAACAGACTTTCATCTGCCATGGACAGCTCATCTTTGACAGCCCAGTATGGTCGCAGGTTTTCTTCCCGTTTATCTTCGTTCTTCCACCTGTCTTTTATTCTTTCGCACACCTCCTCCAGGATCTTGTCTTCTTCCATGGCCTTCTTCCACGTTTCTTCACCCAACGCTCTTTGGATGGTGCAGACATTCTCCATCTGACGTTCATCCTCTTCATCATCTACATTCCTTTGCTTCTCCCTCGCCTCGTTTTCGCTGACGAGTCTCGAGAGGCAGTCTGCTGCAAAATGTCTCGTTCCCGGGACATACTCGACACTGAACGTGTATTCTTGGAGGCCGACCACCCACCGCCTTATCCTGCTGGAGATGGCATCCAGACCTTTCCTGCTGAAGACTTCCACCAACGGCTTGTGGTCAGTACGAAGAGTGAACTGAGTTCCCCACAGGAAGTCTCTGAATTTCCCCAACGCCCAGGATACTGCTAGGGCTTTTTTCTCTATTACCGAGTAGTTGTTCTCAGAATTCTGGAGTGACCTTGAGGCAAACGCTATGGTTTCTTCTCTGTCTTTTCCTACTTGGGCGAGGACTGCTCCCAGCCCCTTGGCACTAGCATCGGTGGTGACTACAGTCACCCGGTTGGGTATGTATGACTTTAAACTGGGGGCTTCTGCAAGTGCACTCCTTACATCTTCGAACTCCCTCTGGCACTGCTGACTCCAATTGAATTCAGCCTCTTTTTTCAACAGTTGTCTGATGGCGTGAGTCCTTCCTGCCAGGTTTCTTATGAATTTCCCGTAGAACTCCAACATTCCCATGAATGACTTGATTTCATCCTTGCTTGTGGGAGGTGCCAACCTCACGATGGTATTTTGTAGTTCGGCCTTGGGGCATATCCCTTCCGTCGTTACTTTGTGCCCCAAGAAATCCAACTCTGCACAGCCAAACACGCACTTGTCTCTTTTCACTGTTAGTCCTTGTGACTGGAACCTTCCTAGCACGCGTCTCAGTCTCTGATCATGCTCTTCAAGGTCCTTAGCAAAAATGAGCACTTCGTCTTGGTAACACATGACGCCTGGGATGCCTTTCAAGATGTTGCCCATGAGTCTCTGAAATACGGCGGCCGCCGAGACTAGCCCGAAAGGCATCCTTTTGAATTTGTAGGCGCCCATCGGTGTCACGAAAGCTGTGAGTTCCTGCGACTCTTCGTGTAGTTTAATCTGGAAGTAGGCCGAGGCGAGATCGAGAGTGGAAAACACCTTTGCCCCCTCTAGCATGCTCATCATTTGGGTGATGTTCGGTAGAGGGTATCGGTCGACCACGACTTCCTTGTTCAACGCCCTCAGGTCGATGCAGAGCCGGACCGACCCATCCTTCTTCTTTGCGGCTACGATGGGCGCCAACCATTCCGTCGCTTCCACAGGTTCGATGATTCCAGCCTTGCACAATTTCTCTAGTTCACATTTCACCTCTTCTTGGATGGCAATGGGGAGTTTTCTGACTTTAGCCACAACTGGTTTAGCATTCTCTTTCAATTTTATCTTGTGGCAGTAGTTTTTCAGGCATCCTAGTTCCTCTCTGAACACTCCTTTGAACTCTGTCACAATGTCTGTCTTGTGTTCTTGTATTTCCTGTATCAGGATCTGGGGATTGCTGTTGGGATTGAGATAGACCCCTAACTCCTTCTGTGCTTGCCACCCCAAGATGTTGTCCCCTACAGTGGACACATAAACCTTGGACACAGTTATCCTGTTACTGTATTCAATTTTAGTTAAGAAATAGCCTTTCATAGAGATAGGGCGACCAGCATACCCCCCAGGCCTCAAATCCATTTTTCTCAAGATTATCTTTCCCCTGGACACCCGAGAGAATTCCTTAGCATTGATAATGGTTATCCTAGAACAGGAATCAAACAATGCCTCCAGGACAACTCCCCCTACTTTTATGGTGTCTTTAGGGCTGTTGACCTGACCTTCATCAACCTGCACCACTATTTCTTCGCACATGGTGTCATTGAGGCTAGGGACTTGCAACTCTTTGACCTGCACCACAAATTCGTCGCGCACTACATTCGTCCTGTCTCTACTCTGCCTGCTGACCCCTTGCCCACTCTTGCAGTATTGCTTGAAGTGACCTTTCTTACCGCACTTGTTACATGTAAATCTGAGGGCGGGGCACTCTTTGTCGTTGGCTAGATGTCCCTGCTTGCCACACCTATAGCAGGTGCCCTTGAATGACCCCCCCATTTTGTTCTCCTTCTGTTCTCTGCTCGCTACCTTCTGCCCTTTTACCACAGATACTGCCTCACATTCGGTCACCACTTCACTGACATTGGTCTTGTCATCGCTTCTCTTTTCCCCAGAGTCTTGCTTTATCTCTTTGACACACTGTAACATGTGCTCCACCTGTTTGGCTATGATAAGAACCTCCCTCAACGGCGGGTCATCCTTAAGCCATAACTCTTCTCGCACACGCTCCATCCTGCAAGCCAAAACAAATTGATCCCTAATTCTTTCCTCACTTGCCCCACCGAACTTGCAAGTAGCTGCTAGTTTCCTCAGATCAGAAACAAAATCTTCTATAGATTCTCCCTCCTTCTGTGCTCTCTTCCCAAAGTGGTACCTCTCCATAATTGTGCTCGTCTTGGGGAGGTAGTGCAAGTCTAGTTTCTTAAGACTTACTTCAAATTCATTGAGACCCCTTGCTTCCTGTGTCCCTTAGTCTGGGAGGTGATCTAAAACTTCCTCTCCTTCCGCCCCCAGGTAATAAGCTAACAATTCTACCTTCCTTTCTAAGCCAAGGTTGGGCCCACATACAGTAGCGTAATTCAAGAACACCTTTTTCCATTTTTTCCACTGGATAGCGGGATCACCTGGGTTGGTCAAGAAAAAAGGTGGAGGGGTCACACTTTGCATGGTTCTGTGTCACAGAGCGATGTTGCAGATCTACACCCCAGATGAGAATGTACAAGTTCTACTACGCACAACGTAAAATTAGGGCAGAGTACTATTTTCCTGCACTCAATGAAGCTAACATGCATAAACTACTTTCTTGTGCAATTTCTACCTCTGACATTAGTTCGGGAATAACATTCTAGTAGGTACAGTTGCAGTGTGCCCCAGTCGAATGGGCTAAAGGCAGGTTCAGTGACACATAAATTGCGCAGTCCATCAAGCAGCCCGCAGTGGAAGCCCTTCAGATAGTTTCTAGTTGTAGCCTGCACGGCCCACACTTCATGGAGCAGATTGCACTATTCTTTAACCTGAATGTAGGGGAATGCTGACACCACAAACGTGAGGCCTCCCCCCTTCACAATGTCAAAGGGTGCTCTACAGCGCGTTAAATTCACCTCACTGCCAACACAGATCGTCTAGAAGCGCTTGCGTGGTGATAGAAATAACCTCCTTCTTAACACGCCCCTCACAGGGTTAAAAGTTAACACACACTTTTTTTCTTTGCCAAGTTCCGCTCAATGCAATGATCAAATACCGGCACACTCCATATTCCTATTTTACAGGGAATTTCGAAGCTCCGGTTACTACGACTGTGGACTGCTGACACAATTTATTCTGAAATTCCCCTCTGTGGTGAAAGGAGAGCTGCCTTCGTCTCCGACTTTGCTTCGCTGGCAATGTTGTTTAATAAACGCCCTCCGAGGTGACAGAAGAGCTGAACTAATTGCACACGCCTAGCTGCGTACTTTTAAACAGCAGAGTCTTTATTTTTTTTTTCCTCTTCTACCAATCCCCGGTCTCACACGAGATCGGAAAGGTCACTGAAAAAGAGGAGCGCTTCCCGCAAGTGTCTCAAAATAACAGGCGCTGACTCACACTCGGCTACGCGCTGGAAATGAACAGTAGGTTGCTGGCCAGCTGCTTATATGCGCTACATCCCTTCACGCTTTGAAGCGTACCTTTAGGCCATTCATAGTCCGTGAGTCGCTCACGCTTCAGCTGGTAAAACACTCAAAATACTTCTCTTCTCATTCCGCGCTAGCGTTCGCTGACAAGGGTACCTTACTTTCTCTTCAGTTACTGACTGTTGATACCACCAGTTGCTCTTCTGCTCCAACTCCGTGTCTATTCCCCGAAGAGATGACTCCTTTCCTGCGCTGTCAGCTTCTACCGCAAGGGGATTCTTCTTGTTTCTCAAGTCAGCTGTTCACTTCTTCTTTCATCAGGCGTGTTGAGGTCGCTGGTGAGTTTTCCCTCGTCGCCAGTGTAGTGACGGCCAAGGATAACGAAGGACACCACGTGTATTTAACCAAGAGTGTTTATTTAAGAAGAAGATATCTCTGCGACCCCAGCCACAGCCTCCGCATTCCAGCTTTCACACACTCTACCACCGGCGCTCGCCTTGGAACGCTGGTCGCGGTGACATTCCAAGTGATGTCACCGCGAGCAGCTCCATTACAAGCGGAGCCACCGGGGGGGTATAGAGTGGGAGATACCACACCGTGCTTCGAGCAGGTGCCAACCTAGCACTTCCGTGGGTCTCTGTGCGCTTTCTGGTACTGCATTTTACTATGGAGGGGACCGGCAGCAACAGCGGCGTACCTCAAGTGAGGACAGAACTGAACCTTAGAATTCCATTAGGATGCACCATGAACCCAGTGGCTTTGCCAGTGCTTGTTAGCAGTATCAGCCTCGAGTCAGGACAGGACCGAACCTCAGAATTCCATTAGGATCCCACACGGACAAAGTGGCATTGCCAGTGCTTGTTCGCAGTGTCAGATACATGAGTAACAATAATTATATTGTTGCGACAATATTCATTGAGAAGGTTTCAATTCTGAAGGCATGAGACTGAATTTTTCAATAGATACAATAAATAGTAAAAAGGCACACATCAAAGCTAAAATTGATCAATTTACAATGAATTTACAATTAATTTACAAATATTTCGGCAGTTAACATCCCCAAACCGTAATTTCAGTTCAGCATCCCACAATATTCCCTAGTTCTTCATTGGGTCTATATTAGGTATCTAAAACTTCTCACCTGCATTTGTCCTAATAAAATTCACTGCTAACAAAAATCTACTTACAGCGAAGACAAATACTTGGCTGGTGTCTGTTTTTAGTAACCTTTCCGCCACAAGATATGATCTTACACCAACATTTCTACACAATGGTTTTATCCATTTTTTCCTTACCATCCCATAGGCTTGGCAAAAGAAAAGCCCATGAGTAATGTCATCCCTTGCACCCCCAGAGCACAGAGTGCATGAATCATTATTATCCTTTGTCCATCGTGCCACACATGATTTTAACATTAGTATACCATATCTATACTTCAGGTATAATGATTTGGCAAGAGGGGGATTTATCTCATTTAGAAAAGCTTCAAAACTTGGGCTAGCTTTATACAACAGAAATTCACTAGACAGTGATCCATTTACTCTTTCATTTGGTCTATTTTGCTCCATATAAGCCCAAAAAGTTATTTTTAAAACCTTCTTTGAGCTTGTGGTCATTACAAGTGGAGTATTCCAAAAATGTGCCAGACCAATCGTTGTCAACCATGTCCTGATATGACGAAACCATGTGATACAGCTATAGGTGTCAAGATCCTTTATCTCAATTAGGGCTGCCCTATAATCCATTAGTTCAGGTGTTGTCCAAATCCTAACCCAAAACATTAAAGGTCTAATGATTATATGGTAGTCTGTTCGCTTCACACTTAGGTCCAGCATTAATGGCGTTAATGGGGTACGAGTTGGTAATTTAAGTAATGCTCTGAAAAATGTATTTTTATTCAGCTCGAACTCCCTTTTGCACGCTGGTTTCCACAACTCCGTACCATAAATAGCCTCAGATTGCGCTTTAAACTTAAAAACCTCAAGCGCAGGAGAAACTGCTTTATTATGACTATTACCATGTTTTTTTAAAACAGGTAATGAGTTTTGTGTGAGCAAAAGCTTGCTCTTTTCAATCTGGGTTTTCCAGGACATTTTTTAATCAATTGAAACACCCAAATACGTAAAATTGTGGACATATTCTATTCTTTGCCCATTTAAGACCATATTACCATTAAAAGACCTATGCGGATTTATCGCCATATACTTGGTTTTGCTGGTATTGATCTCTAGACCTTTTTGACTGCAGTATATTTGGAAATGATTGAGCAAACATTGCAGACCCTTTGGTGTTTGCGAAACTAAGATGGTTGCGTCCGCAAATAAAAGAGCAGGTATTGTCTCACCTCCCAATCTTGGAGCATCGTTACTACAGTCCTTTAGAAAGCTAGGAATATCATTTACAAATAAGGAGAACAGAGTTGAAGCTAATACGCATCCTTGACGGACGCCCCTCTTGATTGGTATTGCACTAGTCTGTTCACCATCCGGTCCCCACTTCACCCTCGCATAATTATTATGATGTAATCTAATTAATAGCTCCAGGAGGTTGGCCGGTAGTCCCTGACTGTTAAGTGCTTCCCATAATAACTTTCTCGGGATAAGGTCGAATGCTGATCTTAAGTCAACAAAAGCCACATATAGGTGGCCCTTCCTTAGGTTACCGTATTTCCAACACATGCAAGCAAACCTGAACACCTAGTCTATTGTACTAATTTTGGGTTTTACTAGCTTTGACTGAATTGATGGTCAGGAGTGTTTCTTGTAGGCTGAATTCTACTTTGCCTGTACTCCTGTATGGTACTGATCCCTCACTTTCAAGTACACCTAATTCCGGAGCTGAGTATAAATTAGTAAAATGGTCTACCCAAGTTATTTCATCCAAGTAAACTTCCCTGGAATCCCTTTCTTTTCTATTGCCATTTGCAACAATGTTCCAAAAAGTTCTATGGTCCCTATTTTTTGCAGCCTCCAACATTCCAGACCATGCTTCTTCGTCCCAGGTTGATTTAGCATCCTCTAATGCTTTCTTGTATCTAGTCCTGGCTTCCTTCACTGTCTGACCCTCTTTGTGCTAAATGGCTTTTAATAATTCAGTTTTGGCATTACCACATTCTTTGTTGTACCAGGCTTTACCATTCTGTATTTGGTTACCATTATCTCTCCCCTTTTTTACATAATCTTGTCATCATTGGGATAATTGCCTTGGTATAGCTTTTATGCAGTTCCATGAATTTGTCCATATTCTCATTTTCCACCCTATATGGACCAAAGGTATCTGCCAGGGTGTCGTACATTTTTGCCAGCGTTTCACCACGCTCCAAAATGTGAGCCCATTAGACTGTACGACGGTTGTTGCTCACTGTGACGTTGTCTATTTGATTGGGTGGAATGCTCTTAGTGCTCAAGGAGATTGGCAACAACCCGCCATCTAAAACAAGAGTAAGGGGGCGGTGGTCACTCTCCATCCTCAAATCAATTACAAAATCGACAGCGTATGGCCATATGTCATGGGATAATATTATGTAATCTATTTTGGTTTGGGTGGGAACTCTACAGAATGTGGGATGTTTTCCCACATCCGAGGGAAGACGACCATTACATGCCCTTAAGCCATGTGTCACCGTTAATCTCATTATTTGCAGGGCTAATGTGGAGCATGGGACCCTTTTCGTACTTATTAGAACAGGGATTTTATTTGCCAGGTCTTTGTCTTCTAGGATCTTTTCGAGCACAATAATGGGATCGAAATTACAGTTAAGATCTCCACAAATTACAATTCCTACACCTGGATCTACGATATTTAATATGCTATCCAGCTGCTCAATTATCTTTGATTCCCTTGATCCAGACCCTGGTCGATTATAGACATTGTAAATGTGCATTGCCCTATTTGCCCCAGTTGTTATTTTGATGCCTAAGATGTCCAGGGAGTCTGTCACTATTTGTTTTATACTAATACTTAGACTAACTTTCACCCAGATTACTAGGCCACCAGAGGGTCTTCCTCTTATCGACGGTACAGCTGGTATATAAAAACTTTTCAAACCTACTCTATGTAGGGTCTTTGTTGACCATGTTTCCTGCAGTGTACATATATCACTTGTGTCAATAAAATTGTTCCACTCAGGATCACTGGTATTTCTATTTAAGCCCGCTATATTCCATGAGATAATTTTCAGATTTGCCGGCTCAGTATTATAATGAACTCTCATGGAATCTCCAGGGGATATTTGGTTGCTCTCACTTGGTGTTGGTGGTTCGTGGGCATTATCACAACTATTTCTTTCCTCTCCTCTCCCGTTATCCGTAGTCCCAGGTAAATCATTACCAGACATCATCTGCTGTCTGGCATTAGCTATGGATACATCTGACTCTTGCAGTTAATCTACTTCTTCAAGTAGGGATAAACCTTGGAATCTATTGTGTGTTTCCAAGGCTAGCAGTTTACTTACTGCTCTCTTACTTTCTTGCTCTACGGATTTATAGAAGTAACCCAGTGGTAAAGCACATAAATTTGTTTCCCACATTAGGGTTGCTTCATGAGGTTGCAATAGGGAACGGATTACATGGGGATGTCTAAAATTAACGACAATGCAGTCTCCCTGTATGTTTTTCTGCATACTTCCCACTCACCCTACCCTTTGTACAGTCAGGATCTCATTGGCTTTATTAGGCGGGAATTTTTTATGTTTGAACAACCAGTCTACCGCCTTATTCTTTAAATTCTGCCAGGTTTCTTTTTGATCCCTTCTTAGTACTGGCGCTCCTGCTAGAACTAGAACATATGGACACGTAGCTGGGTTGGGGATAAGATCTGTCTCATTTGAGCTATAAGTCCTTTCCCTTCGTGTGGGAACTTCTAAGTTAAGTACAATGCTATTAGCATTAACGCAGGACCTCTCACCACGTTCATGAGCCCCAACAAAAACTTCTCTATCCCGTAAGTGTACCCTGTTTAAGCGTCCTGCTTCTCTTTGTGTCTGGTTCTGTTCCCCACCCTCATAAATCCTGTTGACCCTTCTAACTGCTTTCAAGTCGACAATAAGTTTTTCCCCCTATGCAATAATGCCATTACCTTCAGTTACATTCTTGCTTAAATGGTGCACCATATCACTTAGTTTAGTAATCTCAGTGTCCAAATCCCTTAATTTGCTGTCCATACAATCATTAATTTGTACCTGAATAGAGGCTAGGGCAGTTTTAAAAATATCGGCCACTGTTTGCTCTATAGCACCAACTACCTCTTGATCTCTACTTACACCAGTTTGGTCAATAGCATCTGTTTGCACCCCTATTGTTCTCATACAGGTGCCCTTCTTTCCTAATGTGGTAATAAGGTGTCCACTGGAGAAATTCCCAGTCTCCCCGGACTTGCCTTTCTTTGGCTGATTTTTCTTTCCCCTCTGTATTTTTTCACTTTTTTCTCCGCTTGATGAACCCACTGTCCCAGTGACTTTTTGTGTTCTTAGTCTACTTGCTATCCCGGGGCTTGGCTGTGCATTTTCTCTCTGTTGTCCTGGTATATCGTCTTCTGGAATGTTAACTGGTAGGCTTAAATTACTGGTAACATGCTGGTTTTCAGAGCAATTACTGGATACTGAAGATTTACTGGAGATTGCCCTCCTGTTGTTATATAGGTGGGTAATTTGGAGGGATCTAACGAGAGTCTCCTTTGAGCGCTTTCTATCTCGCGAGCCAGAACAATCTCTGCCCGCGTGATAAAATCGTGCAAAGTCCCAGCCGTTCCCTTCCTTTTACTCGTCATTGTAGACATGGCCATATTACTGTAGATACTCAATAACCCCCAAGGAGTAGAGTTACACTACTACAATTGGCCAAATTCGTGCAATAGCCCTCTAACCTGGTTATGCAAGTAACTACAGTTCTAACTAATGCCAGGACCCTTATTCATGTGCTGCAATCTGAAATACCAGTACAGTATGATTGTCCAAATCTGTACCGATTGTCCCAGATATATATCAGTATTACCTTGTTCAATGTCAATGTCAAGGATTAAGGGGGGGACCCAGCCCAGCCTCGTCTGGCCGCAGACGGTCCCGCCCTTGTCCCGGGCTTAGCCCGGCGCAACCCACGTGCGATCCCGCGACGCGGGGGCTAAGCGTGAATTGATGCGCCTCCTGGTGCGGGATGTACGTTGGCGGCTTCCTGCCGCAAAGACTCTCGGTATATGTGGTCCCCCCCTCTCTGCGGCCGCGCTCTGGTGGCAAGGAGCTGCGGCGGCGGGGGGAGACCAGCTACGGGGCAGCAGGACCGGCGAATCAGGGCAGCAGGAGCAGGACCGGCAAAATCAGGGCAGCAGGAGCAGGCGACGTCAGGCAAGTACCCCGAGTATTTTTTAAGCACCCGCTCCACCGGGGCTAAGCGTGAGTTTATGCGCCTCCTGGCGCGGGATGTACGTTGGCGGCTTCCTGCCGCAAAGACTCCTGGTATATGTGGTCCCCCCCTCTCTGCGGCCGCGCTCTGGTGGCAAGGAGCTGCGGCGGCGGGGGGAGACCAGCTACGGGGCAGCAGGACCAGCAAAATCAGGGCAGCAGGAGAAAGCGACTTCAGTTCTCACAATCACTCCTCTGCTTCTCTTCACACCACTCCCCACTGCAGTCTCTCTGTGAAACACTGTTTCCCTCCCACATATTTCTGAGGTCCTCCCTGACCCTCGCCATATTTCATACCTTTTGCATTACTCCATTGCATCCTTTTCATTCAACCACCCCACATACAGACCCAAGCACCCACCCAGCCACCTCTAAGCACTACATATCTTTCTTTTTGCTCCCTATTTCAAAAGGGTTGTACCTCCTCCACTTACTTTAATATGGAATCATAGTTTCCATTGGCGCCTCGCTGTTGCTGCGTGAGCTCTGTGGAGGGTCCGAGCATTGGATGGGCGTGAATTCTAAACCTCTTTAGGCTCCACCGGCAGGTGCTGTAAGATCCTCGCACTGCCTTCAGCTCTAGAGCACATAACAAAATGCTTATTACTAGTCTTACTAGATTTTGTTTGGAAAACAAAGCAAGTGTAACACCAGTGACTCCTGGCCTTTTACATAACAGTTCTTTACCTGCTGGCACATTTACCGGGAAAAAGAAAGCCGCCGGACACATAATACGACAAGATGTTGGCTGGAAACTGGTGGCATTGAGAGGCCCCCCCCGCGCCTAGGGGAGGGGGGCCTTTAGTGGCATTTCGGGCGAGAGAGGCTGGAACAGTGCACATCTGGTTGGGGGAGTGGGAGGGGCCGCCATGAAATTTGAGGCAGTAAGGCAGGCACTCAGTGCGTCACTTAGGTGCGCAGGTGAACCCTCCACGGATAAGGATAAGAGCACGGAGCACGAGGGGGAAGCCCTCTTTGTCCTCTTGCCTCGGGCGCCCAGTGGGTCGCAGCCAGAAGCAAAGTTGGCAAATTGCAGCGGGCACCGGAGTGAGGGGGCCTCACAGCGTAGCAAAGGAGGACCGGGTCTGGCAAGGTGTGTATTTTAGTGCCGTTTTGGCGGTCTCTTTTAGCACATTATTTTAATAAGATAATGAGACAGAGGGTTTGTTTAAGTTTATTTCATGCGGGACGGAGGAAGACATTAATCATTTTCGGCGTTAGTGCAGCTGGGTGAGCGGGGGGCTCGATTTAGCCGGGCTGAGAAGTATTGTGGGACTAACCCTTTAAATTCTACAGTGGGTGCTGTTCAATTGTTGCCTGCAAGGGACTGCGACTTATTTGGTGTTAGTCCATGGGAACGGAGGAAGTCGTTAATCATGTTATGCGTGGATACAGTCGGACAAGAGGTGGGTTTGTCTAGGCGGGCGGAAAAGAATCGCGGGGCTAATCCTTTATTTTATACAGTGGATTGCGGTTCAGTGTTTACCGCGCAAGACACAAGGGCTTAGAAACAATTGCATGGCCCTTTGGAGAGGGGCGATGAAAACGAGGTGGAACGGAGATATTTAACAGTAATGGTGTGAAGTGAATAGCAGGCGGGTTAAGGACTTTTATAGAGTGTGTTAGGCAGGTCCTTGCTTCCTCGTCGGCTGTGGTCTGTGGATGAGCACGATCACTAAGTGTGTTCAGTGCGAGTCAAAGTGGCAGGTTTACATGGGTCCGGTCTCCTCGTCCAGTTCGGTAGCGGGGGATAGGTGGGACTTATGGGGCAAAAAGTGGCATGACAGAGTCGGCTGGTTTTACACTGCTTCAATTTAGCGTTAGTTCCGATTAATCAGAGGATGTAGCTCATTGGTATTGCGCATGCTTTGCATGGATGAGGCCCCGGGATCAATCTCTGGCATCTCCAGTGACTTTCAGATACATTGAACATAGGCTATTTATTGAAATATACAGAATTCCGGGGCACTTTTTTGCTCGACCATTTATTGCTTGAATTTATGCGCAAAACGCATCAGGGGCCATCGATACATTGGGGGTGCCCCACTTGGGGGTGCTCGTGCAGTGTTTGCCGCTGTTTGCCCGGGGTTGCTGTTACAGGGGTGCCGGGGGTGAGCGTGCACAAGATGTTCCTGGTAGGTGGGGAGCATAGTGTAAGGTGCTGAAGGATTGATTGCGGCGGTGATGCACATATGGGTGGTGTATGGCGTGCAAAGCCGGCAAGATATGTTGTGAGTAGGTGCAGTACACGTTGAGCGATGGTCTCCTTTTTCGTTGCTTTCATGCTGGCGGTATTCGGAGGTGTGCCGTGCTGGGAAGGTGGCGGCAGGGTGTGCAGTGCTGCCGGCGGACGGAAACACCCGGAAGATCAGGAAGCGGGAACATCACAAGAGCATCAGCAAGCGGCCCAGCAGCAGCATCAGCCCAACGGAGGTTAAGGAAGTGATGGTGATGGTTTCAGGGTCCGGCAAGCTAGGATGGGGTAACATCCTGGTTCACGAGAAACCTCGGTTGGTTAAAGTTTAAAAATTGAACGCATGTTGGGCATAAAAACAAAGCCACACCTTCGCGGGAGGGAACTGGGGGCAGGCGCAGTTCAGTCAGGAGGTTAATGACCTGAGTGTGCCATGGATAGCGTTACATGGGCTTATTGAACGCTTTGCTACTTTACCACTCCTTGCACAAGGGAAATCCTCGGGTTAGCAATGGGCGGTTCTTAAGGGCTTAAGGGGGTCCAAGAGAGATGGAAATAGGAGGCACCTGGGATAGGTTGCAGGGGTGTTTGTAACGGTTGGCGACCGCTGGGGGCAGGCGCAGATCAGGCTGGAGGTTAATGGCTTGAGGGCGCTAGGGGCAACGTTCAATGGTCCTATTGAGCGTTTTCTACCTTCTCACTTCTGGCACAGGGGAAATCTTTGGGTTAATACCGGGGTGTTCTTAAGGGCATCCCGGGAGGGCTGGGGTAATGGTTAGTGAAAGGAACGCAATTGGGGGCATTGCGTTGGGGGAGCCAGCTTTAACTGGAGTGCTCTGGGGTAAGTGCCTGAGTTAAGGAGTGCTGGGAGAGTGACGGTAAACGGAGTAACTCTGGTTGGGGGAGCGGGTGTAATGGCGTAGAAGCCATGGCGTCACTCCGGTTGAAGGGTACGGGTTCGATTTCGCATACGCCTTTGGTTTCATAAAGAGTAGTAAATCGAACGCAGTGAGGGATGGTGCGCTTGTTGGACACAGATATTCGAGGGGAACACGTGGGTGGTACCGGATTTCCGGCTTGTTTGTAAGGGCAGTCCAAGAAGCATGGCGGAGTGGTAAGGGGTGTCTGAGAGTGATGGTATACTGAGTCACTCGGGTCGAAGGGTGTGGGGGCCATTTCCGCATATGCCACTCCCCTTTTTCGAAGCGTGATCATTACAATGCATTTGGGGGAGTTACGCTCATGGGAGACAGACACTCAAGGTGGGCGCATGGCGAAGTACCTGAGTGGTCACAGGGGTCCTGAGAATGAGTGTAATAGGATGTCTACAAGGTTGGGTGTGCGGCCAAGCACAGATCAGACCAGAGTGTAATTGCTTAAGGGTGCGCCCTCATTCACCCATTAAATAATTATGAATTCTTGCGAAGGGGATGTGACCAGGAAAAGCGTTATTTCTGGTAACCCAGATAATGTTGCCTGGGGGCAGGATACGCTGGAGGAGGGGGGTGCCTGCAGTGCCGTTGTGGAAAAAATTGGGGCTTCAAGGACACATATTTGGGGTAACATTGGGTGCTCAGTGTTCAGGAGCTGAATATGGTTTAGTGTTCTGCTGGATTACAGGGACCGTAGGTAAACCAACTGTACCATTGGAGACACTGAAAGGGGGGCAGCTACGTATTGCGGCCAAAAAGGTATGTGTTAAGGCCTCATCAGCACAAGCACGTACCGATTCAGGCAGGGGTCGGACGGCCCAACATCGGGCCCTCACAGGCAGCAGTGAGGCATGGTGGTAGGGGTGGCTGCAGTACAGGCAATAGATTTGCCTAGATGTTTTGCAGGCCAATAGGGCTCAGGGAAGGGATGCAGAGGCTACCTAGCAGCATAGGCCGCAGGCTTTCAAGCCGGTGACTCCCAAGCAGCGCTCCCTGGGGAGGGGGTGGCTGCAATGCAAGCAGTTTTAATGGTCTAGATTGGGCATGCTGGTGGTTGCGATACTCAGTGCGGAGGGAAGTGATGTTATCGACAACTCTGGGGTACAGGGCTGGCGGTTACCACAGTAAAATCAGTGCAAGTCGGCGCCGGAGGCCGGTTGACTCAACAAGCATAAGAGTACATTTCTGGGGAGCCTGAGGGCGAAGGGTCATTTGTGGAAGGTAATATAACATCAATCAGTGGCTGGAAGAGTATAGGGACAGCGGAGGGCCATATCTACTAGGGGTGAGGCTCTCCCTTTATCCAGCACAGAGGGGCACTGTTTTAGTGGCAATTAGAGGATCAAATACCAAGCCACTGCAAAACGGTGTGTCTCACCCAGGTGGTGGTAGAGGCCGACCACTCGCCACAGACAAGGGACAGAAAGGCATGTCGGATGCCAGCAACAGTGAGGATGCTTCGGTGTCTTAAGGGCGGGGGGGAATTGGCGTTCAACGTCTAGATGGACCCAGGAGGAGCCAGTGGCCACATGTACTATATAACCCTAACCCGGCATAGATCGACTGGAGTAGACGATTGCTGGGGGGCGTTTCTTCAGTTTCTTAGGGGCAAGGGGAATACCCAACAAGGGTGTTTTTAACTATGGAATGTACCCCATGAGGGGGTATTTTCCACGGGTATGGAGGGTAGACGGAGAGAGAGCTGGCCTACCAGTGATTCTGGCACTCTACTGACCTAACCCAACACGGATAGACTGGAGTAGATGGTTGGGGGGGCTGTTGCATTTTTCTAGGGGGCAAGGGGGTTGCCAAATAACGGTGGTTTTCAGCTATCTGTAGACTCCATGAAGGGGTGGCTCTAAACCAACACTGGTGGGCTGGAGGAGAATATTTGGGGGGGAGGCTGCAGGTGTGCAGGTACCCTTGGGGGTGGGGGCAGATGGGGGATGCAGTGCCCGGGGGCTTTAAAGTGGTGCCACTCTCGGCTGTAGACCGTTGGGGCCTGCTAGCGCAATGCATGCAGCAGAGTGGTTACTTGGTAGGCCCTGGCAGCTATGTTCTGGAGTACGACTATGTTCTGGAGTACGACTATGTTCTGGAGTACGACTATGTTCTGGGGTACAGCTAAGTTCTGGAGTACGGCTAAGTGCTGGGGTGCGGCTAAGTACGGAGGTACGGCTAAGTTCTGGAGTATGGCTAAAGTTCTGGAGTACGGCTAAGTTCGGGAGGATGGTTAAGTTCAAGAGTACAACCAAGGTCAAGGGCAAGGCCAAAATTCAAATATGCGGCCAAGTGCAAGAGTACGGGTAGGTTGCAGAAGAGGTGAAATGTCTTGGCTAAAACTTGCTTGCTACCTTTCATAGGTGGACATTGAAAAAGGGGAGCTGTGATAAGTTGATATACCCAAGAAGGGTTTGCCTACTACGGGGTATTAAAAATGGAAGACAAGATGGGGTGCAAAACGAAAATGTTTCCCGGGAAGGCGTTTGTAGTCCTGCGGCACCCAGATCAATTGATTTGTCGCCCTTAGTTAGTGACTCCAGGGGACAAAGGAGAATGTTTGTTAGATTGGGTTTTATTCAGGTGTTGAAGCAGGGTCACTGCCCATTGAAGCAGTGTCACTGCCCATTCGAGCAACAAAATGATCAAAAGGTGGACAGGTGGAGGTCATCTAGTTGTGAACGATATTGCAGAATGCAGGTAGGATGATCAGTGGCCGATTGGGAGCAGCAATTTTACAGTGCCTTGTTTCTTTTTTTTCGGTGACATTCATATTGTGGTTGCAAGGCATCGGACGCAAGTATGCTGGGGTGGAGATTTGCATGCGGCAATATTATGATTCCGGTGGGCAGCGGGGCGTGAAGGACCCCCTTTTCGCTACAGTCACGCCGTTATGCTCCATTAGGCATACCATGATACAGGCAGTGTAATCGGAATTGTACTTGACAAATAGGGTGCAGCTGCCCAGAGCAGGTTTGGAATTATTCATCACGCTACATTGAAGGGCCTTAGCATTAGATCTGGAAGGCGAGGCTGTTTTTGGGGGGAGGGCGAGAGCGCCAGTAGGCTCCTCTTTGTCCTCTTGCCTCGGGCACCCAGTGGGTCGCAGCCAGAAGCAAAGTTGCCCACCCACCCATCCCTCATTTTAAAGGTAGAGCTGGCGGGGTCCCGGGCAAGGAAAATGGCGGGCACTCCTGTTTGACGTAGGGCTGGCCGATCCTAGAACAGGGAGGCAGTCAATGGGGCTCCAGGCTGGTGGGAAAGGGGGCCGTCCTGCTGGTGGCGCTGGACTCTCCGGCCCTACCCGAGATGCCGGGGGTTGGAGGAAGCAACCTGGTGAAAGCTGGTGCGCAAGGAAAGGTGCAAAGCAGTGCCCTGGAGGCCGCGTCTAGGAGGTAGACGACAGGTAGTTGCCTGAAATTAAAGCAATGGAGATGGGTTGTGGCCTGCTGGTACAACCCGCATACAGTGAGACGACAGGCAGTTGCCTGAAATGGAAGCAATTGAGATGGGTTGTGGCCTGCTGGTACAACCCGCATACAGTGTGTCTCTAGAGATCCTGAACTGTAAATACAATTGTAACTGTAACCTGTGGTTCAAACGGATACTGTGCAACCCAATGTTTATCAATGTGTGTTGGATTGGTTAATAAAAGTTGGTCTAATGTTGACAGTGCATCTACAAATAAAGATGGCGTTATCTAAGAATTAATAAAGACTACGCAGTGAAGACCAGCCACTGGTTTGGTGCCTTTTTGTGGTGGGAAAAGAGGGGGTAAACTATGGTGGGACGAATCGCACGTTATATGCCTACTATGAGAGGCCCCCCCGCACCTAGGGGAGGGGGGCCTTTAGTGGCATTTCGGGCGAGAGAGGCTGGGACAGTGCACATCTGGTTGGGGGAGTTGGAGGGGCCGCCATGACATTTGAGGCAGTAAGGCAGGCACTCAGTGCGTCACTTAGGTGCGCAGGCGACCCCTCCACGGATAAGGATAAGATCACGGAGCACGAGGGAGAAGCCCTCTTTGTCCTCTTGCCTCGGGCGCCCAGTGGGTCGCAGCCAGAAGCAAAGTTGCCCACCCACCCATCCCTCATTTTATTTATTTATTTATTTTTTAAATTTTTTTATTGAGCATTCTTTAGATATACAACAATGATAAGGAGAGGCAAGGCTGAACGTAATACGTTAAATACAAAAACAATTGTTAATGAACATTACAATTTTGGATGTAGTAGATATGTGACAGATACAATCATAAAAGGTAAACCTAAAAACAAAATAGCAATACACATCTGATATAACCTCATTTTCCAACTCTACGCCTCTGAATAGAGGTGAAAGATATTTCTAGCTAGTTTAAATAGCTTTGTAGTCAGACCCTTTGTTGTTCATACCAGTTAGCTACGGAGGCCCAGATCAAGTCCCCTTTAGCTCTAGATTTTTTCCCTCTGGTTTTGTATATCGCCATTTCTTGTTTGTATATAGCCAGGAGTCTATTTATCCATCCCTGAAATGTGGGGGCCTCTGTATCCTTCCAGCGGGCTGCTAAGATAATTCTATATATAGCGGTAGATAGAAAGATCGTATAGATTTCTGAGTTGTTGAATTCCAGGGAGCTATCAAAGCCTAATATAAACAAGGTTGATGAAGTTTGAATCTCCCGACCAAAAATCTCGGTCCAGTATTTACCTATACTTTCTTTTAGTTGTTTAAGTTTCGGACAGTCGTAAAACATGTGTATTAAATTTGCGGGGCCATGTGCACATCTAGGGCATTTATCGTGACTAGCCTTACCCCATGAAAATAATTTAAATGGTGTGTAATATAAATTGCATACCGTTTTATAGATTTGGGCTTTTAGATTACTCGCAAGTATGACCTTAGAGGATAGTTGTAGCACCATATCTATGTCAACGTTAGGATTGTTTAATTTGTTAGCCCAGCTATCTTCTATTCTATCGAGATCGTCCGGATGGTTATTTATAAGGATCCCATATATATCGCTAATTCTAACTGAAAATTTTTGCATCAGGTTTAGTAGCGATGGCGACTGTAGCTCGGTATTTGTAATGTATTGTCTTAATGATGTGTAAATTTGAATACATTTAAGGTAGTCTGCGGGACGAATCTGATATTTAAGACGCAATTCGTCAAATGTTGTTCTACCGTCTGAGTTTAGGAAATCGCCAATAGTGACAATACCTAAATTTTCCCATCGCTTAGTAATGTTATCATTGAGATATTGAGGAACTATAAAGCTATGCCATGAGGGTGTATAATTGGTATGTTTGGGTATTGAAAGTATTTTTGTAGCTCTGGTCCAGATTTTATATGCGTCTGTGACTATCTTAAATTTAATCTTTTTATAATATGATGGCTCAATTTGCCTTAACAATAATCCTCGTGCTGTATTTCCTAATGTGAGTTCGTAGATAGAAGGGATATTATGCAAAGATCTGTTATGGTCTGATTTTTTAGATGTGATTAAAAAGGCCATCTGTTGTAAGATGGCAGCCCACATGTAATAGGTTAGATTTGGCACTGCTAATCCGCCACGGGCTGTTGGCAACACCAATTTGGTTATTGCCCTTCTTGTCTTCCCATAGTTCCAAATAAATGATGTTAATGCTTGATCTATCTTCTTCATATAGGTATTGTCGATTAAAAAAGGGATTGCTCGAAATAGATATAGTAGTTTTGGAAAAATTGTCATTTTGATATAGTTGGTTCTACCGATTATGGATAGATGAAGGTTGTTTACTCTAAGGAGATCTTTTTTAATTTTAGTAACTAAGGGGTCATAGTTTAATGTAATGATGTCATTAGTATTAGGTGAGATGGTAACCCCTAAGTACTTCGCGTTTGCTACTTTATGTTGGCCTGTGTATGGGGTGTTATCGGTACAGACTACCATCGTTTTGTCTTGATTTAATGAGTAGCCTGAATACAGACCGAATATTCGAGTGACTACTTCTATTTCATCTATCGCCTCGATAGGGTTGGTGGTTAGAATCGCTATGTCATCAGCGTAGGCGAGTATTTTGGTATTATATATACTTGTTTTTACTGGAATTATTGCTGGTGATGTTAGAAGTTTAATAATTAATGGGTTGATGTATAGTGAAAATAAGAGTGGAGAACACGGACACCCTTGTCTTGTCCCTCTCTGGATATTTATACTTTCGGACTCACAGCCTCCGGTCAGGATTTTAGCTTTAGGTTCTGCATATAGGGCTTTTACTGATTTTATAAACCCTGGGCCTATGTTGTTAAGGGCTAAGAGCTCCCATAAATACTGCCAGGAGACCCGGTCAAATGCCTTTTCGGCGTCTAATAGGACCAGGGACATTTGACCTTTCTCTATCTTCATTATATCAAACAGTGTTAATACTCGGCGTATGTGATCGGTGGTGCTTTTGCCGGGTATGAACCCGTGTTGCCAAGGAGACACTAGTTGTTCTATGTGCTTACCAAGTCGGTTGGCTAAAATCTTCGCGTAGGTTTTAGAATCTGAATTGATCAAAGAGATTGGTCTATATGACGTTGTTAACTCAGGGGGTTTGTCCTTTTTCCTGAAAACTGATATGTTTGTTTGTTTCCATGACTCTGGGGATTTTCCATGCCATTGGATACCTAAGAATAAGTCTTGAAGGAATGGAATTATTATATTACCTAGTATCTTATATAGGTCTAGGGGTATCCTATCGGGCCCAGCAGCCTTCCCTGCGGCTAGTTCTGCTATTGCCAACTCCACCTCTGTTCTAGTGATCTCTTTCTCTAATTCATTCCTTACATTATCGTCAGCGGGTTGTAACATATTAGTTTCGCTATGCCAGTTAGCTAAAAACTCCTTAATCTCATTGGCCGTGTGTTCATCTTCATTCTGGTATAACTTTTGATAATATTCCTTGAAGCAATTAGCGATTTCTTTCTGGGTGGTATATTTATGTCCACAATGTTCAATACTTTGTATTGTGTTATGGGATTGAGTCTGTCGTGTTTTTAAAGCTAGGTGTTTCCCGACATTTTCGCCTACCTCGTATGATTTGTTTCGATAAGCTTGGACAGTTTCGGCGGCTTTAACAGCTAACTCATTATTTAATTCTGCCTTAAGGACTAGGATCTTTCTTAGGGTATCCTCAGCCTGTTCGCCATGTTGTGTTTGGATTGCATGTTTATATTCTAGTTGTGTCAAATCGTTTATCAGTTGATTATGAATTTTCATCCGTTCTTTCTTGCGAATGGCAACAAATGTGGCAGTTTCCCCCCTTAATGCGGCCTTATAGCTGTCCCAAACGATGAATCGTGAGGCACTATATCGGTTTGCGTCAAAAAATTCTTTCGTCCATTGGGTTATATGACTTATGTACTCTTGGTTGGCTAGTAGTTTCCTATCGAATGACCACTGTGTGTGGGCTCGATTGTACCCAGATATTTCCACTGTAATGAAAATCGAATTATGGTCAGAAATTGTCTTTGGATCTTTAAAGATCAGGGCATTCAGAGCAATATCAGGTGTTGCAAAGAAATAGTCTATGCGAACATACTTCCGATGTGGATAAGAGAAGAAGGTGTAACCTGGGTCTTTACCCTTTTTTAACAACCATAAATCCTGAAGATTATGGGTCTGAATTAGATTTAAAACTGCTCTGAACACCCTGGGCTTCCGTCCGGAGTATGTATAATGGTTCTGAAGGGCCTGGGTCTGGTTAAACGTTAAATTAAAATCGCCACACACGATCAAGGTACTTGGCCATGATGCCAGTTCTGATTCCAGTTCAACAAATAATGTGGGGTCGTCAAGATTAGGGCCATAAACAGAGCATATTGTAATACCCACATCTAGTTGGACAATGGCCCATCGTCCATGGTCGTCAGCTTTTTTACGTAGCGGGCTACCAAATCTTGTTCTTGCAAGCAGAGTAACTCCCCTAGTTCTTGAAGTTTGAGTTGTTGTAATTAATATATGGTAACCAGGTATTTTTAGTTGGTTAATCTCCCCTATTGGTATATGGGTTTCTTGTATGCAAATGATATCACAAGAGCTATAAGCCATTATTTGAGAAAATTGGGCCCTCTTTCCTCTGTCGTTTAAACCTGCCACATTCCAACATCCTATGTTTAATCTACCCATTTAATTGTATTATTTTTACATCGAGGTTCATCAGCCAACGTTCCGTCATAAGTATCAGTTTGCTCATTTTATATTTTTTTGTTGTTCCCCCCCCCTACCCCAAGTGCACCCGGTGCACCCAAATTCCCACCCTCCGCCCTCCCTTCTCCACTCCACCCTCCCCACCCCTTGCCTTCCCGAACATGGCAATGAGACTCCATCAGAGTCTGCGGTGATGGTTTAGCCTGCTCTGTTCAGGACTAGCGTGGCATGCATTTAAAGTGTACAGGAAATGACAATTACCTAAAACGAGAAGAAAGTTATGAATAGAAGAAACACACTTTGCACAACATAATAAAATAGAAAAGATAAGGGTCAAGGAATAGAAGAAAAGATAAGTGTAGGAGAGTGAAAAGGTCAATAATTGAAAATAATGGATGACATCTGTTCGATTTCTTAATTCTTAATTCTTGTTTTCTTACTTTCAGCTACACAGTTTGTATTCTGATGTATCAGGCTACTTGTGAAACCGGTAGCCAGTAGCCTAATTCTGTTTCTATCTCGTGCCTACATCAAATACCTCCCCACCCTACTCTCAGGTGCGAGCAGTTGTTCTCTCATAGACTGTCTAAGTATTCCTTAGCCTTGACCTCAGATGTAAAAAATGTAGTATGTCCCATGTATATTACTTTTAGTTTTGCAGGATTGTTCAAGTATACTACAGCTTTCTTCTCTTGGAAGGGTTTGATGAGTTGCCTGAGTCGCCACCTCCTTTCGACAGTCCAATGGCAGAAATCAGGACGCACGAAGTACGATATTAAATCCTTTTTACGATGTTTATCAGGAGTGACTTTCTCCGCAATGGCCTGACGAAGCAGGAAGTTTCCAAAATAGACTAGGACTGCGCGTGGGTATTTACCTGTAGGTGCCGTGGATTTTAAAGTTAAAGGTACCCTATGAGCTCTCTGTACCTCATACCCCCAATCCCAGGTGTTTAGTTCAGGAAGGGTATCACGAAATAGTTGTATTATAAAGGTACGGCAGTCCTCACCTTCCATTTTTTCTGGGATTCCCAGCACTCGAAGATTGTTCCTGCGCAATCTATTTTCGTAATCTTCAAGCTTCCATCTGATGTCATGAACCTGTGCTTCGGTGGTTTCAAGTCGTTCGTTTGTAGCTGTGGCTTCTGTCTCATTAACCACAATGCGATCCTCAATGTCGTTTAGCCTCTCTGTAAATGCGCCCATGGTTTTAGAAAGTTTGCGAACCACTCCTTGGACCTTTTGTAGGCCTGCTCGGGCTTTGCGACTGTCTTTAGAAGTTTCCTCTCGGTGTGATGCTATGGCCTGCAGGACTGTCTCCATTACTTGTGTTAATGTGGTTCCTGAAGCCTCGAGAGTTTCCTTGTTTAGATTTTGTTCTGAGGACGATCTTTGAGATCTTGGATCAAGAGTATGGCTCTGATTTAATGCTAGGGCTGTTGGAGTGTAGTCCCATGATAAATCATTTGCGCCGTGATGCCCAGTTTTTTTCTTTTTTAATATAGTTCTTTTTTTGTCGCGTTGTTCCTTTGGTAAATTGAGTTCAGCATCCGAGCTTGAGTTAGAACCTGAATCATTCTCTGGATCTTGCACATCCTCTAGTTCATCCGTATCGCCTGACCAGCTGATATCCTCGGATAAAGAGTAAAAATCAGTTATGTCCTTATCGGTCTCAAGAGCCTCGATAGCATCACCGGGGTGTACATCTATTCTGGAGCTAGATTGTGGTGCTACCATATCAGGGTGGAGTGCCTCTGAAGTTTGTAAGTTCTCACTCCCTGCCCCTCTCTCGGGGGGGTTGCTGATCCCAGCTTGTGACTTGTGATTTAAGTCGGTGAGTGAGTTTAGATGAGCATCGACTATTAAACTCTATTAAACTCTCAGGCAAGAGATCTGCTTGCATCCATCCTGTTCTTAAAGGGTTGGAACTTGAAAGACTTCAGAGCAAACTCAGAAAGTTGCAGGTCTTTCAAGAATACAATATATATATATATTGAGGGTCACTGGAAAGAAACACTTAAGAGCAGTTTATGCATGAGGATGGCCGAATTATGTAGCAAGGAACACACACATTATGCGGTGCATTATACACAGGACCTGATCACACCTGGCCAGTATAACTGTGACCCAGGGCAAACTCCTATCACACAGGGATCACAAGGGCTGCATTATTCATCACACTTAGTGAGACCGGGTGTAATACATTCTGCATCTTTCGATAAATGTGGACAGGTAAAACCTGCCGGAAAAGGATCCGTAAAGAAACTGGACATGCTGTTTAGGTGTAGCAGGCATTCACATCTGTATGTTGTTCCCCATTTACAGAGCAAACCTCTGGACAGACGATCGTTACCGCATCCCACAAATTCCTAATGCCTCCTTAATTACCCACCCTACCCTGGGGCGCTCCTGATCAGGCCCTGACAAGCAAAGTGAAAGCAGCGCTCTGCGCACTGTCCAGTGGTTGTGGCATTTTTACACACACAACATGTAGTCGGGCCAACCGCTGGTCTTGGTGCGACCTCCGCCTCTCCAAACACCAGTAGTCACAACTATGAGGCTTGAGGTAAGTAAGAGCTCCCATACGTCCAGGGCAGACTCTGCTGTAGTTGCCACCTTGTGCCGTGTTTGTTGGGAACTGGTTTTCAGATGTCTTAATGCATTATGGGAGTTGTAGTCACGGGTTGCTTCTACTGCACCACTCAGGTCCCGGCCTGCCAGGTGCGCCTCAAATTACAGCGCCGACTGAGTTTTTTGCTTCTCCTGAGGCACTCGCAGTACCACTAACCCCTGCTGAAAACGGGAACAGCCTATGGAGGCACGCGGGGCAAGAAGGGCACAGGGGTCGAGTTATGGTAGGGTGCCTGGGCATCCCCGACTTCCATGGACAGTCCTCGTGTCCTGGTACTTCTAACGGAACGAGATGCACTCACATCTCGGTTTTGAGTGAAATTAAGGTGAGCACGTACACCAGTAATAAGAGGCTCGGCATGCTTTCATCTCCATCGGACCCTCTTCCATGTACCGTGAGATGCAGGAAGTCGTCCCGCCGTCAGCATCGCTGCTGCTTTCTCTACCCTTCAGTCGCCAGCTTGTTTTTGTTAGGCACGGCGAGATTAAGTGAGTTACCCAGAATCACAGCATGTGCAGCGTTGTTGCCGAGACTCGAACCCAGTTCGCCAGATTCGAGGTAGACCGCCCTAGGCCAAATCCTCTCCCTTACTTTTCTAATTGTACTCCCCGTTCAAAGGAACTTCTAGTGAAGAGAACAGGACAGTACAGTACATTTTATCCAGTGCTACATCACTAGCAATCACGAATCACCATCACCAATCAGCAACAATAGGCAATCTGGAATGTACCTTTGTTTGAAGATGTTTTCTGGGGTTTTGAGACATCAGTCACTGGATAGGTGCTTTAAATCTAAATTTGTGGTAGTATCATGATTCCTGGCGTCGACAATGCAGTTGTCATTATGTAGGCCCAACATAGTCTAAATGAATGCTCATGATGTAACACTATCAATTAACTTTAGAAACGTTCACAAACAATAATTCACGCGATTGATTTTTAATATTGAACTTAACAAATCTGATATTAAGTTAATTATCCCAAAATTGTTGTTTTACAAAAACTCCCTGGACATTACAAAAACTAATGGAACTGTAAAAAAGTAATGTACATAATTCAGAATGTTTTTGTTTACCAGAGCAGTGCCTTTGTAATGAAACCGAAGATGTTCTTGCAATGTAGGTGATAAGGAGCAGACAATTAGCACTAGTTATTGTTAAAATATGGGCACAGCAATGTAGCTAAAGGGCAAAATATGGAAGGAACAATGTGTAGGAAGCAGAGTAATGCTGTTACAGAATTGAAATGCTGAAACATCACCGATAGATATAGTAGGCATATCACGTGCTATTCGCCCCTAACACTTTGCCCCCCTTCTTCCCACCACAACAGCACCATACAAGAGGTTGGTCTTCACTGTGTAGTCTTTATTAATTCTCATATAATGCCATCATTATTTCCTGATGAACTGTCATCATTAGACCAACTTTTCTTAAAACAAAACCAACAACACTCATTGATAAGCATAGGGTTGCACAGTATTCATTTCACTCACAGGTTACAGTTACAATTGTATTTACAAATCTGGATATTCAGAGCCACACGTGAAGCGGGTTGTACCATCAGGCCACAACACCACTCTTGTTGTGGGTTGTACCAGCAGGCCACAACCCATCTCCATTGCTTCCAATTTGAGGTAACTACCCGTCGTCTACCTCTAGACGTGGCCACCAGGGCATTGCTTTGCGCCTTTCTTGCGCACCATTTCTCACAAAGTTGCTTCTTACCAAGCACCGGCATTTGGGGTAGGGCCGGAAAGTCCAGGACCACCAGCAGGACAGCCCTATCTCCCGCCAGTCTGGAGCCCCATCGACTGCCTCCCTGTTCCAGGATCAGACAGTCCCCGCCAAAAACGAGTCGCCGCCTTTTCCTTGCCCGGTACCCCGCCACAGGGCGAGGAGTCTCTGGGGCCACACTAAACAACCAAAGGTTAGGAAGTAGGAGGCCCAAGGGAGACGCGTGCATTGTCTAAACACAGTCGCGAGTTGTCATTGACTTAGAATGGAGAACGTAAAAGTTACAAAGTTACTGTTTAAGGGCACTTCCAGATGGACTACGACAAAACCCATTTAGACTAGGACACTTCAAGAGTCAAGACCCACGGGAGCACCAGAATACTCGTGTTACCTCACCCAGGGAAGCCGGGTGCAGAAGGTGCCTTTTGGTGTTGGGTTTCGTCGATCCTTTCAATGGAGATCTGCAAAGAAGTGCTGCAGGCGACCAGAGGAAGAGTGTCCGGGTGGATCCAAGGATGGATCGAAGATGGTAAGAACCTGAAAGCAGATGGGACAGAGTCTGGGTCACTAGCCAGTGACCAGGAAGGAACCAAGAAGGAACCAAGCGATGTCACGATGATCTCAGGTGAAGAGGTGAAGCTTGTCTCTGCAGCCACGAGGACCAGGAGGGTCGACGACAACCAGGAGCTAGATTCAAGCTGTCCCGCAATGGATCTAGTTGACTACGGTATCGGTATTCGGATTGGACCCAACAAGCTTTGGCAAATGCAATCCAAGCAGGAAGTGATGATGGGCTTAGGGTCAGACCAGCAAGGTCTGAGGAGCTTTTCCTTTGCAGGGATGCTGAAGCAAGCCTGGAGCAACCAAGAAAGCAGTTTGGTTTTAAAGGTTTGTCTTCAGGAGGCGTACTAGCCAACGGGCTAGCAATCAGGAAGACGCGTCAAGCTGAAATGCAAGAACGATCCCCACACGGCACCCGTGGAGTGTAGAGGGCTGAGCTTCAGAGCAAATGGTGTACGGGCCTGGGTCTTCTCGTACCCCAATGCACAACTTCGAGTTACCTCAGGAGTCAATGCAATTAGCAAAATGCAGGATGTCCAGGGTATCCGGTTCCACGTCTCTCATGTCCGCCATGGGTCTTAGCTTTGCTGTGGATATGGGTGGGAGTCAGAGAAGTTTGGAAGTCTAGTTTCTGTGTCGCTGAGGCTTCGGGTTCCGGTGGGAGCGTCGACAAAGCAGACCGGCAAGTTACTGATGGTGCCTGTTTGCACAGGATGGTCACTCCTTGACCACAAGGGAGATGTCTTCAGTCTTCTAGTCGAAATAGAACGTTGAAGGTCCAAGAGTTCTGTATCAAAGTTTCGTTCCAGGGTAATCTAAAGTCCTGGGGACACAGCTCCTATACTTATACTGAGTTAAGGGGCTGGATTACCTGCTAGGTCCCTCCTATGGGTGGACCTGGGAACAGGGTGGTTACACCCTTTTCCTTTGTCCAGTTTTGTGCCAGAGCGGGGCTTGAGTGCCCCAGCAACTGGTTTGAACCGGGCTATGCATGGAGCACCTTGTGTGCCCCAGGCAGTGTCTCAAAAAGCATCTGCTGATGCAGCCCTAATAATAATAAAGAGGTTTATAGAGCGCCTGGTGACGCCATCTCGGCGTGTCCCCGCGCTGTGGAGATAGAAAGCTTACGCCAACAATGGTAGGCTCCTCTGCCCAGCTATGTATTAAGGATTGTACAGGTGGGTTTTTAAAAGTTTTCTGAATTTGACTTCAGATCCTTCCAGTCTGAGGCTAATCGGGAGTCTGTTCCAGTTGGTAGCAGCTACCAGTCGGAAGGAGCGACCTCCTACTTTTGCTCTTTTTACGTGTGGAATCTTCAGTAGGCCCGCTCCTGCTGAGCGTAGCGCTCTGTTAGGCTCATAAATGTGTACCAGGTTTTGCAGATAGGATGGTGCTTTGTGCCATAGAATCCTGTGGCATATTAGGAGCGCCATATACAATACTCTATTTCTGACCGGTAACCAGTGTAGCGCCGCAAGAGCAGGTTTAGAGGCTGCTCTTTTGTCCCTCCCTGTCCCAATACACATCTGCCTGTCTGGGGAGGTGCTGGCACCTCCCTGGACAGGAAACCTATTGTCCAGGCCTCCCCTGCCGGAGTTTCCTCTAACAGCCGGAGGTGAGGCTTGTGTCTGTGGCAGCAGCATCCATTTTGTGATGCTGGGGCTCTATTTAACTTTAACAGTGTAAAGCAGTAACTACATGTCTTCTCCCTCTAGAAGGGTGCTAACCCCGCTGCCAGAATTGGCGGGGGGTGGTTGTATTCCAAAGTGTTTGACACCTTACACAACATGTTGTTATAAAGCCAAACCAAAGTTAGCATTAGCCGTGAGGATTATAATGCACTTAAGAGTATATGGTATGGCTATATCATAGAACAGCTATAAGAAGATGGTTCCGAAAGCTGCAGAGGGGCTCAGCTCATGCTAGGGCACCCTCTCACATAAAACCAAGCACTCTGCCTCCAGGATTGTTGAGGCCTACTATAGGAGTGACTTATAGGTGCATATGTGTCTATATATATGGGTAGATATAGGTATACTATATCTAAGTAAGGGATGATTACACCACCTTACCCAAGCTGAGTGATCAGCCTGTGGTGTCAGTTTGGATGGCCAGCCAGGGGTGGCATAATACATGCTGCAGCCCCTGGTAGGCCTTGGATGCACTTATGCCCTGGGTACCTATGGTATACTATACCGGGGCACACAAAGGTGACCCAATACCCAATCAGGTATGTACCTAAAGTACATGGCATGAATTTAGAGAGAGAACAGGTGGGCTGGGGGTCTGATTAGCAGGCCCACAGCCACACTAAAGTAGAAAAAACAGAAAATCACAGCAAAAAGTGGGGGTGACCATAGGAAGCAGACCCTACTCTCCTACACCCCCCCCCCCCAAACTCAGGGACATTAAACTAACCGTGACCAGTTGAGTCTTCATGTTCTAAGTGGAAATATTTGGAGAGTCCATCTGCATTGGCATGGTCAGTCCCAGGTCTATGTTCCACTGTAAAGTCCATCCCCTGTAGGGAAATAGACCACCTAAGCAGTTTGGGATTTTCACCCTTCATCTGGTTTAGCCACAAGAGGGGCTTATGGTCTGTCTTAATCTTGAAGTGAGTACCAAACACGTATTGCCTCAGTTTCTTCAGGGCCCAAACCACAGCAAAGGCCTCCCTCTCAATAGCTGACCAACGTTTCTCTCTAGGGGTCAGCCTTCTGCTAATAAAAGCTATTGGCTGGTCTTGACCATCTTTATTCAGTTGTGAAAGAGCAGCACCCACACCCAATTCAGAAGCATCTGTTTGAACAATGAATTCTTTGGAGTAGTCTGGACTTTGCAGAATAGGTGCAGTGCACATTGCCTGCTTCAGGTCATCAAATGCCTTTTGACAGCTTACTGTCCACTGAACTTGCTTTGGCATTTTCTTTGAAGTTAAGTCATTGAGAGGTGTCACAATGGACCCATAACTTTTGACAAACTTCCTGTGGAGGGAGAGGTGTGGCGCCGCGGCCAGGGCGACTGACGCTGGAATCTGGGGTTCAGGGTTCGATCCCCGGCTCCGGCGGCAGGTTAGCCCAGCACCATGTGACTCTGGGCAATAGCTCGCTTAATCTTCCCGACGGCCCCCAGCGCCTAGAGACCCTTACGGGTGATTGTGCGCTTTACAAATGTGGATTATTATTATTATTATGTGGTACCAAGTCAGGCCCAAGCAAGCTCTGACCTGTGTCTCAATCAATCAATCAATCACTGCATTTCTAAAGCGCGCTACATACCCATGAGGGTCTTAAGGTGCTGGAGGGGGGGTGCTACTGATCGAAGAGCCAGGTCTTGAGAAGTCTGAAGGCCAGCAGGTCCTGAGTTTGTCGTAGGCTGGTAGGGAGAGAGCTCCAGGTATTGGCGGTGAGGTAGGAGAACGATCTGCTGCCGGCGGTGGTTTTCTGGATATGAGGAACTGTGGCGAGAGCAAGGTTGGCTGAGCAGAGGCTTCGGGTCGGAGTGTGGAAGCTGAGTCGGTTGTTGAGGTATGTAGGTCCGGTGTTGTGTAGTGCTTTGTGTGCGTGGATGAGGAGTTTGAAGGTGATCCTCTTGTTGACGGGGAGCCAGTGTAGGCCTTTCAGGTGGGGTGTGATGTGGCTGCGTCAGGGGACGTCGAGGATCAGTCGTGCCGAGGCGTTCTGGATTCGTTGTAGTTGTCTCAGGAGCTTGGTTGTTGTTCCTGAGTAGAGGGCGTTCCCGTAGTCGAGTCCGCTGGTGATGAGGGCCTGGGTGAAGGTTTTTCTCGTGTCGGGAGGGATCCATTTGAAGATCCTGTGGAGCATTCAGGGGGTGTTGAAGCAGGACGCGGAGACGGCATTGACTTGCCTGGTCATGGAGAGGGTGGAGTCGAGGATGACCCCCAGGTTGCGTGCGTGGTCTGTGTGTTCCGGGGCTGTGCCTAGCGATGTGGGCCACCAAGAGTCGTCCCAGGCTGATGGGGTGGGTCCGAGAATGAGGACCACCGTCTTGTCTGAATTCAGCTTCAGTCAGCAGTCCTTCATCCCGTCGGCTAAGGCCTTCATTCCTCTGTGGAGGTTGGCTTTGGCGGTGTGGGGGTCTGGGAGGTGGGAGCAGTCCAGTCCTTTATGGTCTGAATCTTGCTCTCCAATGGTTGAACCTGACCTCCACCTACCAGGTTGCCCAGGTATACAACCTTGCTCTGCCCTATCTGGCACTTGGTAGCCTTGATAGTTAGGCCTGCCTTTTGCAGGGCCTCCAAAACATTCTTTAGGTGGATCAGGTGATCTTCCGAAGTGGAGCTAAAGACAGCAATATCATCAAGATAAGCTGCACAGTTGTCATCCAGACCTGAGAGGACTTGGTTCATCAACCTTTGGAATGTGGCAGGTGCATTTTTCAGACCAAAGGGCATTACCACAAATTGATAATGACCTCCTGGGGTTGAAAATGCTGTTTTGGCTTTTGCGTCATCAGCTAGTCTGAGCTGCCAGTAGCCAGCTGTCAAGTCAAATGTACTCAAAAACTTGGCAGAAGCCAATCTGTCAATGAGCTCATCTGCTCTTGGTATTGGTATTGGTTGGGCATCTGTCCTAGTGACAGCATTGAGGCCTCTGTAATCCACGCAAAACCTCATCTCTCTCTTACCATCTTGGGTGTGAAGTTTAGGCACTAGGACTACAGGACTGGCCCAGGGGCTCTCTGAGGGCTCATTGACTCCCAACTCCAACATCTTTTGGACCTCTGTCCTGATACAGTCCCTGACATGATCAGGTTCCCTGTAAATATTACATTTAATAGGCAGACTGTCCCAAGTGTCCACTTCATGAGTGCAACAGGTAGTCTGACTTGGAGTCAGAGAAAAAATATGTCTGTAGGACTGTAGAACTTGTCTGCATTCCTGTTGCTGTTGGTCAGTGAGGCTGCCTGCCAAGGCTACACCATCAACGGAACCATCATCAGGGTTCTGCGAAAGCAGGTCTGGGAGAGGGTAACTCTCCTCCTCCCGTCTCTCATCTGTAGCCATGAGCAATCCCATGTCTGCCCTGTCAACATATGGTTTCAATATGTTGACATGAAGCACCCTGTGGGGGCTCCTGGGAGTTCCAAGATCAACCAAATAGGTTACCTCTCCCTTTTGCTCAACAATAGTGTGGGGTCCAGACCATTTGTCTTGGAGAGCTGCTGGGGCCACTGGGTCCAACACCCACACTTTCTGCCCTGGCTGGTAAACAGTCAGCACAGCCTTTTGGTCATGCCAGGCTTTTTGGAGTTCCTGGCTAGCCTCAAGGTTTTTGGATGCCTTTTTCATATACTCAGCCATCCTGGAGGGGAGACCAAGTACATAATCCACAATGTCTTGTTTTGGAGCTTTGAGAGGTAACTTCCATCCTTCCTTCACCAGACAAAGGCGTCTTCTTACAGGGTGCCCAAACAGAAGTTCAAAAGGGCTGTATCCAACCCCCTTCTGTGGGACTTCTCTGTAAGCAAACAAAAGGCAGGGCAGTAGGATGTCCCATCTCCGCCTAAGCTTTTCAGGTAGACCCTTAATCATACCCTTTAAGGTCTTGTTGGATCTCTTAACTAGACCATTGCACTGTGGATGGTAGGGTGTGGTGAACTTGTAGTTCATTCCACACTCTTTCCACATAGCAGTCAAATATCCAGACATTAAGTTTGCACCAGTGTCTGAGACAACCTCCTTTGGAAAACCCACTCTTGAGAAAACTCCCAGGAGGGCTCTTGCCACAACAGGTGCTGTTGTGGTCCTTAAGGGAATAGCTTCTGGGTATCTGGTGGCATGATCCACTACTACCAGAATAAACCTGTGCCCAGAGGCTGTTTGGGGATCTATTGGTCCAACAATGTCAATCCCTACTCTTTCAAAGGGATCCCCCACCACAGGTAGTGGTATTAGGGGGGCCTTTGTGGTGCCACCTGATTTGCCACTGGCTTGGCAGGTGACACAGGAGCGACAAAACTCCTTGGTGTCTTCTGACATGTGGGGCCAGTGAAAGTGAGGGACAAGCCTGTCCCAAGTCTTGCTCTGGCCAAGATGTCCTGCAAGGGGAATATCATGGGCTAATGTAAGAAGGAAGCCCCTGAATGCCAAAGGTATGACCAACCTCCTGGAAGCACCAGGCTTGGGGTCTCTAGCCTCTGAATACATGAGCCCTTCATCCCAATACACTATATTGGTTCCATTAGCATTCCCAGCAGCCTCAGAAATAGCTTACTGTCTGAGGGGTTCAAAAGAAGGGCAGTCCAACCGAGCCTGCCTCAGATCTGCCCTTGAAGGCCCTCCTGTCCCAAGAAACTCAACTTGATCAGGCTCAAGCTCTTCTAGGACAGTTCCTTCTTCGGTCTCACAGTCAGCTTTCTTGGAAGGCTGATCCTCACTCTGAGGCAAGGGGCATGGGCGTCCACAAGGGGGGCAGGGAGGGGCGCTTGCCCCCCCCTGGAGAGCCCCTCATTGCCCCCCCTGCCAGGGCCAGCTCTAGGGCGGTGCTGGCTTCCTGGGGGCACTGTGTTTACAAATTAATTATGATTTTAAAAGCACCTGCTGCATGTTCCTTTCCTCCTGCAATTACGGGGCCTCACAAAAAAGTCAAGATAACTCCTGTGATTAATGTTCGTCCTGGCCAGAGATCAGAGTTTTGTGTAGTTGAGGTTTTTGACTTATGTAAAGGTAGTACAGAGGGTTAATATGCCTACTGCAAAGAACATGTACCAAGTAGATTACAGAGTGCATTTAATGTAAATAGATCAGCAGTTTACTGCTTTTAAAAGAGCTATCCTTTTGTTACTTGCAATTTAGAACTTAAAGTCCTAATATAGAATAGTGAGGTATTAACTTTCATCATATAGAACATTGATTAATGTTGCAAAAAGGGTTAATTTGGGTAGAAATGGAGTTTTATTATTAAAGAAAACTCCCAACTACGCTGTTTCTTTTTCGACTCTGAGTTTGTGCTTCTCCACACCAAGCACTCCTAAACTATTACTGCCTACAAGTATAGATGACATATGACTCCTACACTTTTAGTCCTTTGGCTTATTTAACATTTCCTATACACTGATTTACACAAGTATGATTGATTGTCTGTGTAATGTGTGTGTGATGCAAAGTGCTCTGACATACTTTAATGGTTTGAGTAACACTATATAATGAATTCAATGCATCTGAGAGAGAGTGGGTATGGAGACTTGGTCACTGTTAAAGGGTGCTAGTGAGAGAATCCGTGGTGGAGGTGGTCATTGGGGGCGCCAGCTAACATTGTCGCACTGGGTGCCACCAGCACTAAAGACGGCCCGGCCCCCTTCAGACGCCCATGCCACTATGCATTACATATGGTGCTCCAACCACTGTTCCTATCGAACTCGCACTCTCTGTTCTAGTCTGAAGCTCGTCTGCGGCCCAGGGCTCAGTAGGACAAGACCTGGGCTTCATTTTCCTGCACCGTCCCTTTAGCACTCTCTTCTAGGTTACATTCTGTGCATCTCATTGCACGTCACATCTAGACAACACCTGGAGACTCTGCTCTTTTCTAGATCCTTCTGAGTACCCTCTGCAACGCCCTCCATCTTATAATTTAGTCAGAAGCGCCAGGAGACCTCGGACTTTATAGCGGGCTCTGACACAATAACAAGATTGAGGCAAAGTATTTTCAAATAATTATTGGATTATAGTGATGGACTGCCTAGAACAGTTGATGTTAAGTAAATTACTAAGCAGAAAGAATAGTCACATTTGAATAAAATAGTATATTTGAACGTAGGCACCGCTCTGACATAAAATGGTGGACATCAATGGATGATTTTTGATTTAATAAGTTGCATTTATCAAGAAAGATAGCACAAATAGAAAACGAATGGAAATGAAGTGTTAGACATAAGTCAGTCCAGAGGGGGATATCCAGATGGGCTAGGAAGCGTGAATGCTAAGAGGAGAGGGGCTGAGTCCATGTGTAGTCACCACTGTAGTCTCTCTTTGCTGCCCGACACGCCGTCTTGCTGGTCGTGCTGTTTGTACCGGACACGCTGTCCGGAGGTCGAGTCGTGGTCGCGTTGTGAGGCTAGATGAACACAATATAAAAGTCTACCAGAGTTATCGCGTATGAAGAAGAGGACATATTAAATTTAGGATCCTTGTAGACCTACATAAAATACAGCATACAGAAAGAAAGAAGGATGTTGGGAGCTATTTTTATAAAGGTGACTCTGGATTAACAAGCAAGAGCATACTGTCAAAATCTTCCCATGACGACTTATGAAAGAAGCTGCTCACCTCTCTAATTGATTTCTTCATTGTGAGTGTGAAGGACGGTGGATAATTTTTTATCCCAGGCTACCAAAATTAAAATCCTTGGCAGCCAGTCGAAGTGTGAAGGAGGCCTGTACTGGCAGGTTGATACAGAATATTTTAACAAAGAGACACTAATTCCAGGTTACGAGACACACTGTTGAAATTGCCCCTGGCTGGTCCTGATGAAGGTGGTCTTCATTGCAGTTCTTCCACCGAAACACGTCGGCCATTTCTATACTTAGATCCAACCTTTGTGGTTGTTTAGTGGACAACTAGGGCAAAACAACAGGATGTCTTTTGGTTGCAGTGGAGTTATGTATGATTAGGGTGTGTGAGTGAGTGTATGTGTTTGTGGTTCTCGACCTGGTGTATAATAACTGTCTCGTTTTTAAAAAAAAGATGTGTATAATTGTTTCTTATGTAATGGAACTGTAAAATGTATTTTTGTATATGTATTTAAAGAAAATAATATGAAATACAGTGAATAAGTACCTGTCTTCATAAAAAGAGAAAAAGACTTTAAAAATAAAAAAACGTAGAAAACAAACAAAAAAGTATGGATATGTGATTTATGTATGCCTTTCACAATTGAGGTTGTTCCCAATAGCAAAGTGATTTAGGTCAATAGGGAGTTCTTTTTTCTGCCTTCAGTAGTCACCACTGTAGTCCAGAGCAGGGAGGAGGCGCAATGAGCAGGCATATATAAGATGTATCCATGAGTAGAAATGATCATACAGCCCTTCGGAGTCTTACACATTGAGGGTTAGAGCAACTCGTTCTGGGCACTTGCCCGCATTGCCGCAACATTACAGATTTCTCACACAAATCAGGGATGTACTCTTTAAGAATAATTTTTTGGCCCCTTAACGTTTTCTTCTGCCCAATGGTATAGATAGGCAAATAGCGGAAAGTTTACATCCATTTCACTGATAGGCAGGGCAACTGGAATTATGCAATTGTGTGGCGATTTTGGCATAATTGTATTTTTGCTTCATTTATTGCATAATCCAACATATGCCGCCTAATCTGCAGAGTTTAAGAAAAAAATTGTTTCTAGCTCAAACGGTTCAAAAGTTAGTAAAAACGAAGCGACACATGTTGCCGGGCAGTTGAAAGTCATTTGCAAAGGTTGACTGATCAACGTTCTGTAGCTTGATGCTATATTTGGGTGATTAACTAGTACTAATGAGGTGCAACTAATGCCCAAATAGTGTTAACAAGTTTAAAAATGACAAAATGAAGTTATACTGTCACAAAATGTGCCACATAATTTGCTGTTTCTTGATGCATAATTTACTCAATCCTGTCGCTTTATGTGACCCTCCTTGCCTCATAATTACAGTGGCCCTGCTGTTAGGGTATCCCTGCTGAGTGCCTCATATTCTACTCACGGGTGTGATTGGTGGAGTAAGGCTGGGCCTGCCTTACCTGTTTGCTCTAGACTAAGATGCTGTGTCTGCGCTTGTGTGGTGAATGTGGCCTCAGGGAGTTCAGACCTCTCTGAGGACCGTAGACAGACAAAGTGAGGAAAGCACCTGGCTGCCGACGGCAGAGCCACTTTTCACAGCTACCTCTCACCACTGGCGGGCCCCAAAACTAGGGCCGTGCCTCACACACACTTAAGGGTCTCCCAACCTGTGCACTAGAGTCTGAGTCCGCGCTGTCGTCAAAATGAGATGGTCAGAGAGAGAAAACAGTAAAACTCGGGGAGTCATGCAATGACACAGAAATGAGTATGAAAACGTAACATAAACTCAGCGTAGCAGGTGCTCCTGAGTAGACTGGGGAAAATATTTCCATAGCATCCTGCCAAAAATATGTCTGCATTCCTCACCTGCACTAAGTTACTATCTGGTGATGTCAAAAACAAGGGGTCAGTGGGGCAGCGATGACCAAGCAGTTCGAGCTTCCACTCGGACCTAATTTTAGAATTGCCATACGTGCTCCAAGACTGCTTGAGCCTGATAAAGTTAACCAAATTAAGTAACACCAGTACAAGGGGTAAATGTAATTTGTGAGGTATAGAGTAAAAATGGTTGTAAAAACATCTGTTTCATTTTCATGTATCATCCCTTTCCCTAATTACCAAAAATACAGTACAAAAGGTCAAGAATCCATAATTAGGTACTTTGTAACACAACAAAAAAGGCCATCCTTCCATTCTTTTTCAACTTTGGGCTGAATCTCTTTTCCTGTCTACCTGTTCACAGTTGTTCTTAATCACAGTAAAGCCTTGTAAATGGTCATAACACGTGCTTTTATTTTTGTACACATTTGACACAGGCAGCCAACTAGTAGGTGCTTAGAAGAATGTAGGGTCTAAATGTAGTGGTTGTGAGATTTGCATAATTGAGGACCCCCTATTCTGAGATCCTTCGCATACCTAGACATTCTAGGCAGGGGGCGACACAAGTTGTAACTAACACCCCAAACCTCAGGACAGGAAAATTTCCAGGATAGCACAGGTACTGGTCCAGTACCAGAAGTAAAGAGCAGCACAATGGACTACTTATTAAAACTACGTTGGTGCCCTGAGGATAGGAAATGTCATGCCGTGATCCCTGTTAGAAGCCTCTGGCAAGCTAGTCGGTTTCTAGCGCTTAATATTCAGTCTGTTCCTTCACCACTTGAAATGCCCTGGTTGGGAAATATGCGCTCCTCAGGGGCTTCCTTGCTTCCACTGGCCCCTCTGCTGCCTTCTGCTTGTCGAATCCAACATTAAGTTAACCTAGAAATGCAGAAGGTGCTTCAAGTACCTCAGGAAAAGGGTGTGGGTGCACACTCTCCATATCATCCTTGTCGAAGGAAACCACCCTTTTTCTCTGGGAGAAACGTACGAGGACAATAGCTGCATAACGTAAATCACAGATTTTTTAAAAATATTTTTCATTTTAGCCGACAAAACATATTAGTCTACACAAGACAGTGAGGTACATGGGGGCGGTCAGAGTAGCGATCAATAAGGAATTCTTCCGTGCTGGAGTGACTGGTGACTAAGTAAGTATCAATAGGGCACAGTAAGAGAGGACCAGCATAGTGTCTGTCAGTCACTGCCTCAGTTTGCTGCTCATCTTTTTATTCACTCTAAGGTGTGCATTGATGGGAGATTTCTATATTTATAGTGTTCTGGCGTGTGGTGCTTGCATCAGGAATTGCCTTTTGTTAAAGGTATAAGTTGTACTTCCAGGTTTCAGTGGCAGTCGTCTGTCACTCTGTCCTTTGTTGTTTTCATGACAATGCTGGTTTCTCCGGTGGCTGCTGTTTGTTCGTGATGGGTCACGTTATTGGCTCTAGTGAAAGGCGCCCTTCAGCTGCTTTGTAGTGCTAAGAAGTGTACGTTTCTTCAGTTTGCACCAGGCTCCCTGCCGGAGCATCTGCGTCTTGCTCTGGTGTTGTTTTTGTCCTCAGGCTGCTCCCCGCCCCTTCTCATCTCTCTGAGAGCCAGTGCCCCCTTTGACCCTCTACCTGCCGCCTACCCCTTCCACGCCTCTTCTCCCGGTTCACACCTTGGTGCTTTCACACTTAACGTCACCTCCAGCTCGCATTTTCAGAGAGGGCCCTGGGCTCCTATCACCGACATGAGGAGGAGTAAGAGAGAGGGGGGACAGAGGAAGACTTGGTGGGGTCGGGGAGACAGATACTGTGGGGTGAGAGTGAATGAAGAGGGGGGAGAGAAAGAGAGAGAGAAGCAGTGGGGAAAGAGAGACCAAGAAATAGGGAGGAAGGAAGATGAGAGAGCAAGTGGAGGGGGAATGGGGGGTCTGGGTGAGGGAGAGCAGCTTCAGAGAAGTGAGACCTGTGTCCTAACTCCACCAGTGAAGACAGCGGGTCCAAAGTAGAAAGAACCAAGCCAGACAGAGTAGGTCCAGACAGTGTGCATAGAGGCAGGCTCGGTGGGTCCGGAAGAGGGACAGGGCAGGCAGAACAGCTCCAGAGAAGGGCGAGTAGAACCGGACCAGGGAGAGCAGATCCGGACCAGCATATTCTCCTGAGCAGGGAGATGGCGCGATACACAATCAGAATGTAGTGTTCAGCTTTTGGGGTACCAGGGATAACTTGAGGGTTTAGGGTGGGTGTGTGTTTAAGGGTGCCAGGGAGTAAATTTAAGGTTCACGGTGGGTTAGGGATTGGGGTGCCAGGGGGATAATTTTAGGGTTCAGGGAGGGTATGGGTTTTGGGGTACCAGGGGGGTAATTTTAGGGTTCAGGGCGGGTACGGGGTTTGGGGTGCAAGGGGCAAAACTTTAGGGTTCAGGGCGGGTATGGGTTATGGGGTGCCAGGGGGGTAATTTTAGGGTTCAGGGTGGGTATGGGTTTTGGGGTGCTAGGGGGTAATTTTTAGGGTTCAGGGTGGGTATGGGTTTTCGGATGCCAGAGGCGTAATTTTAGGGTTCAGGGAGGGTATGAGTATTGGGGGGTGGGGTAATTTTAGGGTTCAGGGTGGGGATGGGTTTTGGGGTGCTAGGGAGTAATTTTAGGGACCAGGGCAGGTATGGATTTTGGGGTGCCAAAAAAGAAAGAGATGGCTGTGGCACAAAAAACCCTCTGGTGCGGCCTGCTTCCTGCCCCCCATGGCTCCTCCTGCGCCCCAGTGTTTCTTGTGCCCCACCTGGCACACATGTCGGAGGATGGTGATGACGTTAACATTTGCCCCCCCCCTGGAAAAATGTCTGCGGACGCCCATGGCAAGGGGGAAGGCACTGCCTTAACCCTACTGCTTCTCCTCCTGGTAGGCAACTGGTCCAATTTTTCAGGTTCCAGGACCTGTTCAGTGTTGCAACTTCTGACCTGTGACCTGGTCACAACAAGGACATGTGCTGATATACCTAACATCTCTGCATGAGTCCTATACTCCACTTCAGACCAGACTGAAGAGTCTAGGTCCTTGCCAAGCAAACATTCTACAGGGAGGTCTGAACTAACAACAACTCTTTTGAGGCCAGTTACCCCTCCCCAGGAGAAATTAACAATTGCCATACCATGGGTGGTGGTGACATTGCTTGCATTGGTCACTACGTACTTGTCACCTAGTATTATCTGTCCAGGGTCCACAAAGCTGGGTATCACCATTGTGACACTAGCACTTGTGTCCCTGTAGGCCTGAACCACTTTGTTATTAATTAAAGGAGTCTGCCTGTACTTGCCCAAGTTACTGGGGCTCACAGTAGAGGACATGGCCATGTCCACATCACCGACAAGAACAGCTTGAGTTAGTATTCTGACTAGGCCAGACTCCACCTCAGTTCCCAAGGTTAACCCTACTAAAACCTTTGGTTGAGGACCACCACTATTAGCTGCACTAGGGGGAACAGTTGCCTTAGGGGCAATGGTGGCTGGAGCTGCCTCCTTTTTGGTGCAATCACGGGTCCAGTGAGTATTAACCTTACAAAAGTTGCACCATGGTTTCTTTGAACCTTCTTTCTTTTTGGATTTCTTAGAACACCCCCTCATTAGAAGCTTTTTGGGGACATGGCGAAGACTTCTGGTCCTTTACTTTCTCCCCATCCATTTGGTTTTGCTTCTTCTGATCACCACCTTGGTTCTGTACCTTCTGCTTCAGCCTGGTTCTGTACCATTTGTCTGCCTTCTTTCCCAATTATTGGGGAGAGGTCAGATCAGAGTCAATCAGGTGTTGATGCAATGACTGGTTCTGACAATTATTAAGAATCTGTTCTCTCATAATCAAATTATACAATCCTGTATAGTCACTGACCTTACTGCCCAGTAACCAGCCTACCAGAGCCTCAGTAGCACAATCTACAAAGTCAGCCCAGTCTGGAGTCTGTGTCTTTTGGGTGTCTCTGAAAAGCAACCTATACTGCTCAGTGGTTAAGCCAAACCCATCTATTCAACCCCTTCCAGGACATAGTAGTTGTCAGCATCCTGTTCATTAATTCTCAGGAGCTTGTCTCTTCCTTTATCTGAAAAGGAGAGCCATAAGATTGCTGCCCACTGACTCTGGGGTACCTGCTGTACTCTGCAGGCCCTCTCCAAAGCAGTAATCCATTTGTGGATGTCATCCCCACTCTTGTAGGGAGGGACAATCTTACTTAGGTTTTTATGGTCATAAGACCTTTCCTTATCTCTAGGTACTGTGCTGCCACCAGTGGGCTCTAGCCCACACCATTTTCTCTCTCAAGAGCCAGGGTCTCTTTTGCAAGGGCAACTTCTTGCCTCTTGATTCTAAGCTTGGATTGCCCATCCTAGCCTTATTCTCTCTTCTCTGGGAAGAAGACATTCTTGCCCACATCGCTAGGCACTGCCCCGGAACCCACAGACCACGCACGAAACCTGGGGGTCATCCTCGACTCCACCCTCTCCATGACCAGGCAAGTCAACACCGTCTCCGCGTCCTGCTTCAACACCCTCCGAATGCTCAGCAGGATCTTTAAATGGATCCCCCCGACACGAGAAAAAACGTCACCCAGGCCCTCATCACCAGCAGACTCGACTTCGGGAACGCCCTCTACTCAGGAACAACAACCAAGCTCCTGAGACGACTACAACGAATCTAGAACGCCTCGTTACGACTGATCCTTGACGTCCCCCGACGCAGCCATATCACACCCCACCTGAGGGGCCTGCACTGGCTCCCCGTCAACAAGAGGATCACCTTCAAACTCCTCATCCACGCACACAAAGCACTACACAACACCAGACCTACATGCCTCAACAACCGACTCAGCCTCCTCACCCCCACCGAATCCTCCGCTCAGCCAACCTCGCCCTCGCCACAGTTCCTCGTATCCGGAAAGCCACTGTCGGCGGCAGATCCTTCTCCCACTTTGCCGCCAAGACCTGGAACGCTCTCCCTACCAGCCTACGACAGACTTAGGACCTGCTGGCCTTCAGAAGACTTCTCAAGACCTGGCTCTTCGATCAGTAGCAGCCCCACCCCCCCAGCGCCTTGAAACCCTCACGGGTGTGTAGCGCGCTTTAGAAATACAGTGATTGATTGATTGATTGAGTGATTGCCAGAGCTGAGGCATGGGACCCTACTGAATCATCAGAATGGTTGGACTCACTGGAGAGTGACCTTCCTGTGCTCAGGGTTAGGCCTACCTGGGGGTCTGAATTGGATTCTTCCTCCTCCAGTCCCAAATAGTCCTAGGTTAACCTAGTTCAGTTCCCTGACTTCTACCTGGTTAGCATCCACATCATCATCAGACTCCCCTTGGTTCTCACTAGTGGGATCTTCTGTTGACGGATGGCCCCCCTCTGTACTAGCTGGCTGACTGGGGTTAGATGCCTTTTCTACATTATACTCCACTAATATGTCTACTAGGTGGTTAAAGGTTGGACTCTGTCCTTGTCTCAGCTTTCTAGCTGTACACAGGCTTCTCAGTTCATGAAAAGTAAATGTGTCATATTTAGAAGGTGCTCTGGGAGGGTCAGCTTCTGGCAGAGGCCCACTAAACCCTGGATCCAATGACATTTTCTAGTGAGGTGTGGTGTGTGCACCTACCTACACTAAATGTTATCTATTAGAATCTGTCTAGGAGCTGTAGTCAGGGTGTGCTAAGCCCTTATCACCTACAACTGCTAAGTTCAGTAGAACTTAAAGTATTATAAGAACTTGACTTATATGTACCTACAGGTACCTTAATGTGATCTTTCAAATGATATGTCAAGATTATATGGTAAAACAACAGCAAGCTCTTATCCCATCCGCTGCACACCAATGTGAGAAGTTAGCCTGGCATATGATGTCCACTATTTTAGTGGGCACCTTCCACCAGTCTAATCAACCCTTATTGATGGTGGTTGTAAAGTCAACCTTATAGACAAGCTATCCTAGTGGTAGCATGGACCAGCAGTCATAGGCTAAGACTTCAGAGAGCATGTGAAGCAAGCTGTTTTACCAATTATAATCCCTTGAATACCAAATGAAAGGACATCACACAAGGTATATATCAAATATATATGTATTTATTTCTAACACAACCCCTCTGCACTCTTTATGAGGTCAGAGGTAAAAGTACATCACAAGTTGCTCAATTAGCACACGATAAGTTGCACAAATACAGTTATGCCCTAGGGGCCTTACAAACCATATACTAAAGAAGTGGTATAAGAACCACAATAGAAACAGTCAGTAGGCCTAGGGCCTAGGGAATCGCTGGGGTTACACTAAACAACCAAAGGTTAGGAAGTAGGGGGCCCACGAGAGACGCGTGCAGTGTCTAAACACAGTCGCGAGTTGTCATTGACTTAGAATGGAGAACGTAAAAGTTACAAAGTTACTGTTTAAGGGCACTTCCGGATGGACTACGACAATACCCCTTTAGACTAGGACACTTCGAGAGTCAAGACCCACGCGAGCACCAGAGTACTCGTGTTACCTCACCCAGGGAAGCCGGGGGCATAGGTGCCTTTTGGTGTCGGGTTTCGTCGATGCTTTCAATGGAGATCTGCAAAGAAGTGCTGCAGGCGACCAGAGGAAGAGGGTCCGGGTGGATCCAAGGGTGGATTAAATATGGGAAAAACCTGAAAGCAGAGGGGACAGAGTCTGGGTCACTAGCCAGTGACCAGGAAGGAACCAGGAAGAACCAGGCGATGTCGCGATATCGCGATGTCGCGATGATCTCAGGGGAAGAGGTGAAGCTTGTCTCTGCAGCCACGAGGACCAGGAGGTGTCAACAATGACCAGGAGCTGGATTCGAGCTGTCCCACAAACGATCTAGTTGACTGCGATGTCAGTATCCTGATTGGACCCAACAAACCTTGGCAAACGCAATCCACGCAGGACGTGAAGATGGGCTTTGGGTCAGACCAGCACAATCTAAGGAGCTTCTCCTTTGCAGGGAAGCTGGAGCAAGCCTGGAGCAACCAGGAAAGCAGTTTGGTTTTAAAGGTTTATTTTCAGGAGGCGTACTAGCCAATGAGCTAACAACCGGGAAGACGCATCAAGCTGAAATGCAAGAGTGGGCCCCACGCGGCACTCGTGGAGTGTGGAGGGCTTAGCTTCGGTGCATATGTTGCTCGCTTCTGACGCTTCTTGTACCCCAATGCAAAACTTCGAGTTACCTAAGGAGTGGATGCAGTTAGCAAAATGCAGGATGTCCAGGGTTTCCGGTCCCACGTCTCTCGTGTCCGCCACAGGTCTCAGCTTTGCTGTGGATATGGGTCGGAGTCAGAGAAGTCTGGAAGTCCAGTTCCTGTGTCGCTGAGTCTTCGGGTACAGGCGGGAGCATTGACAAAGCAGACCGGCAAGTTACTGATGGTGCCTGTTTGCACAGGGTGGTCACTACTTGACCACACGGGAGATGTCTTCAGTCTTCTAGTCGAAATAGAACATTGAAGGTCCAAGAGTTCTGTATCAAAGTTTTGTTCCAGGATAATCTAAAGTCCTGGGGACACAGCTCCTATACTTATACTGAGTTAAGGGGCTGGATTACCTGCTAGGTCCCTCATATGGGTGGACATGGGACGGGGTGGTTACACCCCTTTCCCTTTGTCCAGTTTCGTACCAGAGCGGGGCTGGAGTGCCCCAGCAACTGGTTTGAACCGGGCTATGCATGGAGCACCTTGTGTGCCCCAGGCAGTGTCTCAAAAAGCATCTACTGATGCAGCCCTCCCTGTCCCAATACACATCTGCCTGTCTGGGGAGGTGCTGGTACCTCCCTGGACAGGAAACCTATTGTCCAGGCCTCCCCTGCCGGAGTTTCGTCCAGCAGCAGGAGGTCAGACTTGTGTCTGTGGCAGCAGCAGCCATTTTGTGATGCTGGGGCTCTGTTTAACTTTAACCGGGTAAAGCAGTAACTACATGTCTTCTCCCTCTAGAAGGGTGGAATGCTACCTCCGCCACCAGAATTGATGGGGGGGGGGGGGGTAGTTTTCCAAAGTGTTTGACACCTTACACAACATGTTTTGATGAAGCCAAACCAAAGTTAGCTTTAACCGCGAGGATTATAATGCACTTAAGAGTATAAGGTATGGCTATATCATAGAACAGCTTTAAGGAGATGGTTTCGAAAGCTGCAGAGGGGCTCAGCTCATGCTAGGGCACCCTCTCACATAAAACCAAGCACTCTGCCTCCAGGATTGTCGAGGCCTACCATAGGGGTGACTTATAGGTGCATATGTGTCTATATATATGGGTAGATATAGGTATAATAATAATAATCCTCATTTGTATAGCGCACAATCACCCGTTAGGGTCTCTAGGCGCTGGGGGCCGTCGGGAAGATTAAGCAAGCTATTGCCCAGAGTCGCATGGTGCTGGGCTAACCTGCCGCCGGAGCCGGGGATCGAACCGTGATCCCCAGATTCCAGCCTCAGTCGCCCTGGCCGCGGCGCCACACCTCACACCTCTCCCTATATCTCTATATCTAAGTAAGGGGTGATTACACCACCTTACCCAAGCTGAGTGATCAGCCTGTGGTGCCAATTTGGATGGCCAGCAAGGGGTGGCATAATACATGCTGCAGCCCCTGGTAGGTCTTGGATGCACCTATGCTCTGGGTACCTATGGTACACTATACAGGGGCTTACAAAGGTGACCCAATACCCATTCAGGTATGTACCTAAAGTACATGGCATCAATTTATAGAGAGAACAGCTGGGCTGTGGGTCTGATTAGCAGGCCCACAACAACACTAAAGTCGAAAAACCAGAAAATCACAGCAAAAAGTGGGGGTGACCATAGGAAGCAGACCCTACTCTTCTACAGTTTGGACGAATAGCTCCAACCCTGCATTGGACAGAAGCACCCCATTCACAAGATACAAATCCAATTTCGATGTCTGTATCAAGGTATGCCTAATGGACCTTATTGAAGAAACCATTTACAGCTTTGCCATCTCCCGATTTAAACTCCTCACAGACTTGTTCACCGCGCTTGGTGGCGCCTTGTCCCCCTCAAACTTATTGCCGGATCACCTGTAACCAAAATATGGTGGTACCAGACAGGGAGCTCCTTACCCTTGATGGTGTAGAAAAGAGTTCCTCCTTTACCTCCCTCCTGCCCACCGGAATCATGTTATTGCCGCCTGCATGAATCACCAGCACGTCCGGAATGGGCATGCACCGGGATACTTGATTGTAGGAGACTCCTGGTAATAAAGTATGCAGGTCTACTCCCCCCTTTGTTATTTTTGGTCACTTTATGAAGAGAATTATCTAGCTACAAAGCGAAGTATCTCAATAACTGTGTTTGCTAAGTAACTGTCACCTAGCAGGACAGCACTTTCTCCTGCCAGCTTAAATCCTTAATCCGAAATGCAATTAGTGCTGAAACCACCCACCGGGATAGCTGCACGTGCTCCAGTCACCCGCATTGTGGTTACACTCCTACTCCATTCAATGGCATGCTACCCCCACTCCATGTAGTCCGGTCTGGCTTTTACTCCAACACCATGGTATAACCCATGGCACGATACGAACAACCCGATAAACTGTTACCACAAGGACCTGGACTCCCCCCATGTGTGCTGGCACTGATTAGTGGGCCATCCTTGAGTTACTGCCAGTTGCCGTCCGGATACCAAGTTACTGCCAAGTCAGTGCAGTGCACGACTCACCAGCATATATAAAGGAAAAGAAAACAAGCAGTCAGTGTTTGGTGGTCTCCACTTTAATGGCGCACTCCTGTATGGAGTGTAAGGTTCATCTTATTAAAACCATAAGCTGTTTCCTGATACAACCACTGTAGTTCCCGTGTTCTCTGAAGCTGCTTGCTGGACTTGGCCCATTTTCCCAAAATTTTTCGCTTTTCACCCCCCGGTTTTAGGATGTCTCCCCCATGGTAGAAAACGGTATGGGCCATGTGTGGTGTGAGATGCCATGTTTAATGTGACGCAATGGTGTGTGCAGTTGTTAACCCCCATTGTAAAAATGTACCCTGGTAACATGCTGCATTTAAAATGGATGCCATGGTTGTGTGTGGTGCCACATGACTGCAGTAGGTTAGCAGTCTAGATGTTTGGTACCCAGCCATCCCAGCTTTTGGAGCAAAAGCCTGGCACCCAGGGTGCTCTACTCCTCCCCCTGAGCCAGTTAGAACCAGTTACCCAGAGGCTTCTAGAAGCTTCTGGCACTGTCTGGGAGGTGGGGTGAGGGGTGCATAAATAAGGGGGCTGTGCCCCCATGTGCTCAGACAAAGCAGGGACATGAACGTGAGGGGACCTGCTGCCAGGGGGTACCGCCACCTGGGCCTGTGTGCTGGACCCTGCACCCAACTAACACCCCTCTGCTGTCCACAGGGATAGTGGAAGCCCCACTGCAGGAGTACAGGCTGCTGTACAGGAGGAGTGCCACGCTACAGTGAAGGATGGTGAAAGCCTTCTGCCCTGTCCTGATGAGTACCCACTGACTGCTGACGTTGCCTTGTAGTGCCTGTTGCTCTGCTGACTAGCACCTGAGGGAGAGAGCGCTATATTGGATTGGCCTGTGCCCTTCTGCCTGCTCCCTAGCACCTCGGGAGGACTATCTGTCATTGCCCATGTAGAGGAGCGCTGCATCTGTGCTGGCCAGAAGAAGAGGACCGTGGGCACCTTTCCCTACATGGCGAGGAGGTGAGGAGCTGAGGCCTAAGCACTGTATTCAGAGGACTGTGCCCCCAAAGCGCTGTGCTACAGTAGCGCTGCTTGGCTCAAAGGAACTGTCTGATGGTGAAGCACTGCAGGAGCCTACCCCGTGTCATTGCTGCCTCTGAACACTTTGAAAGCGCCGCGGGAGCCTACCCCGCGATTTGGCGCGCTTTTGGCCAATTGATGCTGGCAGGTGCCTACACCGCCTTACCGCTGCCTGTGGCCAACTTTAAACAGTGGGAGCCTGCCCCTTGTTTCTGCCGCAGGAGTACTTGATTTGGGACCACGGGTGCCCACCCCACACGGGCACCGAGGGAAGAATCACTGCGCCGGCCCGGGAGGCTCTGTAGTCCTGCGCGGGCTACCCCTTGACATCAGGGGAGACGCACTGGGATTGGCGCCGGCGAGAGCGCCCACAGGAAGTCCCGCCCGTCTGGGCGGAAGTGGGAAGAGGCCGACTGAAGCCCCGGGTCCCCTGAGGGAACCCGGGTGAAGCCGGGAGAAGTGGGGGGGCGGTCGGGGCTCCAAGGAGGGAAGGAGAGCCCCTGAGACACGACCCACTGTGAAGTGAGGACCGTGCTAGGCTCTGGTAGCACGAGAGAGGCATTGCCCTGCAACAGGGGCGCCAGCCGCGTCATCGGCCAGGCCCCCATGAAAGTCGCGCACTGATTGGCTGCCAGGAAGGGAGGCAGCCGGAAGACCCTGGAGCAGAGAAAACTGCGAGGGAGTAAACCTCCCGGGTCCCAGCCCCGAGCGCAAGAAGAGGTGAGCTGACCAGGGAAGAGGTGGCCCCTGCCGGCGCTGAAGCGAGAACTTTGCCTGCCCCCGACATTGACCCAGTGAGTTGTGTGGGTCTGGGGGCCTAGGCAGCGAGAACCTCCCCCCAGAGAGCAGCAGGGGTCCCTAGGTCCCCGATACTTTTGCCGACTCGGCCCCACATGCGGAGAACGGTCTGGTACATACTCCCCTGTGGAGAGGCCCTCCAGACCGGTGGGGAATATTTACCCCTGAAAAAGCCCTAGGACCTGTTGCCTGTACTGAAGAGTTGCTGTATAGCTGGTTGTATGATACCTAGGGAGGACCCGCCAGATTTATACAAAGGTGTTGGTGCTTACCCTGATGTGCACACTGAGGAGTGTAGGCCTAATGTCCTGTTGCCCCAGGTTAATGCCCCATGTTGAGCGTGTTTCCTGCTGTTAGGCTTCATCCGAGATGCTCCAGGGGTTTTTGCTAATGAGGAGACCAATGCTCATGTGATGCCTAATTTTCCGATGCTAAAAAGGTTATAGGCCAGTGTCACCCAGGCAGTGTTGTTTCTGTCCCATGCTACACAGGATCTTATGCCCTACTAAGTTGATTTAGACTGTCGTAGTATGCCCCCATGTGAAATGTGGTCATGCTGATATAGGTTTTACGCATAATGTTTTCCCCATTTCAATATGGTTTTGCCTACAGTGATGATTATGCATGATGTGACTTATGCCTAGGGGGGGGGGGCGGAGCCCTATACTTATGTGCCTGATGTTTTCCATGCTAAAGTTATGCCTCTATGTTCTCATGCTTGTGCTGATGAGGTATAGTGAGTTTATATGCCTACGGGATAGCTTATTCTTTGATTGATGCTCTCAGCTTTAAGACTTGGCGCGCCTCTCGCTGCTACCATTGCGCATACACAATGAGTATTGGTGTGGGTGAAACTAGGAAAAGACGCAACCCCTGACCTTCATAAGCCTCCTAATAAATGATGGGATTGCGCTCAAATCCCTTCCGCTCTTGCCCATACTTCCTATTGAATGCAGTGATTGAAGCCCACATTCCTTTCCCCATTCGTGACAGTGCGCTGTGAACTTCTAGCGCTGCAAACCCCTCCCTTTCCTTTACCAAAGAGTGGGCGTGCAGCTCTTTCCCTGCTCGCAATGTCATTATCTGCATCCTTGATCATAAATAAAAGATGGGCGCTTTGTGCCTTCGGTATTTCAAAACTCTTTGCTTTTGCGACGGGGCTCGCCGCGCTATAGTGCAGCGCCCCACTCTCTTCTTGCTAATGAGCGGCCGCGTCTCTCGACTCCCTGCAGCTAAGAAGCCCAGCTCCCTTTTCCAAACGCTGATTCGAAATCAGACGCCTTATCCCTGAGGCTACGAGATCTTCTGTCCAAACTCATCTAGATTACATCGATAACAGAACGTGCACTTTAATGAGCTCTCAGCCTTAAAGACTTGGGGCGCCTCGCGCCAATAACGCTGCACACACGCAATGAGTATTGGAGTGGGTGAAACTATGAAAATACACAACCCCTGACTTTCACAGGCCTCCTAATAAATGATGGGATTGCCCTTGAATCCCTTCCGCTCTTGCCCACACTTCCTATTGAATAAAGTGATTGAAGCCCACATCCCTTTCCCCATTTGTGAGGATGCGCTGTGGACTTCTGGCTCTGCGAGCCCCTCCCTTTCCTTCAGCAAAGAGCGGGCATGCTGTGCCTTCCCCCCTCGCAATGTCTAACGACTACGCCGTGAGGCACCTCACCTGGGTAAACCAGCTGCTCAACTCGTTTACGGCTGCACCCGCTGGGCACCCGAGGCGAGAGGACAAAGAGGGCTTCTCCCTCATGTCCTGTGTTTTTATCGCTTTCTGGAGGAGGGGTCGCCTGCGCACTTTAATGACGTGCTAGGTGCCTCTCTAAACCCTCACATTTCCTTGCGACCCCTCCCTCTCCCCTTGACCAGCTGTATGCTGACCCGAATTGCCTCTAACACAAAAATGCCACTAAAGGTACCCCGCCCCTAGACGTGGAGGGTGGCTCTCAATTGTAGTGTCCATTCTTTGCTTGAAACAAAGGCCCAGAATTACTAAACTTTCACGCAGCACAGCATGTAGTGTAGTTCCTATTTCCCTGATAGGCTCTGCGCATTTGAATAATATACACTATAGTTTTTACATAGGACTGAGGTCAGTATGTCTCTCTCGAGTACATTAAACTTAATTACTTGTGTGTGCCAGCTAACTCAGAGTTCACTAGAAACTTTCTCGAATGAACAAGAAGGGATTCGTTTCTGACAACAGCATTAACATGACATCTTTGTTTCCCTTAGAGTCGGAACAATACCTTCAGAGTTGTAGAAACAATAGATAACCATTTTACTCAGTCAATCAGGCATGCTTCGTTTCTACACAGTTGCACAGTAATAGATTGACGGGCGTTTCAATAAAAAGGGTTTATTGAACAGTCTTATTTCTCATGCAAGTGATATGAACTGCTACAATCGTAAGACAGAATGCAAAGTATAAAATGTATAGCGTTAGCAGCAAGATGAAATAAAACTGTAATAGCATAACTTGTAGCTATGACATATATTCATTAAAATACAAACATAAACAACACAGGCTAAAATGCTCAACTGGTGCTTCTAAAATAAACCTACCTCAGTGTACCTAACCTAAGTCTAGTACGAGTGAAGAAGTAGGTGCTGTCTTAGTCTGGTTTAGTTATACCAAGAGTTACCAAAAGTTTCTTTAGGTTCTAATCAGCTCCATACCTTAGAATGAGAGAGGTTGGTATCTCTTTTCCAGGACTTGATCTCTAACACCCCGCAAGGGGAGTCAGAAAATCTGGAGCTGGATTCTCTGCAAGGAGGATGACAGCGTCTGGTCAGTTGCTGTGGCAAACCGCTTCGTGCAAGTAGGTAGCCGAAGCGCACCTTGCCTTGCCATAGCAAGTGAAGGTATATTTATACCTTGAAGGTGTTTAGGAATGCCAGTATTGACATAATAGTTGGGCATAAGAATGTCATGAATTAACCCCTACGAAATAGATGTTCATGAATAAGAAATGAGTTCTTGGAGAAATCAGTATCCAGGCAAGGGGAAGTCTTAAAGGCTGAAGAGTCTGGTTTTCCAAGAACTCGTTGTGACGTAGATGAACGGATGTAAGTAGCCATGCCTGTATTTGGTTAGCATGGACAATGCCTAAATAAGGGTTGGATTTCTATGCCTAAATAAGGGCAATGTGAATTGTATCTATATAAGGACATGAATCTGATATTTCATACAGAATCTAAATCGATACACAACACCAACTCCACTTTAGTATGTATGAGGTTACTAAATCCGAAACATGTTAAACATATCTAAAATATATCTACACATGAAGTGCTAAAAAATGCGCAAAAATACATAGTAAAATGCAGTAGAAAGTGTTGTAAGCATAAAAAATGTGTTGGTGCTGTACAAATTAAAGCAATGTTTCATTCTAAGCATATGTTGACATTTGAAATGCAAATCGAATGAATCATGAAAATATATGAAATGGCTCGTAAATACAGACGAAAAAAGGCCAAAACAATTTCATTTCAGATCACATAATCATGTGGAATCAAAACGCTATAAATATCAGAAACAGGTTGCCGATTGGCCGTAAGGGATCATTTTGCCAGTTTAAAAAGAAATTTCCTTTTGAACTTTCTTTAATACACTCACTGCTGTTTGTGCGAGGGTCATATGCCTTATTGACATTATCTTAAAAGTTTCATGCGTACATAAATGTGTTATTTTAAACTTTTACATAGGTTTATCCTATTAATGTATTGTGACTGATTTTATTGTTAAAATGTATGTATGCAACGGTTTTAATTAACTACACTGTTTCATACGTCTTTATTTTGATTTTTACATCATAAAAGACAGTCTACATAAAAGGAATACAACCAGATCATATATACATAAAATTTAGAAACACCATATTTCTTCCAAAACAGTTCATCATTTTAAGACAAGAATTAAACAATAATTTTAAAGACGCAATATGAAAATAGTACCCATTTTTTAAATGTATAATCAAAGTACATGAAGGTGTCTAGCTCTGATAACCCAGGCCCACCCTAGGTACTTTGCTACTCCTATAACCACAATCTCTGAGGTGTTTGTTCTTAGAGCCCACAATGCCTCTACACTCCCTCCAATATTCATCTGACGGCAAATGGGCCTAATCCATTTATTCCTTGGGGCAGAGTAGGCCGGACAAGCAAAGAAGAAATGACCCACACTCTCCTTTTGGTCATTGCACCAGGGACAGTACTCAGTTGTATGACCATCCCATTTCTTGGAAAAGGATCTTACTGGCAAAGACCCAACACTAAACTGATGGTATAATTTTTTGTCCAGGCTCCTGGTAATAACATCCCAGTAGTTCTCAAGTAGGGGATCCAATTTGTGCACCAAGAATCGACCCGTTAGGGTGGCAGCATCTGACAGCGCAACAAATTGGTGTCTAACAGATGCCCAGAAGAGCATTTTAAATTCTTTTTTGGAGGGAAACGCAGTAGACCCCGTGTTAGCCCACAATTGGCTAAGTCCCATACTTTCCAAAGATTAATTCCACCTCCCGGAGCCATGGAATATTACCAGAATCCATGATTGATCTCACTTCCGCTAGTTCGTTAGCAAAGAGACTTAGCTCCGGCGACGTCCAAATCCGTCTCCACAATGCTACCAGCCGATACTGTGCCATCTCATTTATCGGCTTACAGCCCATATCCAACAAAAGGGGTTTAATTGGTGTGGATTGGGGTAATCCTACCAGTTTACGAAAAAAATTATTTTGGGCTCTTACCAAGGGGGTTAGGTCCATAAAACCCCACAGGTCGGCCCCATACAAAATTGCAGAGCTAATTTTTGCTTCAAAAATCTTTAGTGCAGGTAAAACCCTTTTAGTCAAAGACATTCTTTGCTCCTGGATTAAGCATCCCGTAAGGCGTACAGATCTTAAGTGGAGAGCGTCAACCTGTGGCTTCCAGCGTAGGCGGTAGTCTAGGGTCACTCCAAGATAGGTCATAACATCCACTTGTTCAAGGGCAACTCCATTCATGCTAACGTTGCTTTTAATGGGGCGATTTTTTGTTAAAACCATAAATTTGGTCTTGCTCACATTTATTTGCAGATCATTAAGTTTGCAAAAATCCTCAAATCTGTTAATCGCCTTTTGGAAACCACTACGTGTCTTAGAGAGGATTAATGTATCATCTGCAAAGATGAGCAATGGGAACTTAGTCCCGCCCAATGTGGGTGCATCAGTGGGAGTGTCTGCGAAAAACTTCACCACCTGGTTTATAAATAATAAGAAAAGGGTAGGTGCAAAAACGCACCCCTGGTGGACACCCCTCGTGACGGGAAAACTATCCGTCACCTGCCCCTGTCTCCCCCACCTCACCTTTGCAAAATTGCCCTCATGCAATCTTACCATAATTTCAAGGAGTTCGGACGGCAGTCCTAGCTTGCCTAGGACAGCCCACAATTTTGCCCTGGACACAAGATGGAAGGCGGACTTAAGGTCCACAAAGGCGACATAGATGGTCCCTCCGCCCAACAGCACCACCTTCCAGTATATCAGAACGAATCGGAAGACCTGGTCGATGGTGCTGGTGCCTGATCTGAAGCCAGCCTGTAACGGTGAGAGAATGCTCTCCATCTCCATCCACCCTTGAACTTTGGCAAGGACCATCCTGGCGACAATTTTCTGCAGGGAATCCATGAGACTTATAGGGCGATAGTTACCAGGAACCGATCGATCCCCCTTTTTAAAAATGGGGAGAATTTCCGCTCCTTTCCAAGACTCTGGGATCCTTGCCCCCTTGGCAATGGCATTAGCAACCTGAGTAATATAGGGAACCCAGAGTTGGGGGTCAGATTTAAATAAGTCTGCCGGGATGCAGTCCATCTCAGGAGCTTTCCCTGCTTGAAACAACCGGAGTGCAGACTCAGTGTCATCATTCGTAAACACCAAAGTATGACGGAGAGACGGAGGCGATGGGACCCAGATCACCGGGGCGTCGAGGAGTTCATATTCAGGGTCTTTAAACTGGGATGAGAAAAAGTCCACCCATGCTTCCGCAGAGACATGATTAACTGGGGTCTGCGAGTCAGGGTTTCTGCCCCATTTCACAACTTCCCAGAACTTAGTCTGGTTAGAGGAAAGGCTGGCCTCATAGAGGTCAGACCAATAACACTCATCCCACTCTCTCCTCGCCTCCCACTGAACCCTCTTGTACTTTTGCTGCGCCAGTTTGATATCAAGGGTTACCCTAGATTTGATAGCTTTTCTGAGCCCACTATATGCCTCCCTGCATTTTTTGTTATACCATTTCTTACTGGTGCCAATTATTTTCTCTTTCCCGTGCTTCGGATGTAGGGTAAGGAGAGCCTTCAGTTTATTGAAGCACTGCTCGTGTAGATCATTAATCTGGTGGACTGCTTCCATATTGGAAGGTAGATCATATATGGCACTCAAGGTTGATGAAACTTCCAGAGATATGCCATCTAACCTGGCGGGATCCACCACGACCCTGCACCATCTGACCCTCCTTCTATCGTTGGTTGAAACAGCCTCTGCAGTAACGCACGTAGGTGCAGGAGACCTGCCTAAGCCACCAGAAAGCTTCAAACTTAGAGACAACGGGTTATGGTCGCTCTCAGGACGAACCACAACTACCATGTCTTCCAGGAGGGACCAATACTCCATTTTTACCAGAATGTAATCAATTCTACTTTTACTAACCCCGTTATCAAAAGTAGGGTGACCAGTTTTGTCGGAAATCGTGCGACCATTGGCCGCTCTCAAACCCCGCTCTAGGCACAGCCCTAGCCAGTGCAGGGCAGCCTCAGAACCCTTGTTAATATGGTTCATTGTCAAATTCGGGATGTTCCACATAGCATCTTCCTCAGAACAAAAGTCCTCGCCCTCACTCTTCAGGGGTTCAAAGGTGCAATTTAGATCCCCGCTATAAGTATTAAATTATCTCTCCCAATCAATTCGAGGTAGGAGTCCAACTCATCTATAATAGCCGGGCTTTTCCCGCCGGGAAGGCCTCCAGCATATATATTAATAACAATAATATCCTGGTGATTTTCCTACATAACTTGATCCCCAGAATATCGGGATTATTCACTAGAATTTCCACCGGTCTGTAACTGATGGACTGCCTAACCCAAATTACTAAACCCCCTGACGCTCTACCCTTAGTACCCTTGATGGCTGGTTTATAAAAATTAAGAAAACCTGCTCGAAAGATTGGTTCAGGAGCCCAGCTCTCTTGGAATAATAAAATATCAAAAGAATCTACAAAATCTACCCAGTCATGTGAGCCTATTCGCCCTTTAAGCCCTGCAATGTTCCATGATGCTATTTTGAGTACCATATCCTAAAAGGAAGAGGCATCGCAATTCAAAGCCCTCGACTCTCGGCCTGAATCCCCACCGTCAATATACGGAAGACCAACCAGGGAGTTACCCTCTAAAACGCTCCCAGCAACCTCATCCATCTTTGAATGCCCTCCCTCCTTTCTGGCTAAACATGTTATACTAAGTAAATCCACTTCCCCATTTTCGAAGTTGCCAGAGTGACTCTCTCCGCCGGATACAGGACGGAGTCAATCAATGCCCTCCAAACCAGAGAGTGCTTCAAAGCGATTGAACAATTTTGGAATGAATGGGGTGTATGTGTTCCTGTCTATTGGAAATCTCCCATAAGTTCTTCTAGGCGTTAGGAGGTTGGCAAAGGGCACATTATTTCTTTTGAGGTAAAAATAACTGAGGCCCAATGACTGCACGTCCCCCATCCTCCCAAATCTAGCTTCCCTACGTATAAAGTCCACCGTCCAAGGATCCCTGAAATTTATAATGATGCAATCCCCATCCAGGTCCTTCGGGCAGTGTACCACCCAATTCACTCTTCTAACACTCAATATCTCCGGGGCAGAGGATGGTGGGAGGAGTCTGTTTTTGTTTAACCAGAAAACAACTTTGTTTCTGAAGTCCCCATAGGATTCAGGTATGTCTTCCCTAAGGGTTGAGACACCTGTTAGAACAATCGTATAAGGAGTAGCCTCAGGAGGTAAGTCGATATGAGGGGGGCCCTGTTTGTGAGCTTTCTGAACTAAGGCAATGGGGTTTTTGTCTTGTCTCCCCAAAGCTCTAGTACTTGGTTTGGTCAGAGAGGTCGATTTGGAACTACCCTTCGCAGGGTTCAAAACTTGGGCAATAGTAGAAGACTTGGTATTGTGCATTGTGTCAACTTTCAAGCTCCCACCCCTAGAGGTTACCCCAACAGGATTGATTATAACAGGCCGAATATTAGATTGTTTAACCGAAGCCTGGAGTGGCCGCTTAGTTATAACAGCGGCACCCGGGGGATTTGATATGCTAGTTGGAATAGAGGGTGTAACTTGAGCATTTACTAGCTTTTTTAATATGCGAGTATTATCATTAAGAAGATTCTCCAGTAAATCCAGTTTCGAGTTCATAAGTCTGGTTCGTTCTAGTAGGGGTAGCATAAGTGTTTTTACTAATAGTTCCATTTTACTTAAGAGGCAGTCATCTTTACTAGAACACTCAGGACTGGTAGCTAAATTCCTAAGTGATACTTGAGGTGGGGACAGAAAACTAGTTGTAACCAGTGAAGGCTGGGAGCTGGTAATTGTTTCTGGGGCAAGGATGGGCTGGGGTATACTATTTATTTTAGGAATTTTGGAAGTACCCCCCTTTTGTGGGCCCTTATTTCTCTTCCTCTTGCAGGGCATATTCCGTAGGGACTCTCGGGTAATAGAATCAAATTGGACAGGACTAGCAATTAACACACTTTCCCCACCCCTACTTCCAATAGAGACACTGGATTGTGAGCCACCATCAGTTGAGTTCAAAAACGATCCCTCCACCTCGGGATGAACATCTACCAACACAGGGTCCAAAATCTGGTTAGGAATCATAGTGGATGTTGCAAAGCGACCTATAGAGGAGCGCTTTCCCGTAACAATATCTAGCGATAGGCGTTTCTCGGCAAAGGCTATCTCCTTTTCCAAGATACCGGTCGCCCTCGTTATAAAGGCATCTAGGGGACCAGATACCACCCCACTACATGTCTGCAATTGCACTGATCTTTCTTTTCCCGAACGTAAGGGCATGATTCAGGATAACAAGGGAGGCCAATAGGTAATAAAGGGGGCCAAATGTGGCAACAATACCTCCCTGAGTAGACAGGATCAGCAAAACAAGGGGGGGGTGGCCCAACCCAACCTCGGCCGACCTCGGACGGCCACAGACGGCCCGCCCTTAGCCCGGGCTTAGCCCCGCACTTCGGCCCCGCGTGTCCCGCGGTAGCGTGATGTGCCAACCTCAAATAGAGAAAGGGGGAGGAGTCACGGGAAGAGGCGGCAGGTGCACGTGATGTTAGAGAGCACGCTGACCTGTGGACCTCGCAGTCCAGGACCCCCGAGACCAACAGCACTTCAATGGGCAGCAAGGGCAACGATAGTCCCAAAGTCAAGATGAGGCAAAGCTAGTTCAACTCCCTCAGTGGCGGCAAACTACGACTGCGAGCGGCTCCCGCGGAGTGGGGGCCGCGAGTCGTGTTTTAAAGGCAGCAGGCAGCAGGCTCAGCAGGGAGGAGTCACGGGAAGAGGCGGCAGGTGCGCGTGATGTTAGAGGCGCGCTGACCTGTGGGCCTCGCAGTCCCGGACCCCCGAGACCAACAGCACTTCAATGGGCAGCAAGGGCAACGATAGTCCCAAAGTCAAGATGAGGCAAAGCTAGTTCAACTCCCTCAGTGGCGGAAAACTACGACTGCGAGCGGCTCCCGCGGAGCGGGGGCCGCAAGTCGTGGTTTTAAAGGCAGCAGGCTCAGCAGGGAGGAGTCATGGGAAGAGGCGGCAGGTGCACGTGATGTTAGAGGCGCGCTGACCTGTGGGCCTCGCAGTCCCGGACCCCCCAGACCAACAGCACTTCAATGGGCAGCAAGGGCAACGATAGTCCCAAAGTCAAGATGAGGCAAAGCTAGTTCAACTCCCTCAGTGGCGGCAAACTACGACTGTGAGCGGCACTACACATAATAATAAAAACTTGAAACTTGAAACTCTCGTAGCTCAGCAGTAGCAATTTGAATCTGTGCGATCTTAATGAATGCCGTCATCAGGATTGGTAACCGCTGGGGACAACACAGAGCATGGGACACTTTATCTCTGTTAGAGTACGCTCTATGGTGCTTGGAGTGGCGTTGGTGATTTGGCTTGCCATATCGTAGAAGTAGGAGCAAAAATAGGATCCCTGCAACAAGTCCAAAAAGTAGTGGCAGTCTGCCAAACACAGAGTGCACGAAGTTTGGAAGTATTCCTAGGACAACTTGAAAAGGTGCTAACAGTCCTGAAAACACATTCTTAAATAGATGTACAATACCGCTCATATCTGACATCTTTAAGATATGTTCCAACATTTCTGAGAAATGTTTAGGGCAGTTTGTATTCGAAAGGGCATGTATCTTTGCAGAAGTCCTTGCGAATTGTAGATCATAGGTTACTTTGGCCAAGGTCAGTGGCACAGTTTTTTGTAAAAGAATGGCTTTCATTCTGCTTAGCGTATCAAATCGCATAGAACAGATGTTCAGTGAAGGACATAGAGGCGACTCCCTGGCTGTCTTGGTTTGTGGAAACAATACTTGCATACAGCAAGTGACCCTTGATGACACAGTTACTAGATATGGGATGCCTGGCAACATGCCACAGCAGCTGTGATCATTCAGCATAAGGTAACTTCCGTTAGAAATCAGTCCAAAATTTGGATTAATCACTGCAGCTGGTGAACCTTGCAGGTGATAGCATACCTTTGTAGTGGAACCATTGCAGGCCCCATGAAAATTAATACACTGACATAGGAGAGACCCGCTTAGTGCATTTTCACAGTTAGAACCGTGAAGAAACACTTCATGTCCCCCACTCCAACATCTGCTTGTGTATGGTAAATTCCAGGATGTCTTGATGTATTCTTTACTCAACCTTTCATATTTGCCTGCTGGTATGTGTTTTAGGCAATACTGAAAATGGAAAATTGTAACAGGCAGAGTAATCTTACCATGTATGATCCACTCAGTAGCTAGTTTTTCTGCCACTGTGATTGGTAATTTTTCCAGTTTTTCAATGCTCAGCACCGTATAGTCTGCTCACCTTTGTGCCAATTTGATTTGTTTATCAGTGAGATTGAATTCTGAAAACAGTGATGTAGTATTGATTAAACGCCAAGGCACATAGCCTGGAAGCAAGTTTTGTAGTGTCCAGCCTAATAGCATGATAGAACGTAACTGAGACTGACCATGTTGCAACATGACCAAGTCTCATTCCATGATGTCTATGGCAGAAGACACAATGCTGTCTAATGTATATATCCTGGACCACAGATTCGTTAAACTATTGTCTACTACAGAGAGAGATTTCTCTAAATTAAGACGATCAATTTCTCATATTCGTTCTGCAGTCTCTGCTTGGCTAATCTTCCATAATTCGTGATATGCAGCATATATACCGGCATATGTGAAACGTTTTTTAAGCGGTTTTCTTGGTCCTAGCAAGACTTCCCTAAAGTCTGCGCCATCTTTGGGTAAAAATAAGTGTTGTTTTACATCCTCAAGTGTAGATTTCTGTAACCAATCAAGGCATAGTTTCCCAACACTCTATGTTGGTACTATCCCAGGATGCTGTCTTTGAACGTATCTTGGGTCTAGCCTATTGCTAGTGAAACCCTGTGTTTTGTTCATCAATCAAGCTTGACAGTTTTTGTGTCTGTGCAGCCATTTTTTCCATTCTGGATCTGATCTGATGCAAAATATTATGTACGTCAACCTCCCCTCGTGTAGTGCTATAACTAGTAGGTACATGTATGGTTGGTGTGTTCATGTCCTTGATCTTGGCTAACCCAAGGCAAGACGTTTGTTGGACAGTGTCATTCCAAAACATAATTTGCACAGGAATGATACAGGTTCTAAACAAAGCTTCTACCCCCTGCACTTGCCAAACTTTTGTACCTTAGACAGTTTTTGTCTCAATGTTGTCTCCAAAAGTCAAAACCCTGTCTAGACCTTTGGGCAATAAAGGCTGCAGAATAAATCTGTTTTGTATTTGTTAACATATTTTTCGTTCCTGTCTTGTTCACATTTTTAAAATAAAATGTTTCAGCATTTGATAAATTGAACCTTGAAAAATATGGAACTTTCATTGCAAATTTTTTGAGCTACCCTTTGGAGGTGTAGGACAATGTTCCCATTAGTTATATATATATATAAATTCACTGAAAAAACCATAGGTTAGAGACCATATATAGTTAGCTGGACATTTTATTGACATAAAACCAATGAAATTCCATATATAGTTAGTTGCACTAACTATATATCGCGCACCCGCAATCCACTGCTGATGATGTCACATATTACATCATTCATGACATGGTCAGTGACATCACTGATGACATCACTGATGACATCTCAAATGACATCACTGATGACATCACTGATGACATCTCAAATGACATCACTGATGACATCATCTAGTGTCTGTGTGTTTTTGTAAAGTTTAAATATGTTTTACATATTGAAGAATGAGTGGATGTATGGAAGACTGAGTGTGTGTGTGGCTGGCTGGGAGGTGTGTGACTCTGTGCATATCAATGTGTACTTGTATCAGTGATTGTATAAGAGAGTAAGTATGTGTTAGTATATGTGTGAAAAGTATGGTGTTCTGTGTTTAACTGTATAGATGAGGAAATCGAAGTGTGATTGATTCTTCACAGGACTGACTAGGTGTATGAGTGCATATGATAGTGTTGTAATAATGAGTGACTGTATGTATGAGTGATTGTATGGGTGAATGAGTGAATGTGTGTGTAGACGTAGGAATCAGTGAGTGCGTATGTAGTAACTGGTATTGGTGTGTCATGATGTCATCAGTGATGTCATTTGAGATGTCATCAGTGATGTCATTTGAGATGTCATCAGTGATGTCATCAGTGATGTCACTGAAGTATGGTGTTCTGTGTTTAACTGTATAGATGAGGAAATGGAAGTGTGATTGATTCTTTACAGGACTGACTAGGTGTGTGAGTAACTCCATGGATGAGTGGCAGTGTGTGAGTGTCTGCATAGGTGTATGAGTGCATATGATAGTGTTGTAATAATGAGTGACTGTATGTATGAGTGATTGTATGGGTGAATGAGTGAATGTGTGTGTAGACGTAGGAATCAGTGAGTGCGTATGTAGTAACTGGTATTGGTGTGTCATGATGTCATCAGTGATGTCATTTGAGATGTCATCAGTGATGTCATCAGTGATGTCATTTGAGATGTCATCAGTGATGTCATCAGTGATGTCACTGACCATGTCATGAATGATGTAATATGTGACATCATCAGCAGTGGATTGCGGGTGCGCGATATATAGTTAGTGCAACTAACTATATATGGAATTTCATTGGTTTTATGTCAATAAAATGTCAGCTAACTATATATGGTCTCTAACCTATGGTTTTTTCAGTGAATTTTCAAGGTTTTGTAAATGCAAATTCCTAACTATATATGGTCTATAACCTATGGTTTTTTCAGTGAATTTCATTGGTTTTTTAAAAGCTAATATCTATAGCTGTAAAATATATTCTTTATTACGTGACGTATCACGTAGCCACGTGAGACGCCTCATGACGCGTCGCATAACGGTGACGTATCGGCTCTACAGCGCAAACAAAACCCGTAACGTAAGCGTGCCGGAGCACGCTTACAGATATATATATATTTTTTTAACCTTAATTAGACAAAATCCACACGTGCACATATCTTGAGGCCTTGCAAAGGCACATCAAACAAACAGTCCCTACAATTTTGCCAAGTTTGCTGGAAATCTATTCCCTTAATTTTTTTTTTACTGTTTCTCTTGGTTTTCCCCTTGTTACGCTTACCGGGACGCTACCCGGTACGCGAACCGGACGCTCCAAAAACACAAGATGGCGGACTCCCGTTACGCTGCCGGTTAGCTGCCCGGTTCGCGTACCGGGAAGCGCCTCTACCGTGAAAAATCGCGGGGGACTTTAATATCCCCCTCATCAATCCTAGGGGGTCAGGAGGGGTTTACCTTGCCCCCTTTCCTTCATTTCCCCCTTCTTTTTTCACCACATCTTGTCTCTCGAACCTACCGAGAGACAAGATGGCGGCCGCTCCGGACTGTTTACAATGTTGACAGCTACGCTGCCGGTTAGCTGCCCGGTTAGCTGCCCGGTGAGCTGCCCGGTGAGCTGCCCGGTTCGCGTACCGGGACGCGCCTCTACGGCACTTTAATATCCCCCTCATCAATCCTAGGGGGTCAGGAGTGGTCTACCTTGCCCCCTTTCCTTCATTTCCCCCTTCGTTTTTCACCACATCTTGTCTCTCGATCGTACCGAGAGACAAGATGGCGGCCGCTCCGGACTGTTTAGAATGTTGACAGACACCGGAGAGCCAATCAGCTTCGCTTTGCGAAGTTCCGTTACGCGTCAGGCACGCGAACCGGGGCGCTAACCGGAGCGCTGTCACAGATATATATATTTTTTTAAACGTTAATTTCTCAAAATCCACTGGAGCACATATATTGAGACATAGCAAAGGCACGTCGGGCAAACTATATCTACAATTTTGCCAAGTTTCATGTAAATCTATTCAGCCGTTCGAGCTAAAAGTGAGTCCAACCGCCCTATGGAAAAATGAAAGGGAAAAACGCGTTTTGGGACCCCCTTTTTTCTCTGCCCCCCCTTGACGAAACCCCCCCAAATTTTTAGGGGCTGCTCAGAAACAAAATGTGCCATTTTCCTGAAATTTTCAGCCAATTCCGTCCACAAACGCCAAAGTTATTAGACATAGAATTTTCAGAAATCCCATAGAGAAAAAATCCTAACTATATATACCCACTGGCTATCGCCAGTAGGTAATATACATATATAAACATATATAATCTGCATATCTATATAAATATAAATGCATGCATACATATACATATATGCATACATATGCATGTTATTTACATGAAAGTTTTAAAAACACTAATAAAAGCAAAGCTAAAAAGCCACCTCATTACAAACAGAATGGCTTTAACGTAAACGAGGGCGAGATCTATTGCATTTTCAATGCTTGTTTACTTTGGTTCTATCAAGAAGGCATTCAGATGTGTCACATATTTGCCATAAATTCTGAATGTTAGCACTGTAGTTGCTCATTAGATCACTGTAGTAAAGCTAGTGCTCACCAGGGAAGTCTGCTGCTAATCATGGTTTGCAGCCATTTTCCCGCATTTTTTATCCCGCAGACTTTCAGTCCGCATACCATTATCCCGCAAGGTCATTGACCTCGCATACCGTTATCCCGCATTTTTTCAAAACGCATGTGCATTTATCGCGCATGCCTTTACAAAGAATTACGTTTTAAAGGCATGTATGGTAAATGCATTTGCGTTGTGAAAACCACGATGACGAGAGAGGTAAGTGGGTTTGTGTTAATTTTTTCGTGGGTTAGTGATTGTGTAGTGTAGTGTAGTGTTGTGTAGTGTAGTGTTGTGTTAGTGTAGTGTAGAGTTGTGGTGGTTGTTTAGTGTAGGGTCATGCTGGGGGTAGTGTTTTAGGGTTTAGGGTTGTGTTGTAGTGTTTGCGTAGTGTAGGGTCATGCTGGGGGTAGTGTTTTAGGGTTTAGGGTAGTGTTGTAGTGTTTGCGTAGTGTAGGGTCATGCTGGGGGTAGTGTTTTAGGGTTTAGGGTTGTGTTGTAGTGTTTGCGTAGTGTAGGGTCATGCTGGGGCTAGTGTTTTAGGGTTTAGGGTAGTGTTGTAGTGTTTGCGTAGTGTAGGGTCATGCTGGGCGTAGGGTTTTAGGGTTTTGGGTAGTGTTGTAGTGGTTGCGTAGTGTAGGGTCATGCTGGGGGTAGTGTTTTAGGGTTTTGGGTAGTGTTGTAGTGTTTGCGTAGTGTAGGGTCATGCTGGGGTGTAGTGTTTTAGGGTTTTGGGTAGTGTTGTAGTGTTTGCGTAGTGTAGGGTCATGCTGGGGTGTAGTGTTTTAGGGTTTTGGGTAGTGTTGTAGTGTTTGCGTAGTGTAGGGTCATGCTGGGGGTAGTGTTTTAGGGTTTTGGGTAGTGTTGTAGTGTTTGCGTAGTGTAGGGTCATGCTGGGGGGTAGTGTTTTAGGGTTTTGGGTAGTGTTGTAGTGTTTGCGTAGTGTAGGGTCATGCTGGGGGTAGTGTTTTAGGGTTTTGGGTAGTGTTGTAGTGTTTGCGTAGTGTAGGGTCATGCTGGGGGTAGTGTTTTAGGGTTTTGGGTAGTGTTGTAGTGTTTGCGTAGTGTAGGGTCATGCTGGGGGTAGTGTTTTAGGGTTTAGGGTAGTGTTGTAGTGTTTGCGTAGTGTAGGGTCATGCTGGGGGTAGTGTTTTAGGGTTTAGGGTAGTGTTGTAGTGTTTGCGTAGTGTAGGGTCATGCTGGGGGTAGTGTTTTAGGGTTTAGGGTAGTGTTGTAGTGTTTGCGTAGTGTAGGGTCAGGCTGGGGGTAGTGTTTTAGTGTTTAGGGTAGTGTTGTAGTGTTTGTGTATTGTAGGGACATGCTGGGGGTAGTGTTTTAGGGTTTAGGGTAGTGTTGTAGTGTTTGCGTAGTGTAGGGTCATGCTGGGGTGTAGTGTTTTAGGGTTTTGGGTAGTGTTGTAGTGTTTGCGTAGTGTAGGGTCATGCTGGGGGTAGTGTTTTAGGGTTTAGGGTAGTGTTGTAGTGTTTGCGTAGTGTAGGGTCATGCTGGGGTGTAGTGTCTTAGGGTTTTGGGTAGTGTTGTAGTGTTTGCGTAGTGTAGGGTCATGCTGGGGGTAGTGTTTTAGGGTTTAGGGTAGTGTTGTAGTGTTTGCGTAGTGTAGGGTCATGCTGGGGGTAGTGTTTTAGGGTTTAGGGTTGTGTTGTAGTGTTTGCGTAGTGTAGGGTCATGCTGGGGGTAGTGTTTTAGGGTTTAGGGTTGTGTTGTAGTGTTTGTGTAGTGTAGGGTCATGCTGGGGGTAGTGTTTTAGGGTTTAGGGTAGTGTTGTAGTGTTTGCGTAGTGTAGGGTCATGCTGGGGTGTAGTGTTTTAGGGTTTTGGGTAGTGTTGTAGTGTTTGCGTAGTGTAGGGTCATGCTGGGGGTAGTGTTTTAGGGTTTAGGGTAGTGTTGTAGTGTTTGTGTAGTGTAGGGTCATGCTGGGGGTAGTGTTTTAGGGTTTTGGGTAGTGTTGTAGTGTTTGCGTAGTGTAGGGTCATGCTGGGGGTAGTGTTTTAGGGTTTAGGGTAGTGTTGTAGTGTTTGCGTAGTGTAGGGTCATGCTGGGGGTAGTGTTTTAGGGTTTAGGGTAGTGTTGTAGTGTTTGCGTAGTGTAGGGTCATGCTGGGGGTAGTGTTTTAGGGTTTAGGGTAGTGTTGTACTGTTTGTGTAGTGTAGGGTCATGCTGGGGGTAGTGTTTTAGGGTTTAGGGTAGTTTAGTTGTTTAGTGTATGCTAAAGGCATATTTGTTCTAAAAGTTTTCGTTATTTTAATTTGCGGCCTAATAGTACATGCGGGATTTTTTTTGCGGACTGATGGTATGCGGGATTTCGTCATATATTCGCTAATCATACTTTCTATGGCAAAATGAACCCCCTCATTTTATTCCTTTTTAAATTAAATGTTTTAAGAGTTACCACTTTATTCCAATCAAGATGGCTTCAGGTGTGCCATACCTTTGTAATAAGTAGGACTGTTAGCACTCTAGTTGTTCTTTAGAACACTCTGGGACATTCTCTCATTGGGCTATAGTTGGGCTACATCTGGCTGATATTTGGGCTACATTTGTTTTTTTTTGTCTATGGTGGCCATCTTTGGGCTACATTGGGCTACATTGGGCTACATTGGGCTACATTTGGGCTCCAACATATATATAGCCCAATGTAGCCCAATATATATTTTTCAAAGTTAATTTTCGTAAAAACCACTGGAGCCTATATCTTGAGACATAGCAAAGGCACATCGGGCTACCAGTCCCTACAATTTTGCCAAGTTTGGTGTAAATCTATTAAGCCGTTCAGGCTAAAAGTGAGGCCAACCGCCCTATGGAAAATTGCATGGGAAAAACAAGTTTTGGGACCCCCCTTTTTTCTCGGCCCCCCCTTGACGAAACCCCCCCAAATTTTCAGGGGCTGCTCAGAAACAAAATGTTCAATTTTCCTGAAAATTTCAGCCAATTCTGTCCTCAAACGCCAAAGTTATTCGACAAAGAATTTTCAAAAATCCCATAGGAAAAAAATCCTAACTATATATACCTACTGGCTATCGCCAGTAGGTAATATATATATATATATATAAGGGTTTAGAAAATGCACGAAGTGCAAAGCCTGTAAACAGGGTATAAACATGAAAGAGGTCATAGTGCCATTCAGGAAGAAACCCTATATCATCAGGGGTGGATACTCGTGCAAGACCGAGTATGCCGTATATGTTCTGATCTGTAGTTGTGGTAAGCGCTACGTTGGAAGCACAATCCATCAAGCTCACATCAGGATTCTCCAACATCTGCGCGCCATCACTAATAATGACCCAACTTATCCAGTGGCCAGGCACATCAATACACAACATGAAGGGAATATCAAACATATCTCCTATTATGTGATAGACAGTGTCCCCAAGAACCCTAGAGGAGGGAATCGTAGACTGGCTTTAAGACGTCTTGAATCAAGATACATTATCTTGTTAAACTCATAAATTCCTAATGGTCTTAACTCGGACGAAGCCTTAACAGTACATTTATAATCCAGTGATAGGCGTCTCCTACTTAATATTTCATTCCATGTATAACTCTGCACACATATATTTGTAATGAATTTTGTTTGATTAATGTTATTATTTGAATTTTTATGATGCTTAGTCAATAACAGTATGCCATGAATACTTGTAAGAGACAATGCTTACTGCCATGTAAACTTCATAGAGTGTAACAACGCCAATTCAGCGTTCTTACATATACGCCTATGGTTCACTTACTCCACTGGGAGACGACGTGTGTCTGTGTATAAGTGAAGTAATATTATAATATAGATGATTCTATAAAGGGAGAGCCTGTATTATTTATGAGACCGTAACAAACAAAAGTTAAAGGTAAAGCCTTATCTCCATAGAAAATGTTGAATAGGCTAGCCACCTTGAGCAATCTATGAAAATGTCTAGATGACAGGTTTAAAAGACTCGCCAATACAGGAGCGGTATAGCATTACTATTTATTTATTTTTTATTTTTTATTTTTTTTTATTTTGTCCTCATTTGCCCCTCCTCACCCTTCTCTCTTACGGTTGCGCCACAGGGTGTTTTCATCTCATATAATAGGAAATTCTTTTACCCTTTTGGGAGGGAGTACACTCCCTTACCTAACCTTCGTAGAGCAAAATTTCCACCGAGATTTCAGAGAGGCTTAATCATGGGACTTACTGACACCCTTGCCTTAAATTTTCACCTATACCCTTCACCCATAGTGATTTAAAAAGAGAGTCCAAAATTTGTATCTTTTCTCCTGCCGACCACTCATATCCAACTTTGCACCGCCCTCATAGCCCTAATCCAAGCTAAGCATGTCGGGGAATCAGCAGAGACCCATAGCTTACATATTTCCCTTCGGGCCAACAGAATAGCATAGAATACCAACTTAACTTTATCGTCCACATCCCTGATTTGAATATCTAGCCTACCAGTAATGACAAGTTCAGGGCTTACCTCAAAATCCTGGGCCAGTACCTTGGACAAGCATATACTCACATCTCCCCAGAAGCCTTTTATCGCCGGGCATGTGACAAACATGTGCATATCATCCTCATTTGGGCTGGTGCATTTAGGACATCTCACCGACTCACCGTTTTTGAATTTAGCCAGCTTCTTTGGCGACCAATACGCCCTGTGGAGAGTGAACAAGTGGTTCCTTCTTAAATTCGCAGGTTTTACCACCTTATAAAGAATCAACATAGTTACTTGCCAGTAGTCTTCTGTAGCGATCCTTGGCAAGCACTCTCCCCACAGGTGGTCCGGCAGTGTGAATGGTCCGTCCTCCATCTCAATAATTGCCCAGTACCAGCTCGCCACTTCTTTCTTTATCGGGGCCTCTTCAGCCAGCTTCTCCTCGAATTCATTGTATACCCCTATTAGATTGTCTTTCCCCACCGCCCAGCTTTGTATCTGGAGGTATTTAAATTTCGAAAAGTGGTGCCCCCATTTTTGTTCGCAATATGACCACGGCAATAAACTCCGATCCAAAAAGAGATCCCCCCAGCGCTGAGGACCCTCTACTCTTAACCCTCTTGCCAACGCATCTTTTGTCCAACTTGGAGCACCTGGTGACTCCCAGATCGGTGCTCTTGCACTGAAGTATGGTATTTTTGTGGCCCTTCTGATTCTATACCAGAGCATTGCCAAATCCTTCAAAATTTTCAATCTCACTTTTTTGAAGTATTTTGGGTCCGAAAATTTGTACATAAACCCATCTTGTTTAATGCTCTCTGCTCTTAACATCACAGATAATAGTTCCCCGATCACCGAGCTTTCAGGAGTTCCCAAAAGCATTCTGCAGTTTTTAAGCCCAAAGGCCCAAGCATATATCTGAAAATCCGGTGCAGCTAAACCTCCTTTCAAAAGTCTTCTCCTGATTTTCTTCCAGGACAAGCGTGATCCCTTGGCCGCCCAAATAAAAGACCCAATCTCACTCTGCAATCGTACAAAACCCTCTTTCTCAATCATAAGAGGTAACGTATCAAATAAGAAGGTTATCTTAGGCAGCACCATCATTTTTACAAGGTTAACCCGTCCATAAAGCGTTAGAGGCAGATGGACCCACCCCCTCAAGCCAGAGATATTTCCTTCCTGACTTTAGCAAAGTTAACCTTAGTGATATCCTTTATATCTTGAGTAATTTGGACACCTAAGTACCTTATTTCTTTTTTACAAACTAAACCCTCCGCTACCATATTCCAGGACATAATTTCTGTCTTATCAGCATTTAGCTGATATCCCGAAACTTCGCCAAATTTCTTCGTTAAAGAGCCTATGGTGTCCAATGTTTGATGTAAATTTGATGTTAGGATAACTATATCATCTGCATATAGCCCGATCTTTCTAACCCAACCCTGACATTCAAAAGGGGGTATCCCACCTGCCTCTCTGATTTTACAGGCTAAAGGCTCTATATACAGATCGAATAACAGGGGGGACAAGGGGCATCCCTGCCTTGTGCCTCTCATTACTTTTATTGACTTTGTTAGTACCCCGTTAACTAAGACTCTCGATGTAGGTGACTGATATATTCGGGCCAAAACCCCACCAAAGTTGACCCCCAATCTTAAATGTACTATCAAAGCCTTCAAAAACTCCCAGTTCACACGATCGAACGCCTTAGCGGCGTCGAGGGCGACCACAGCCAGAGGGAGGCTGTATGTACCTGCAAGGTCTATGCTTCCAATCAAAGAGAATATTAACTCCCTTAAATACCTGCCCTTAATGAATCCTCTCTGATCTTCGTGGATAAGGTGGGGGGCTATCCTAGCAAGCCTATCTGCCATGATCTTAGTAAACAACTTATAATCACTGTTTAAAAGTGAAATAGGCCTGTATGAATCCAGGTTCTTTGGTGATTTTCCAGGTTTCGGAATAACAATAATATTTGCCTCATTCCATGATGTGGGAAGAGTCGCCTTGCCTAAAAAAACCTCGTTAAAAACTTTACTTATTAAAGGCAGCAAGCTCCCCCCCAAAACCTTATATACCTCCACCGGTAGTCCATCCGGGCCTGGTGCTTTCCCTTTTTTTGACTCTTTAACAGCTTTCTCTACTTCCCCCTGGCAGATTTCTAGGTTTAACAGCTCTTGCATTTCTTCTGTCACTGGAACCAAAGCTTTTATCCATTTTTCTATTTCATCCTTTTCGGGAGCAAGATCTTCCCTATATACCTCCTCAAAGTGTCTGTAAAAAGCTTCAACTATCTCTTTAGTTTCTGTCACTACACGGCCTGAATCCCCCTCTTTTATTTCTTTAATCATACTTCTTATCCGATCCCTCCTGGCTTTCCACGCAAGTAGTTTACTAGTGCCTTCTCCATATTCAAAGTGCATCAGATTCGAGGCCTCCCATCTTTCTTTCACCCTCTTGTTAACCACTGTGACTACCTCTTCTTTCAATTGCTCCAGATCTTGCACAATTTTTTCCTTCACCAGCGGGTCCCCTGAATTCACCATTACTGTCTCCTTCTGACGAATCTCCTTCTCTAGAACCTCTATTTTATTAAAATAAACTCTTCTTTTCTTTGCCCCCAAAGCTCCCAGTCTGCCCCGGAGAAAAGCCTTAGCCGCCTCCCAAACAATGTCTATCCTTGCTGAACCCACATTTTTCTCCACAAATGCATCAACTTCCTGTTTAAGGATTTCCATAGCCTCATAATCATACAGAACAGTACGGTCCAATCTCCAAACTGGAGCTGATTCAATAGATTCCATTTTAAGCTCCAAGTTGACCGCTGAATGATCTGATAGATGTACCCCCACATGCATTATCTGATTCACTTTATCTGTAAGTCTTCGATCTATTAGAAAGTAGTCAATCCGAGACCTGTGGTTATATTTTTTATTATAGTACGTATAACCTAATGCCTGGCCTGCCCTTAGTCTCCACGCGTCGCTTAAACCAAACTGCACTATCAGGTCCTTTACTCTAAGTGACATTGCTATTGGTCAGGGCCCTGCTGTTAGCTGATCTGTCTAGTTTATTATCCAGCACCGTATTAAAGTCGCCTGCTAAAACAATAAAACCTGTCAGACCCATCATTTCTTTGATTAGTTCATCTAGGGGGCCCACATCATCTTGGTTTGGACCGTAATACCCTATAATATTATATATAAGACCATTTATCCTTAAATTCACGATCAACCATCTTCCTTTGATATCGGGCACACTTCTCTCTGCAAGACAATCTAACCCTTGCCTGATCAGGATAGCAATACCTTTAGTCACCGCCGTTTGTGGAGTGTAAAACACTTGCTTTAACCATCGCTGTGAACCTAAATATTTCTTACATTCTGCTTCCGTTAAATGAGTTTCTTGCAGAATCATAATTTGAACTGAAAGATCTCTCAAGTATTTCATAATCCTATCCCTTCTAGCTTTGACCCGAAGGCCATTTACATTCCAGGACATCCAGGTTAATACCTTAACTTTACCCCCCACCATCCCACATCTTCCCACTACTTTTCGACACCCAGGTGAAAAGATGACTTATGAGAACAAATTTTATCTTTTTTCCTAACCCAACCCCGTGACCTTTCCCTCCTGTCCCTCCTATCCCCATCTTTTTCCCCTCCCTCCCATTCTTCCTCCCCCACCCTCCCTCCCCGGAAAACCCAACCTTCATCCTTAGACCCATCCTGGGTCCTTTGAGTGCCTGTTCTGCTGGTCGTGTTTCTATCCACTACTTTTACCCAATCTAAAAAAGTCCTCGGCATGGTCCTTACTGTTTCTCAACTGATTTATATCGGTTTACTCTTATACCTCTCCATTCTGACATTGTTCCAGAAAAGCGTCTACATCCTCAACAAATCTGAACGTGTACATTTTATTTTTCCACATCACTTTTAAAAAGGCAGGGAACTTCAGTTGTACACTCGCTCCTAAACTTCTTAATGGTTCAATTCTCTTACCTAGCTCCCACTGCCTATTGGCAGTTACCACAGATAGGTCTGACCGAACCTCAACCCTAGCCTCTCCCACCCTCAATGCTCCCTTCTTGAGAGCAGCTGCAAGGATTTTTTCCTTTAAGCTATATGTTTGAAAATTTATCAAAATCCTCCTGGGTTTTGAGCGATTTGGATTGAGTCTGAAAGGGTCCCGATGTATTCTCTGAATGTCCAAAAGAATCTCTTCTTCTGTTTCTTCTAACTGGAGTTCTGCCTTTAATAGGCGCACAGTAAAATCCCTTATATTGTCTCCTTCCTTCCCCTCCGGAAGTTTCAAAATGTTTAAATTATTCCTGCGCTGCATATTTTCCAGTCTCTCTAAGCGTTCCTCATAGATTCTTTCCTTATGTCTTAACTCGTCCAGGTCTTTACTGTGTACCCCCACCTTGCCTTGAATTTCCTTAATTTCTTTCTCCAGTGCTTCTGTGCGGACATTCAACTCCTCTTACTTGGCCTCCAGCAAGGCACAAGCCTCTCTGATCCCTTCTTGATTAGCCTTTGACTCCTCGAACCCTCTGTGCACATCTAAGTCAAGCTTTTTTAATAATGCAATAACTACAGAGTCTGAACCCCCTACCTCCATGAAGTCCTTGTCCCTTTCTCCACTCCCTCCTGACTTTTCAACACTCTGTGTCTCTAACGTACAGGGTATTTCCTCTGAAATCCCGGGACCTCCACAGGCGCCCATCTCCTCTTGCTCAGTCTTGGCCACATCCTGACTTTCTTCCTCCATTTCTAGGATTTTATACCTGTTTGGACTCACAAGCTCAGTCCAATCCACCCAAACCTTGTCTGAACCAGACTTCTCTATAATGCTTTCAACACCTCCTTCCTGTGGAGTCTTCTCACTTTCTTGCTCTTGCTCTTTAATTACTCCTTCAAATTTTCCTGGAGGAGTGCTATCTAGAATAGACCCCCTTGTAAGAACCAACGTCTTGGGCTGCGGCTTAAAATAATCGTTCAGCGAGGGGTTAACTGTTATTTTTTTCCCTGTTTGCTTATTCTGTTGTTGTACTGTATATGTTTTTTTGCATTAGTCTTCTGACACCTTTCTTTATTTCCTCTAACAGCTCCTTGCTATTTATTTCTTTGACTCATAATATGAAAATGTCTCGAAGATGAGCTGACCATGTTTGTGCTTGAGAATGTTATTGGCCATTTGAGGAGAGCTATTGTGTAATTGGTTGCGAGGCCGGGTTATGTACATTTACGTAAACAATGTTGAAACATAGTTAACCAAATGTAAGGTTGGTTCGCAACCCTTCGGCACTCTAAGTACACATATATTATTTATCAACATTCTCTTTCTATTTTTATTTTCGTGTTGGTTATAGTTTAAACATGGTGTTTGTAGCATGACGTAGAGGTAACAAGTCTTCTAAGTTTATCACTGCTATTTTCATGACTCATGGTAACTATGGCAATTGACAACCAATCAAGCCATAGGTTCTGGTTTTGATGTGTCAGCATTTCATGTGTTATATAAACTGACGTTACTAACAGCAGAGTAAGTGAACAAGGCGGAGGCTTCCGCCGAAACGCGTCTTTGCAGCATGTTGGATTAAAAACTTTTTCTTGAGTATAATTCATGGAGTCAGTGCCTTCCTTACATCATTTGGGAATTTGGATTGGTAATCAATATATATATATATATATATATATATATATATATATATATATATATATATATATATATATATTCACTGAAAAAAACATAGGTTATAGACCATATATAGTTAGGAATTAGCATTTAAAAAACCTTATTTTACTCACACAAAACCATTGAAATTCCATATATAGTTAGTTGCACTAACTATATATCTCGCACCCGCAATCCACTGCTGATCATGTCACATATTACATCATTCATGACATGGTCAGTGACATCACTGATGACATCACTGATGACATCTCAAATGACATCACTGATGACATCACTGATGACAACATCCAGTGACTGTATGTTTCTGTAAAGTTAAAATATGTCTTACATATTGAAGAATGAGTGGATGTATAAGTGTCTGGATGAAGGATTTAGTAGGTGCGTGACTGACTGTATGAGTGAGTGATTAAATGTGTCTCACTGAATGCATGGGTTAGTGACTAAACTGTCTTAATTTGTGCATCATTATGTCTGTTGTGATGTAAACTGCTGCATGTGTTGATCATTAGCTATACGAGAGGCTATATGTGTTATTAATTGGTTGCCCAAGTATTTCTATGGGAGATTGAGTTTGTGTAGGGGTGACTGGAAGGTGTGTGACTCTATGCATAGATGTGTGAGCAGTTTATTCACTAGGTGTATGAGTTCAAGACTGCATGTGGAAACAGCTACATGGGCAGTTGACTGTGTGCATGAGTGTATTGATGAGTGAATGGATATCTCAATGCTACATGTCATAGTAAGTACATATGTTAAACACAGTACATGTGAGAGTTGGCATATATAAATAACTGTGCATGAGAGCCACTGAATGAGTGAGTGGTTGTATCGATCATTGTGAACTTGTATCAGGGATTGTATAAGAGAGTAAATATGTGTTAGTATATGTTTCAATAAGTAAGGTGTGTTTAACTGTATAGTTGAAGAAATGGAGGTGAGATTGTTTCTTTGCATGACTGACTGGGTGTGTGAGTAACTCCATGGATGAGTGGCAGTGTGTGAGTGTCTGTATACACTGAGTGTATCTAAGGTTATATTAGAGTCTGAAGAGGTTTATCGTATTAGCACAAGAATGATGTCAAATGAGATGTCATCAGTGATGTCATCAGTGATGTCATTTGAGATGTCATCAGTGATGTCATCAGTGATGTCACTGACCATGTCATGAATGATGTAATATGTGACATGATCAGCAGTGGATTGCGGGTGCGCGATATATAGTTAGTGCAACTAACTATATATGGAATTTCAATGGTTTTGTGTGAGTAAAATAAGGTTTTTTAAATGCTAATTCCTAACTATATATGGTCTATAACCTATGGTTTTTTCAGTGAATTTCAATGGTTTTTTAATAGCAAATATCATAAGCTGTCGAATGTCAAGTACGTGGTAAGTAAAAACATTTTCGTGTTTATGCACACTGATCTGCTTTGAATGCTGCCCCCCACCCCTCATTTCTATTAGGAGTACTCTCTCTTTGCAGATAGTGAAGGGTAGTTAACGCAGGCCTTTGCCCCCGTTGCCCCCGTTGTAATCCGTCGTGCCTGCTTCTCTCTCCATTTGATTGATTGTTCTCTTTGGTTCATTCTCTATTTACAAACAAGCACAGAGTCGCAATACTCTGTTTAGTCTTTGCAGATAGCGAAAAATCGTGTAAAAAAACAAAAGGAATCGAGCAAAATCAGTAGGCCACTAATGGGATCTCTTTTTGACCTCCCTAAAATAGAAACATTAGGAACAACCTGTTGATAATACCAATGTGTATGTACATAAGCGGCGTTCATTTGTGTTCACAGTACCCTTTGTTGATTGTTTGAATCGAGCATTGAATTGTTCGAAGTTGATTCTCTTAAGAATCTTCTCTGCCTGCAAACGAGGAAGAATAGGAATATTCTCTCTCCCTTTGCAGATAGTGAAGGGTAGGTAACGCAAACCTTTAACACGTCGTGCCTATTTCGTTCCTCATTGATTGATTGTTTCCCCAAACATTGACTGTTTGGGAATTGGTTCTTTTTGCAGGTATTCTCTGTTTGCAAATATACGTAGGAAAATCTTTGCAAATAGTGAAAGGGTACGTAATGCGGACCTTTCTCCCCCGTTGTAATCTGTCATGCCTATCTACTCCCCACTGATTGATGCACCTGTTTCACCCGGACCATTTACTAGAGATACGTCATCTGGCCCGACCAGAGAGCACCCCTAGTGAAAAGGACATATGCAATAATAACGAAGTGATCACTGTATCCTGTTAACAGAAACTTTAGCATGAAACAACCTGGAAAGAAAAGAATAGGAAAACGAAAATCAGTAGGCCACTGATGAACATGAACTTTTATTAAACAACGAACAAAGAAACGATAACATAACGTAATGATAAAACCTATTAATGTCCTAGAAACAAGAAAACGTTAAAATATGCCAGTGGTGAGAGACCAGAAAAACAGTAAGAGAATCCAAATCACCCCTCGCTGTCCCACCGCCTGCCACGCCAAAAAAATCGATAGACTAGGGAAAATGCAAGTCAGTAGAACATCCGCCCCCACTCTGGAAACTTCCAAGGTGGGGCAGGGTTGTGGCTACGCCCAACCGGGAGCAGCCCATATAAGGCGGGTCCTGCTGCCATGCCTCGGCCAGGAGATCCTAACGTAGGGTGTAGCCGGAGGAGAGGCCGAGGCCAGCGGGACCCGGCCAGGGGATTGCCTTTACAACGCTGAAGAGTTGCAGGGGGGGGAATATCTCCTCGACCCTCCCCTCTCTCTCCCAGTCCGGCCGCGGTGGCCCTTGACAGTTTCAGGTAGTCCCGCCACATGCTCTTCCGGTCCGGCCACCAACGGTCGGGGGGGCGAGGCCGACCGGATCCGGCTGCAGCCGATAAACCAAGAAACCCGTTCATGGGGCCAGAGCCAGGGGCGTCCGGCCGACATCTAACGGAAGCCCGGCCCGAAGACGGACGGGACACTTCTTCTTTCTTGAATAATGGCTGCGACAACACTGGGGGGGGATGTCTTGCACATGCCTCCGACCCCCCCCCCTCGTCCTCATCGCCTGGTCCGGCCATAACAAATCTCAAGCGAGACGCCGTGGGGTGCACTGGGAGGGAGAGACGGTGCGAACAGGCCTCTCCCGCCTCCCCAGGTGGAGGCTTCCCAGCTGCACCCTCAGCGCTCCATGCGCCCGGAAAAGGGTTCTTCCACTGTGGCCATGCTGCAACGTCTCGCCCGGCAGGGTGGAGCCCGTCCGCTCATTTGACCCCGCGATCGCCAGTAGCTACCGAACTCTCAAAATGGCGGTCGACCTGGCAAGAGCGGGCCCAGCATAAAGAAATGGCCCGGTCACTGGTTGACTCCACCACCGTAGTCCTCCACGACCTTGAAGATTCTAGAGGAGCCGCGGGAGTCTCCGACCCCCGATGGGGAATGACTGCCATGATCGCCCGTGGAGTGACGAAACTGTATCCGCGGGACGTCGGCGCTCCCATGCTGGCGCCAGCCTCACTTTGAATTACTAGAATCCTGCAGACCTCAGTTCCGGTGAAAGCACAGTGTGACCCGGTAGGAAAAATTGTTGCACCCCCTCCCCTTTTTGACTGATAGTTCAAACCACCGATCTTTCCTTTGCCCTTTTAACGGAACTTTGGACTGCCTCCCCCTCTTTTACATTTTCTAGAGAAAACAAAACATTAACCACTACATTAGCATAGCAGTTGACACCAGAACTGTTTTCAAATTGAAAACCAACAACATCTTCAACAGAATCCTTTTTGTTTCTGCTGTGACCCTGCTACAGCACAGGCATTGTCCCCAGCAGTAATTCTGCAATGCCGGTAAGAATAGCTGTGGTGCCTACTGGACTCACTCACCCCCGCGGCGCCCCACGCCGTTATTTGCTGGGCGGCAACTTACTAGACATCACTTTCGTGCCATCTAGATTTCAGCGCGTTCTGCTGCCTTGGAACTATTCGCACAACAGACTGCTACTGACGACCCACCCCCAGGCAACATCTTCTGAATTTTCATAATTTGAAAGAACTAGTAACATGTCCTCATCAGGAATTCAAAAGAAATTGCCACGGTCTCTTCGTTGTTTAAATGTTTTTACTGTTTTTGTTTTGTTGTATATATTTATATGTTATTAAAGTTTTATATTCCTACTACTTTGTTGGAGTGCTATATATTTTTAATGTGACACATAATTGTAAAAACTTTGATGTACAAAGAGTCATTCCTGGAATCTTCCGCTTCAGGCTCGGTCCCCTCCCCAATCACAATACAGGATGGTTTTCAGATAGTAGGAACACGTGTGGTGTGACGGATCTCATCGGGTGTGGGCCTTGATCTACTATAACTCCTTTGAAGAGGGGTGATTCTTTACAGCTGGGGCCATAAACTACATCTGCAGGGCTAGGTGATAGCCTGGACAATCGGACACAGAGGAAGAGGAGTGTCAGAGGGTGCGGTAGTGAATAGGGCGAAAGGGAGGTGTCGGGCGGGCACAGAGTGTGATTTTCAGGGAAGAGCAGCGCAGATGGGGGGAGGTTTATTGCCGATGCATAAGACCGAGAGCGGGGGTGACCAGTGCCTGGGGAAGATGCTTGCGAGGGTGGGGAGCCATGCTACGAATCGACAGCGTGCAGAGAGTGGGTCTGGTCAAGGCATCTAAAATGGCTGCCGTGCACGACAAAAGTGTGGCATTTCAAAAAAGGCAAGATGGCGCAGACAATGTTTTTCAACACTTCCTCATTTCCTTCGAATCGAACGTTAACAGACGTTGGTGCATATTACCAAAGTTAAGCGATATTTATCGCTAACGATGCTTACCAACGAGTTTTTTACCGCTAAGCATCGTCAGAAATTATCGAAGATAAACCTTGCTATTATCAAGGTTTATCGCAAATGCGATAATAAACGGCCGCAATGCATGAATATCGCTAAAAAGTCAGCGATATTCATGCATTACCGAGCTAATGCTCTTAGCCATGTTATCCACCTCCCATTGGATAACATGGCTAAGAACTGCTCAGGGCAGGTGTTAGCTTTTGGAGATAATCGCGCTTAGCGCGAATATCTCCAAAAGTTGGTAATAGGAGATAGATATCTTGCATGTTGTAATGCAAATTATTGTGGTATATGGAACTCATACCATAATCTCTCAGGAAAGCAGAAACTGATCCTTTTGGGACCGCCTAAAAAGGCCTAGGGGGTGAGGGGCACTCTACTTTGCCCCCTTTTCACGTTCCGAACTATTTTATTTTACTCTCTTCTGTAATTACACAAAATAGCAGCGATAAGATGCATCGGAGACACACAGTGAGAGAAAGGAGGCCGGAGATGAAGAAGAGATGTCAAATACACATTGGAGATAATATAGTGGCAGAAGGGAAGTAAATATGAGTAAACTTACCATGTAACATAAAAATGTTGCACTCTATACTATAAGTCTCATTTTATACTACAATCACTTCGCTACAACCTCATAAATTAAAAATAAAAATGAATAATGTCTCAAACAATTTTTCATTTCTAAATATAAATGTATTCTTCAGAATTTTCTAAATTTGAAAGAACTAGTAACATGTCCTCATCAGCAATTTCCTCATGAAAAGTCTGCAATGATGATTCTTGTAACTCTATGGTCTCCAAACATTCGATAAATTCGCCATCAACAGATTGATCAAAAAAATCATTCAAGTCATCTCCTCCTTGTGACAATATTTCATTATTGGTGCTGTCAATTTCAATCAATGTAGTGGAATCATTCAAGTCATCTCCTCGTGACAATATTTCATTATTGGTGCTCTCAATTTCAATCAATGTAGTGGAATCATTCAAGTCATCTCCTCCTTGTGACAATATTTCATTATTGGTGCTGTCCATTTCAATCAATCTAATGGAATCATACAAGTCATCTCCTCCTTGTGACAATATTTCATTATTGGTGCTCTCAATTTCAATCAATGTAGTGGAATCATTCAAGTCATCTCCTTGTGACAATATTTCATTATTGGTGCTGTCCATTTCAATCAATCTAATGGAATCATACAAGTCATCTCCTCCTTGTGACAATATTTCATTATTGGTGCTCTCAATTTCAATCAATGTAGTGGACAATTCAAAAGAAATTGCCACGGTCTCTTCATTGTGAGCCATTTTATTTTGAAATTGCTTGCTGTAAATTGCAGAAAAAAATAATCACTTTCATTTATCGTTTTTAGTAATACATAATATAAAACTAACTTTATCAAGTATTTAGTATAACAGAAGGACTGCAAATAAATAACAGAAAACATTTTTCAAATTATCTTCAAGTGTACAACATAGTTCCCCTTACAAATTAACAACTCACCTTTTTAAAAGTAGGAGAAGTGTTAGTACTGTGTAAATCAAACACCAGAAATTCACCACCAAAAATTCCTCACAAATGTACCTCAGACAGTAGTATCACAAAATGGCTGTGGTTTCCTCTCATTTGACATATATACATAACCAATTAACTTTCATCACACACAAATACAAAACCAAAGTAACATTTTAATTGGTTCTAAATTTCAACACTTTCAAATGTGTTTTCCCCATGCAATTTTCCATAGGACATTTACATACGTCTACAGCCTGAATGGCTGAACGGAATTACACCAAACTTGGCAAAATGGTACATCAAACCTAAGAGGTCAGGAAGGATCTACTATGCCCCCTTATGGTCATTTCCCCCTTCGCTTTGGCTTCCTCTTGTCTCTCAATCCTACCGAGAGACAAGATGGCGGCCGCTACGGACTGTTTGGAATGTTGACAGACGCCGGAGAACCAATCAGCTTCGCAAAGCTCCGTAACGCGAAAAGTACGCGAAGCGGAGCGCTGTTACAGATATATATCTTTTTTTGAACGTTAATTTCTCAAAATCCACTGGAGCACATATATTGAGACCTAGCAAAGGCACATCGGGCTACCAGTCCCTAATATTTTGCCAAGTTTCGTGCAAATCCATTCAGCCGTTCGATTATTATTATTATTTTTTTTTTTTGCCCCGCGGGCCCTTTTAAAACCTCCACATCAAACCTAGGGGGTCAGCGAGGATCTACTATGCCCCCTTATGGTCATTTGCCCCTTCGCTTTGGCCTCCTCTTGTCTCTCGATCCTACCGAGAGACAAGATGGCGGCCGCTACGGACTGTTTGGAATGTTTACAGACGCCGGAGAACCAATCAGCTTCGCTTCACAAAGCTCCGTTGCGCGAAAAGTACGCGAACTGGAGCGCTGCCCGGTCCGCTGTTACAGATATATATCTTTTTTTGAACGTTAATTTCTCAAAATCCACTGAAGCACATATATTGAGACCTACAAAAGGCACATCGGGCTACCAGTCCCTACAATTTTAAAAACACGTTTTGGGACCCCCCTTTTTTCTCGGCCCCCCCTTGACGAACCCCCCCCAAAGGGCTGCTCAGAAACAAAATGTGCCATTTTCCTGAAAATTTCAGCCAATTCCGTCCACAAACGCCAAAGTTATTAGACATAGAAGTTTCAAAAATCCCATAGGGAAAAAATCCTAACTATATATACCTACTGGCGACCGCCAGTAGGTAATATATATATATATATATACATACATACATATATATATATATATATACATACACATATACATATATATATATATATATATATATTCACTGAAAAAACCATAGGTTATAGACCATATATAGTTAGGAATTAGCATTTAAAAAACCTTATTTTACTCACACAAAACCATTGAAATTCCATATATAGTTAGTTGCACTAACTATATATCGCGCACCCGCAATCCACTGCTGATGATGTCACATATTACATCATTCATGACATGGTCAGTGACATCACTGATGACATCACTGATGACATCTCAAATGACATCACTGATGACATCACTGATGACAACATCCAGTGACTGTATGTTTCTGTAAAGTTAAAATATGTCTTACATATTGAAGAATGAGTGGATGTATAAGTGTCTGGATGAAGGATTTAGTAGGTGCATGACTGACTGTATAAGTGAGTGATTAAATGTGTCTCACTGAGTGCATGGGTTAGTGACTAAACTGTTTTAAATTGTGCATCATTGTGTCTGTTGTTTTGTAATCTGATGCATGTGTTGATCATTAGCTATATGACTAACTATATGGGTTATTGATTAGTTGGCCAAGTATTTGTATGGGAGACTGAGTGTGTGTGTGGGTGTCTGGGAGGTGTATGACTCTGTGCATAGATGTGTGAGCAGTTGATTCACTAGATGTATGGGTTCAAAAGTGCATGTGGAAACAGCTGTATGGGCGGTTGACTGTGTGCATGAGTGTATTGGTGAGTGAATGGATATCTCAGTGCTACATGTCAAAGTAAGTACATATGTAAAACACAGTACATGTGATAGTTGACATATATAAATAACTGTGCATAAGAGCCAGTGAATGTGTGAGTGGCTGTATGGATTATTGTGAACTTGTATCAGGGATTGTATAACAGAGTAAATATGTGTTATTATATGTTTCAATAAGTAAGGTGTGTATAACTATATAGTTGAAGAAATGGAGGTGTGATTGATTCTTTGCAAGACTGACTAGGTGTGTGAGTAACTCCATGGATGAGTGACAGTCTGTGAGTGTCTGTTTACACTGAGTGTATCTAAGGTTATATTAGAGTCTGAAGAGGTTCATCGTATCATCACATGAATGATGTCATCAGTGATGTCATCAGTGATGTCATTTGAGATGTCATCAGTGATGTCATCAGTGATGTCACTGACCATGTCATGAATGATGTAATATGTGACATCATCAGCAGTGGATTGCGGGTGCGCGATATATAGTTAGTGCAACTAACTATATATGGAATTTCAATGGTTTTGTGTGAGTAAAATAAGGTTTTTTAAATGCTAATTCCTAACTATATATGGTCTATAACCCATGGTTTTTTCAGTGAATTTTCATGGTTTTGTAAATGCTAATTCCTAACTATATATGGTCTATAACCTATGGTTTTTTCAGTGAATTTCATAGGTTTTTTAATAGCAAATCTTTATAAAAATAATACATTTTAAATCGAATTTTATATTTTATAGTTCTGTCATTTTTTTTTTAAATTCTTTTTGGTGCGCTCCCGGGGCGCGGACAGGTGAACGCACGGGTAAGCGCAATCTTGCAGCGCGCCCCGGGGCGCGTACTGATGAGCGTACCGAGAGCGCTATTGCCGCGAACGAAAACAACATCGTGACGTATCGCGTAGCCGCCACGCCTTGCGTCATAAGACACGTATCGCGTAGCCGCGAGATGCGTCTTATGACGCACCGCGTAAGCGCACCTGGAAGCGCATACGATCGCGCAACGTAAGCGCCCCGATGCGCTTACGATACACGTCCCGGGACGCGCCCCGGGGCGCGTAGCGTAAGCGCGTCAAACCATGTGACTTTAAAATAACACTTTTCATTGGTTCAGAACTTTTTTTTTTTCCAAATTGTGTGAAACCCACCCATTTCTCTCACTATTGCTTTGTACTTGGAGAGAGCAAGAGCTGTTCTGTGTACTGTGTTTATCTCCTACTTTTCTGATCTACAGCAATGGCTGCAAGAGAGTCATCCAGCAGTGATTCAGAGGGATTTTTAGATGAGGACCCTCCTCAGCAGAAGAAAAAAAACCATTTCATCTGGAAATTTTATGACATCCCTGAAGGACAAAAAAAAGTCAACGCTCCCAAAGTAACCTGCAAAATATGTGGGAGTAGTTTATCCAGAGGCAATCCTCTGAAAAAATATAGTTTTGGAAATGCTAATTTAATCAGGCATGTGAAAAGAAGACACCCTAACAACTTTGCCAGGGAGAGTGTCAGAGAGCTGGCACGGAATGTACCCACAGATGGCGGCAGCACCTCCACTGGTGGAGCAACACCGTCGGGACCACCCCGTGGAAGAATGGTCCCTAACATTCAGCCGGTGTTTGCAGGCATCAAATTTCTCTGCACGGAGTGTGACGAACTGCTCTGCTATGGGGAGCAGAGTGTTGAACTCATTGCCCTAAAGAAACAGCAACACCGCTGCTCTGCCAGTCCCTAAATTTTCACATTTTTTTGCTCCTGTTGAGCAGTTTTGGAATCCCTGTTTTTGTTTTTCCCTTGACAAAAACCAAATAAAATATAAAATTGTTTAAAAAAGTCTAAAAAAATATAAAACAACAAAAACAAAAAAATATATATATAAAACAACAAAATCTAAAAAAAGTTCTTTTCAGAACTACCTCCAATTTATAAAAAAATGCTTTTTTAAAAAAAAAAAAAAGTCTGTCATTTTTTATCTCTTGGTACGCTCCCCAGTAAGCTCCCCGGTGCGCGTACCGGGCGCTCCCCCCCGCGAAAATCGAATTTTTTTTATTTATTTTTTTACCCGCGGGAGCCTTTTATGGCCCCCACATCAAAACTAGGGGGTCAGGGGGGTGTACCCTGCCCCCTTTTGCTCATTTCCCCCCTTTGATTTTTGCCAACTCTTGTGTCTCAAGACACAAGATGGCGGCCGCTGCGGACTGTTTCGAATGTTTACAGACACCCGAGAACCAATCAGCTTGCCGTGCGCAAGTCGCGTGGCGCGCCCGAAGCGCTCCCCGGTACGCGTACCGGGCGCGGCTCTAGATATATATCTTTTTTTAAACCTAATTTACTCAAAATTCACAGGACCACATATCTTGAGACCTAGCAAAGGCACATCGGGCAAACAATATCTACAATTTTGCCAAGTTTCGTGGAAATCCATTCAGCCGTTCGAGCTAAAAGTGAGGCCAACCGCACTATGGAAAATTGCATGGCAAAAACACGTTTTGGGACCCCCCTTTTTTCTCGGCCCCCCCTTGACGACCCCCCCCCAAATTTTCAGGGGCTGCTCACAAACAAAATGTTCCATTTTCCTGAAAATTTCAGCCAATTCCGTCCACAAACGCCAAAGTTATTAGACATAGAATTTTCAAAAATCCCATAGAGAAAAAATCCTAACTATATATACCTACTGGCGACCGCCAGTAGGTAATATATATATATATATATATATATATATATATATATATATATATATATATATTTATATATAAAGAGGTATTGCAGATTTGTGCACGAAATGATGACCATAATGGTTATATCAATACATTTGTTCATAGTCTGATGAACCCTCTAAATATTCATGAGTTGTGAATACTGCAGACATTTCTAGATCTGACATCATATTATTAACAGTCTCGAAGTCCCAATTATCAGAAAAGGTACTGGAGGTAATAAAGTCACTTAATGAAATCTTGAATAAGTGTAGAATTTTCAACAGCTCTGACGGGCCAAAAATGTCATATTCAGTTCTGTCCCAAACTATACCATCCGGTATAGGAACGGCTGTGATGTTCACTGCTGACAAGACTCTTTGTTCACGATGGGATGATTTGTGTGGCTGGAGAAGTAAGTTAATTTTTTACTTGCTGTGTCCATTTGAATATATCTTCCATTTATCAGCATGCCCAGAGTTATTACCAGAGCTAACCAAAGTAGAAAGAAGAATATTCCCAAAACAATCCATAGTTCAATCCATGGTGAAACCAGATAAGTCTTTTTCAGGTGATGAAAAAAGTGAGTTGCTTGTTCTTTGAAAGTTCTTTGTGCTGGCGTCGTTTCAGGTTCGCTGGGATCCTCAGAAAATGTATAAAAGTTAATGAAATAGGCAGAGGCAGTTCTGTCAATGGTTGGAATTGCATTCGGATTCATTGAAATCACTGGAACCACTTAATCACTTGTTACTTCGTTGTAGACATTCGAATCAGGAAAAACTGTTATTTAAGTCTCAAGAGGAACAAGTTCCATAGCTTTATTGCTTAGTCCTTCTTTTCTCACTGTAGAATCTTCAAAGGTGATGAGTCTCTCAATTCGAACCTCTTGGATTGTAGCTAGAGGAGTGCGTCTGCTACATTGGCGGAGTCCACTTGGCCTAATAGACACAAATCTTCTCTCCTTTTTACTAGCAAGGGGCGGCAGTAAAACTGTTCTTGAACAATGGATTGCTAGGACAGGTACTGGTTGTCTGTAAAAGACCCAAATTCCTTCTTTTCTGCAATCTTTTCTCTGACTAGATCACCAACCTTTGGGATCCAGACAGGCCTTGCTGGGATGGTTTGTTTTTCCCCAGTGGTGTTTGGCTTCAGAAACATGTTGCTTTGTTTAGATCTTACTTCATTTCAGTCATGTAAAACAGCCAAACGATCTTTGATATCAAATTTCTTATTTTTCCACCACTGTTCCATGACAATCAAGGTCTGGATCCAACATTCTTGTCCCAAATAGGACCTCATATGGAGTGATACCCCCTAGAGAACTTCTTGGCAAGTTGTTAAGACTACATTGGACCCTATAAAGATGTTTGACCCACCCATCACCCAAACCTAATACCCTAGCTGTTATAGACTGCTTTATGTCCTGTTTTTTTTCCCACAAAATAATTTCCCTCAGGATGGAACGGAGAAGAATACCGCAATTCAATGCCCAAACTGGCCATGGCTTCTTTGTAAGTACGAGAGCTAAACACAGGGCCCTGGTCTGAGTGTAGTGTGCCTATTGGGTATGTGCTGATAAAGACTCGCAAATCTTTTATAACAGTTCAAGCGCCAGCCGAGCGCTGAGGCCACATCCAAAGGAATCTTGAACACGAGTCCACTGTGGCCATGATATATTTATAGTTACCATCCCTTTGTAAGGGACCGCAGTGGTCCAGGTAAACACAAGCTAATGGTTTATCTGAAATTAACAGGGGCCTCTGCGCAGGACGTTTCACAGTAGAGACTTTCATCTTTCGGCATATTTCACAGTCCAAGACATGGTTTCTGGTTTGTTTCCTAATGCCAGGCCACCAGTATCGTTGTTTCAATAATGACACTGTGGCGGAAACACCTGCATGACCAGAGGCGAGCGCTTCATGTTCTGCTAGGATTAGTCCTAATCTATATTCCATGTTTGGTATTACCCTATCCCCCACTCCAGGGATTAGTGCAAACTGAAGATTGTTCACATCAGTTATATATGAGTATTTGAGTGGAAACCCTTTAGGTAACGCTGTACCACTGTTTTTGCTTGAAGCACTGACAGCCAGTATTATTTCACTATCTATTTTTGTTTTTGAACGAGTGATTGCAGCTATGGAAGCAGTCTGCACAGCCCCTTTCGCGGCTTCATCAGCCAATGGATTCCCTTTAACGTGAACGCCATCACGTTGATGACTCAGCGTGTGTATCACGTGACTGTTTTGTACTCCGTTTCGCAACTGAACGACTTGTTCCCAAAGTGTTTTGTGCTCGATTGTGCTACCTTTTGCATCTTTGAAACCATTTTGAAGCCAATTCTGTACATATTTATTGTAATATTGAACACAGTAAAAGGAATTGCACACTATGAGTGTGGGGAATTCGCGATCCGTATTTTAAAGTGCCATTATGAATGCTTGTAGTTAAGCTCATCGAGCTGTACAATCTCCTAGAGATTGCGTTTTTGTGACAATAGGTCTGAATTTGCCATTGTGCATACGACCTTTAAGGATCGCCCATGCAGCACTATAAGCTTGTTTACCCCCCGTAGTGGGTTGTGCTGATCCGTCAGTATGAATTATACATTCATACTGGTCTAAGGTAGAATTTCATCAGGTAGAGGACATTCGTGTTCGTATTGCAGCGATGCTTGTGTTTTCAAATAGGTATAAAAAACATATTCAACATCAGTTGCAGGAAGAGAATTAACCCATTGTTTCCATCTTGGATGTTAAGCTTTTGCATTCAGATTGCTAGCTTTTGTAAATGCCTCTAAGGCTGGTGCAGGAGATATGACCATAACGCGTTTCCCCTGTGCTAGGACTCTTTCTTTTGCTACAGCGGTCTGAACTGCTGTCAGATTTTTTTTTGTAGAAGGGAATTTAATTTCTGCTTGTGTGTACAAATGTGATTTGTATGCAATTGGTACTTTTTCACCTTCATTAAAAGTTAAGTAGGTGACTCCGCATTGACCCGGAATGATTTTGGATTACTAAGTTGCGTACGTTTATGCATGTTTGTAAATGTTTTGTTGCTAACATGTGTGTTTGTAGGGAACGCAAAATTTCTGTGTGTTTTCGTGTCCAATTTATTGTTTTAAAATCAGGTTTGATTAATTCCTAGAGAGGTTTAACCCTTTCTACGTAGTTTAGAATGTATGTTCTTCCAAAATTTAGGAAACCTAGAATCGATTGTAAGTTTTTCAGCATTTTTGGAAGATGGAGCAACGCACATTATTCTAAAAAGTTGGCTGCCAGGCTTTTGCCTTCACTTGATAGTTCATATCCTAGAAGAAGGACTTGAAATGAGCAATTCTTGATTTTTTAAAATCGAATTTATACACCTCTGAGGCGAAGCCCAGTATAATGTTGTTCACCCTGTTCAAGTGCCTGTTCAGGTCATCGTCTGTCAGGCAGATATCATCGACATATGACAATGCCTCGTCATCTTAAGTTTGTAGTAACTCTGTTACCCTTGCTGAGAAGAACCCCACACTATTCTTCAATTCTTGAGGGAGACGACAGAATTGACGCTGTGTCCCCATCATTGAGAAAGCAGTCAAATACCTGCTTTCAGGTACAATGTTTTGACAGAAGAAACCATTTGATATGTCTAATGTGGTTTTATATTTTTTACACATAATGTTATTCATTAATGCTGTACTGTGTGCATTTTGCACTGCAAATGTTTTACAACAAGAGTTTAGGTGTGTGTAATCCAAAACTAGACGATATGTATTGTCTGGTTTGGAAACCGGAAACAAAGGATTGTTCATCGATGAGATGCCTGTTTGAATCACCAATTGGTATTCCAGTTGATCTAACATCTCTGTGACCTGTTTTTTAGCTTCTTGCTTAATCGGATACTGCTTTGTGCAGTTGGTTGATTTTTTTAACTGGATTTTATGGTGAGGTGAGTCCTCATCCTATCGTACATGATTTTTATATAATTCTGGGGCTTGGGCAACTGCCCATTTCCTGGCACAAGTATATTTTAAATGTACTGGAATAAAGTTGGAGAAGCCTGGCATAATGATGTCTTTGCCATGTGGGCACTCCCTGACAAATTCTGGTGGCCAGTCTTGTTCCGCTAGAAGTATATCATAACCCTTAGAAAGTCGCTCCCAAAAGAGTGCTTTCACTTTTCTTGGTATATATCCCTTCATCCGTGGTGTTATTTCATATACCCTATGTGGAGAGCTAATCCTGGTATCTGCAGTTTCAACTTCAATGTCTTCATTCAAGTCCACTGTCTTCAGAAGTTCCTTCAGGTTCTGACGAGCTATTGATACTTCTGCTGCGCTGTCCAACATTGTCTAAGCCCATTCTCCGTTCTTGAGTTGTGTCCTCAAGATCCTCTGAATGTCTAATCTTTAGACTTGCTACCTTCTTTTTGCTGAATTGAGGTTTTGTTTTGTTTTTCTGAACGTGTTGATCATCTTTGGACGTCACGTGTTCTTCCTTGTTCTATGACCGTCCTTTTCTTTCGGATGTCTGTGACGATATCTGAAAGGTACGAGAGGAAGGTGTATCAATATCTTGATACCTGTCAGGTTTTCACAAATTATCCCTATTCCTGAGGTTATACCTCCTTTCAGAGGGCTCCTTTTGAGGAGATCTACATCGGGATTAAGAATCTTCTTTATTATTTTCCCACTTCTTTTTAGAAGTGGTAGGAGCGTTTTTAGTAAAGACCTTTTCAGGACTTTCAGACAGTTGTGGTTTAATTGTATAATTCTACTAATCTTTGTATATTACTAAGTAATTCATCGTCCGACATTGCTTCAATGTCAGAGTCAGGTGTATAGCTGGCTAAAACCGGCCAAGTTGCTCCTGGTCTACCTAGGGGACCGAGCCTGGTAATGTGATTTACATGTATTAGGGCGCTTTTAAACCAGATCTCATGCTCCTGGTATGTAAGTGGAATTTCAATATCCTCAAAAGGAATATATTCCTCAGGTGGTTGATCTTCTTTGTAGAAGGGAAACATGTGTGTTACTGGATTTGATTCTGAGAATACTATCCATGAACAGAATTTCTCTGTCTGGTGATATTCATGTGCCTCTATCACAAAAACTGCTCTACCGCCTCTTGGTGTTAGGCCATGTTTTATAAGTTTTAGAGTGATGGCTCTCCATATATTTGGAGGAATGATTATAGCATTCTCATCGGTTTTTCATTAAAATCTGTTAAGTTAAAAGCTGGTACGGCGTTGTCGCCTGTAACTCCACCGGTTTCGGTGTTATTGGCTTAGTCGGCCATTGTTTAATGAAAATTGCAGAGCAAGATTCAAGGGAACAAAGATAAGGTGCACAATATTTTCGAACACTGTATCCTTCAAAGTTGAACAAACCAAAAAGCTAATACATAGGATTTTCGTCCTACTCAGATATGGCGGATATTATCCCTACCCACTCCAGACGTCTTTTGGAGTTTTGTGAGTAGGGGTCTCTGCGAGAAGCACAACTGAGTTACTTCAGTCTCTAGCATTAAATTAGTGCCTTACCAAACCATTGGACGCCATGTAGTGCACTTCCTATATCCCTGATAGGCTCTGTGCATTGGAATAATATACACTATAGTTTTGACATAGGACTGAGGTCAGTATGTCTCTATCGAGTACATTAAACTTAATTACTTGTGTGAGCCAGCTAACTCAGAGGTCGCTAGAAACTTTCTCGAATTAACAAGAAGGGATTAGTTTCTGACAACTGCATAAACATGACAACTTTGTTTCCCTTAGAGTCGGAACAATATCTTCAGAGTTGTAGAAACAATAGATAGCCGTTTTACTCAGCCAATCGTGCATGCTTCGTTTCTACACAGTTGCACAGAAATAGATAGACGGGCGTTTCAATAAAAAGGGTTTATTGAACAGTCCTATTTCTCATGCAAGAGATATGAACTGCTACAATCGTAAGACTAAATGCGAAGTATAAAATGTACAGCGTTAGCAGCAAGATGAAATAAAACTGTAATAGCATGTCTTGTAGCTATGGCATATATTCATTAAAATACATACATAAACAACACAGGCTAAAATACTCAACTGGTGCTTCTAAAATAAACCTACCTCAGTGTACCTAACCTAAGTCTAGTACGAGGGAAGAAGTAGGTGCTGTCTTAGTCTGGTTTAGTTATACCAAGAATTACCAAAAGTTTCTCTAGGTGTCTGGTCAGTGCGTCCGTTGGGGACTTGACTTCCTTCAGGACTTGCTGTGGCAAACCGCGTCGAGCAAGTAGGTAGCCGAACCGCACCGTGCCTTGCCATAGCAAGTGAAGGTATATTTATACCTTGAAGGTGTTTAGGAATGCAGGTATTGACATAAAAGTTGGGCATTAGAACGTCATGAATTATCGCCTAAGGAATAGATGTTCATGAATAAGAAATGAGTTCTTGGAGAAATCAATATCCAGGCAAGGGGAAGTCTTAAAGGCTTAAGAGTCTGGTTTTCCAAGAACCCGTTGTGACATAGATGAATGGATGTAAGTAGCCATACCTGTATTTGGTTAGCATGGACAATGCCTAAATAAGGGCTGCATTTCTATGCCTAATTAAGAGCAATGTGAATTGTACCTACATAAGGGCATGAATCGGGAATTTTATACGGAATCTAAATCGAAGCACAGCAGCCAAAAATGTTGAGCGCATGAGAAGGAGAGACCACGAGAGTGCCATATTAACAGAGCTATGGCACTCTCTTCCCTTCCAGTCCAAAATGCTATGCTTAGACTAACTTTAAAACTTTCCCCATTTTGTGTGTGTGCCCACAGTGTAGCACACATGCAAAGTCGGAAAAGAAAGGAGAAATAAAAGCATTTCTCCATGATGATGCCTATTTGAAATGGGTGTTGTTTTTTGATGCATAATCCTGTCTACTTTTTTTTTACGAAATAGGATATTTAGTCATAAAACATGTTTCATGCCTGAAGTGCCTGTGAATCGGGTGGCACTTCAGCAGGACCAAAAGTAAAGAGCTATTCCACTGCCTGGGGCTACTGTTCTCCCTCTAATATTGGATGACCCAACGAGGTTGATCGGCTTACCCCTGAGTGTATGCAGGTCTATTGTTCTAAATAGAAGAGAGGGAGACATAAGGTGGAAAGGTGCATATGACAGGAGATTAAAAACTAAATTTGCAGTCATCCTAGTCTGGCACATCCATCCAAGTAGCAAGAACAGTGACGTGTTTTAGCATCCATACAGTGAGGTCACCAATGCTCACTGATCGAGGTTCAGTAATCGAAACTCAGCAAGCATGCAATCCTGATCAATATATCTGAGTAAAAGTAAAAATACAAGTAAAGACACATAGAAGAACCATTTGGGTGATGGTATAAGGAAATATAATGTTTTATATTGTATCCGTGTGCATGGTCAGGTAGAAAACGAGTGGGGGGATGGGCTAGGACACATGTAATAGTAATATACACATTTGGATATGTAAGTAACTTTCAGCGTAAGAGGCAGAAACATGCTCCTTAGGATAACGGAGGGTCCCGGTCAATTGGAGGGACACCTTCATTGTGAAAAGGAAAGAGGTATTCAAGGTCAGATAATATATGTTCAGGTAAACACATACTCTATTAGTTTTTGGAACTGTATGAAGCGCTTAAGTCTTTAGTATTATAGGCAATGTTCATATATAGAAGAGATCTCTTATTTGGTCTGTTCCAGTTTGAGTTCTGTAATTCCTGCTGTGAGGGCAACATATGTAGCGGGGTGGAAAGTGATTGACCGGAACCGAAAGGTTAATGGAGTGCAGTGTAGGCGGGTCATCGCCCATGTCACATATTCACCTATTCAACAGGTCAAAGTGATGCATCCCATTTGTGCAACAACGGTGAAGGTTCTAGTTGGTTGTTATCGCTAGTAACATATGTGCATATGGTATTGTAGAATACAGTGCCATCCTGTGATGCTAGCATCTCAAGGTTTAACCAGAGACGTGGGGGGCATCTGATAAAGTCCATGCCGTAATGCTTGCATTTCAATGCCTATCTGCAGACGTGTGGGGTAAATGGTATAGATAATCCTTAAGCCTAGTAGTATCGGATGTCAAGACTGCAGGAAACTCTGGATTGTTGCAGGGCCCGGGTATGGCAAGTCGTAATGGATAGTGGGGAACCAGGGACAGTGACCCAGCAGACCTCTTCATAATGACACTGAGCTAATTACTGCGTACACAAGTATGTCGCTGGTGGTATAGAACACTTCTACGTGGCGGATCGCCAGGTCTCTAGCGGGATTTTTCCCTTAACTGTGTCTAGGGATAGAAAGACCTCCCTCTACTCTGGCACTTACTTTTGGGTTGTCAGGGTGCAGTAGTCTCACCTACCATCCCCCTTTTTCCTGGAACAGTGTGGCAGCGAGGTGGAAGCCCTAAAGTTAATGTTCTGGTCACATGGCCGCGTGTTCCTCGCTGCCGGCTACGCCACTCACCAAAAATAGTGCGCCCATTTTGGCAGCCATATTGCAACTAAAAGTGTGTGTAAATCATTAGCGTTCCCTGAAGTGTGGTAGTATGGGACCTCTTGAATGTTATGAGTAGAAGTTAATGTATTATTAGTCCTTTGTATGCAATATTTTGATAAGCCTAGGTTATATGCGAGTCTGTGTTGGTAGCATTGCAAGGAGGGTCAAGCAGTGGCTGAATACAGTAGCCATCTTGGAATTAACATCATGTTTGATGGTATAAGTGGGGCGAGACTTTAGAGGGTCATATTCCGGTCAGTGGTCACTGTTCCTGGATACCCTGGAGGGAGCCTGCTATCATAGAGGTATATGTATAGGGTTCATTTATGGACGAAAATATATCTGTTGTGTGTGGACTCTAAGATCAAGTGGCCATATTGTTGTTGGTCATGAGGAAATGCCAACTTAGGAGGTCTAAAGGTGGTCTGTGTGCTCTACATTAGTTCAAGGTGTATGCCTCGTATTCCAGCCCAGTGAAGGTGCAACACTGCGAAGATGAACCAGGTAATTTAAGCCTGGGAATGCAGTAGCAGTGTCAGGAATGTCATTGCAAAATAATCATGTATTGAGCTCTTGCCACGGTTCATCATCGTTCAACCTGTAGTATGACTAGACAAGCGGAAAAGCCAATGCTGCTCTATTTCGAAGAGTTTCTTCTTCTCCCATGACATTTTAGTTTTAAGTACTGTCCAGTACAAGTTCTCCACTGTTTGATGGTGATCATTGAAATGTGTGCTCATTTTGGTTGTGTTCCTTTTACAACGGATATTACTCCTGTGTTCGATAATTCTGGTTTTACTGTTCTCGTAGTCATACCTATGTATTTCAATGTGTAAGGACATTAAATCATGTAAATGCAATTTTTTATATTGCAGTTGGTATGAGTGCATCGGGTCCAGATCTGGTTATGGTTGAGTACCACCTCTTTTGAGTGTTTGGTTAAGTGGCATATGCCACATTGTCCGCAGGGGTAGTGTCCCTTGACCAAAGGTAGATCCCAAACTATTCTTTGTCCTGGTTGTTCCTTTCTTTTTGGACTAGTGTGAACCAGCATGTCACGCAGATCACTAGTTCGCCTGAATGCAAAGTGTGGCAACAGGATGTCAAGGTTACCAGATTGGGGGATCCGCCAGTTTTTTTTTTACCTTCTGTATTCTGTTGGAGTTAGGTGTAGAGGTGGTCAATCAATCAATCAATTCAATTTTTAATATGATTTGGAATTCCATGGAATTCCACATAAAATACAGAATAAAAACAGCTTTTTCATACAAAGCAAAAAGATAAAAAACAATTTCACAATTACACCTATCGATACAATATAATTAGCCTCGTAAATCTGGTTTACTAAAAAACATCAGTTGTTAAGATACAAAAATTAAAACCTCATTTTCACTAAATTTCAACTGCGAGGGTAAGTAATCTAATACGTCACATTGAAGGGCAAAAGTATCATATCAATCGGCTTTTAGTTTAAAAATCATCGGTTATCAGCAAAGACAAACATTTCGAAAGACAATGGGTGTTAAAAAAGTTTTTTTGTTAGGAGATGAACTTGTCAAGAAGAGAATCAAAAAAAAAAAGCAGCAAATATTTTCAACAGTACTAACTAAAGTGCTAATACATTAATTAAAGTGCAAATGTTTTACTAATACTTTGTAATGCAACACGCATAGTTAATTAACATTCCCACACATATGATCTGAAGCAGTAGGGGTTGAATGGTGTTATTACACGGTCTAACAAAGTGCCAATAGTGCTTCAATAAAATACTGATACAAAAAATGATTACACACAATATTTTTTAAAATATCTACAATTCACCCATACCCATTCATTTTTCTTTTAATAAACATTTAAAAATTCTTTAAAAAAGCAGAACATTTTAAAACACATCAGCTCGGAATCAATCAATCAATCAGAGTACTTGTAAAGCCCGCTACTTACCCGTGAGGGTCTCAAGGCGCTGAGGGGAGGGGGTGCCGCTACTGCTCGAAAAACCAGGTCTTGAGGACTCTTCTGAAGGCGAGTAGGTCTTGGGTCTGCCGTAGGTGGGTAGGGAGGGTGTTCCAGATCTTGGCAGCGAGGTAGGAGAAGGATCTGCCGCCGGAGGTTGTTTGTTGGATGCGGGGGACAGCGTCAAGGGCGAGGCTGGCGGAACGGAGCTGGCGAGTGGGGTCTAGAAGCTGAGTCTGCCATCAGGTAGGCTGGTCCGACGTTGTGGAATGCTTTGTGTGCTTGGGTGAGGAGCTTGAAGGTGATCCTATTGTCGGCGGGGAGCCAGTGTAAGTCTCTCAGGTCAGGGGTGATGTGGCTGTGGCGGGGGATGTTGATGATCAGTCGGGCGGAAGCGTTTAGGATGCGTTGTAGTCGTCGTAGGTATTTGGCTGGGATTCCTGCGTAGAGTGCGTTGCCATAGTCCAGTCTGCTGCTGACAAGGGCCTGTGTTACCGTTCTTCTTGTTTCGGTCGGGATCCACTTTTAGATCCTGCGGAGCATGCGGAGGGTTTTGTAGCAGGAGGAGGAGACGGCGTTGACCTGTTTAGACATGGAGAGGGAGGAGTTGAGAATGAATCCTAGGTTGTGTGCATGGTCGGTGGTTGTCGGTGCTGTTCCCAGTGTGGTTGGCTACCAGGAGTCATCCCAGGCTGAGGGGGTAGGTCTGAGGATGAGTACCTCCATTTTGTCCGAGTTCAGCTTCAGACGGCTGTTCCTCATCCAGTCGGCGACGGCCTTCATTCCCTCGTGGAGGTTGGTTTTGGCGGTGTGCGGGTCCTTGAGCTGGGTGTCGTCAGCGTAAGAGATGATGTTGAGGTTGTGTTGGTGGGCCACTTGTGCGAGGGGGCCATGTAGACATTGAACAGCGTCGGGCTGAGGGATGAGCCCTGTGGGACGCCGCAGATGATGTCTGTGGCCTCTGATCGGAAGGGCGGGAGGCGGACGCTTTGGGTTCTGCAGGAGTGGAAGGACATGGTCCAGTCAAGTGCCTTCTCTTGGATTCCGGCTTCTAGGAGGTGTGTCTTTAGAGTGCGATGGCAGACCGTGCCGAAGGCGGCTGACAGGTCCAGGAGGATGAGGGTTGATGTTTCGCCGTTGTCTAGTTGGTGCCTGATGTCGTCTGTGGCGGCGATGAGGGCTGTCTCTGTACTGTGGTTTCGTCTGAACCCGGACTGGGATGGGTCCAAGATGATGTTGTCTTCCAGGTGGAGGGCAAGTTGTCAATTTTCTCGATGACCTTCGCCGGGAACGGGGGCAGGGAAATGGGCCGGAAGTTCTTGAGGTCCTTGGGGTCTGCCTTGGGCTTCTTGAGGAGGGCGTTGATTTCAGCGCGTTTCCAGCCTTCCGGGCATGTCGCTGTTTCGAAGGAGATGTCGATGACCTTCCGTAGTTGGGGTGCGATGGTAGCGTCTGCTTTGTTAAATACGCAGTGTGGGCACGGGTCTGACGGAGATCCTGAGTGGATGGAGTTCATGACCTTGCGTGTCTCGTCGTCATTGACGTTGGACCAGGAGGTCAGGCGGTTGGCGCTGGTGGTGTTCACAGGGGAGGTGGGGTCTGGCATAGTGTTGAAGCTGTCATGGATGTAAGCGATCTTGCTAGGGAAGAACACCATTGAGGAGAAGATTACTGACCTCAAGCATGATATCTTTGTTGTCAAAGAGATGGTACAAAGCATACTTCAGTTCTCCTTGAAGATGGAAAAGCTTTGGGTTACACCCCCCCGCTCAGGGGAATGATAATTACAACTCACAGAATTTGTTCTACTCAGCTAGCAACCAACCCTCTTTCCGCTCCCCTCTTACTTCCAGCTGGAGCTCTAGGCCTTTACCTAATCATCACTATAGGCCCCACAGACCCCTACCTCAGCTATCTGTAGAGGACATTCTCGCCCTACTTTTCTCTAACACTGACTCGAGGATGGTCTCCTCCTCCTACTCTACTCTTAACATCCCCTCCATCACAGCGGAACCTGACAGGGAACCGAGTCTTAAGCACAGAACGATGAACAAAGAAAACCTACTTCACATAACCACCTCTCATCAAGAAGTGGTCACTTCCAATCTGCACGTCACATCGATGCTACTCAACTGTAGATCAGCTGTGAAACATGCAGCTGATATTTCAGAACTTATTATTGCACAAAACCTGAACCTACTGATCATCACTGAAACCTGGCTCAATGATACCTCCTCCCCAGTTCTTGTCATTTTAATCCCCCTTGACTACGCCATTCTCAGAAGTGATCGACTTGTTAAAACCGGGAGGGGGGGAGGGGGCTTGCTTGCATTCATCGCTCCAACCTCATAGTAAAACAATCTCCATGTTCTGTATTATCATCCTGTGAACAGCTAGTCAGTGAAATCTGGAATAACGGCAAGAAGATCTGTGTGTTGCACTCAATTTATCATCTTCCTGGTGACAATCTGGACTACATAGAGCAAATCATGGAGGTCATTAGCTCGAGCTCGGATCAACTCTGCCACATCTTCCACTGAGACTTAAACCTTCAGTGGAATGACGCAAATGATCCTATTGTCTGTTCCTTTAAGACTTTCCTTTCTGACCGAACCTCTCACAGTTCTGTAAAGGTCCTACACACAATAAAGACGCCACTCTCAACCTTATCATTGCCAAAGACAACAACATACAAATAGGCGACATCTTACCCTGTCACTGGTCTGATCATTTTCAAATACCCTTCCTCATCTTGGATAAGGGCTTGGTTAGACAGGGTCTACCCCTTAAAGCGAAACAACTGACACGCTATATGAGAGACCTCAACATCAATATGCTATCTTCAATCACCAAAAATAGACTACAGCCCCATCAACATGACCAACCGTGATGATTCTCTGATCACTACATTAACATGGTATCTAACATTCTTAATTCTTTTGCACCAAAGCAATTCAAAAGGATTCCTATCAAACAGTCCAAACCGTGGTTTAATGGTTCCCTAAATGATGAACTGAGCAATCTTAGACTCTGGAGAAACACGCCCTCCACCACAAATCTCACTCAACTTAGAAAAGCGAGAAGTACGTACAACCTACACATCCACCTGGATAAAACAGAACACTTCTGAACTCAATTGGATGGAGCCAAAAATAAACAAAAAAAACTCATTGAAATCATCAAGGAACAATCTAACCAGTCTTCCAACCCGAACTCTACTCCGGTATCCCTGCTCCCTAGTGGCGATGATTTCACAGCTTACTTCCCTGAAAAACAAGGAACATTGAGTTGGAGCTACTACCTGTCACCCCAAATCTGATGCCTAAGAAACTTTACACAGGATCAGCTGAGCTGGCAGAATCCTCAACAATATCCTCTCCCTTGGGCTGCTCGCTCAAAAACAATGCCTCTTGGAACTCTTTTCTCTTCCCAGATTTCACGGAGCTCTTTCACAACATGGCATCCCTTAAACCCTCCATCCATTTCTGTGATCCTTTACCCTCTAAGCTTTATAAAGATCTAAATTCAGCCCTTCTCCCTCTTTGGTCCAGGATCATCCAAGAATTCCTCTTACAGGGAAAGATTCTGGACTGCCTAGAGGTTGGGCAAGTTACTCCCATTCCTAAGAAGCCCAATGCGGACCTATCAGATCTAAACAAATTCCAACCTATAACCAGCATTATGACTCTAGCTAAATTGCTTGAAAAATGCATCCATTTGTAGCTCTGCAACCACATTGAGAAATATCTACTCCTTGACCCACATCAGTCAGGTTTCAGATCAGGGCACCATACTGAAATGGCACTAACGCACATTGTTGACGACGCCTTGAGAGCCTTTGACCAAAATGTCCCTTCCCTCCTGATCCTTCTGGACCTGTCCTCAGCCTTTGATACCATCAAACATGAAAACCTGATTGATCTTCTTCAACACAGGATGGGTCTCTCGGGCCCGTTTCTAAATTGGGTTGCCTCCTTCCTGCATAATCGTACGCAATGGATTAAAGTTAAACATTCCCTTGCATCCCGTACCCCTGTCAGTATTGGAGTGCCACAAGGATCCGTGTCTCTCCCACTCTTTTCAATCTTTTTATGGAACCACTTTCTGTCATTCTAAACCGGGCGAACATTCAGTACCACATGTATGCGGATGACACGCAACTGTACCTGAAGATCTCCTCTCAAGAGGACATAAAAACATTAAATGCTGCACTTGCACAAACCCAACAATGGTTAGCTCAGAACCGTCTGCTACCAAATACTCTCAAAAAGGAATTTCTTTTGATCTCCCCAACCAATCACTCGGCTCCTACCCTTGACTGGATTAAACAACTCATTGCTCTGAACTGTACCTTTCATGTTGTTGACTCTGCCAAATCTTAAGGTATCACCTTAGATAAACACTTAAACATGCAAGCGCACATCACAACTACTACTAAGGGAGCCAACTTCCGACTTAACACACTTAAGAAAATCAAACCTTTCCTTCCCCGCCGAAGACCTCAGGTTGGCAGTTTAATCTCAGGTTATCTCTAGATTGGAATAAGGACAGGTGACCCTTGCTGGACTTCCCAAAGCTAGCTTGGCCCCACTCAGAGCTACCCTGAACGCATCGGTTTGACTCATCACAGGCTCGAGAAAGTGTGACCACATTTCCCCCGAACTTTTGCAACTAAATTGGTTATCTTTCGAAGCCAGAATCTGACTCAAAATAGCTTGCCTGACTCATAAAGCCATACACTACAACACCCCGATTTACCTGTACGTCCACCCTTCTGTTGAAACCTCCAACTTTCAAAAAGAAAAGATCTTACAATCGTGCTTTCACTGGTCTTGCTCCAAGATTCTGGAACTCCCTGCCATCAGAGATCAGATCCAATCCTTCCACTACATCCTTTAAAAAACTGGTCAAATGGCTACTCCTAAACAAACTTTACCAGCATCAACCTGTGATCATGCTCTTGTTTGGATTAATACCCTAATTCTTGTTGTAATACACTGATGCATTTTATTGTATGCTTTTACGTCTTGCTCTAGGCCTCTAGGGCACCTTAACTGCATTAACTTGTGATCTTGTTTTTGATAATTCTGATTCTTATTGCACTTCAATGGTGCATTTTATTTTATGCTGTTTATGCTCTTCGTGTTCTAGGACACCGCTGATACCCCTAACTCTTACCCTGATTGATTTCCCCTTTGTTGTAACTTCACCTACTGTCCCATTGTGTTTGTACCCTTGCTTTCCCCAATTCTGTACAGCGCTCTGATACCCGTTTGGGGCTTATTCACGCTTTATAAAACTATTGAAATAGATACATAAATACATTGATGGTGTCTTCCTCCTCTTTTTGCCTGGTTTCCAAAAAGGCCTCTCTGTGGCTGTTCTGAGCCCTCTTGCAGGATCTTTTTATCATGGATGTTGGGTATTTTTTAGCTTCCAAGTTCTTACTCAGTAGTGTGGCTTCATTGTGAAATTTGGTCATCGAGCTGCAGTTCCTGTGCAGGCGTAGGAACTGGCCGAGTGCTTTGGGATTGTGACTGTTGAAGTGTAGTAGGTTATTCAAATCTGTGGGTCTCTTAAAAGTGCTTGTAGCAAGTTGTCCATTCCTTAGTGTGATAGATAGATCCAGAAATGGATTTCTGTTGAGGAAACTGTACAGGTGAACCTTAGGAAAGGATTGAGTGTGTTCAATCATTCATAGAAGGAGACGCAGGTTGCCTCATCCCCCCTCCAGAAAATGATGATATTGTCAATGAAGCAACGCTAGATCAGGGTGTTGGATGAGTACAGATTGTTGTTATGAATTTATATCCTTTCAAATTCAGCCACGTACAAGCAGGTCAGACGTGGGGCAAAGGTGATGCCCATTGATGTTCCCTGGATTTAATGGTACATTGAGTTCTGGAACAAGAAGAAGTTCTCACGCATTGCTATGGTGGCACAGTCCATGATGAAACTTACTGGAGTTTGAAAGGTCCAGTCTTCTGCTGACAGGCACGATTATACAACATAAAGCTACCACCAAAGGTGCAGACTTTGGAACTAGCGAACCAGGTTTGAGTCTCGGCATTGGTACCATGTTCACGGTTTCTGAGCAAATCACTTAATCACCCTGTGTATAAAATATAATTGATTATTAGCTGGTGTAATGTAACTACTGTTCATATAAAGCGCTAGATTATCTTTGGGTCAAGCTCCCTGTTAGATTTGGGGGTCTCTAGTTGGCACAGGTAGGTACTTGTGACAAATAGGGACCCTTGCCTCTAGTCAGGGTACGGGGAATACACTCCTAAATAACCCCTGCTCACCCCCTTGGTAGCTTGGCAAGAGCAGACAGGCTTATCTCAGAGGCAGTGTGTAAAGCATGTGTGACCACATACAGTAACCCATTGACAACACTACAGATGGACACCACACAAGGTTTTATATCAAAAATAAGTATACTTTATATAGATTTACCACAGGACCATAAACGACAAAAATACACATTACTGTTACTTTAGGATGCTAGTTTTTGCTTAATTCAGTTCAGTTCTTAAGATGCAACACTTTACGTCAATGTACCTTACGATGCGTAGCGCATCCACGACAAGCAATGTTGCAGCGAGGGAAATACGGAAAAGTTTGGGTGCAAAGAAATAAAGACGTGAAGATCTTCTAGTTGCGGCACACTTCTCCGGGGATGCGAGAAGTTCTTGGTCCGATGCGTGTACTGCAGCGGCGACACCCTTGTTCAGAAGTGCGACGGCAACAGCTTCAGCTGCGACACTCTTCTCCCATGTTTGCATGAAGCTTCCGCACGATGCCACACTACAGCGTCAACATCCTTGTTCAGAAATGCGACAGCAGCAGCTCCGACGGCGGCACGCTTCTCGGGGGTTGCGAGGCACTTTCCTCGATGTGGTGCAATGCAACAGGTCCAGCGGCGACACCCTTGTTCAGAAGTGCGACGGCAGCAACAGCGATGGCGACATGCTTCTTCCTCGTTGCGAGACTCTTCTCACGATGCGGTGCAGTGCGACAACTCCAGCGGCGACACCCTTGTTCAGAAGTGCAACGTTAGGCAGCAGCGATGACGAAATGCTTCCCCTTCGTTGCGAGACGCTTCTCTCGCTGCGGTACAGTGCGAAAACTCCAGCGGCGATACCCTTGTTCAGAAGTGCAACGGCAGTAGCAGCGACGGCGACACGCTTGCTCTTCATTGCATCGCGCTTCCACTTCCTTGCGACACACAGTCCCTCAAAAGGCCCAAAACAGCAGCAGGCACTTCCAAAGAACTCTGGGGGGCTGGCGGTTGAAGTCTGTTGTCCCTGAGACTTCAGCAGGAGGCAAGCTCTTTTTCCAAGCCCTTGGAGATCCTTCACAAGTTGAAAGCAAAGTACACAAAGTTCTTTCCTCCTCTCTTTGGCTGTCAGGCAACCGCTGCAGGCCAATCCCCTAAGCAGCGCTTCAGCTTAGGAATAGTCTCTCCTCAGTTTCTTCAGGTCCCTCTCTTCAGCAGAGGTTTCTCCTTGTTTGTCCAGAAGTGATCTAATTTCTTGGGATCAGGGTCCCAATATTTATACCCCAAAATCCTTTGTCCTCTGAGGGAAGAGGGGTCTTTGGCCAGTCTAAACCGGTTCTGAAGCACTCTGTTTACCAGACTTTTCCTTTACTTTCACAGTGCAGGGCAGAAACATCAGACGCCCTACAGGAGGTGGAGCCAGCATTGTGGAAGGCAAGTACAGCCCTGGAGCACTTTGTTGACAGGATTCCTTCTCTTCTTTCAGTGTGCAGGGCAGAGACATCAGCCGCACCCCAGGAGGTAGAGCCAGCATTCTGGAAGGCAGGTACAGCCCTATTCAAGGTTCAGGTGCAACTCCTCCCTCCCATCTAGATGCAGATCTCTCTATTCAGCACTGGGTTGACTCATCCTGTCTCATGGAATCCCCCAGCCCTGTCACTCACAAACTCCAGAAAAGGAATACACAACCTAGCAGAGGCAGGCTTGAAAGGTTAGGCAAGAAAATACCTACTTTCTAAAAGTGTTATTTTCAAACACAGAATGTTAAAACCAACTTCACTAAAAGATGCCCTTTATCATTCTGAGTCCAGGCATACTAAACTCGAATTTCTACCATGTTCTCTGAGTCAGTTAGGATTATAAAATGTAATAATTCTAACAGCCTATTCTGGCCTATGGAGAACAGGTAGCCTTGCAATAGTGAAAAAGGAAAATGGCTGTAATTCACTTTTAGGACATGCCGCACATACCTTATACTTACAATGCACCCTGCCCTTGGGCCTACTATAGGGGTGACTGATATGTAGAAAAGGGACTGGCAAGTTGGTGCACTTGCCCAGTTAGTGTGACAGTACCAGACTGCACACAGGCTCTGCAATGGCAGACCTTAGACACATTTTACAAGGCTGCTACTGTGGGTGGCACAACTAGTGCTGCAAGCCCACCAGCAGCATTTGGGTTTACACGCCCTGGGCACCCTCAGTGCACTGTACTAGGGTCTGACAAGTAAACCAAATAGCCAACCATGGAACAACTGATTAATACATCAATTTACAATAGGGAGCACTTGCACCGTGGCACTGAACAGCAGTGACACAGTGCCCAAAGCATCCAACACCAGCAAAAACACATGAGGCAACAGCAAAAATGGAAGGGAGACCCATGCAAAGGGTGCCAGGTCTAACACTCCCGCTATATAAAACTATAGGAAAAATGTTTTCTGATTTGCCTACATCTATCCCTGAATCTACTTTTCCCAAGCAAAATATGAATACTTCATCCCAGTTATGAGTAGACACTAAAGATTGATGTGGTATTTTCTCTACCTGCTTTGCCTATTAAATCATTGTCCATGCAATTTAAAATTGAATGATTTTGGCACTCCTTTTTAATCAAAATAACTTAAAGGGGAGTGAAATTTAAGATGATAACATGAAATACTCCTGCAGAAGATCCTGAAGAATATCATCTTATTTTATTAGTTGTGAGAATTAGGATTAATTTGCAAGAAAAAAACTTTGCTTAGTTTAATATTACTGTGAGGGAGTGTGAAATTACAGGATACATAAGTCCAAGGCTATGACTTTTCTACGAAGCGGGCCATTGTCCACATTCTATCACCATTCTATCAGGAAAGTCCATCAAGGTGTTCCTTAGTCGACCATGTCTTTTGACTGGAGGGGTCATAGTGGGCTTTTTCCTCTCTGCAGGGTTACCCCCAAATGTTTTGCCTTCACCACTCCTGGTTTTTTAATTAATTTAGGTTGGCTTTAGGACTATTTGCACTGCTAACCAGTGATAAAGTGCGAGTGCTCTCTCCCTAACACACAGTAAAATTGGCCTATGCCTTTATTGGCAAATTTCATTTACTTATAAGGCCCTAATATATGGTACTATATGTACCTAGGGCCTGGAAAGTAAATGCTACTAGTGGATCTCTAGCACCCATTGTGCCACCCGCTAAAGTAGCACTTATAAGCCTGCCTTAGGCCAGCCACTGAAGCCTCTAGTGCAGTTTCAATCCTTACAATTCGACCTGCCAAAATAAACCTTTTAATACATATAGGTCACCTCTAATGTAGGCTCTAAAGGCACAGAGGGCAGTTTTCTGCCGCTAAAGCAGCGATAATGTTAACGCCATTTCTTGATAATAGGCCCCAAGGTTTGGGGCTTGTGAAATAGATAACAAGGTACAGGGTACACCTAGAATAACTACTGCGTCTGCCATGGAAAAGCTGACTGATACTGGCTGCTGTACGTGCCTATTAAAAGATAAAATAAATCTTGCATGTTGAAATCTCATGGCAGAACGAATACCACAGGAAACTGTATTTACTCCTGTTACTTAAAACTGTCGTTTGCTCCTTGACTGGCAGCAGGAAGGCACAATCTCAGCCACAAATCTACACGGTTCAGCTTGAGTAGCGGCTGCTACTTGATGGGGGTGGTGAGACGGGAGGAGCGGGAGTAGTAAGAATGTAATTAAAAAAGGACTTACCTTTAAACTGACAGCCACCTCCTCTACACTGACTGCAATAGGAAAAATAAAATTATAATAAGGATCCTAATTATCATTGAATTTTTCCTTGTGAGCAGTGGGGTGATGCACCTCCGCCTTAGCGGAGGAGCCACCACTGCTCAGACTACTACTGTTATCTCTGTTAATTTGAAAATTCCAATTTTGGGTATTTGTGCCGAGACACCTTACAGCTATTACTTTTTATTTTATGTTTACTTAACTAGCTCTGGAAACATACAAATCTAGTCAAAACGTTGTAACTTCACATAAACACATAAATCAGTGACAGAGGCATGCTTTTAAATATTACTGGTTGCATAAGTTAGATAGTTGTGACATTTAATAATAACAAATAAGTAAGCATGACTTACCACCACTAGGTTTTGGTGCCAAAAACGTAACCTCTGGCACAAAGTGATTCAGGAGGTCTCGCTTCTGTGATAGGCAAAGTCAGCCCAGCAGTGCTATACCAGGCACCTGAAGGGTACCCGTGCTGGCCTTAGGATATTTCAGGCCTTGTGCAGAGTATACTTTACATGTCCCCCACAACACAAGTCAAATTGTTTTTCATTGCTAATCATTTTATTTAAGTAGATTGTTAAGAAGTGCAAGTAAAATGTAACTATACAAGTGCACCTGTAATAGAAGAATCTATAATGCTACTTCTTCACAAAAAGGGAACTTTCCTTGTTTTCTGTCCTGCAAATTATTTTATTAATTCACTGTGGTCAAGAGTTCATCCAACTTTGTGTTCAACTGATATCCGTGTCAAGCCAGTGAGCAGGTCCTGGGCCATTGAAGTACGCAAGTAATTTTCAATAATTTTCAACTTTGTGCAAGATCCTTCTCCAGAGGCTATCGGGACAGCTTCTGTCAAAATTATTCTAAGAATAATCTTTAAATTGGGATAAATTTCATACAAGTGGTTGTAATACATGTATTTGAGAACAGAGAAAGTGGACACGGTACATGCTGTGTCAGGATGGCCTTTCTTGTACAGACCCTGGAAGCTCTTAATTCCTGTGATTAGTTTATCCCCTGCAATGCTTTCTTTAAAAATGTAACTGCATCTTTGCACTTTTTCTTGAGCTCTCTTATTTCCAAGGGTGTACCTGATATCACTTTGTGCACAAATCTATATCTGCCATTAAATGTCACCATTTATTCAAAGCGTTCTTTGAATTTGCTGATTGCCTGATTAACAAGGACATTGAAGTACAACATTTAGATTTTTTTCTGCACATATTCCCGGATCATCTTGGCCTTCATAATCAAAATGTTGTTTCTTCCTTCTTGTCTTCTTCTCAATTTCAAAGCTGGTCTCCACTGGATCATCAAACCATGAGGCTGTCTCAGTGGCAACTTCAATAGCTTTATCAAATCATCTGTCAGAGTACTCTCTCATGTAATCCCCCAGTACAGTTCTGCAGAGCTAAGGCTACATCTAACTGCATGTCAATACTTTGCATTAATTTGCTAACTTTATTAATTTGACCTAAAATTCCATACCAGATAACAATGCTGACAAGAAATGTAAATGAGTGAATCTCATCTGTAAACTCTGGGCCTCGAAGAATGTCTGTCCAAGAAGATTAGGCACATCCAGAACTTGTATCAAAGCTCTGTTACCGTAAGGGGCATAGTTGAACAAAACTTTAACATTCTCAATTCATCTCTCCCATCGTGTGTCTGATGGCTTCTTTACAATTGCAGTTCTCACACAAGTAGTTAGTACAGCCCATATGTTTGTTGATGTTGCAAACATGTGGTATATTCTATGTAATTACCCAAAGAAAGATGGTGCTCTAGTTGATGACTTTGCTCTGTCACACTAGACTTGACTAAGAGACAAGCACAAGGAATTAAAATTGCTTTGGCGTTGCTGTCTAGTATTCTTTTCTGCACACCAGAATGTCTTCCCTTCATATTAGCCCTGATGTCATAACCTTGACCATGGTAGTGTTAATGAGATATTCCTAAAACTTTCAGTTTGTAAAGTAGTACTTCACTGATGGCTTCACCACTAGAGTCATCTACAGGTATGTACCCCACGAGGTGTTCCTCTACTGATGGGATAGTTAAGGGTATATTAACTACACAAATCATCAGAGTCCTTTGCTCTTGATGACTTATGTGCAGCCCAGTGCAAGTGAATAAGATGTGGAAGATCTGATAATATCTAGCAATCTTTTCTGGATATTTTATGATATAAGTTGAATGATTTCATTCTGAATTGGTTTCCCTAGGTAATGGTATTTCCTGTTTTCTCAACTCTTCTAATGTGTTGTGTGTTTCCTGCATGGCCCATTGTTGTTTTTCCTATATTAGCCTAATTGTGCACGCTGTGGGCTGCATTTCTTTTGCACATGTTACTACATAAACATACTTGCTTTGTGTCACATTGTATTTTCACACAGAACCTGCATATGTTTTCATGTTCTGTTCTTTTCCTGGGATTTAGTCTAAACACCATTGAAAAGGTCAAACATCAATGGCCCTTGTTATTCTCTCTGGTCAGACTCTAGCAACTAGACATAACACAAGAATGCAGCTGCTGCTTGTAAGCACACATATCTTGTCATATAACTGAGAACAGGTGTTCTAAAAACACACAGAGCAAAGGTCCTGAAACAAGATTACTGTGTCAGCTGCGATGTACAACATCCATCTATGTATACTAAGGTACGGGTTCCATCACTAATCCCAGAGATTTTTGGTACATAATCATTTCGCTTCAGTAGAAAGCGAGGGTGTAGGCTAACCTGTTTTATAGCATGACAAGGCTTTTTATGATATATGGTCTGATAACCATGCTAACGATATTTTTGGTATGCATTTGTTTTCTAATTGTGGCACAAATACTGCATATTAGAGCACAATAGTTTAAATACATATAATGCACTTCCTTTGTGTCTCTTGTCTATTTTATTGTGGACAAGTACGAGTGAGAGAGCGAAAGGGTTTGTCCCGTTACCGCGATCCCTGAGAGGTTTGAGAGTTTTGTGTTCTGGGGTGCTAAGTCACTTGTCTTTCTGTTAAGCTTAGGAGGCCAAGTCAGGCACTATTGCTGGTCAGACTCAGGCTCATAGATACTGATGTGTTATGGTGACTCAGTCCCTATATGCTGATGTTCTATGGTCCCAAGCATAGTTCTGTTCTCGATCAGAATCCCTGCAACAGTTCTACTTGACTTAGAAAATTGCCATTTTAATATCTTCAAGCTTCTCATTGGTTCCCCTCAAAACCACGTTTTGTTCTGCCTACTATTGACACAAGACAGTGCAAAATAGAACTCCAATATCAGATTTCAAACTGAAGTAAGGTCTGCTCTGCCTGATGAATCCCTGTACAACTGGAACATCTTTGTGTTTCATACATTGAATGCATATGTCACATATGATCGGCATATGTTTTATTTGAATGCAGGTGTTCTCCAACACGAGTCAGTCACTGAATCCTGTAGTAGAGAGTTTGTCTGACCCTTTACCAAACAATATGCAGCAGAAACACTATACTGCATCAGGTGTGCTGAAGTATACTAGCTACTGTCTCTTAATCCTTTCATTGTTTGTAAGGGTGTTATAGAAATGCACAGGTGTTAAGCGTCAGTCATACGTTTTGGTATAGGCTCTCTTGTCTCTCTCTGTGTCTCTGAAGGGCCCTGCTAAAATTAGCTTGTCCATATTATGCTGACTCAATGTTTTTGGCCAGGTATGTGGCTCCAGCTGTATAGATTTATCAGAAGTCAAAATAGTTGTATTCTCCGTTTCATCCTCTGCCTCAGAATTGGCTTGTATATATTATGCTGACTAAATGTTTTTGGCCATAATATACAGCGCACAAAGCTGCTTTTTTTTCCCGCTGTGCACATTTGAAATTACACACAAGCCAATGTAGGGGAGTCTGACACACTTCCTGTGGTGCAGCAGATTACAACAATGAAGTTACACACAGCGCACGTTCCAACAGTAAACCATGGAGGCACTGTGCCCTTATGTTACCTGTTACTGTTCTGCAATCTAGTAGTGGCATACCCAGTGTATACAGAAACCATGAAAAGCCTCCCGCTTTCTGTAGGATGTGTACATTTACAGGGCTTCTGATACACACAGACACTCCCTGTGCCTCCTCACCCCATCTTTTGTTGCCTCTATAGCTGACTGTGCCCAGCTCTTCTTCAGTTGAGAGCAATGGGTAACAAGAGCATTTTCAGGGTCCCCTAAGTTGCGGGCCCAGTGCAACCACATGATTCACACACCCTAAGGCTGGCACTGAGGGTACAGCGCCTGTTATTTGGCACATGCTGCCAGTGGACACACCTTTCTGGGAGGGGGTAATCCTTTTCAGGCCTGCTACCTGCTGCTACTCTTGGTAAAACTACAGTATGCATGCTGCAGTTGGTATAGTAACTCAGATTTTCCAACTGGCTGCTTGTCTGGATATTACCATTCTTAACTACAGTACTAGTAAAGAAACACAAATAGGAAAATGAAAATATTAAAAAATAACAAAATAAGATACATCCACGAAATGATGAATGCAATAAAATAAAAGAAAAAAAAGAAAGAAAAAAATAGCCATCAACAGGCAAGTAAATTGAAGAAATGGAAAGCATTAGAATAGGAAATGAAGGGCCATCAAATAAACCGGTCACAGGATGCTTGTTTCCGGTCCAGGGAAGAGATGGCTTGGCAGTTCTGGCTGGACAATTCCCATGAGGCACAGGGTCAGAATGATTTGCATATGGCCATGTCTGAACTGGGGTGGTGGAGTGAGCTAAAGAATGATGACGGATTAAACCCAGATCAGTTGACAGGGGGTGAGTGCTTGCAATATTCAACACTATCCATCACCCCCTTTGGTTTTGCTTTCCCTAAGTTGGCAGGGTATGCCCAGACGTGGATCCCTTGCTCACTTTGCCACTGGATTCAAGCTAGCCTGCTGATGACGGCTGAGTAGCCAGAAACTGGTCCCAGGATGCTTGTTTCCGGTCCAGGGATGACATGGCTTGGCGGTTTGGGCTGGACTGTTCCCATGAGGCACAGGGTCAGACTGATTTGCATATGGCCATGTCTGAACTGGGGTGACGGAGTGAGCTAAAGAATGATGATGGATTAAATCCATATCAGTTGACTGGGGGTGAGTGCTTGAAATGTTCAACACTCCCTCCATCATCCCCCTTGGTTTTGTTTTGTTCGCCCTAAGTTGGGAGGGTATACCCAGACGTGGGTCACTTGCTCACTTTGCCACTAGATTCAAGCTAGCCTCGCTGATGACGGCTGATTAGCCAGAACCCGGTCCCAGATTGTTTGTTTCTGGTCCAGGGAAGACATGGCTTGGCAGTTCGGGATGGATTAAACCCAGATCAGTTGACTGGGGGTGAGTGCTTGCAATGTTAAACACTCCGTCCATCATCCACTTTGGTTTTGCATCAAATAAACCAGGGCCTGATTGAGAGAACAAAGCAACAGCAGGGATCAGTCCACAGGCCATATTTACGCAAAATCCTTTGCAGAATTTACAACCAACACAAGTTGGCGTTTGCACTGATTTGTAAGAAAAAGGTACACAAACCAGCACAAAGACTCATGCAGATACCCTTGCACTATGGCACTCAGCTGCCTGATTGTGCACCAGCACTAAGGGGAGACCAGGATAGAACCCTATCTCTGTGGATATGTCCCTTTCCTGCTCTCTCTCTCTGTCACCGAACCCAATAGTGAAACTTTATGTGCTGTGCTGCCTTGTGTGACAAATTTGTAAATCTGGGCCCACATTTCTTATTGATAAGAAAAAAATGCAAAGTATTCTCGTGGGTGCCCAATCCATCTATGATTTCAGGACTTAGGGCCCGATTCATAAAGGTAAAGTGAAACAAAAGTCTAACTCTATGACTTTTGGTATTCACAAAGGGCATTTACTACTTCTACTTTCGGCATTCGCAAAGTGAATTTACGAGTAGTAAATGCTCTTTGTGGATACCAAAATTCGTAAAGTGAGACTTTTGCCTCTCTTTACCTTTATGATTCAGGCGGTAGAGTTTTTTGTAGTTTCTGCAAAACATATTTCAAATTTGCAAACAAAAATAACAGTGACTTTACACTCTCATAATCAAAGCCCCTTACTCCAGAACCTCGAACTTTCTAGTTGCTGTGACAAAATAGTGTGCCATGCCAAACCTTGCATCTATGCCACCTTCCAGTGAGTACAATTTTTTAAGCAAATGATTTGATTATGCCCCCCTTTATGTCAGTACCACATTCTAATGTTGCAAAAATAAAAGAATATATACAAGTAGTGGTGGGCGGCTTCTGTAAGGTGGTCCTTGCTAATCTGTTTATGGAGATAACCAATACACATTAAGATATTGCACCAGTGACTAGCTTACTATGAAATATTTACTATAGTGGTGCTGGAGCGGGATTTGTTTTAATCAAAATCTCAGGTTATGATCTTCAGGGTTTTAACCCGCTGTCCTTCGCCCATGGATCTTTGCTGTTCACTTTGAGAAGAACAAAAGCTGCACAACACGTTAAATTATTACAGTTCTAACTATTTCAGTCAATAAACAGAGTTTGTTAACAGTTAGTGGGTTTTATTGTTCAAATCTAGTCAATTATCTTTGTTCAGAGTCACAAATTAATTCTTTTTAATATCAATCATCAAATATGAACAGAACATTGATAATAAATATCAATCAATCCATAAATCATAATAAAATGCATTAAGTTCATTCCATAGAGAAAATGTCCCTATTATAGGAAATAAGAAAGAAACAGTGTCATTCTCAAAGACCCATAAAGAGTTCTGATATTGAGAAAAATCATAAAGTATAAAGCTTCTGCATTAAAAGTCAGTTCAATAAATCAATAGTCAATCAAAGCAGAACTTCTCATACAGAAAGGTGCAAGGAACTCAGTAGACTTGGAATGGGTAGATAAATGGGGAAGTGGATGTTTGTGTCTACACTAGGAACACTCATTATTAGAGACACACCAGTATTCTGGTTCAATCTTCATGTAGCTTATTTTTTCAGACGACCAATCAGCATCTGATGCACCCATGGTAATGTGTTCACTCCCCATCTTCTCAAAGGAACATAATATTATTCACACAGTAGTTTCAAAGACTGCAACCAAGGGCCTGATTTAGGTTTTGGCATTTCACAATTGTGACAAATATCCAGTCCGCCAAACTATGTATCCATAATATCCTATGGGATTTATATTTCAACGGATGGGATATCAGTCATTGTTGTGACAGAGTAACCTGTCTGCCGAAATCTAAATCAGGTCCTACGTTTTATCATTTCTTAAACTTCCCATGATTCATTTTCCCATTCAAGTTTACATTCCCACCTGTGAAACTTTGCTCCTAACCTTCTAACTAATACATTATTTCAGTAGCTAACAATGGTCTTTTTGAAAGTTGAAACATCTGCATAAAAAAAAAGAAAACATTTTGCACAGCAACTATTCATTGGAAAAAAGTTAATTCAAAAGGTCAAGATTAAATTTAAATATGAATTCATGGTTCCTCGGCTCCGTTAAATTTAATATGGCAGCATCTTTGCATTTTTGGCCTAGCACATTTATTTATGCTTGGCTAGTGCAAACTGCATGCAACAAATGCTGGACTGTTCCCATGAGGCACAGAGTCAAGATTGATTTCCATATAGCTGGATCTGAACTGAGGTGGCAAAGTGAGCTAAAGAGCTTTGATGGACTCAACCCAGATCTCTGACTGGGGGCGAGTGTCTGAAAAGTTTCAGCACTCCGTCCATCATCTCCTTGTGTTTACTTCTGCTATTCGAACAGTGGAACAGGTAGCTCCGGTGTTGATCAGAAATGGCAACTCCAGAACTGCACGAAGTACACAATCACCCACCCCCTTCAGGCACCATCACTGGGACTATTTGAAGCTGAAACTGTCATTATCTAGTATAGGGTACAGTTGAAATGGTGTTGGCTCTGATTTTGAAATGTAGCCGGATTTGTTCTAGGCATCTGATTCATATTAACCCTAGGGGTTCCCATATTCCGTGGGATCATGACGGATAGTGGAACGTGCATCATTGGGACCGGTGTTTACAATGGCACTGGCATTTGCTAAATGTGTACATTCTGCATTTGCGCTTGATTTCCTCAGTGCATTTGGGCACCTCTCCTCACTCTAATTGGATTCAGCCTACACTCCCTTCCAATGCCCAATTTTGTTACAAAAATGACAAGGGGACAAACCTTTCAACGTTGTCACATGTCCACCAGAATTTGGATCAATCAGAACACCTCTGAAACTCCATCTCCTTGAATACCTGAACTCCTGTTAGTAAACCAACACCTTGCATCCCACCTTGATTACCTTCAACTGACTGAGTATGAAATCCTTTCTGAGTCAACCTCATCTGGGCAAGCATTAAGTTCTTCTTAAGCTTTTTCTGTTTCCGTTCTTGTTCATTGCTACAGTACTTTGCATATGTCAAGATCTCATCTAAGTGTTTTGTCTGGCAGCAAATCACATTCTGCTGTACGTGAATACTAATCTCCGGTCTCAAACCAAATACAAACTGTGACAAAAGGAACCCAATATCACCTTTTCAGGATTTTCTTGTCCACTGTGCTGTTTGAAAAACTGTACCAAATGCTCACAGTAGGCAAGCAGCGACTCTTTTGTTCCTTGTAAATTTGGATTTATCTTCAACCACTCAATATCTTTGAATGGAACTTTGCACTTCAAATAAGTAATCAACTCATCATCCTTGGTCTCACTACATGAGATGGTGCACAGGTATGTGCATCTCTTGGAGGCTCAGCATGTGGCCAACATACAGATAGTTTACACTCAGTCCACAAATCACTGAGTACAGCAATATCAAAGAAGGTATTCAAATTAGTTCACAGCCCCTTTGAAATCCTCACAAACCAGTCGACTTGTGCACACCATTGATGATATTTTCCCTCAATTTAGGAAAACTGTGCACAAATATTGCAAGATCTCCCCTTCTCCAAGGTATATGTATATACCCTTCACCTGGCATCCTTCTCAGGGTGATCTGGTGGTGGCTTATTTTTTGCTTCATTTGCTTTGGATTTTCTCTTTTTTTTTTCCTGTATCTTTTCCCATTTGCTCTCAAACTTCTCAAATTCACTCCAGTTAGCAATGCATTTCACTAACTCAGTAATTTGTCATCACATTCCTGAAAAACACATTGTTTCAATTGCTTTATCATCTAACTATACCCTATAAGGTCAACAGGATGTTGGAGCACACCGCTGACCTCTCAGACAAGGTTCGCCTCTGGCATTCTGGGAAATGCAGTCTCTTGTAGCTCGCTCCAATATTTTTTAGTATTTCGCCACGGTTGGCACAGATAGTGCTGATCTCTAGACACGTGTTTCTGGTTTATTAACCATCATCAGTAGAGAATACAGTCTTGTATTTTGGGGTTTGCCGAGTAGGGTGCCAAACATTATATCAGGTCCGGTACCTCTCACGGGCGTGCAGGTGCTTCATCCATGAGCTCATCAGCTCAATGACTCATGGGAGTACTTTAAAAAGACAACAGGATGTGGGAGCACACCGCTGACCTCTAAGGCAAGGTTTGCCCCTGGCATTCTGAGAAATGCAGTCTCTTGTAGCTCGCTCCAATATTTTTGAGTATTTCACCACGGTTGGCACAGATAGTGCTGATCTCTAGACACGCATTTCTGGTTTATTAAGTGTCATCAGTAGAGAATACAGTCTTGTATTTTGGGGTTTGCTGAGTAGGGTGCCAAACCTTATATCAGGTCCGGTACCTCTCAATGGCGCACAGGTGCTTCATCCACGAGCTCATCAGCTCAATGACTCACAGGAGTACTTTAAATAGACAACAGGATGTGGGAGCACACCGCTGACCTCTCAGGCAAGATTCGCCCCTGGCATTCTGGTAAATGGAGTCTCTTGTAGCTCGCTCCAATATTTTTGAGTATTTCAACACGGTTGGCACAGATAGTGCTGATCTCTAGACACGTGTTTCTGGTTTATTAACTGTCATCAGTAGAGAATACAGGCTTGTATTTTGGGGTTTGCTGAGTAGGGTGCCAAACATTATATCAGGTCCGGTACCTCTCACTGGCGAGCAGGTGCTTCATACACGAGCTCATCAGCTCAATGTCTCGCAACCTGTTGTCTATTTAAAGTACTCCCATGAGTCATTGAGCTGACAAGTTCATGGAGGAAGCACCTGCATGCCTGTGAGAGGTACCTGACCTGGTAAAGACGGTGGCAGCCTACTCAGCAAGCCCTACATTTGAAAGACTGTAATCTCTACTGATGATGGTTAAAGAACCAGAAACACGTGTCTAGAGATCAGCACTATCTGCGCCAACTGTGGCAAAACACTCGAACACTCTTGAAGCAAGCAAGTAACCAAAACTGCATTTACCACAATGCCAGGGGCGAACCTTGCTGGGAGGTGAAGCGGTGTGCTCCCACCCCTGTTCCTATTTAATTGTACCCTATAAGGTCTTTGCAACAGGACACTCTTTGAGAGATTAACGTCATATTTACGTTCCAAATAAGGTATTTTATAATGTGTGGCTGTTAAACACCTTGTACTTTCTTTACCCAGATATATACATTTGTTCTCTTGACATTGATTCACATGTCCAATATCTAAGAAACCTCTAATGACTTCTTCCAATTCACCCTTCAGCTTTTGAACATTTAACTGCCTCTCTCTTTCAGGTTCTGGAGTAGCTTGATCTTTACACTTCATGGCTTTTTTTTTCTCTGTGGGTTGTTCAAAACAGGGTGGAAAGATTCCATGTTCAAATAAATTTGTCTCTCCCTGTGCTTCTTGTGTCGTAAAAGCAATTCCTCTCTCCTCTCTCAATGATTGAACTATTTGCAGTGGTGTCCATCTGTGAATTCTGCGATGCAGAGGTATACCCTGTTGCAGATGCTCCTCCAACTGCTCCTTGAACCTTAAGATTCGGGACAATATTTGTTGGTGCAGTTGTTGTATGCATTTCTAAAGGTTGAGCAGCTATTACTCTAATAACTTGGGCTGTCAGTGGCGGCTCGCAGAGCGAGTGCTGCAGGGTGGTGGGTGGTGGAGGGGCAGGGTGGGGAGGTAGGGTAGTGGAACTTATGACAGGCAGGAGTAAAGTAAGTAAATAAATAAATATAACTATTTACCTTGAGCTCACTGCATTGCCGAGCCGGCGATGCAGCGAGCACAAGGTAAATAGTTTTAATTATTTATTTACTTACTTTACTCCTGCCTGTCGTATGTCTGACTCCACTACCCCACAACCCTGCCCCTCCCCCACTCCACACCACCCCCCTGCAGTGCTCCCTCTGCGAGCAACCACTGGTGGTGGACAGAGCTAAACGCAGAGGGGGTGGACTTGCTATTGTTTGCAAAGCCGCCCTGCCCTGCACGATTAAATCTCTGTCGGAAGCCTCGGATTCTTTTGAGGCTCTGCACTTCTCTATCCTGTGTGCTCCCTCGGCTTCCTTTTTAGGAATCCTTATGTATAGAACCCCTGGCTCCAGAGTTACGTTCACTGAAGATCTTCTCACAATCCTGGAACCATATTTTGGCAACTCCCATCTGTCCATTCTTGGGGATTTTAACTTTCATTTGGACAACATAAGAGACCCAGATACCATTAGGTTGGTGGACACACTAGCAGCTTGTGAATGCATCCAGCTGGTCAATAAGCCTACCCATCTGGCGGGCCACATTCTAGACGGAGTCTTCTCTAATGACGACAGACTGTCTGTCGATACTCCGGTGCCTCTGGTCTGGTCTGACCATTCGGCAATTCCTCTTTTGATGGCCCTCCCCCGGGAAGTAACTTCCGACTCATTCCCTACTACCAGAGGCCCGAAAAGAAGTTATAAGAACATTAATGATGATACACTTGAGCCTTACATAAAGACGTCTATCTATTCTTCTTTAGGAGACGCTGAGGAAGAAGCGATACGGCTCTCCGACTCTATCACCAGGGTGGTTGATGAGCTAGCTCCCCCGTCCCTTAGATATTCGGCTCGCCGTAAGCCCGCCACTCCGTGGTATACGGACTCACTAAGACTTCTTCGACAAGGCTGTAGAAGACAGGAACGAAAATGGAGGAAAGCGTGGGATCCTACTGAAAGGGGAGTACATAAGGGTCTGCTTGCCGACTATAAATCTAGTGTTATCAGGGAAAAGCAGCAGTACTTCTCGAATCTCACTACCTCCCTTACTTCCCCTAGGGAGCTTTTTAAAATTGTCGACTCCCTCTGTTCCCTACAGGTTCCTGATCCAGTGGTGGGCTCGCAGGAGCTCTGTAACAAGATATCAGAGTTCTTCCACAAGAAAATTGATGATATATATCTTGCATTAGAAACCCAGAGAAAGTCGCTAGCCGACTCTTCTCTCCAAACCTTGACTACCTCAGAAGCGTGGACTAGAGACCATCCTGAAAGCTTAATGGACTTTCCGCTTCTCACGCAAGAAGGACTTGAGCTCTTGCTCGATAGAATTAAATCCTCATCCCCTCTTGATCCTTGCCCTCTGAGGATAATGAAGGAATGCAGAGCGACCTTGCTTCCGCCACTCCTGGAAGTCATGAATGGTGCCATAATCCAGGGTACCTTCCCCTCAATATGGAAGAGGGCAATAGTGAAGCCCCTACTCAAGAAGCCTACGCTGGATCCGGAACAGTTGAAAAATGTTAGACCTATTTCACTGTTACCCGCTCCTGCGAAGATTCTTGAGTCACACCTCAACTGCCATCTTACTACCTTTCTGGACTCATCTGGGTATCTTGATAGCTCCCAGCATGGGTTCCGAAAGGCACACAGTACTGAGACAGCTCTGACCATGGTGGCAAATAACATACGTATGAGGGTGGACGCAGGCCAAACTACTGTGTTGGTGCTACTGGACCTCACAGCGGCGTTTGACACCCTGTCTCCCTCTACTCTTACATCTCGACTGAGGGAGGCAGGGATTTCCGGCATGGCTCTTAACCTCCTATGCTCCTTTCTACAATGGAGGGAGCAAAGAGTCAAGCTTGGTGAATTCCTTTCCCCTGCTATGTCCTTGCAATGTGGGGTGCCACAAGGGTCGGCTCTTAGCCCGACCCTATTTAACATTTATGTTGCCCCTCTTGCAAGGCTAGTAAAATCTCAGGGGATGGAATTGGTGTCATACGCCGATGACACTCAAATTATGGTGTCACTGACCCACTCAGTCCTAACATCTGCCACCAACTTCAGGATCTGTATGCAGACAGTCTCTGACTGGATGCTTCAGAATTCCCTGAAGTTGAATGGCGACAAAACTGAGATCCTGGTCTTTGGTAAGGACCAGGATATTTGGTCAGATGAGTGGTGGCCGGACTCACTGGGAACCTGTCCATCTCCCTCCCAGTCGGCAAGAAATCTGGGAGTAATCTTTGACACCTCCCTGTCCATGACTTTGCAGGTCAACCGTACAGTTGCCACCTGCTGGGTGTGCTAAAGATTCTTAGGAGGATTGTTCACTATCTCTCCCCCTCAGCGCGTAAGCAGGTGGCAGTCGCATTGGTGAGTTCAAGGTTGGACTACTGCAATGCGCTTTATGCAGACTCCAACAAGGGGCTCATCCAGCGACTACAGGTTGTGCAAAACGCGGCTGCTCGTTTTGTTTTAGCACTTCCCAAAACTTCTTCTGCAACGATGGCCAGAAAGAGCCTTCATTGGCTCCCTATTCATCTTAGGATCTCGTTTAAGATCCTCTGCCTTGCCTACCGAGCCTTGGCTGAGGGTCTCTCGGATCCCCTGGGTGCCTTGCTGACCCGCTACCAACCTTGTAGATCTCTGAGATCTTCGGAGATGAATCTACTGGTGGTCCCACGTGCCAAAAGGGTACGTTGGGGAAATAGAGCATTTTCCATTGTTGCTCCCAAACTATGGAATCTGTTGCCTTATGAGATTAAGATGCAACCTTCTTTGATCTCTTTTAAAAAAGCGCTTAAGACCTGGTGTTTTGTCAGAGCTTACCCGTAATCAGGAGCATACTATGGTAGCTGGTATTGTTTGGTTAGGCGCCTTGACGCCCCCGGGCTTAGTTGCGCCTTAAAAATTGGTTTTCATTCATTCATTCATTCATTCATTCATTCATTTCATATCGTCACAATCGATGCAGTAACTTCTAGAGGTATTGCATTTCTGTGGGAACAATCTCAATTTGTGCAGGCACAATATTAGATATGACAGGTTGTACAGCAGGCTGTGTTACCTGTAATGGTCTCGCAATTTAAATCACATTTATGTCAACAGGGGATGCAGCCACTGTGTATTGCCATAAGTCAAAGCACTTTCAGTTATTGGAGCAGGGGCCACATATTGTGGTGGATGCGCACTGGACCAAATTGGGATCGCAAACCAGCCCTGGCAATTGCGTCCAACCAGCCAAGGGGTGGTTGGAGGGGCTGGCGGGAACACTGCTGCTGCGCTTTTGTTAGAAGGGGCTTATTTTGCAGCACTGCTGCAAAACTGTCCCCTAGTATCAGAAACAGCCCCCACCGGTCCAAAACCGGCCCACACCCTTCCGGACCACCGGGGAAATGGCTGGTGCCTGCTACCGCCAATCCTGACCTGGACACGCAACCAATAATGCATCCAAATTATCATCCCCTGAATCCCTATCAGTATTGGATTTCTTTGCAGCTCCTTCATCATCTTTTCTATGTATCTTATTCTTTTAGTCTTCCCTGTTTTTATAGTTGGGTACATTCTAGTTTCCTCTTCTCCATCATTGTTGTGCTTCGTCCCATTGAGCATCTGCATAATTTCACTCAGCTCTTTTAGTTCTATACTTTCACTGCTCTCTCTCCTTAAATTGTGCTGTTTTCTCCCAAAGGTTTAATTCTTCATACTGTGTAGGTCTAGGAGGTGGTTTCATCTCATATAACCTTTCCGTCAAGCGTTTAACAATTCTGAACTTGAATGTACCATGATGTGGAAATTTAAGTGGACCCTCATTTTTAGTGATTGTTCACCATTTAGTAAGCCATAAAAATGTGTGTAGCCCTATATTCATCGACATGTGGTGTGCTGGTGTACCCTCGGGTGCTGCTTCTTTTCCCTCCCTTACTGGAATACGATCATCTCCTCTCACAAGACTCCTAAAACTTTTGAACCATTTCATTTTTGCAATAATTCAACAATAAGTGATTTATTTTACTTCTATGTTTTCATCTTTTAATTTCGTATACCTCAAATGTCCTTCTCCAATCCTCCTATAGCAATAATACTGAAAGATTTGTTTACCAATCTCAATGCAGAACTTGCCCAACAATTGCCCTATGCCAGCGCAGCACTCTGTCATCATCGACCAACAGCAGCGCAATAGCACACCAATCAATCAATCTCAGGGCAGCATACTATTAACTATTTACTCACTCCTTGCAACGGCTCACCCTCCTTCAGTATTTTCTTGTATGCAACAATTTCACAACTCAAAACAAACAAACGCAAAATTACAACAAATCCTTTGTCTGCTTCCCTAAAGAAAATCAAGATTAATCAACAATCGGATATTAAGGTTATAATGCCTTCCTACTTTTCACACAAAGAGTTTCACACATGTCAATAAAATCTCAACCAACAGGAAATCATCTTAATCAGTGTAGCTTATACCTTTGTGCAAGAGATTTCACTTACATCAATCAACGTTATTACATTCACATCAATTTATTAGAGTCCCAAACTCAATTGTGCTGTCGACACTGCACCTCACAATTTGCACCACAAACCTTTAGCAGACAAGAAAAAAAACACAAATTAATTTTTCTCTATCCCACAATCTTAGGCTACGTCTAACCCAATAACCTCTAACACCTCTTTCGAATAAACAAATAAGCATCACCAATTCATCTAACAATCTTTCACATGCTAACAAATCAATAACAAAACAACAACAATTGTAAAGCATCTTTAATATGGCAACCACGTTCGAAACTGCACCTCGTCAATCATTTAAATTCGGGCCTTGGACTATGGAACTTGGACATTACCCTAACTCAGGGAAATTACTTACATCTCCTTTTCTCATAACGTAACCCATACCTCTGCTACGAAATTTGCTGGAACAGGGAATTGTTTCAATCAATATCTTACAATCATCTGGTCTAATTCCCTCTGTCTGTGGCCCATGGACATTTGCTGTTGTTTTAGAGAAGATCAAGATCTGTACATCACATTAAATTATTACAATTTAACTATGTCAGTCAATAAAAGAGTTTGCTATGAGTTAAAGGGTTGAATTGTTCAAACTGATAGTAAATCATTTTTATTCAGTCACAATTTTTTTTAATCTCTTTGATCAAATATTAACCAAACATTGATAATAAATATTGGTCAATCAATAAATCATAATGCAATGCAATAAGTATGTTCCATAAAGAAAATGTCCCTATTCTAGAAAATGAGAAAGAAAATATGTCAGTATCAGAGACCCATAAAAAGTACTAATGTCGAGAGAAATCATGAAGTATAAAGCTTCAGCATTAAAAGTCAGCTGAGTAAATCAATAGTCAATCAGAGCAGAACTTGTCATAAATAGCGGTTCAAGAAACTCAGTAGTTTCAGAACAATGTGGAATGGGCAGATAAATGGGGAACTGGATATGGGTGTCTACACTAGGAACTCGCACTATTATAGACAGACAAAATTTTCTGGTTCAATTTTCATGTGACTTCTTTCTCCACCCGAACAATCAGCTTCCGAAGCACCCACAGGAAAGCGTTCACTCCCTATCTTCTCACAGGAACACAGTATTCTTCAGTCATCAATTTCAAAGACTGCAACTAAGTTTTATCATTTCTTACATTTCCCATGATTCATTCTCTCATTTTAAGTGGCCAAAGGGTCATAAGGCGGCCTACAAATGTCTGCACCTTGCGCTGGTATTAGCCAGGCGCAGAGTGCAGCAGGCGCGGTATTGTCAAGGCGTAGAGTCACAATCATCTGGATAGGCCATCATGACCACAGCTCGAACAGTGGCATGGGACGTACAGGAGCGGTCATTGGCAGAGCAGACACACATGAGGATGGGCAGTCAGGATGAGAAGGTGGAGGAAGATCTTCTGGGGGATCTATGTGACACACGCCTAGACCCATGTGCAGACATTTACTCCACTGACACTGACACCATTGATGAGAGCGGGGTGCTGCATCAACTCCAGAGAGGGGTGGGATCTAGTGTTAAATGTGGTAAGATGATTTGCTTGCAAGGTTGGAGTGATGGCTCATTCTATAGGTTGGCCCGGACAAGATGCATGAGTGCTGGATGGTCAAAGGAATGCCTTCTCATATACAATCTGTCATGTTACTATACACCGTACGCCACCAACTGCTGTATTGTTTTTTCTAAAACTGAAAAATAAAGGTTTTAAAAAAGAAGTTTACATTTCCACTGTGAAAGTTCTGTCCTAACCTCCTAAATATTAAGTTAATTCATTAGCTAACAATGATCTTTTTGATCCTCTATACAGAAGTTGAAACATCTGTATAAAGGAAAAGACAACATTTTGAGCAGCGACTCTTCATTGTAAAAAAGTTAGTTGAAAAGATTTATTTAATTTTGGATTCACAGTTTCTCAGCCCTGTTAACTTTAATATGGCAGCATCTCAGCATTTCAGGGCCAGCAGGCTTATATATGATTGCCTAGTGCAATTGTGAATGACATTCTGCGTTTTAAGTCTCATTCGTTTTGCAAATTAATTAACATTATTTCTTGATATATTTTTTAACGCTTTCCCAGTGATAATTAAGGGTGTGAATGTCATATGGATGAGGGAGCCCTTTTGACTTTCAAACTATATTATATGTTCCACCTTCATTATTTAGGAAGCTGTTTAAACCTTTGTTTTTAAAGCCGTTTGACTTTGGCTGCAGTAACTGAATTTGATGGTTTGCTTAAATGTTCAGGAAAGTCCCCTCCCTGCAATGAAACGATTTACAGCTTTGGTGCTTATTCTGGCCAGTAGTTTACTTGCGAAGAAGATGTTCAGAATTAATTTGTTAATCTTTACAGTCCAGTGGTGGGGTTTATCTCACTGGCCCTAAATGTAATTTGTGAAATTCAAAATCATCCTATTACCAACAATTGCTCCAAAAATCCCTTTCGTAGTATTTTATCAGAGGAAGATATGCAAATAGAGTGGAAGGTAAATCCTACCATCTCTGGTTGCGGTGGGATGAGTAAAGGAAGGATATTTCTTTCATTAAGGTGGTTACTGATGCACCTACCCATACCTTTTCACTTTGAACACCCTTCCTTGACATACTTTGACATAATCACCCACTCCACAGAGATAATAAAAAAGAAGCTAACCACTTATTTGCCCTTCGGATAATCTTCTTTCAGATACACTGTAATGTGACATGTTAATGTAGAAAATGTCACCAACAAGTATGCATTACTGCCATAGTGAATCTTTTCTAGTATTTCGGATATGTGGCACCTGCCTACCCTGCGGAGGATCTACTAGTTAAAAGAGTCCTGAATATTCGGGTGGACTAGTGTGCCTACCCATTAGTCCCAAATATATTCCTGTGTTCAAGGGGAGAATTTGGGGCCTGCTCGGTTCTTGCACTCCTAGGAAGCACCCCTGCCCTGTTGGGCTCTGAGGGCATGGGAATCAGCAGGCAGTCTGACGGGCTTCTGAACACCTGAGAAGTAGACGCTGTGACCCAAACGGAGCACCACAACCTATAATGGTTAAATCGTCTACTATGTTTCTGGGTGTAAGCACTTTGATTGGCTCTTTCTACAGCAGGGTGTTTGAGATATACATCTCCTAACCACTGTCTATATTGATTTACATTGATGACTGCGAAAGTTTTCATAGTGGTGGTTGACCAATAGAAAATACAGACTCAATGCGCTGGCCTATTGCCCTGTGTAATTTTTACTTAGGGAAGCAACTGCTATATGGATTTAGAGTACAGGTGATTTCTTTTATTTATTTTCTAGTTTTGTAAAGCATGCACTATGTAAGAAATATGCAGCTTATGTTGCTCTGAAACTGGGAATAGCAATAGCTGAGTAGATGGAAAATTTATTAGTCAGTCATAAACTTTTTCGATCAGTCAAGGATCATAAAAACACAAAGACATATTAAAACTATATAATCAGTATCCATAAGTGTCATAGAAAACAAGAAATTTCAGTGCAAACGTTGTACACTTTGAACCACGTTATTTCATTCAAGACATTCCCTATTCCCCCGTAACACATGATACAAGGCCTGCATAACTACGCAGTGGCTAAGTTTAAAACAAACAAAACCAACATGGCAGTGTACCTAGGGGCTAGGCAGTCCATCAATCAAAAGCATAATATAATGTTGGATAGGGTTTCGATATGGACAGTACTCACGATAAAGTATCCTAATCTAGAATTGGCTCAAAAATAACCTCTGCAACTCCTTAGCTGGTGTTCTCCGCACTGGCGGGAAGGAAAACAATCCTTTTGTTATTTAACCCTCACAAGCCCTATTGGTGTCATGCTTCATCATCAGGTTCACCATGACTCCTAAAGGTCATGGTGGGCTTGTCTGTATTTCAGGGAACTCTTAGGAGATGTAGGCCAGGGGGACTTAAAGATAAATATCCTACTGGACCGCCAGGTATCCCTTTATTGATGGCGGTGTAGTGGATATTAAAAACGTAAAAAGGGGGTCTGGATAGGATCTAATGGTCCTAAGACCCTAAGAGACTGCCAACATGTTCCAGCCCCAATGTTCTGCCTAAATTGGTCCCAGGCTTTCGTCAGGGTAAAGACAAGATGCCCTCCCTGGTGTGGGTCATTAACAATATTAGCTGACCTATTTTTAAATTTTGAAGATGCAGAAAGCTGCAGTCTATGTGAAAATTGTTATGCAGTGAAAAAAAAATTGTAAGAGGGAGAATACTTATCTTCCCCTTTATTTTTATTTTTGTGTGAAAAAATTCCACCTGTAAGGAAAAAGAGAAAAAGACAAAAAACATGTATTGTATTTCAATATTATCATACTTTGAGGTGCATATATGTCCATCATGCATTAGTGCACATATTCTCATCATGCACGGTCTATGCACTTGTGATCGCACACATACGAGCCAAATAAATCACTGTTACCAAAAAACTGTCAGTGCGGCAGCGTGTGTAATAATTTGTAAAGTACTTGTAGAGAGCCACCCGGCCTCTCACCTACATTGTTGCAACACACACACACGCACGCCTTCACCCTCGGGACGGGCACGCCCCGAGGTATATATTAAAAGCGCGGAAGACCGCTCGGGGTCTTTCCGGCATACCCTACAACTAAGTGTGTGTGTCCCATTCTTGCGATTTAGCGCTGCGCGCGAGGCCCTGACCTCGCCCACGACACTGGCGACGAGGCCGGTTCTGCTCCTACGCGTGCCTGGCCGCCCTGCCGGAGCTGTCCGCTCCTCACCTGTCGTCTGCTGCCAGCCGCCCCTGCTCTGCTGTTTTCCTGGGCCGCGGAGCTCGTCCGCCGGCCTGCTGTGCCTGCTCGAAGTCGGCTCCCTGCCCACGCGCCTCCCTGGCTGGAGCGCATTCAGCTGGCGGGAGCCGCCTGGTGAGTGCCTCGCCCTGCGGCCTTTGCCCGGCCCCCGCGCTGCGTGTGCTGCCGTCTGGGGCTTGCCCCGCTCTGCACTCGGCGCGAGTGCGCTTCCCTAGCGTGCTGCCCCGGAGGGGGAGGGGTGAACAGGGGAGACGCTGCACGTCAGCCACGAGGCACAACCACGTGGTGCCTCCAACGCGTGTCTGGCCCTCCGCCTCATCCTGCCGTGTCCTGCGCGTCTGTGCTCTCACCAGGAGCAGGTGGGGAACGTCGAAGTCTGCAACACAAAGAAAAAAAAAAGATAAATAAAATAATAACACGGGAGACCGTTACAAGTCACTACACAGGGATCAACAGTGTCATCAAACATTGGCAAGTGCAACTGTTCCATCATTTTGGGATTTTCACTACAGGGTGGCTGTCCTGCCACCACCCACGCCACGTCCAGGGCGCGAGTCGCGTGTGCCACCGTCTGCCCACCTTCCCTGCCGCACCGCGACGTGTTTTTCTGCAATAAACAAGCACTGGCCAACTCGACTTCTGCCTCACGTGGGAGCCCCGTGTCAGGAAGCTAGACGTCACGTACTCACCAGCCTAACTCCGTTCCACGCTGCGTGGCCCGCGCAAGTGGGGTGTGATCCAAGGGTAGGGTCACCATCATTAACGACGCCACCACAGGGGGTGCGCCCACGTGGACGGCCGCACATGCCGCTACGCCACGCCCACCTCCACGGCGCGGAGCAGACACTCACATAGTCAGCCATGCCCACACTGGAGTGGCCCCGCTTCCGCCATTCAGCGAGACTGCAGACCCAGCAACTGCGGCGCCGCGATGGAAGGCGTGGCTGGGGCGTTTGAACCTCTACTTTAGAGGCACCAGAGAAACCGATAACACCGTGAAAAGATCACTTTTGATCCTGTATGGAGGCCCAGAAATCTATGACCTTTTCGAGTCTCTCCCGAACACCGGCGGGGACGATGACTATGACGCGGCGGTGGCCGCGCTGAATACCCACTTTGACCCCCAGGTCAACACCGACTATGAGAAGTTCAAGTTTAAGCGGGCGTGGCAAACGGAGGCCGAATCAGTGGACATGTATTATGCGAGGCTGCGCCGGCTGGCCAGCAGCTGCCCGTTTACAGAACCACGTGAGGAAATCAGAGACCAGATCATCGTAGGTTGCAAATCAAAACTTCTACGGAAACTCATCCTCAGACAACCGGGCATCACTTTGGATGCCATTCTCGTCCTTGCCCGCTCCCATGAACTGTCGGATTCCAGAGCAGACGAAATGGAGCTGGCGCTCCGGTCCCCCATAGCCCCGCAAGCCGCACCCAAAATGGCGCCCATCAAGGAAGAAACTGTTGACGCGATACAGAGGAGACCGACGGGAGGTAGAGCTCGACAGTGGCAGACCCGGGACGCTCAGTGTGCCTATTGTGGGGGGGACCATGCAGCGACCGCTGTGTGCAACGCGAAGGGAAAGACGTGCTCGAAGTGCGGCAGACTCAACCATTTTGCCGCGGTATGCCAAGGAGGACGTTACAGGCCCAACGCCCAAAGGGCGCGAGGTGGATATGGATCTCAGTCGATGACATCCAGAGTGAGACAACTGTCGCTGGAACAAGAACACCCGCCGCCCGACACGAAGGCCCAAGAACGGAAACCGTACTATGAGGACGAGGAAGACGATGAAGTGTATGTGGTATCCTATGTCAGCAGGATATCCACCCGGAAGAGACCACCACCCATGTGCACGATCTCTGTGGAAGGATCGGAGATCAGAGCGCTGATTGACACCGGAGCCTCCGTGAATGTCATGGACTTCGACCAGTATGAACAGATGTCGCCGAAACCCACACTGGCCCCGACGAACGCTCGGATATACACATATGGAGGCACCGAACCCATGCCGCTACGCGGCGTCATCAGCACCACCATTCGCAATGGGGAGTACACAACGGAGGCCCGGTTCCACGTAACTGAGGGGAAGAAAGGGACACTACTCAGCTGCAACACAGCGGAAGACCTCGGGCTGGTCTTCTTCGCCAACCAAGTACACCAATCACACGCTGATACCATACTAGGAGACTTCCCTGCGCTCTTCAGCGGCCTCGGAAAGCTCAAAGGCAAGAAAATCAAACTACACATAGACACCTCCATCCGTCCCGTCGCCTTGCGCCACAGAAGAGTGCCTTTTAACCTCCGCGCTCAGGTCGAAGAGGAACTGAAGAAGCTCGAAGACCTTGATGTCATCGAGAAGGTGTCGGGACCGACTCCGTGGGTGTCTCCACTGGTGGTTGCCCCGAAGCCCAAGCAGCCTGGTGCCATCAGGCTGTGCGTCGACATGAGGCTGCCAAACACTGCAGTGAAAAGGGAGCGCCACATCACGCCCACCATGGACGACATCGTCGCCGACCTCAACGGGGCGAAGTGGTTCTCTAAACTTGATCTCAACGCGGGTTACCACCAGTTGGAACTTGATCAGAGCAGCCGATACATCACGACTTTCTCCACCCATGTCGGGCTCCGGAGATACAAGAGGTTAAGCTTTGGAGTGTCATCGGCGGCAGAAGTGTTTCAGAATGCAATAAAGGAAGTTCTGTCCGGGCTGAGTGGGGTCATCAACTTGAGCGACGACATTCTGATCTACTCGAACACGCTGGAGGAACACCATGCACATCTGAGGGCCACCCTACAAAGGTTACAGGAACATGGACTAACCCTCCACAGGGAAAAGTGCTCATTCTACCAAGAAGCGGTGGACTTCTTCGGCTACCGATTCACGCGTGAAGGGCTCCGAGTTGACCCAAAGAAGGCGGAAGCTATCCAGAATGCCAGCACGCCCAGAAACCCCACCGAGTTGAGAAGCTTCCTCGGGATGGCCACGTACTGTGGCCGATTTATACCCAACTTGGCCGACCTGGCCGAGCCCCTCCGCGCACTCACTAGACAGGACCATGAATGGGAATGGACTGGCGCAGCAAACCAAGCCTTCCAGGAAATCAAGGGGAGCCTTCTGGACAAGGCCACGATGGCTTACTTCCAGCCACGCAGGAAGACCGAATTGGTCGTGGACGCCAGCCCCGTAGGCCTCGGCGCGGTTCTACTGCAGGAATATGGCCAGAATGACTGGAAACCTGTCGCATATGCGAGCAAGGCTCTCACGGACACTGAAACGCGATATGCTCAAATCGAGCGAGAGGCGCTAGCCATCAAGTGGGCCTGCCAACATTTTCACTTGTATCTCTGCGGCCAACCCTTCACAATTGTGACCGACCACAAGCCACTCCTGCCCCTGTTCACCGGGTCCTCCAGGCTTGCCCCACCGCGGATTGAACGATGGGCCGTCCAGCTACAAGGCTACAATTTCACCCTAGTCTTCCGGCCCGGCGCCCATAATCCAGCGGACTATCTGTCCAGGCATCCGGATGTCACCAGAAAAGCAATCCCACTGGCGGATAGTCCATTGGTGGAGGAATTCGTCCACATGGTGTCCGTGGCTGCCTGCCCGGAGACCCTCACCCTGCAGGAGATTGGAAGAGCCACCGCTGAAGATGAGACGCTGACCCGCGTCAAGAATGCCCTGGACACTGGAAGCTGGACGAGGTTTCTGGAAGGAGCTCAAGGACTTCGTCCGGAGATTAGCCATGCCCGACAACAGCTATGGCAGATCCGCCATGAATTGAGCGTCGGCGATGAAGGCATTATACTGAGAGGGCATCTCATTGTGGTGCCAGCAAGCCTCCAACAACAGACCCTCGTGATCGCTCACACGGGCCACCAAGGAACAGCCAAGACGAAGGCCAGACTACGCAACAAAGTATGGTTCCCGGCCATGGATCGCATGGTGGATGAGATGGTGCGCTCTTGTCATGCCTGCACCATCACGGGGTCAGATCCGGCCCCAGCCCCAGTCATCACTGAAGAAGCGGCGACAACACCCTGGACCCAGCTGAGCATAGACTTCGGGAGCTTCCCAGATGGTCGACACACGCTGGTCGTCGTGGACTCTTTTTCAAAATTCCCTGTCTTGGAACTGCTCTCCTCCACAGCATTTGGACCAGTCAAGAAGGCGTTGGACCACGTCTTTGCCACCATGGGACTCCCGGAGGAGGTGAAGTCGGACAACGGACCCCCTTTTCAAGGGCGAGAGTTCCAAACATACCTGAAGGGCCTAGGGATAAAACACCGCAAGATCACGCCGTTGTGGCCGCAAGCAAACGGCGAAGTGGAGAGGCTCATGCGGACTCTCAACAGGGCGCTCCGCATTGCCGTTAACGATGGCAAAGACCCGGAAGCTGCGTTAGACCAATTCCTGAGTGCATACCGACAGACCCCGCATAGCACCACCCACTGCGCACCGGCGCATGTCCTGTTCAAAAGAGCACCAAGAGGCAACATCCCTGCGTCCTCTACTTGGACCCCGGAAGAGAGAGATGGTGATGCCATCCAGGCAAGGAGAACGATCACGAACCAGAAAGCAAGCGAAAAGAGACATGCTAGACACCCAGGGTTGCAAGAAGGAGACATCGTGGTGGTACAAGATCGGCACCCTGGGTGGAAATTTAGAACCCCGTTCGAACCAGAGCGATGGGTCGTGGAGAAAATTCAAGGAACAATGGTGACGGCCCGCCTCGGCCAACAGACTGTCACACGGAATGTATCTTGTTTCAAACGAATAGGAGTGCCGGATGGCACTCCCCAAGAGGCCGAAGAAACCATCGATGTCGGCGCAGATAGTCCAGGTGATGGACTAACGGGGGCCCAAAACTCCGTGCCCCTCCCGAGCCGTGACCAGCCAGGAGAAGACAGGTGTCACCTTGGTGTGCCCCGAAGTGAAACAACTGGGTGCACTTCTTCCTCCCGAGTTGAAACAACAACCCCGGCCGGGGCTGTTGAGTCTCCTGCCCGGTCCAACCACAGATACCACCTGCGGCCCAATCCTGGGCCAAGCCAAAGACTCCGAGACTTTATGTGCACTTCCCCTTAGCCATTGTGTTCGGACAGTTTACATGTGAACTAAATTGAAGGAGGGATGTAGAGAGCCACCCGGCCTCTCACCTACATTCTTGCAACACACACACACGCACGCCTTCACCCTCGGGACGAGCACGCCCCGAGGTATATATTAAAAGCGCGGAAGACCGCTCGGGGTCTTTCCGGCATACCCTACAACTAAGTGTGTGTGTCCCATTCTTGCGATTTAGCGCTGCGCGCGAGGCCCTGACCTCGCCCACGACAGTACTATTTGTACTCGAAGTGAAAGGACCGCCTGTTTAAATTGCTTGATTTTCATGACCTGTGTGGACAATCCATGGCAATAATAGTTAATACATATCTCTATGTTATCACAACTTAAAACCAAGTGGATACTAGAGGTACTTGAGATATTCAAACTGAGATTTAAATATTGTCGTTACATGCAGCCAACACTTCTCACTTGGCAGTGCAGGACTCAATCTACGTATTCAAGCCCCTTCTTTAAGAATTTCGATGTGCCATACGTGATCAGTTTTACCACACATTCATTCTCGATCATCCTTACCCAACTTGAGGGAACTATACGTATCAACGTGTTCCCGATGGGGTAGCCAGATAGTACTGTGCTATTTGGGGAAAAAACAAACAAACACAAGAACTGCTGCATAAGTGCTTGTTTTAAAGTTTACGTGGCAGAATACCTCATTATAGGGGCCCGCATTCATCACTTACTACTCTTCCGGTCCTGCCCTGTGAATGAACCTATTTTCAGTGTGTCGGGTCCCCGGCTCGCACACCTCAAAGTTCGGCGTGTCTCTTTTTATGCAGTGAAAGCTTTCTGCGTTAACCTGCTTACTGAGGGGGATGGCGGGTGAAGGAGGGGGGGAGAAAGGCGCGTCTGGTACGCATCTGTATCCGGGCATTTTCCTGAACTGTATTTTGCGGCATTGGAACAGTAGTTCCATTTTAAGCCGTTTGTAGTTCTTGGTCGTAAAGTTATTTCACAAAGAGGTATTTTCGTTGATGGCAAATGGTTATATTTAAGACATCATTTTTTCAAGCTTTTCATAGTCCCTAAATAAATTAAATAGGGGGGAGAACGTGTTTCGGGAATTTTATAGTTGTTATATTTAAGGATCACAGAGGTAGTGTGCACATAATTTGAAAGGGGAGAGTCTACGTTGAAGGGGATTCTTAATACGGTAATGTCAAATATGCGTAGTGTCATGGTTAGTTCCGCACATTTATCTGAATTATTTTCACGTGTACGTTTTACCAGTGGATGAGTGCAGGTTATATGGTCTATGGGCTAAAAGGCTACCTAGAGATCACATGTATATATGTTTCAGAACCAATAAGAATATCAGAATATTTTAATTCTGATTCAGTGCATTCCGCGGTATTGAGTCATTGAGTCCCTGGTTGTCTTTGCCCATCTGGTACACCCAACGTTGTTCTCGCTCGAGAAGTCTTTTTGATATAGTGGGGCCTTCCTTCACTTTCTCAATCACTGTCCATTTAATGTCTTTATCATTGTGTTTCATTCCTAAGTAGTGGGCTGTGAGTTTGGTAGCGGTAATATTTCTCCTGATTGTACTCCTGTGTTCACCAATCCGTAGTTTCACTTTTTGTGATGTCATTCAGACATACTTCAGTCCGCATGGGCAGATGATCATGTATACAACATAATTGGTGTGGTCTTGTTGTTCCCACTGTGATCTCATGCCTAGGTCAATGCTTTTTGTGTGTTTGTTGTAGGGACATACTGTACAATTCCCGAAGGGGAAGTGGCCTTGCACAGGTGGTTGATTCAATAAGGTAAATTTGTGTTTCTGATGGTTGTTCCCAGCTATCAGTATGGACCAACACATTTCTTACGCTCTTGTCAGAATGAGAACATTGGTTTTTCAAAATTCTATTTGTTCGACGTCAGGATAAGCCAGTTGTTTTGTATGATTTTTTTGATCTGGTTTGAGGAAGAATTATGGGCCTGAGTCACAGAATTAACTTAAGACGAAATCTTAAACTTACTACTTTTGGTATTCACAGAATGCACGTACTACTTTTGGTATTCACAGAATGGATTTACAACTACTAACTTTACGTCCGCACTCGGGCCGGAGATTCCGCCTGGAGGTGGAGCTTCTGGCCTAACAACCCTAACCCTGACCTACTCCCTAAGGGCTTGCAACAAGCGGTTCTCTGGAGATAGCCCGGGGCAACCCACATTTGAGTCACGTGGCCGAGCTTCAACAATTGACTACTTAATGCTTAGTCTGGAGGTCTGGCACAATGTAGTCGAGTTTAGCATTAATGTATGATGCGAAAGCGACCATAATCCTTTAATCATGGTGCTGGACTTTCAGTTGGGGGGTGTTGGTACTTCCGGAGACTCCTTGAACTGTAACAATTTGGTAGTTGCCCAAGGTGGGAGACAGATTAGGTGGGCTAAAATTAATCAATCTCCATAAATTCTGTCTGAGCTTTATACAAGTATTATTCCACCACTGGAGAAGGCCAGCCATATAACGCAGGTCAGACTGAGCCAAGGCCCTAATAGTGACCTTGGGGAAATACACCTGGAAATGGTTCAAATCTTAGGAGAGTTCTTTTCTAATAGTGGGACGAATAATTATAAACCCGGCACTGGCAAAAAATCCTGGTATAACAGGGATTGTAGCGCAGCAAAAAGGGCCTTGTTGCTTGCACTCAAGGGGAGAAATAATGATCTCATGAGGGAAAGAAGAGCTGAATTTAGGGAAACTATAAAAAAATGCTAAATTAGACTGGGAAGCCGATAGATGGTAGGGCATCAAGATTGCTTTAGACTCAAAGGACAGTAGATCCTTTTGGAATCTGGTCCACTCGGGGAAAACCGAGGGCAGGACTGCTACTGATCCCAATATTGATGAAGAATCCTGGCATCTATATTTTAAAGAATTATATACCAGTTCAAGTGACAGTAAGGCACCGCAATGTAATTTTAATTTTGAACCCTCACAGGAAATACCTCAATGTACAATGGGCGAGGTAGTATCAGCTTTAGCAAAGCTTCAACTAAATAAGGCACCTGGTCTGGACAGGATTCCAGGCGACCTGTTAAAAACTTAGCAGATAGTGTGGGCACCATATTTAGTACTACTCTTTAATGGGATTCTCAATGGTCTCCCTGCACCGCCGACTTGGGCAGGCGCGGAGATTGTCCCTATCTTTAAAAAAGGGTCCCCGATTGAGCCTGCGAATTACAGGCCAATCAGTCTCATTGATGTTACGCAGGAAATCTATGGAAGAATAATACTAGGCAGATTACAGGAGTGGATGGAAGACTGAGATGTATTAACCCCACTGCAAGCCGGATTCAGATCCAAAATTTCAACCATAGACCAATTGTTTAGGCTCCAGTTAATTTACTGGAAGCACGTAGTTCTTGAAGGGGGGAGCTTGTATCTTACATTTGTGGACTTGAAGTCGGCGTTTGATATGGTGGATCGTGACCAGTTGTGGAGTATTCTCCTGGATATAGGAGTTCCGCCATATCTTTGCCATCAACTTAAACGCCTCCATGAGGACACATACGCTAGAGTAAGATATGGCAAGAATGGCCTTCTAACAGCGCCCTTCCCCGTTGGAAAGGGAGTTAGGCAAGGCTGTGTATTAGCCCGACCCATTTTTCTCTATTCTTAAATGGTCTTATTGATGATCTCCTTGCCGCAAAGGACTTGGACTCCCCGAGAATAGCGACATCTACATTTCCCGCATTAATGTTCGCGGACGACACCCTGCTCCTCTCAAAGTCATCAATGGGGATGTAGAGAGTGTTGAAGGAGTTTGATCAGTTCTGTAAAAAAGAAATCTGATAGTTAACATTAATAAAACAAAATATATGGTCTTCAATACCAACTCCATTAACTGCCCTCACCCATTGATGGATGATAGACCATTAGAGCGAGTTAACATCTTTGAGTATTCGGTCTTATCGCTAAATGATAAAATGGGATGGGGCTGCCAAATTGCGAAAGCTAATTTGAAACTAGCCCAGGCAATAGGGGGACTAATGAAAGTTCACAAGACCTGTGCCATGAGGACTATAAGCCCGCCGCTTGAGATCTATAAAGTACAGGCTAGGTCTGCCGCGTTATATGGGGCAGAGTTGTGGGGACATTGTCCCTCCAATGCCCTATCACTTACTGAAAACAAGCTGATTAGAAACATTTTGGGTTTGCCAGTAAGTATGCCCCTAGTTCCACTACGAATGGACCTGGGTATTCCCCCAATAGTGGACTTAATTTCGACACGACCGCTGCTATATTGGTGCTGGCTGTGGAACACACCCGAGTTGAGACACTACAGGGAGGAATTAAAAGCGGTACTGTCACTACTGGGGGCTGCCGGCAGTATTCCCTGGTTGTCGTTTATCAGAGATTCCTTTCGTGCCATGGGGAGGGTGGACCTATGGTCTAGCCCCGAAGAAGCATGTGCAGCTATTCATAAAAAACAACTAGCTCAAGCTGTGAAAGATTATAAACTTACCAGCCTAATTCAGGCAGTAAAGACCACTAGCCTAACCTATGGGTTCCTTGATTTTAAGTCATTTTACCAATTTGAACAGGCAGTAGACCTAATTCAGCCACCTTTAGCAAAGAAGCTGTACCCTCAATTCAGATATGGGTCTCTACCACCCCATGCAGTAACTAATAAGTGGGCAGGGGCTAGTGAGTCTCTTTGCCCAGGATGCACGTCGGAGGAGGAAACAGTGACCCATGTTATGTTATTTTGCCCGGCCTATAAGTTGCCGAGGACAAAATGGATCATACAACTGTGCAGAAATCTGGGTATTAGAAACTATCGAGACTTTTTAAAGATCCTAAAATCTGATACAGCACCTGTTTATGTTGTGGCGTATGCAAAATTTCTCTTCGCCATGTGGCTTAAAAGAACACATTTGCTAAATAATGTAACTTAGCTACTGGTGGCTGTTTTTGACCAAAATCGAATGCCTCACTGAAAATGGTTCGTAGTTTTAGCTATTTTATGAAAGTTCATATATAGTTTTAGCCTTAAATTATACTTTTAATTAGTAAGTTTTAATAAGTCAAACTGACTCCCATGTCTTTCTTCTCAGATGCCTCTGTAACCTGTATATGTTAATCATTTGTATTTCTTAATGCTGCTATTAATGACACTTTTATTGTACTGTAAACATTTTTTTTTTAAATGTGCTTTTATGGCTGAAATAGCCGCAGTAATGTTTTTCCGACTGACTGACTGACTGATCAGGCCGCTAAGCAGTAAAGTGCAATTTTGCATTCAGACTCTTCATCATATTAAACACAATTAAAAAACGTCAAAGTTAAAACCAATGTTAAGAAATAGCAAAGTCATAAGCAGAACAAAAGGTTAAAGAGGCTGCATCATCCCCACTTTATGCATGCTTTGTCGACTACAGTGCTGCTTTAGATGGTATTGATCGTAACACACTCTGGGCAAAACTCACAAAATGGGGCATCCTTGCCGCCATCATGACACTGTACACTGGAAGTATGGGTCCGAACCAATCATACGCAGACCTACGCAACTGCAAGGATCTACACAAATAAGGGGCTAAAACAGTGCTGCGTTATCTCTCCTACTCTGTTTAACTTGTATACTAAGGACTTAGGGGAGGCGTTATTGAAAGCAAACATCTTCCAGCTCAAATGAGGCCTCCTCAGTCTCCCCATCATGCTGTATGCAGATGAAGTGGTATTATGAGACCAAACCAGAATTGACCTAAAGGGAGCCCTGGAAACATTACACCTGTATAACATAAATAATTTTCTGCACGGAAATGCCATGAAAATGAAGGTTTTGATATTTGGCCATAAACCTAAAGAGCAACTGCTGGAATGGTGGTTTGGCCCTATAAGGATAACCAAATTCAATAAATATATTTACCTGGGCACACAATTCTCAGACACAGGCAGGCTAACTCCCCAGGCCAAGGCACTGGCAGTTAACCCGTTAGCTACTCTGAACGTTCCACGCCAGTGCGGAATGTTATATTTAGCGGGTGGGGCCACGTCAGCCAACGGACGTGCGCAGCTTTACCGAGGTAGTGCTCGACAGCAGCAGCAAACGGGTTAAGATGGCCAAGGTCACATATGCACTATGCAAACTACACCACAAGCTCCAAAGTCAATCTTCAGTGGAAATTCACTGAGTTCTGAGGGCGAAATTAATACCAACAATAAGCTATGGTCATCTTGCCTTGCCTGAACTGCTGACCGAAGAATTGGAGCTTCACACAGCTGCATTCACAAAGTTATCTAATCTTCCAAGAATAACTTGCCTCACATTGATCGGGCTTGAATTTAATATTGCAACAATGGACATCGAATGTAAAAGAGACTTGGTCTAATATTACCACCTTGTGACCAATGCAGAACCAGGATCAATGAGAGAAGTACTAACAGTGATATTTTAGGATACTAAAATTAGCTGGGCAAAGTTCCTGATTAGCGTCAGTGAAACACGTAGCCTGCCTTTACAAATCCTAACTGACTTGTTGCCAACAATGGACAGCATAAAGGATTGCTAAATGTACATGGCAAATGTATTTCAACAGAACAGGACATTAAACAGATTAGAAACACCCCGGGTGCAGAGGGTCTTGCCCATTCAAGTTACGCCATCACGTGTCAACCATATCTGAATGCAGCACTGGGAAGGCAAGCCCTACAGAATATTCTGAGGACCAGGCTCTTAATCCTTCCGATATGGGATTATAGGGGCCTACGAAAAAATATCATGTTAGGAAAAAAGGAATGCAGCTTTTGCCAATATGACATAGAATCAGCTGTGCAGGTTGTCTGCTGCTGTCCTGCCTTGTTACAACAGAGAAGTCGATACCTCAGAACAATGGCCATATTATCAAAAACAGCGCAAACATTATCGCTGCCTTAGCGGCAGGAAACTGCTGCTAAAGCGGCATTAAGGGGCTTGATAATATGCCTTAGAGAATTCCAATAGAAGCCCAGGTTTGATGTCCTTGACACCAGAACCTGGGCTTCTATTGGAATTCTCTAGGGCATATTATCAAGCCCCTTACTATCTCTTCAGCTGCAGTTTCCTACCGCTAAAGCGCCAATAATGTTTGCGCCGCTCTTGATAATATGGCCCAATGTTTTTGCAAAATGGCATGACCACTTGCAAAGAGGCGCTAACATATATCTATACAACCGGTGTGCCAATGGAATGTGCACGGATTGCGAAGTGATATTCAGAAGCGGGAAGGCTCCTGCTAACCTCGCATGAACTGAGGGCAAAAAAAACAACCAGCACATGCTTAGGAACTCTGGGGCATATTACCAACCAATAGAGATAATTTTTGTCTCTAACTTATTTAGAGACAAAAATTATCGCCGCAAATCGGCGATTTTTATCGCAGATAAACCTTGCTATTAGCAAGGTTTATCGCAAATGCGATAAAAAACGGCCGCAATGCATGAATATTGCTGAAAAGTCCGCGATATTCATGCATTATCGAGCAAATGCTCTTAGCCATGTTATCCACCTCCCATTGGATAACATGGCTAAGAACTGCTCCTGGGCAAGTGTTAGCTTTTGGAGATATTCGCGCTTAGCGCAAATATCTCCAAAAGTTAGTAATAGGAGATAGCGATGTTAGCGACTGTTTTCAGTCGCTAACATCTTGGCACGCCCACTTTGCATGTCATTAGTGATAAATATCACTGACATGCAAAGCGGGGCCCAAGATGGTCACTATCTCCTATTAGCTGTCGCTAACTGGTGTTAGCGACAGCTTGGTAATAGGGAGATCATTTTATCTCCGCTTTCTTGGCTTTTAAAGCCAAAAAAGCGGAGATAAAGCCCCTTGATAATATGCCCCTCTATTCGAAGCCTTGTCATGTTCTTCCCTGAGGCTGAAGATCCATCTTTGAAATCCAGTCATATAGAGGCACCCATGTGAATGGAGATTTAATATCATATGAAGGAAAATTGCTGCTAATACATTCTCTGGGGGGGAGGGGGGGGTGTCTCCATCTGTCACTACTTATGCATGCATTTGCATTTCAGGATCCGGAAGCACTCGGTCTTTAGCTTGCATTATGCACTTTAGGTATGCATTTCTGCACTCTATGGTTTCATGCATGACAGTGATTTGGCAATCCATGGTCCACGTGTGATCTCGCACTTTATGGCCATAATACTCACCTGGGGGTGTCCCCCATTTGACCTGGCATTTACAGATTTATGCAAGCATTTTTGCATTTTAGGATCTGGAAGCACACAGGTTTACGTATGCATCTTGCACTTCAACGTTACATGCATGAACCCGATCTTGCACTCTATGATCTACACACAATCTCACACATTATGGCTACATGCATGCCTGGGTATGGCCAGCGCAAAATGCTGGGCTTAGAATAGCTATACACATGTCCTGCTGTGGCAAGTGTGAAATGTTGGGCTTAGAATGCCTGGCCCCACAATGTAATGCTTGAAGTTACCTAATCACTGGCTCTGCATGCGCAATATCTAGTAAATGATTGCCACTTGCACATAGCAGCTAATATTGATAGGGGTTTGAAGGGCATGCTCTTTTATATTGTCTTAAACTGTTTTTGCGAACGGTTCTTGCATGGGTTTCACTTAACTGGATTTAATATCATAATACCTGAATTTTGTGTTACATTACAGATGTCCATCTTGTAAATGATTTTAAGTTACTTCACAATAAAAGAAAGAAAGAAACTGTTAAATTGCATAATAGATTATCTGAAAATAATGTAGTAATATTTCAGAAGAAAGGGAGAAGGCTCATCTGCGGTCTCCCCATGATTATCATGACAAGTCCTGCTCACTTGTCCAGACACAATTTGAGCACCAGATCCAGGCAACCAGGAGGTATCTCGCTACAGTGAATTCCACCAAACTGGACCTGTTTGTCCTCAACATCCTAAAAGCCTCCAGTTATCTCATAATTCCCAGATTTCTGCACAGGGGCAATAGCCATCTTTTCCTTTGGTGAACATAAATAGGACAAATTAAGACCCTCTGCCGCTGGACACTCATCACCGACATACGTATGTATATATTTTAGGTGAACAGCCAAGTCTACAAATGCAGCAGAAATGCAAGATGGGGTGTGAAAGAGAGAAAATGCCACAATGCTTCAGATGGGGGGGTTTTCACAGAAGTGACAGACTTAGGACAGTTCTAGACACTGTGGAAGATTGTCAAAGGGCAATGATAGCAGCATGGTGGTGCCAGTCCACCTGCTATCCCCATGGGTCAATAGCAAGCAGGGGAACGGATACCTTTATTATCTAATGTCAAAGAAGAGGCAGTGGCACTCTCAGTCATATTACAGCACCATATGTCTGGCATGTGCATGTCTACATTTTGGTTTCAAGAATAGTGCAATCCATTAGATTAATAATCAAACAGAAAAGGACATTTGGCCTGAAAAGCTCAAACATGCAAGCAGATTTAAGTTAACTGTTCATTCTATAATATTTTTGGGACATGGGATGTTGTATGTCTGGGCTACATCAAGTGGCTTACAAAGATTACATTTTGTAACAGTAGGACTTCACATATTTCCTCAGTCCTACGAACACAATCGAGCCTGTCTGCTGAACCAAGCTTTAATGGGTCATGCAGGATACACAGGAACAGAGTGGAGTCTTTGGCTGGCCTGCAGTCGATATCTCAACATGTATCTACAAATGGTCCTCCAATCTAACTAATTTAGGGGCCGATTATGATGGCAGTTAATCCGCATCCCCCGGGCCGGCGGAAGCCTCCACCGGGCCGGCGAAAGCCTCCACCGGCCTGGAGGATGCGGATTAACCGCCGCGGCCACAGACAACACCCACCGCCAAATTAGGATGGCGGTGGGATTGCGTTGGGACCAGCGGCGGACGGCTGGTCTGTCTGCCGCTGATCCGCAGAGTGGGGAGGGCTATTTGGTGACGGCGTCTGCAAGACACCATCAGCCAAATTAGGATGAGCACGGACACATGCTTTTCCGCGGCGGCTTTTCCGCCGTGGAAAAGCATGTGTACTTTGGCGTTTGGGGGCCCGTTGCGGGCCCCCAGGGTATCGGGGTGTGGGGGGTGCACATGAGGGGTACCTATGGTACCCCCCAACATTTACATGCACAAAGTGGCAGGCACCGCGCGGTGCCTGCCGTTTTGTGCATGTAAATGTACAACATGCAGTTTTAACATTGCGGCGGGTGTTGCTTCAAGCAGCACCCGCCGCAATGTTAAACATACAGGATGTGACCGCCAGGGTGGCGGTCACATCCTAATTTGCACGGAGGGACCGCCGCTGCCCCTGCGGACGGTCCCTCCACCTCTGGGGCGGCGGACGGACCTGCGTCTGTCCGCCATCCTAATCGGCCCCTTAATCAGGAAGGCTGAGACAGACCTTCTGATTGTACTGCTCTGTAGAACATCATAGAACAGTGTAAGTTGAAAGTGCGGGAATGTCATTGAAAAATATTTGGCAGAACCTGTTATTGAATGGTGCACTTGAGGGGAAAAAAGAGTTTTTTTTACTGTGAAAGCTGTCCACAACCAGTTGAAATGTTTGCTTTGCAAGAGGCTTCTTCTGGCACACGTTTAATACCATTAGATCTACATCATAGTGTAGTAAGTAGAGCAGAGGAAGGTGTGTCAAAAATATTTTATTAGGATCCCATAATGCTATCATGCTAGCTTTCCTTTTAAAAGCCTGAAGATGACACATTGTCCCGTTAGAATAAACGGTTATAAAGCAGGGTAATAATTGCATTTACTGCTGTGATACGAATTATTGCTAGCAGCCTGCTACAGGACTCAGGAAGTGTTGTGCCTACTTCTGAATCGTTGTTCAGCATATACTTGCATAACCTGGGAGAGGCAATTTTCTGCCCTTGTTGAGAAGGTTATTTTGTCCATCCGACCTGGGGACGAGCTAGAAATTGGGAATACTTACTACTAGAGAGCCCAAACTCAAGCTACTTGAATTAGGTATATAATTATAAAAAACAGCTGTCAAGTTCATGGAAATCCAATAAAAGAAGGGATCAAAGGCAATGAGAGAAGGAAGCCATATGACACTTCTAATTCACAAGACTTGGATTGGGTTTGCATTAACCAAGGCAATAAGATAAAAAGTGTGGCCTTTCTGAGAATGGCATGGTGGAGATAAAAGGTATAGGAATTACTCTTGTTGCTAAGGGTGGACTGGAAGTGAAAACACCAAGGTTGGCCAGATTTCCTGCCACAATTATAAATATTAATTATAATAAATAAATATTTCCACATTTGTAAAGTTTGACTCATCACCCCTAAAGGTATCCAGGCACGGGGCCATCAGGGAGATTAGGTGAGCTATTGCTCAGAGTCACATACTGCTGAGCTTAGCTACCAGCAGTGATAAAACCGTAAGCCCCGTGCACTGGAGTCAGTCATTCTGGCTGCTGTGCCAAACCTCTCTCAACTCTGTCAGTTCTAACACTGCAGGATGTAGCAGCATGCCAAGCTAATTTAAAGACAAAGGATGCTTTCCTTGCTTTGACAGTTTTATTGAATGAATAAGTCCATAATGACTATAACCAAACCATTAGTTTAGTGTCCCACCACACACTCACCACCAGACTCCAAGACGCCGTAATACAGGGAATAGCTCTCGACTGGATCCGCTCCTTCCTCACCGGCAGAACCCAAAGAATCAGACTGCTACCCTTTGTCTCCGAACCCACGGAAATCAACTGTAGAGTACCCCAAGGATCATCGCTCAGCCCCCGCTCTTCAACATCTACATGGCCCCCCTCGCCGCAATCGACAGACAGCACAGACTCAGCATAGTATCCCACGCCGATGACACCCAGCTCATCCTCTCCCTCACCAAGGATACCATCACCACCAGACTCAACTTCCAGGGAGGAATAAAGTACGTCGCGTCCTGGATGAGCAACAGCTGCCTGAAGCTCAACTCAGAGAAGATAGAGTTCCTCATCCTCGGACCCTCCCCCTCTGTATGGGACAGCAACTGGTGGCCCACCACCCTTGGGAGCCCTCCCACACCCATGTACTTCTAATAGGGCTGAAGACATATTCTTCATGTTTGTGATGAAGTAACACACCCGCTGAGTTCTAAATCAGGGTATGATGTGTCCAATGATCTTTAGTTTTATTACCGATATATCCTTAATTTTTTCAAAAGGGTCAGATTCAAAACTTAGACAGGGTAGCACATTTATGATTTTTTCATGCAACTCAGTACACTGACCAACATTGCTTAACAACATTGTATGTAAGAGAGCAAGAAAGACAGCACCATATTTACAAAGATATAGCCCTGCTGCTCTATTCCCAAGGGCTGGTACACTTTTTGACTGCCTCGAGCAACACACACACCTTTGCACCATAATGCCAAGGTGTTTGTGTGATTCTAGCTTAGGTCTTGTACCAGAAAGGTATCCTTCAAGTACAAAATACAATGCTTAGACATACTTTTAAACTTTTCTCACATCGTTTGAGTGGTGTAGAGTACAGCACACATGCAAAAATTAAGAAATGTTTGGAGAAAAGAAAGCATATTATTTTTGCCTAGCGCAAGGAGGTATATCCTTCTGCGCATAGCCCTGTTTACAAATATGAGTAGGTAGGTGTAGTATTGATTGGTATGGTAGAATGTATTGACTAAGTTCTTTGGATGCATTCATGTTCTGTGTTCTTTGTATATATTTTGGGGTAAAGAAGGTAGCGGCATTTTTTGTTGGCTGGGATGATGTTGCTACATCCTTTCTGTAGGGGTTAAAATAAAAGAAGATTAATGTAAACTCCTGTCACATTGGAGACTTATTACTAGTGGAAGATACAACACAGTTTTGGTGACGAGTTGTTCAACCCCATGTTCTGAGTTTGTTTCTACCATATGGTAAGTGCTCTAGCCTTCACCCCTTGAGTTCTCATCACAGTGTGATGCAATGGTTTGTAAGTGTCAGAAGCAGTCATAAAACAATTTTGGGTGCCAGAGCTGTGGAAAAGTAAGTGGTACAGCACATCTTACTTTGTTTTTTTTCTCATTGTGCTTATATGGAACAAGGAGCAACAGTATTAAACAGCATTGATATACATCTACAGTGAGTAATTGTTCACAGAACTCACCTTGATTATAGTTTCTTGTACTGTGTGTACATTAATTTTTAATTCTATTGAACTGTTGGTTTGTCCCTTTTTGCAGGGTCCTTCCTGAACGTTTTGCCTTCCTCCTGTATTTTGTCTGACCTGTTTTTGTTGGTTTTATTACTCTGGGCTCTTTACCACTGCTGATCAGTGCTAAAGTGCATATGCTCTCCCTATTGTAAATTGATGTATGGATTAGTGACTCCATGATTGGCTGGTGTGGTTTACTTGTCAGGCCCTAGTACAGTGCACTGCGTGTGCCCAAGGCTGGTAAAGCAAATGCTGCTGGCGGCTTTGCAGCACTGATTGTGCACCCACAGAAGCAGCCTGTAAAGTCTGTCACAGGCCTGCCATTGCAGAGCCTGTGTGCAGTCGGGTACTGCCATGTTGACTGGCAAGTGCACCCATTTGCCAGTCCCTAAACCTTCCCTTTTCTTCATATTAGTCACCCCTACGGTAGGCTTGAGGGCAGGGTGCATTATAAGTTAAAGGTAGGACATGCTCTAATGTGTGTGGCATGTCCTGATAATGAATTATAGCCATTTTTGTTTTTTACTATTGCAAGGCTACCTGTTTCCCATAGGCCAGAATGGGCAGTTTGATTATTACATCTTATAATCCTAACTGACTCAGGGAACCGTGTAGAAATTCGAGTTTAGTATGCCTGAACTCAGAATGATAAAATACATCTTTTAGTGATGGTTTAACCTTCTGTGTTTCAAAATACCACTTTTAGAAAGTGGGTATTTTCTTGCCTAACTATCCAAGCCTGCCTCTGCTAGGTTGTGTATTCCTTGTCTGGAGTTTGAGTGATAGAGGCTGGGGAATTCCAGGAGAGAGGGCGGGTCAGCACAGTGCTGAATAGAGCTATCTGCATGTAGATGGGTGGGAGGAGTTGCACCTGGGACTTGAATAGGGCTGTGCCTGCCTTCCACAATGCTGGCTCCACCTCCTGTGGTGGGCCTGATGTCCCTGGGCCACACTGTCAAAGGAAAGAAGAAGTCTTGTCAACAAAGTGCTCCAGGACTGCACAGAACTGGTTTGAACTGGGTACAGGACCCTCTGCCTTCAGAGGACAATGGATTTGCTAGTATTAATATGGGGACCCTGACACCAGAGAATTAGATCACTTTTGGGAAACAAGAAGAACCTTTGCTGAGGAGAGGATCCAGAGAAACTGAGGAGGAGATTATCCCTAAGATGAGTGCTGTTTGGGGAATTGGCCTGCAGTGGTTGTCTGACTGCCAAAGAAAGGAGAAAGGACGTTGTGCTTCTTTTAATTCAACTTATAAAGGATCTCCAAGGGCTTGAGATAGAGCTTGCCTCCCGGTGAAGTCTCAGGGACAACACACTTCACCAACCAGCTCCCAAGAGTTCTTTTGAAGTTCCTGCTGTTGTGTTGGGCCTTCTGAGAGACTGCATGTCGCAAGGAGCAGGAAGCACGACTCACGAATAAGAAGCATGTCGCCACCGCAGCCGCTGTCGTCGCATCACTGAAGAAGGGTGTCGCCCCTGCCAGCTGTTGCTTCGCCTCACAGAAGCGCCTCACATCACCGGAGAAGAGTGTTGCTGTTGCATCAGATGCCGTTGCATCATCAGAGGAGCGTGTCGCTGCCGGAGCCGCAGTCATCGCATTACGGAAGAAGGGTGTCGCCGCTGTCACATCGCATCACTGAAGCGGCTCGCATCACCGGAGAAGAGTGTCGACGTCGCATCACACGCCATCGCATCATTGCAGGTGCATATCGCAGGGCCTGTCAGAAGTGTTGAGTCGCCGCTCGGCCGACGGGTGTGCACACATCGTATCACATCAAGAGGAAGACACCATTTTTGTTTCATTGCACCGGATCCTATCACATCACGGCGCTGCTGGTCACAGCGCCACGGAAGCGCAGTAACAAACCGACGCATCACCTCCCCACGCCGAGAAGAACCAACACATCCCGTACACAGCAGTAGAGACCCGACGCATCTTTGTTCTTGCGTGTAAGGAACCGACGCATCACCTACCCTGCAACACATTCGTTGTATAGCGTTACGCATCCAAAGGTAGATTGAACTCAAAGTGTTGCATTTTACATCTAAATAGAACTAAGCTATTTCTACCATTTTTACACTATTGTAGATTTTTGTTATCTGTGATCTTGTGTTAAGTCTATGTAAAAATACTTATTTTTATACTACAACTTGTGTGGTGTCCATCTGTAGTGTTGTCACTGGGTTACTGTATGTGTTCACAAATGTTTTACATACTGCCTCTGAAATAAACCTGCCTGCTCATGCCAAGCTACCAAGGGGGTGAGCAGGGGTTATTTTAAGAGTGTACCCCTTACCCTGACTAGACGCAAGGGTCCCTATTTGATCAAATGTACCTACCTCTAACAACTAGAGACCCTCAAATCTAACATGAACAATTTGATTTTTTACTCTTGTGCAAACATTGAGGGTGGTTTAACTTCAAATGCAATGTTGAATGTGAGATTAACCTTGAATACACCAAAAAGAATATTTACAAATCCTGGAGAACGTAATGTTAAGTGGAAAGAGGGGAAAGAGTATTTCGTAAATTACATTGCAACATTGGAAGACAATGGTTGAGTTATGACACTGAGAATGCTCTTACAGTGTTTGGGTCCGGAGGGTCTCAGAGTTTACAAACAGATGCAGAAACCTGAAAGAAGTGGTGATTCTGATGAGTTTATAAATGCCATTTTAGATCTAGATGACCATTATTCACTTATTTTTTGTGTCAATGTCACAAGACGAGTCTTATTTCAGAGTAAGCCAGGGCATAGCAGAAGGTAGAAGACTATGTTTCCCCCCTTAAGAACTTGGCACTCAAATGCAGATTGGGAAACTTCCATGAAAAATTGATTAGAGACCAAAGTGTGATGTATTCTAGAAACAAAGGAATACAAGAGAGATTTTGGATTGCAGGAGCGTCAAGTCTTTAAGACATCATCATGTCAAAGTGGAATTGCCAGAGCGGTGTGCCTAAGCTTTAACTCTGTCAACTGACAGTGTTTCTGTAAATAAAGTATCTAAGGAACCTCCTCCAAAAATACGAGTGTTCACCCTAAGTACACCAACATTTTGGAGAAGCAAGGACATAGCCAAGGAGGTGTTTCTGCTTTTATGTGCTTCTATTGTGGCAGTACAGCACACACTGCCAGATTTGACAAGTGCTGTGCGAAGATGGCAAAATGTGTTGAATGTGGAATTTTAGGACATTTCGCAAGGGAATGCAGAAAAAAGGATGAAAAGAAAAATCAAGGTTGTCTTGCTGAAAGTGGTTCTTACTCTTCAGGGAACAAGCCTTACGACATAATACAAATATGACCTGAAGAAAAGTAGTAGCAATAAAAAATGTTGAGTTAAATGTAAATGGTAATGATTGTAACAAACCACTGTGTTATGTTATGTTATTGTATGATTTGTATAGCGCTCAGCTACTCCGAAGAGTGTCCCGGCGCTTCTAACCAGATGCGGAGCAGGGCAGGCGAAGGGTAACCATATCTACTGAATGAAAAGCCAGGTCTTAAGATCTTTCCTAAAAGCTAATAAGGTGACGGTCTTTCGCAGAGTGACAGGCAGGGAATTCCACAATTGTGGCGCCAGGCGTCTAAAAGAACGGCCTCCAATACGGACTTGCTGAATGCCAGGAATGGCTGCAAAGGCTAGCGAAGCTGACCTTAGTGATCTAGATGGCTGGTAGAAGGTCAGCCGCTTACTGATATATTTCAGGCCAGTTCCGTGGAGAGCTTTGAAAGCCAGCGTGAGCGTCTTGAAAACAATACGCTTCCGAATAGGAAGCCAGTGAAGAGTTTTCAAAAGTTCTTTAGAGCTAGATCCCCGATGAAGGCCAAAGATGGCGCGTTTGGCTGAGTTTTGGACAGTTTGGATACACGATAAAAGATACTCCAGGAGACCAAGATAAAGAGCGTTCACATAGTCCAAACGAGAACCAATTAACGTCTGCACAGTGATTTTTCTATGGCCAAGGGACAGCAGCGGAAGAAATTTCCTGAGCATTTTGAGAATGCCAAAGCATTTACCAGCAAGGCCAAGAATCTGGGGCTTCAGAGTGAGACCGTTGTCAATTAACACTCCAAGATTCTTGGCCGAGGTAGAAGCCGCGGCAGGAGGAAACATGGCCGCAGGCCACTAAGCCTTCCACCTAAGGTCCGAAAGACAGCCAAAACAGAGCACCTCGGATTTATCCGAGTTGCATTTGAGGCTGTTAAGCTGGAACCATTTGAATACAGCCTCAAGGCAGCCTTTAATCCTCTCTCCATCGAAGTCAGCACCCTTCTTGCAAGAGAAGAGGAGCTGGGTGTCATCCGCATAAGAGACGATCTGGGCACCGTATGACTCCGCCAGTGCAGCCAAGGGGGTCATATAGATGTTGAAAAGAGTAGGGCTCAAAATTGAGCCCTGAGGCACTCCTACCTCCAATGGCGGCACTATGGCAGAGTACGGGGAAGCCCAGACCGTTTGGCGGCAGTCCGCTAAAAAGGACTCAAACCAACTGAGCACCGTCCCCCGCAGCCCAATCTCACTGCGTCTAGAGAGAAGACCACTGTGGGGGACGGTGTCAAAAGCCGCAGAGAGATCCAGCATTACCAACATCGTCTTTCCCCCTGAATACAAGGCCTCCTTGATGGCCTCCGTAACTTCCAATAGAGCAGTCTACGTGCTCATATTGGTACGGAAGCCGGACTGGGTGTTATGCAGGATGTTATGGGACTCAAGGAAGTTGGAGAGGGAACCGTGGACATGCTTCTCCACGATCTTGGCAAATGCTGGAAGGAGAGAGATGGGCCTGTAATTGGCGTGTACCAAAGGGTCCAAATTAGGCTGTTTTAGAAGCGGCAAAATAAGAGCCTGCTTCCAAGCCGACGGAACCACTCCAGTGCTGAGTGAGATGTTAAGCACTGGATTAATTAGGGGGTTGATTACTTGTGCAGATTTGGCGAGAAATTTGGCCGGGCAAGGGTCCAACGGGGAACCTGATTTAAGCTTGGCCAGAAGATCCAAGGAAACTGGAAGGGAGAGGAAGGGGAAGGTAGAGAAGGTAGGAACATCGACAGAGAGGGGCGGAGAAGGGAGAACCATAGTACAGGGAGCTGCCATTACATCAGAAAGTAAAAAAGAGTTCTGAATAGACTTGATTTTATTTGCAAAGAAATTGGCTAGTTGGGTGACCCAAGCTTCAGAGAGAGACCCGGTAGGCGTGCTCGTAGCGGGGGCCATGAATTCTTTGATGATGGAAAATATTTCTTTGCTGGTGTTCATAGCTGCTTCAATTCTTCTGGCTAGGTAGGCTTTCTTTTCCAGCATAATGTCACAGTGGTATAGTTTGATAGATTCTTTATAAGCCAGCTTGGCACTGATGTCATACTTGCGGCGCCACTCCCTTTCAGCTTTCTTACATAGTCGCCGTTTCTCAGCCAGCGCTGCCGTAAACCACGGGGCAGACGTGCGGCCGGTAGGCTTACGAGCGGGCAACGATGGGGCTGAGTGTCATTACTTTTGGAGGAATTCCTTTAGAGACAGTTGCTGGTTCAGGTTCTCCGTTCACAATCATAGATTATAGCTTGTTCCTTGTTAGATCTGGGGGTCTCTAGTTGGCAGAGGTAGGTACCAATGTCCAAATAGGGACCCTTGCTTCTAGTCAGGGCAAGGGGGATACACTCTTTGGATAACCCCTGCTCACCCCCTTGGTAGCTTGGCACGAGCAGACAGGCTTATCAAAGGCAATGTGTAAAGTATTTGTACCAACATTCACAGTAACAAAGTGAAAACACCACTAATGGACTCCACACCACTTTAGAAAAATAAAGCATCTTTATCTAAACTACACAAAACGACAAAAATGAAACATACACTGTTCCAAAATACGTCTTAAAAAAGAGTTCAAGGATTTGCATCAAATAATCCTCAGTTGCGTCACTTTTAACCCAAAGTACTTGTAGATGCGACAAAAGTTCCAAGCGGCAGCTGCAGCGTCAGAAAACAAGCAATGCTGCACTCCTGAGACCCTGGAGAGGCGATGCGACAACCCCGCTGCAAGTAGTGGGCGGGTTGCCTCGAATCCGGTCTGTATGGGGGGTAATGTGATACCTTATATGGATTCCGGTTTGCAGGTTCTCCGGTTGAAGCATCTCGCACAGGTACGATGCGACGATCTCGGGGGCAGCAACAATCTTCGGTGCAACGGCGATGCACGGTGCAGCGTTGATCCTCTTCTGTCACGACCCCTCGATGCATTGGTGCTGGACTCTGCGACAATGCTCGATGGGTCTCACAGCGACAACAGGCTCTGCAACTATATTCGCAGTGACAGGAATCTTCCCACACCGGGGCGATGTGCTCCGCAAGCGAGCGACGCGTCTTGCAGCGGCAACAGGCGCTGTGACGATCTTCGCGCCAACAGGAATTTTCTTGCACTATCGACGATGCGCTCTGCAAGCGAGCGATGTGTGCAAAATTGTAGATCTTCTTCTTTTCTTCTTTCCCAGCTCCCCAAACAGCAGGAAACAACCTCCAGACACCCCACAAATGGATCAAGCACTCTAGGCAGGTCAGAACTCACACAGCAGAGTTCAGGGGGGAAGCTGGGGGTGAAGTCCTTTTGTTCCTGTGACTTCTTAACAGGAAGCCAGCTCTCCGCAGGCCCTTGGAGATCTCATCAAGCAGGGGACACAGCAACAGCAAAGTCCTTCCCCTCTCCTTGGCAGAATAGCAACTGCAGGTCAGCCCACAAACACACAGCAGGTCAGTCCTTCCTCTTCAGTCTCCGAGCTTTTCTCCTTGGCAGAGGTTCCTTCTTGTTTCCAGGATGATCTAAAGTTCAGGTGTTTGGGGTCCAGTAGTTATACCCCAAAAAGTCTTTGATCCCTTTGTGCAGGAGGGCTCTGAGCACGGTCCAAACCAGTTCTCGGTGCTTCCTGCCAGTGGACACCTTCTACTTTTGAAAGAGAGGGGCAGGGTAGTCAGCCTCCCAGCAGGAGGTGGAGCCAGCATTGTGGAAGGCAGGCACAGCCCTATTCAGGCCCAAGTGCTATCCCCTCCCACCACTCAAGATGCAGATGGAGCTTTTCAGCCTAGTGCTGACTCATCCAACCTCCTGGAGCCACCCCAGCCCCTGTCACTCACAAACCAGACAGTCAATTCACAAACAGACAGAGGCACACAGAAAGGTCAGATAAGAAAACATCCACTTTCTAAAGGTGCTGTTTCCAAACACAGGATTTAGAAAGAGGGGGTATTAAATTCTGAGTTCAGGGATACCAGAATTCAATTTTCTATCTTGCTCCTATGGGAAGATATGCAGGTAAACATTATACACAGCATTCCCCATTCTAGCCTATGGGCAAGATAGCCTTTCCATTGTGAAAAACGAAATTGCCAGTATTTCACTATCACAGCATGTCACCCACACTAGTATATGCTCTACCTTTCACATACACTGCACCCTGCCCAGGGGGGTGCATTGGGCCTTCCAGAGGGATGTCCAATGTGTACAGAAAGGGAAGAGTTAGACCTCGCCAGTGGGGACACTTGCCAGGTCAGTATGGCAGTTAGCAAGTGCACACATGCACTGCGGTGGCAGGCTTGAGACACCATTTGAGGGCTACTCATGTGGGTGGCACAATACAGTGCTGCAGGCCCACGAGTAGCATGTGAATCATCAGCCCTGGTACACTCAGTGCACTTTACTAGGGACCTACTAATGAAACAAATCTGCCAATCATGGATAACCAATCATAATAGAAATTTATACAGAGGGCATGTGCACTTTAGAACTGATCAGAAGTGGTAAAGTGCCAGGAGTTCTATTGCCAACAACCACAGGTCAGGAAAAACAAGGGAGGAAGAAGCAACACGTTTGGGGATGACCCTGCAAAAAGAGCCATTTCCAACATTCCATATGGGAAGTGAATTATTTACGTTTTATTGGCTCCAATTTAGAATCCATGGATGTGAACCCAGAGAGTTTCACAGGTGAAAACATCGACTTGCTAGGATTTAAAGTACCTGTTTTTGAGTTCAAAGGCAGTAGAGCTACATGCAAATTGTATATAGCAGTTTGTCTTCAAATGGAAAAATCAAAGGGCTTTCATATTGTTCTTGATCCTAACAGCCTGGAGCAGGTGTTGGTTTTGTGTGATGGGGAAGAAAGAAAAATCTGTGATCTTTATGAATTTTTGGAAGTTTTGAATAGCAAAATTGGGAAACTCAAAAGGTTTCAACTCACAAAATAAGAGTGAAGATGTCAGCATCCCCCAAAATACACAAAATATGCAACATAACCTTAATTGTCAGGGATGAGGTGAAGTCAGAGTTCAAGAAACTGATAGATCCAGGCATTATAGAGACTGTTGAAGTCTCCGAGTGGATGTCTTTATTGGTTGTTGAAAGATGACCCAGTGGAAAGATCAGGCTCTGTGTGGGTATCAGGTACCTTAATGACAACATACTAGTGGATAAGTTCCCACTGCTGAGAATTGATGATATGCTCTCTGTGACCAGGAATTTCCAGTGGATCTCCACTTTGGACCTATTTCCGGCATATTCCCAAATTTCTTTGCATCCTTCTAGTAGAGGGTTGACAGCATACTGTACACCCTTTCAGCTGCTTCCAGTTCTGTCATATGCCTTTTGGACTGGTATCTGCTGCCAGTGTGTTCCAGAGGCTTGTGACAGAACTACTTGGTGACGTGCCAGGATTTGTATTTTACCAGGATGATATCCTTGCAATGGGTAGTAGCAAACGTATTCATGATGGCAGATTAATGATGGTGCGGAATATGCTATTGGAAAAGGTTTAACTGCGGAAATATAGAAATGCAAGTTTGCTGAGAGGAAGTTCACATATTTGGATCATAAAGTTAGTTTAGAAGGGATTCAACCTAAGGAGAAGTTAGTGTGAACCATAGTAGAAGCACCTTCACCCAAATCAAAAGATGACTGTAGGTCATTCTAAGGAATAGCAGAGTTTTAGACAAAGGTTGTTTACAGTTTTTCTGAAAAAGCTTGTGCTATGATTGATCTGTTGAGAAACAATGAACAATTTGTTTGGAGTGATGAGTGTATATAGTCGTTTGTGGAAATCTGAAACGCCATCAACAAAGCACAAAATTTACAAAGGTTTGACCCAAATGAAAGTAATATTGTTACCACGGATGCAAGCGTTAAGGGATTAGGCAGCATCCTGACCCAGAGTGGCATGAATGGAAAGGATGTAGCGGTAGCATTTGCATCTTTCTCACTTACACCCACAGAGGAAATTATATGAGGAAGGAAATTTACACTGCATAGCAATCATAAACATTTGACAAAACTGTTGAAAACAAAGGGACTTTTGAGGGCCACAGCTAGCTAGGATATCCATGAGTTTACACGATTACAGAAATTACATTTAGTATGTTCCTGGAGCAAAGAATGTTACAGCTGATTTTTTGTTTTGTAAAAGTTGTTACCTTTAACTAAGATTGATAGGAATTCATGGAATTCATTTTCAGCAGCTAACATTCCAGAAACGAATGCACCTCAGGATAGCTTTGATCAAAATGAATGGTTGAAAGCTGAGAGCAAGGATGACATTTTGGAAGAAGTAAATGAGAAAATAGTGAATGGGTGGGGTGTCTTAGAAAGGAAAGTATGGGAGATGAACACAGTGGATTTTGGGAAGTCAGAGATGATGTGAGTGTGGAGGAATTGTTTGTGTTACTGGGGTAGAAAGTAGTTCCTTCTAAAGATTCAGTAGTTCCTTCCAAATATTCAAGAGAAAAAAATCATCAATCTTTTTCATGAAGGTCATTCAGGTATCATGCATGCAAAAAGGAGATTGAAGGAATTGTACTGGTGGTCCAATGCAGATTTGGAGGTTGAAAGGTTTGTCAGGTTATTTGTTCAATGTGAAAATGCTGTCAAAACTCAGACAACTTTCAATCCTCCATTGTGTTCTTTAGGGGGTCCATAATTACCCTGGGAGAAAGTGGCTTCGGACATTATGGGACCAATTAATTGGCAGGATGGTACATGAAAACACATGTTAGTACTTGTGGATATATTTTCACATTGGTTAGAAGTGGGAGTTGTGGATAAAGTAAGCTCCACAATGGTGCTAAAATTCTTGAATGAGGTATTTTGGAGAGAACGCTTCCCCACAGGTATATATTCTGACAACGGGGTACAATTTAAGTCCATTGAGATGAGAGAATTCTTAAGAACTTCTGGCATACAGCAGAAGTTTACTGCCCTCTGTCATCCTAGTGAGATCTTGGAAAGGGTGAACAGAAGTATCAAAGGAATTTTGCAACTATCAAACAAGGGCAATATTTCCCGTGATTGTGAAGTAAAAAAAGAAATGGTGTGGATTTACAGGACAACCAGGGATGTACGTTGTTACAACGCATGCTTTTACCACGCATGCCGTTACAGCGCAAGTTTTACAACGCAAGCCATTACAACGCATTGCTTTGGGGGGTGCTGGATAGTGAATAGTTTAATTTACTATTCCAACTCCAGTCCCCGTGGATAGTAGGGAAGGTGTTGGATAGTAAATTAAACTATTACTTATCCTAGAGCGCCCCCCAGTGCAATGCGTTGTAATGGTTTTCGTTGTAAAACCTGCGTTGTAAAAGCACTGCGTGGTAAAAGTTGCTTCGTAAAGGATGTTTCCCACAACCGGTCATTGTCCGGTAGGGAAAAGCTCATTTTAATTGATGAGAGGTAGAGTACTCTAAAGTCAAACCAAACTCCCAAGGGAAGAAAATACAGGTAATCAGTTCGATTTATTCCAAACCATATGGGAATTAAGTGCAGTGCAAAAACAAAAAAGGTGGTGATTTAAAATAGAGTAGTAGGAGAAAAACAACAAACTATTTATTCAAGATGACACCTCACCACCTAATCTAAAAACAGAACAGTGCAAATAGCAGTTTCAACAAATAACTGCAAAAGATGTATTTAGGGCCAACATGTTTCAGCCAGTGGGGAACACTACCCTCGGCTTTCTTCAGGGCTTCTGTTCTTAAATTTTGCTACTGCGACAAAAAGTGTACAAAAATATGTAATTATAGTGACAACACTAAAACGTAATGGAGGTTGGAATCAGTACAACCTACTTTCTACCGATCCTCCGCTTCAAGAGGTGCAGATGGCATCTGAAAAGACATAACTCCCATTCAGTTTGCTTGAAAAGTATTCAAACTATTGTTTCTCACAGTTATGATACTAATAGTAAAATCTTGATTTCTCACCCGTCTTGACCGGGGAATGGACCTCACCTGGACCTAGCTCAGGATATCAAGGCCCCGCTCTGGAAGAGGAAAACAAAGAGGAAACCATAGAATAGACAAATAGGTCAAACTATTGTCAGTCCTTCTTTTACTTATTCACTAGGAACCTTCTTCTATTGATCCTATCCAGATGGATATTTCTAAAAACAACCAGAAAATGATATCCCTTAACTCTCCTCTCACAACATCTTTACTCGCAATGTGAAATCAGCGTAAGCATTCATATCCCTGAGTGTGCTACTTGCTCAACATTTCGCATGGGAATACTTCTTGCAGTTTAACATCAAGTAACAATCATTATGTCAGTCAAGAGAGTCACCGACTCCTTTTTATGGGTACAAAAAGCCAAATTATGAAGGCACCCATTACATGCTGCTGATAGAATTTAAAACTCCATCAGCAGAGACTCCTTCAATATTAAAGCCTATTATGCACTTTCTAGGTGTCAAACAAAGTTAGCCATCATTAGCAGCCCCTACCTGTCCGTCGTTGCCTCAGACATGTACTGAGTCAAGGGGGAGGCAACATACGGATCAGGCAGGCTGGTTTTATTTGCCATGGTGTTGATGCTCCACCTCCATGTCACAGATGTCATGGCAAGCACCGCACTTCGATCGACAAAAGGGTTGCGTTGCGACACCGGCACAATATGAGTGCCCCGGCTGCCCCACACACTGTCGAATGTATACAATTCTTTGATGGAATCTACCTGGTGGAAATCGCCATTGTGTAGTTCTGGGATTCCCTCCGCCTCGAGATCTCGCGATCGGTCTCGCGAGATCACGCGTGGGACTACAGAAAGATGTCACACCTGCGATGTTAGTAGTTCGGATGAATCTCACCCGTTGTTCATATCTTTATTCCTAAGACTTGATATGCCCATTTGTGTCTCCCATAAGGTTAGATGTCAATATATTGGCATTACTTGCATGATTGCTTATTGCTGTTTTAACACCAAGTAACAATCGTTGTGTCAATCCCTTGGTCCTGTGACCAAGGGATCACGCGCGGGACTACAGAAAGACGTCACAATCTTGACGTTAGTAGTTCTGAAGAATATAACCTGTTTTACATGTTCTTATTCTTAGGACTTAATGTGCCCGGTTGTGGATGCCATAAGGTTAGAGGTTAATGTATTGTGGCTTTAATTGCATAGAAGCAAAAATAGAAGCTATGAACATTTTTACATCCAAAATGTAACATGAAATTGGTATAGCCCCCTATTTGTCTGTCACTTCTAAAAGAGTACAATGCCAGTGTGTAAATGTCAGAGAAAGGGTACTATTGTGTGTTGACAGCACTCACAAGATCCGGTCATAATACTCAGCATTACAAAATAAAGTAAAAGTGAATGCGCCCATCAAAAGTACTCGTCAATATTCAAGATTAAACATATCTGATGTCAAAGTCGTGACTCTCCGATGTCCAACCAACAAATTATAAGGGAGCATGTAACAAGGGATGAACTTATTCCTTTCGACCATCAAAATCATCCTCTGTAAGAATGTATATACTAAAATCTGTAGTACTAGGTGTCTACAGAGTGGTCCAAGGTATCTCGTCATTGAGACCATCTGTGTCACTGTGGAGCCGAAAAAACAATTTTTGCTCCTTAAAAAACAGGTATCTGGAGATGTTGCTGATATGTGACGGTATGGATGGTTTTTCTATCACTGTCCACTGGAAGTCCTCTTCACCATGATTCTTTTCCACAAAGTGTTTAGTGAGTCTAGTGACTGTTTTTTGCATCTAAAGGAGCTTTTGTGTTCAAGCATCCGAGCTTTCACTTTTCGGGTAGTCATCCCGACATATCTAATCTGACAAGGGCAGGTCAATAAGTAAATAAATTGGGCACTATTGCAATTTGTAAAGTTTGACTGAACCCAAGGTCGACCAGTGCCTATGTCTAATGTCGTGGAGTGCTTAGTCTGGGGGTAAACGGAACAACCCCCACACGGGTGGTGTCCCGCAACCGCCGGTAAATCCCATAGAGTTCCTACAGGTCTCTTAGGTGTATATTTAGGACAGGTATGAACCAAGCGATCCAGTATGCTGCCTGATCTCTTAAAGGCAAACGGTGGTTGAGCAATTTTCTCACTGCAACAGTTCAAAATACGCCAGTGTCGACGGACAATCTTCTGTATGCTGTTAGCCCTTGTGCTAAAGGTACTCACAAAAGTCAAGCAGTCTAGAGTGAATTTGGTAACTGCAGGTTCTAACAGGGCCTCACGATGATTGTTCTTCTCCCATTTTAAAGAACGCTTTATCAGTTTATGTGGATAGTTTCGCAATGCTAATTGTTCTGACAAGCACTCAGCATGAGCCTGAAAGGTACTGTCTAATGAGCAATTTCTACGTACACGTAGAAATTGCCCATATGGCAAATTATCTCTGAGAGGCATAGGATGTTGACTATCGTACTGGAGTAGTGAATTGCATAACCTAAAGAACAAAGGTACCTGCCAGTCGGATAACGCCGAGGTGCTCAGAAAGCGCGCTAGAATAAGCAAAAACACCCAACAACCAGATAGATCAAACACATTGACTATCAACAATTGCTGGTTTAAGTCCTGTCAGACCACCCAAATGGCGGAGCCTCATCATGTAGGACACTCAGTCCATGGTTAGTCTGCAAACGCCCAGGTGTGTATTGGCAATGCATGACTGAGTCATGGTCTGAATACCGCAAATGTTAATGCAAGGTGGTACTGATCGGTGCAGTGCAAAAAAATATATACAAATAGTGCAGTGGCTAAAATGACTGTCAAGGCAAACAAAGACCTTTATTAGAGCTCACCTGGACGTCAGATTAAAAATAGTGTAATGACAGTGTAAAATAATCACTGTCCAGTTTGCTTGGTAAAAAACAAAAAATAATCAGGCCAACATGTTTCTGCCATACTGTGTAAATACACTGGCATTCATCAGGGCCAAGCTTAACAAAAATGCTACTGCAGATTACACTACCAGATGTGTAGAAATAAGAAAATACAGTGATTAAATCAAAAAACCATATTGTGTGTAGATTAAGAGTGGTCGAACACGACCATCCTACCGCATCTTCTCGAATTGCTCATGGGATGCGGTTGGTCTTCCCTGTGGAAAGAGTCAAAAGGAGACCAAATACCAATTGAATAACTACGTGGCGCCTAGTAAAACATAGTCAAACTAACTTAAGTGAATATGCCCAAGGCACTGCGTGTTAATACTAAGCATAACTAGCAAACATCCCAGCAACCTCAGCCAGATCAATCACTCATGTTTGATGATCCATTCAGTGGTGCGAGAGATAACGTCACCACACAATTCTACTGTGTAAAATTTCAAAAACAACAATGGTATATGAATTTGACACTTACCCATCAATGTGTGGGAAGTAAGCCTCACCTCACCCGGCAACTGCTCGGAAAGATAAGGCCCCGCTCTAGACATGTAAATGAAGACAGTACCTTGATCAGTTCCCTGTCAAACCTACAGTACGCTGTACTGTCTACAAAACCCAATAAGTTTTCTAAATTGCCCACAAACACTCTCACCACGAAAGTCCAGATGACCGCATAAGGCGAATCAATTATAATGTAACCTCAATGCATTGCAAACAAATTGCTTAGTTGTATACCCATACTGTACATTGTGCAGCATCTGTATCTACTCAAACAATTAACTTTAATTCAATACATATACTACACTGCTGCGCAGCAGCTGTACCTACTTAGCACAATTTCTCTTTAATCAACTTAAAAGAGAAAAAGAAAAAGAAAAAGAAAAAAGGGGGTAGGAGGCACAAGAGTCAACCCCACATCTCAAACCTTGTCTAGCGTCAAGAAGACAGGACGCCTACTTCACCAGACTAAGAGTCCAAGCTAGACCACCAAACATCTAACCCACACAGAACACCAAACTCACCTGTCCGTCGGTACCTCACGGCGGGTTCACGAGCCGAAGGGGAGGCACCGACGGACCGGTTTGGTCCAGTTAAATACTGGCGCTAATGGGTTGAGAGTTCCCAGCTGGTGCGGGTCCCGTAGTCGCAGCGCACATGCGATGTCGAGACACTACACTGCACATGCGCCTAAACGGCACAGGTGATAGTGCGCATGCGTGGCTGCAAGTCACTACCCCTGATGTAAACACTACCCGCATCGCGCGTCTGCATGTGGACGCATGCGCACAGCGGGTGCGCTCGTCTAAATCTCTCGCGGCACCTGTATTCAGGCTGCTCTAAACCGCATCACATATCTGGTGTTCGCGGGCGCCTCCTGGAAACACCAGAATCATACTAACCGGCTTCTCAGGCGCCGACTCACAATATCCAATGTGATGCAGACATGTTAGAAAATGTTAGCAACAACAACATGTGTGCAGTCACTACTGCCTGAGCTAATAATAAAACTGACTACGTAAGTAGGAGGGGTATCGGTCAGCGCGAAGAAATTCGCAAATATGAACCCCACGCACCCAAAGTCTGACGCCTTTGATTAGGGAGGCACTGCTATGTACATGCGCTAGTTGTGTACTTCCCTATCGCTACAACTAGGTGTGCTAATCAGTATGAGACATCTATAGTAGTGCAGATGAAGACGCCCCTAGGGGTGGATGTAACCATGACCTTGGCCCAGCCAAACAATAGATGGAGCCCTCCCCAGAGAGTCCAGGCTGAACGTACTTTGAGGCTGGAGACTGCTTACAGGAAGCCTGGCTGGGCGCTATGTAAATGCCCAACCCAGTCAGACAGCCCCTTAGTAATATTGGAGTCTAATGAAACCTAGAGTGTGAGGGTAATTAAACAAACCCAGGCGCCCTCCCAACCTATAGAGGTGCACATTGCTAGTGGAGAAAGCTGCAAATGGCAGCTACCACTAGGAGGGTCTGAGTGTTCACTAAGATCACGATACCTGGAGGTGCACACTAAGTCCCCAACATAGGGACGGAAGAGTATCATCATGGCAAGTGGTGCACATACAGGTAGAAGAGCCCGGATAGGGTGTTCAGATAGAGAGCCACGGAATGTTGTCATTCAGTCCAATCACATCTGTTTTTAATTTGAAAATCCATCGCTGCTCTTTAACAAATAAAAAGTGCGAAACATCAGCGATGTGTGGTGGAATGTATGGCTGTTCGAGAACCACCCAAGTCAGATCCTCTGCTCTATGTTTTGCCTCAAGGAAATGATTTGTGAGGCCCGTAGATTGTTTCTTGCAGCGGATCGTACTTTTGTGTTCACTGATTCGGGCCTTGATGTCTCTCGTAGTATGCCCGACATATTGCTTCTTGCATGGGCACGTGATCAAATAGATGAGTTTGTCTGAGTTACAGTTCGTGTGTTTTGTGAGCCTCCATGGTCTCGTGGTCCCGATGTCGACCATTAGAGTCTTGCGTGTCTGTGGGCAGGCCGCACAGTTGCCACAAGGATAGTGGCCTTGTACTGGGATGGTATTCCAGAGGGTATTGGTGCACTGTTTCAATTCTCTCCGTGGTCTAGTGTGGACCAGACTGTCCCGGATTGATGGTCCCCTCTTAAATGCAAATAAAGGTCGAGGTATGGTGCCCGCCCCTGAGTTCAAGATCTTCCAGTGTCTGAGTATCGTCTTCTTCACCACATTGGAGGAAGTGATAAAAGTCTGTACCATCGTCATTCGGTCTCTGGTGCTGTCAGACCTCTTATGTTGTAGAAGGGCCTCACGGTTGTTGTTAAAAGCCCTCTTGTGGGCTCTGCGTACAAGCTGATTCGGGTAGTGCCGGTCCCTCAAATTCGATGCCAACTCCGCGGCATGGTGTTCGTATAAATCGTTCGAAGAGCAATTTCTTCTGACCCTAAGGAATTGGCCGACAGGCAGATTCTCACGCAATGATTGCGGATGGAAACTCTGGAAAGATAATAAAGAGTTCCGTGCCATGGGTTTCTTGAAGAGTTCACTTCGTAGGCCTCCCTCTGCTGGAAAGATGTGAAGGTCAAGATAAGCTAGTCGGTCTTTGCTGCTCTCCATGGTGAACTTGAGAAACTGATTCCTTGTGTTCAGCCAAGCGTGGAAAGATGACACCTCAGCGGTCGTCCCTCTCCAAATCACGAGGATATCGTCAATATAACGTTTCCACAGTACCACCTGGTGGAAAAAGGGGTTACTGTGGTTCAGCACGTGATCTTGCTCGAATTGGTGCATATACAGATTGGCCAGGCTGGGTGCATAGACACTCCCCATTGAGGTCCCTGAAACCTGAAGATAAAGCTCATTCTGGTACTGGAAGAAGTTCTCCATCATGGCGATCCTGGCACATTCCATTATGAAGGATACTGGTGTTATTGTGTCTAGTTCTTTGGCCTCCAAAATGGTTCTGATACAGTCAAGTGTTTCCTGTTGAGGAATCGACGTATACAGGGACTCGACGTCAAAGCTTACCAACAGGTCAGTCTCCACGTCGAACTCTGCAGCTGAAAGCAATCTCAGCACATCCCCAGTGTCCTGTAGGTATGTCGGTGTCTCTCTCACTATTGGCTTAAGAAAAAAATCTACAAAGGTAGATAAAGGCTCGAGTAATGAGCCTATCCCCGAGATAATAGGTCGTCCAGGCGGTGGTCTCTGGGCCTTGTGTATCTTGGGAAGACAGTAGAAGTAAGGAGTTACCGGATGTGCTATTCCTAGATACCTCGCCTCTTGGGGAGTGATCCAACCCTCTGATAATCCTTCTTCTACAAGACTCTTGATGTCATTCGAGACTCTCTGGGTGGGATCTGTTTGAAGACGCCGATAAGCCCTGGTGTCGTTCAGTTGTCTTTCGCATTCTGCCTGATAGATGTTGGTGTCTTGCAGGACAATAGCACCTCCCTTGTCCGCAGGCTTGACGGTCAGGGAGCTGTCATTTGCTAACGTGGACAGTGCTTGTTTCTCCAAGGAAGACAAGTTAACAAAGTTCTTCCGTTGTTGGGTATTGTTCATAACATCATGTGTCACTGCTTGCTCGAATGCTAGGACATTAGCTGGCACTTGCTGGTTCAGGGGTGTGAAGGTCGACTTAGGTTTGAGACCAGTGTTCAGTTCACCAGGACCAGATGGGTCGCCCGCTTCTGTAGTCAAGTCAGACTTTCTGAAGAAAAAATGCAACCGGATTTTCCTATAGAAACATTCCAGTTCACACCTCATGTTGAACCGGTCACCGTCATAAGTGGGGACAAAACTCAGCCCTTTGTTCAATACCGCATTCTCAGTAGGTGTAACGGCCCTAGAACTCAGGTTCACTACGAGGTCGCAGTTCCTGACGTTGGTCCGGTCACGCTGCCGGTCTGCGGCGCCCAGTTGACAGTTTGCTGGCCTCTTCTTTTGCCGCGATTCCTGCCCCGGCCCTGCCATAAAAAAGACTGGTCATAATAAAATGCCGGATTAGGAGGGTACATGGGCATGGGATGACCCATTGGTGGAGGACCCATAGGTCCTTGATGGTAATTCCATGGGCCTGGAGGCCACCATTGTCCTGGATTCGGGTACTGTTGAGCTCCTCGGCCTCTGTTAGCTCTGCGCTGGAAACCTCTACCACGGGTGCTGAAATTAGGGCCTGCATTTGGATTTCCTTGATCGCTAGAGCCTGAATCCGAGCCCGAGGACGAGTAATTGGACCCGTATCTTCTCCCTTTGGAGTTAGTAGTTGGAGCTACATAAGTGTCACTCAAATAAGGGTAGGCTGATTCCATGGAAAAGCGCGCCAGATCTTTTTTAAACTTCTCTACTTTGTTGAGTAGGATGTTATCACGGTATTCCTTATTGGTCTTATTAGCCTCATCCAAGTTCTTTTTATAGATCACAGGTCTGATAGCTGCGTTGATTTGGCCCTCCAGAACCTGGATCTCTATCAGGAGTGCATCGGCTGTTTTTTTGGCTGTTTTAATTATTAATATCAACCAGTCGCGGGTGCACCGCCAAGCAATTAAAGCCCAATTCCTCACGAACTCTTTATCAGTAAGGAATAGTCGTGGTGCCGTGGTGACAATCAGACCCGACGGTGCACACTTGCCATGCAGATACTCGTTCATAATCACCCCGTGTAGAGAGATACGTGAGTGATTTTTCTTGAGATTCAACAGTTTAACCCAGTCATCTTCTGTCGTGGGGGTAGAAGTAGAGGGTAGATCGTCTAATATGCTAGGGTTATCATTAAGGATAGTGTTAAATCCTCTTCATCGAATGCTAGACCACCAAACTCCTCCATGGTGAGAGAGAGTAGTGAGCAAAAAACTAAATAAAATAATTGGGTGAGCTATAGGACACCACTACACTTGCTGTGTGATGATAAGATATAGAAACAAGGACCCGCAGCCACAGCTGCTCAGTACAATACAACAAATTAGTGAAGGAGGGTCCGAGGGAAAGTTTAACGACCTAACAGGTAAATACCCCCAATATGACAACCTAAAGAACAAAGGTACCTGCCAGTCGGATAACGCCGAGGTGCTCAGAAAGCGCGCTAGAATAAGCAAAAACACCCAACAACCAGATAGATCAAACACATTGACTATCAACAATTGCTGGTTTAAGTCCTGTCAGACCACCCAAATGGCGGAGCCTCATCATGTAGGACACTCAGTCCATGGTTAGTCTGCAAACGCCCAGGTGTGTATTGGCAATGCATGACTGAGTCATGGTCTGAATACCGCAAATGTTAATGCAAGGTGGTACTGATCGGTGCAGTGCAAAAAAAATATACAAATAGTGCAGTGGCTAAAATGACTGTCAAGGCAAACAAAGACCTTTATTAGAGCTCACCTGGACGTCAGATTAAAAATAGTGTAATGACAGTGTAAAATAATCACTGTCCAGTTTGCTTGGTAAAAAACAAAAAATAATCAGGCCAACATGTTTCTGCCATACTGTGTAAATACACTGGCATTCATCAGGGCCAAGCTTACAAAAATGCTACTGCAGATTACACTACCAGATGTGTAGAAATAAGAAAATACAGTGATTAAATCAAAAAACCATATTGTGTGTAGATTAAGAGTGGTCGAACACGACCATCCTACCGCATCTTCTCGAATTGCTCATGGGATGCGGTTGGTCTTCCCTGTGGAAAGAGTCAAAAGGAGACCAAATACCAATTGAATAACTACGTGGCGCCTAGTAAAACATAGTCAAACTAACTTAAGTGAATATGCCCAAGGCACTGCGTGTTAATACTAAGCATAACTAGCAAACATCCCAGCAACCTCAGCCAGATCAATCACTCATGTTTGATGATCCATTCAGTGGTGCGAGAGATAACGTCACCACACAATTCTACTGTGTAAAATTTCAAAAACAACAATGGTATATGAATTTGACATTTACCCATCAATGTGTGGGAAGTAAGCCTCACCTCACCCGGCAACTGCTCGGAAAGATAAGGCCCCGCTCTAGACATGTAAATGAAGACAGTACCTTGATCAGTTCCCTGTCAAACCTACAGTACGCTGTACTGTCTACAAAACCCAATAAGTTTTCTAAATTGCCCACAAACACTCTCACCACGAAAGTCCAGATGACCGCATAAGGCGAATCAATTATAATGTAACCTCAATGCATTGCAAACAAATTGCTTAGTTGTATACCCATACTGTACATTGTGCAGCATCTGTATCTACTCAAACAATTAACTTTAATTCAATACATATACTACACTGCTGTGCAGCATCTGTACCTACTTAGCACAATTTCTCTTTAATCAACTTAAAAGAGAAAAAGAAAAAGAAAAAGAAAAAAGGGGGTAGGAGGCACAAGAGTCAACCCCACATCTCAAACCTTGTCTAGCGTCAAGAAGACAGGACGCCTACTTCACCAGACTAAGAGTCCAAGCTAGACCACCAAACATCTAACCCACACAGAACACCAAACTCACCTGTCCGTCGGTACCTCACGGCGGGTTCACGAGCCGAAGGGGAGGCACCGACGGACCGGTTTGGTCCAGTTAAATACTGGCGCTAATGGGTTGAGAGTTCCCAGCTGGTGCGGGTCCCGTAGTCGCAGCGCACATGCGCTGTCGAGACACTACACGGCACATGCGCCTAAACGGCACAGGTGATAGTGCGCATGCGTGGCTGCAAGTCACTACCCCTGATGTAAACACTACCCGCATCGCGCGTCTGCATGTGGACGCATGCGCACAGCGGGTGCGCTCGTCTAAATCTCTCGCGGCACCTGTATTCAGGCTGCTCTAAACCGCATCACATATCTGGTGTTCGCGGGCGCCTCCTGGAAACACCAGAATCATACTAACCGGCTTCTCAGGCGCCGACTCACAATATCCAATGTGATGCAGACATGTTAGAAAATGTTAGCAACAACAGCATGTGTGCAGTCACTACTGCCTGAGCTAATAATAAAACTGACTACGTAAGTAGGAGGGGTATCGGTCAGCGCGAAGAAATTCGCAAATATGAACCCCACGCACCCAAAGTCTGACGCCTTTGATTAGGGAGGCACTGCTATGTACATGCGCTAGTTGTGTACTTCCCTATCGCTACAACTAGGTGTGCTAATCAGTATGAGACATCTATAGTAGTGCAGATGAAGACGCCCCTAGGGGTGGATGTAACCATGACCTTGGCCCAGCCAAACAATAGATGGAGCCCTCCCCAGAGAGTCCAGGCTGAACGTACTTTGAGGCTGGAGACTGCTTACAGGAAGCCTGGCTGGGCGCTATGTAAATGCCCAACCCAGTCAGACAGCCCCTTAGTAATATTGGAGTCTAATGAAACCTAGAGTGTGAGGGTAATTAAACAAACCCAGGCGCCCTCCCAACCTATAGAGGTGCACATTGCTAGTGGAGAAAGCTGCAAATGGCAGCTACCACTAGGAGGGTCTGAGTGTTCACTAAGATCACGATACCTGGAGGTGCACACTAAGTCCCCAACATAGGGACGGAAGAGTATCATCATGGCAAGTGGTGCACATACAGGTAGAAGAGCCCGGATAGGGTGTTCAGATAGAGAGCCACGGAATGTTGTCATTCAGTCCAATCACATCTGTTTTTAATTTGAAAATCCATCGCTGCTCTTTAACAAATAAAAAGTGCGAAACATCAGCGATGTGTGGTGGAATGTATGGCTGTTCGAGAACCACCCAAGTCAGATCCTCTGCTCTATGTTTCAGCCTGGACTCTCTGGGGAGGGCTCCATCTATTGTTTGGCTGGGCCAAGGTCATGGTTACATCCACCCCTAGGGGCGTCTTCATCTGCACTACTATAGATGTCTCATACTGATTAGCACACCTAGTTGTAGCGATAGGGAAGTACACAACTAGCGCATGTACATAGCAGTGCCTCCCTAATCAAAGGCGTCAGACTTTGGGTGCGTGGGGTTCATATTTGCGAATTTCTTCGCGCTGACCGATACCCCTCCTACTTACGTAGTCAGTTTTATTATTAGCTCAGGCAGTAGTGACTGCACACATGTTGTTGTTGCTAACATTTTCTAACATGTCTGCATCACATTGGATATTGTGAGTCGGCGCCTGAGAAGCCGGTTAGTATGATTCTGGTGTTTCCAGGAGGCGCCCGCGAACACCAGATATGTGATGCGGTTTAGAGCAGCCTGAATACAGGTGCCGCGAGAGATTTAGACGAGCGCACCCGCTGTGCGCATGCGTCCACATGCAGACGCGCGATGCGGGTAGTGTTTACATCAGGGGTAGTGACTTGCAGCCACGCATGCGACTATCACCTGTGCCGTTTAGGCGCATGTGCCGTGTAGTGTCTCGACAGCGCATGTGCGCTGCGACTACGGGACCCGCACCAGCTGGGAACTCTCAACCCATTAGCGCCAGTATTTAACTGGACCAAACCGGTCCGTCGGTGCCTCCCCTTCGGCTCGTGAACCCGCCGTGAGGTACCGACGGACAGGTGAGTTTGGTGTTCTGTGTGGGTTAGATGTTTGGTGGTCTAGCTTGGACTCTTAGTCTGGTGAAGTAGGCGTCCTGTCTTCTTGACGCTAGACAAGGTTTGAGATGTGGGGTTGACTCTTGTGCCTCCTACCCCCTTTTTTCTTTTTCTTTTTCTTTTTCTCTTTTAAGTTGATTAAAGAGAAATTGTGCTAAGTAGGTACAGATGCTGCGCAGCAGTGTAGTATATGTATTGAATTAAAGTTAATTGTTTGAGTAGATACAGATGCTGCACAATGTACAGTATGGGTATACAACTAAGCAATTTGTTTGCAATGCATTGAGGTTACATTATAATTGATTCGCCTTATGCGGTCATCTGGACTTTCGTGGTGAGAGTGTTTGTGGGCAATTTAGAAAACTTATTGGGTTTTGTAGACAGTACAGCGTACTGTAGGTTTGACAGGGAACTGATCAAGGTACTGTCTTCATTTACATGTCTAGAGCGGGGCCTTATCTTTCCGAGCAGTTGCCGGGTGAGGTGAGGCTTACTTCCCACACATTGATGGGTAAGTGTCAAATTCATATACCATTGTTGTTTTTGAAATTTTACACAGTAGAATTGTGTGGTGACGTTATCTCTCGCACCACTGAATGGATCATCAAACATGAGTGATTGATCTGGCTGAGGTTGCTGGGATGTTTGCTAGTTATGCTTAGTATTAACACGCAGTGCCTTGGGCATATTCACTTAAGTTAGTTTGACTATGTTTTACTAGGCGCCACGTAGTTATTCAATTGGTATTTGGTCTCCTTTTGACTCTTTCCACAGGGAAGACCAACCGCATCCCATGAGCAATTCGAGAAGATGCGGTAGGATGGTCGTGTTCGACCACTCTTAATCTACGCACAATATGGTTTTTTGATTTAATCACTGTATTTTCTTATTTCTACACATCTGGTAGTGTAATCTGCAGTAGCATTTTTGTAAGCTTGGCCCTGATGAATGCCAGTGTATTTACACAGTATGGCAGAAACATGTTGGCCTGATTATTTTTTGTTTTTTACCAAGCAAACTGGACAGTGATTATTTTACACTGTCATTACACTATTTTTAATCTGACGTCCAGGTGAGCTCTAATAAAGGTCTTTGTTTGCCTTGACAGTCATTTTAGCCACTGCACTATTTGTATATATTTTTTTGCACTGCACCGATCAGTACCACCTTGCATTAACATTTGCGGTATTCAGACCATGACTCAGTCATGCATTGCCAATACACACCTGGGCGTTTGCAGACTAACCATGGACTGAGTGTCCTACATGATGAGGCTCCGCCATTTGGGTGGTCTGACAGGACTTAAACCAGCAATTGTTGATAGTCAATGTGTTTGATCTATCTGGTTGTTGGGTGTTTTTGCTTATTCTAGCGCGCTTTCTGAGCACCTCGGCGTTATCCGACTGGCAGGTACCTTTGTTCTTTAGGTTGTCATATTGGGGGTATTTACCTGTTAGGTCGTTAAACTTTCCCTCGGACCCTCCTTCACTAATTTGTTGTATTGTACTGAGCAGCTGTGGCTGCGGGTCCTTGTTTCTATATCTTATCATCACACAGCAAGTGTAGTGGTGTCCTATAGCTCACCCAATTATTTTATTTAGTTTTTTGCTCACTACTCTCTCTCACCATGGAGGAGTTTGGTGGTCTAGCATTCGATGAAGAGGATTTAAACACTATCCTTAATGATAACCCTAGCATATTAGACGATCTACCCTCTACTTCTACCCCCACGACAGAAGATGACTGGGTTAAACTGTTGAATCTCAAGAAAAATCACTCACGTATCTCTCTACACGGGGTGATTATGAACGAGTATCTGCATGGCAAGTGTGCACCGTCGGGTCTGATTGTCACCACGGCACCACGACTATTCCTTACTGATAAAGAGTTCGTGAGGAATTGGGCTTTAATTGCTTGGCGGTGCACCCGCGACTGGTTGATATTAATAATTAAAACAGCCAAAAAAACAGCCGATGCACTCCTGATAGAGATCCAGGTTCTGGAGGGCCAAATCAACGCAGCTATCAGACCTGTGATCTATAAAAAGAACTTGGATGAGGCTAATAAGACCAATAAGGAATACCGTGATAACATCCTACTCAACAAAGTAGAGAAGTTTAAAAAAGATCTGGCGCGCTTTTCCATGGAATCAGCCTACCCTTATTTGAGTGACACTTATGTAGCTCCAACTACTAACTCCAAAGGGAGAAGATACGGGTCCAATTACTCGTCCTCGGGCTCGGATTCAGGCTCTAGCGATCAAGGAAATCCAAATGCAGGCCCTAATTTCAGCACCCGTGGTAGAGGTTTCCAGCGCAGAGCTAACAGAGGCCGAGGAGCTCAACAGTACCCGAATCCAGGACAATGGTGGCCTCCAGGCCCATGGAATTACCATCAAGGACCTATGGGTCCTCCACCAATGGGTCATCCCATGCCCATGTACCCTCCTAATCCGGCATTTTATTATGACCAGTCTTTTTTATGGCAGGGCCGGGGCAGGAATCGCGGCAAAAGAAGAGGCCAGCAAACTGTCAACTGGGCGCCGCAGACCGGCAGCGTGACCGGACCAACGTCAGGAACTGCGACCTCGTAGTGAACCTGAGTTCTAGGGCCGTTACACCTACTGAGAATGCGGTATTGAACAAAGGGCTGAGTTTTGTCCCCACTTATGACGGTGACCGGTTCAACATGATGTGTGAACTGGAATGTTTCTATAGGAAAATCCGGTTGCATTTTTTCTTCAGAAAGTCTGACTTGACTACAGAAGCGGGCGACCCATCTGGTCCTGGTGAACTGAACACTGGTCTCAAACCTAAGTCGACCTTCACACCCCTGAACCAGCAAGTGCCAGCTAATGTCCTAGCATTCGAGCAAGCAGTGACACATGATGTTATGAACAATACCCAACAACGGAAGAACTTTGTTAACTTGTCTTCCTTGGAGAAACAAGCACTGTCCACGTTAGCAAATGACAGCTCCCTGACCGTCAAGCCTGCGGACAAGGGAGGTGCTATTGTCCTGCAAGACACCAACATCTATCAGGCAGAATGCGAAAGACAACTGAACGACACCAGGGCTTATCGGCGTCTTCAAACAGATCCCACCCAGAGAGTCTCGAATGACATCAAGAGTCTTGTAGAAGAAGGATTATCAGAGGGTTGGATCACTCCCCAAGAGGCGAGGTATCTAGTAATAGCACATCCGGTAACTCCTTACTTCTACTGTCTTCCCAAGATACACAAGGCCCAGAGACCACCGCCTGGACGACCTATTATCTCGGGGATAGGCTCATTACTCGAGCCTTTATCTACCTTTGTAGATTTTTTTCTTAAGCCAATAGTGAGAGAGACACCGACATACCTACAGGACACTGGGGATGTGCTGAGATTGCTTTCAGCTGCAGAGTTCGACGTGGAGACTGACCTGTTGGTAAGCTTTGACGTCGAGTCCCTGTATACGTCGATTCCTCAACAGGAAACACTTGACTGTATCAGAACCATTTTGGAGGCCAAAGAACTAGACACAATAACACCAGTATCCTTCATAATGGAATGTGCCAGGATCGCCATGATGGAGAACTTCTTCCAGTACCAGAATGAGCTTTATCTTCAGGTTTCAGGGACCTCAATGGGGAGTGTCTATGCACCCAGCCTGGCCAATCTGTATATGCACCAATTCGAGCAAGATCACGTGCTGAACCACAGTAACCCCTTTTTCCACCAGGTGGTACTGTGGAAACGTTATATTGACGATATCCTCGTGATTTGGAGAGGGACGACCGCTGAGGTGTCATCTTTCCACGCTTGGCTGAACACAAGGAATCAGTTTCTCAAGTTCACCATGGAGAGCAGCAAAGACCGACTAGCTTATCTTGACCTTCACATCTTTCCAGCAGAGGGAGGCCTACGAAGTGAACTCTTCAAGAAACCCATGGCACGGAACTCTTTATTATCTTTCCAGAGTTTCCATCCGCAATCATTGCGTGAGAATCTGCCTGTCGGCCAATTCCTTAGGGTCAGAAGAAATTGCTCTTCGAACGATTTATACGAACACCATGCAGCGGAGTTGGCATCGAATTTGAGGGACCGGCACTACCCGAATCAGCTTGTACGCAGAGCCCACAAGAGGGCTTTTAACAACAACCGTGAGGCCCTTCTACAACATAAGAGGTCTGACAGCACCAGAGACCGAATGACGATGGTACAGACTTTTACCACTTCCTCCAATGTGGTGAAGAAGACGATACTCAGACACTGGAAGATCTTGAACTCAGGGGCGGGCACCATACCTCGACCTTTATTTGCATTTAAGAGGGGACCATCAATCCGGGACAGTCTGGTCCACACTAGACCACGGAGAGAATTGAAACAGTGCACCAATACCCTCTGGAATACCATCCCAGTACAAGGCCACTATCCTTGTGGCAACTGTGCGGCCTGCCCACAGACACGCAAGACTCTAATGGTCGACATCGGGACCACGAGACCATGGAGGCTCACAAAACACACGAACTGTAACTCAGAAAAACTCATCTATTTGATCACGTGCCCATGCAAGAAGCAATATGTCGGGCATACTACGAGAGCCATCAAGGCCCGAATCAGTGAACACAAAAGTACGATCCGCTGCAAGAAACAATCTACGGGCCTCACAAATCATTTCCTTGAGGCAAAACATAGAGCAGAGGATCTGACTTGGGTGGTTCTCGAACAGCCATACATTCCACCACACATCGCTGATGTTTCGCACTTTTTATTTGTTAAAGAGCAGCGATGGATTTTCAAATTAAAAACAGATGTGATTGGACTCAATGACAACATTCCGTGGCTCTCTATCTGAACACCCTATCCGGGCTCTTCTACCTGTATGTGCACCACTTGCCATGATGATACTCTTCCGTCCCTATGTTGGGGACTTAGTGTGCACCTCCAGGTATCGTGATCTTAGTGAACACTCAGACCCTCCTAGTGGTAGCTGCCATTTGCAGCTTTCTCCACTAGCAATGTGCACCTCTATAGGTTGGGAGGGCGCCTGGGTTTGTTTAATTACCCTCACACTCTAGGTTTCATTAGACTCCAATATTACTAAGGGGCTGTCTGACTGGGTTGGGCATTTACATAGCGCCCAGCCAGGCTTCCTGTAAGCAGTCTCCAGCCTCAAAGTACGTTCAGCCTGGACTCTCTGGGGAGGGCTCCATCTATTGTTTGGCTGGGCCAAGGTCATGGTTACATCCACCCCTAGGGGCGTCTTCATCTGCACTACTATAGATGTCTCATACTGATTAGCACACCTAGTTGTAGCGATAGGGAAGTACACAACTAGCGCATGTACATAGCAGTGCCTCCCTAATCAAAGGCGTCAGACTTTGGGTGCGTGGGGTTCATATTTGCGAATTTCTTCGCGCTGACCGATACCCCTCCTACTTACGTAGTCAGTTTTATTATTAGCTCAGGCAGTAGTGACTGCACACATGCTGTTGTTGCTAACATTTTCTAACATGTCTGCATCACATTGGATATTGTGAGTCGGCGCCTGAGAAGCCGGTTAGTATGATTCTGGTGTTTCCAGGAGGCGCCCGCGAACACCAGATATGTGATGCGGTTTAGAGCAGCCTGAATACAGGTGCCGCGAGAGATTTAGACGAGCGCACCCGCTGTGCGCATGCGTCCACATGCAGACGCGCGATGCGGGTAGTGTTTACATCAGGGGTAGTGACTTGCAGCCACGCATGCGCACTATCACCTGTGCCGTTTAGGCGCATGTGCCGTGTAGTGTCTCGACAGCGCATGTGCGCTGCGACTACGGGACCCGCACCAGCTGGGAACTCTCAACCCATTAGCGCCAGTATTTAACTGGACCAAACCGGTCCGTCGGTGCCTCCCCTTCGGCTCGTGAACCCGCCGTGAGGTACCGACGGACAGGTGAGTTTGGTGTTCTGTGTGGGTTAGATGTTTGGTGGTCTAGCTTGGACTCTTAGTCTGGTGAAGTAGGCGTCCTGTCTTCTTGACGCTAGACAAGGTTTGAGATGTGGGGTTGATTCTTGTGCCTCCTACCCCCTTTTTTCTTTTTCTTTTTCTTTTTCTCTTTTAAGTTGATTAAAGAGAAATTGTGCTAAGTAGGTACAGATGCTGCGCAGCAGTGTAGTATATGTATTGAATTAAAGTTAATTGTTTGAGTAGATACAGATGCTGCACAATGTACAGTATGGGTATACAACTAAGCAATTTGTTTGCAATGCATTGAGGTTACATTATAATTGATTCGCCTTATGCGGTCATCTGGACTTTCGTGGTGAGAGTGTTTGTGGGCAATTTAGAAAACTTATTGGGTTTTGTAGACAGTACAGCGTACTGTAGGTTTGACAGGGAACTGATCAAGGTACTGTCTTCATTTACATGTCTAGAGCGGGGCCTTATCTTTCCGAGCAGTTGCCGGGTGAGGTGAGGCTTACTTCCCACACATTGATGGGTAAGTGTCAAATTCATATACCATTGTTGTTTTTGAAATTTTACACAGTAGAATTGTGTGGTGACGTTATCTCTCGCACCACTGAATGGATCATCAAACATGAGTGATTGATCTGGCTGAGGTTGCTGGGATGTTTGCTAGTTATGCTTAGTATTAACACGCAGTGCCTTGGGCATATTCACTTAAGTTAGTTTGACTATGTTTTACTAGGCGCCACGTAGTTATTCAATTGGTATTTGGTCTCCTTTTGACTCTTTCCACAGGGAAGACCAACCGCATCCCATGAGCAATTCGAGAAGATGCGGTAGGATGGTCGTGTTCGACCACTCTTAATCTACACACAATATGGTTTTTTGATTTAATCACTGTATTTTCTTATTTCTACACATCTGGTAGTGTAATCTGCAGTAGCATTTTTGTAAGCTTGGCCCTGATGAATGCCAGTGTATTTACACAGTATGGCAGAAACATGTTGGCCTGATTATTTTTTGTTTTTTACCAAGCAAACTGGACAGTGATTATTTTACACTGTCATTACACTATTTTTAATCTGACGTCCAGGTGAGCTCTAATAAAGGTCTTTGTTTGCCTTGACAGTCATTTTAGCCACTGCACTATTTGTATATATTTTTTTGCACTGCACCGATCAGTACCACCTTGCATTAACATTTGCGGTATTCAGACCATGACTCAGTCATGCATTGCCAATACACACCTGGGCGTTTGCAGACTAACCATGGACTGAGTGTCCTACATGATGAGGCTCCGCCATTTGGGTGGTCTGACAGGACTTAAACCAGCAATTGTTGATAGTCAATGTGTTTGATCTATCTGGTTGTTGGGTGTTTTTGCTTATTCTAGCGCGCTTTCTGAGCACCTCGGCGTTATCCGACTGGCAGGTACCTTTGTTCTTTAGGTTGTCATATTGGGGGTATTTACCTGTTAGGTCGTTAAACTTTCCCTCGGACCCTCCTTCACTAATTTGTTGTATTGTAGTGAATTGCATGCCATGGGCTTCCAGTACAGTTCACTCTCCAGCCCTGATGGAGTGGCATAAATGGACAGATCCAAGAAAGGTAATCTTTCCTTATTGATCTCTACAGTGAATTTCAGATATAGGTTCCTGGTATTTAGCCATTAATGGAACTGCAAAATGGACTCATGATCTCCAGTCCCCTCCACACAACCAACACATCATCTATGTACCATTTCCACCATCGGATTGACGTGGAAAATGGGTTGTCAGGTGTCAGCACATGTTGTTGCTCGAAGGAGTGTACATACAATTTGGTTTGATCCACATGAGCTAATTTCCTTTGGATGAAAGCAAGTCTCTATGATCAAGAGACCCATCATCCTGATGGATGGATGACCAAATGATAAGATTGATCACTACGATACATTGATGGGAATCCTAGCATTTGCTCTTTGATCTCACTTTGTTTACTCCCTGTTTGCTTTTGTTTTCTCGTGTCGAGTGACTCCCTTTCTGACTCATTATTTAGAGCAGATCGAAGCAATAGGTACACATTGCTGATTTAAGACCCCCAGTTCTGGTTGTTGTTGTTATTGAATACATTTGGGGATTGGAACTGTGGCAGGTCTTTAAATATCCCTAGGACCCTATATCTCTTGGTTGTTTTTTGATACTCTAAAGTCAATCCAGGTTGGATGAAGAAAAGAGAAATGGTAGAGTGTGATATCCAGGAAGTAAGGACATGTTTCATGTATTCACAAAGCAAAAATTAGTTATATTATGATTGTAAGCATGGTAAGAAACAACTAAAGTAAAGTGCTGCTGAATGGGTGCCTGTGAAATCTGCCAAGAAAACCACAAAGGGAGAAAGCAAATTCAGTGAACATAAAAGATTAGTAAAAAAGTAATGAATAACACTGCTGCGTTAGACAATGGTGAAGGGTTGCATTTGAGTCACCTTGCTTTAGCAAGAAATATTACTGGTGAAAGCAAGGTAAAGAAAACAGTTGCCAACAACCATAGGTGGTTAGATCACAGTGTTCTAGCTCCAAGAAGTGAATTGGTTCTAGAAAATTGTTCTGGTGAATGTATTGGGAATGTTGCAAGTGTGCATATATATGGATTTGGACCATTCAAGTGAAGAAAATGCTCTTGAGAAAGAACACATCAACCCTAAGTGCTGCACCTAGTCTTAAGATTCAAGGGAAGTTAAAACCTCAAAAAGGAGATTTGTTAAGAAACCCAAAAAAATGTATGTTTATTTGTTAGTGAAAATTTATTTTATATTTTGTTGTGTGGATTTATTTTGGCAAGAAAGCGTTTTACTACCTAAAAAAAAGAAGGGACTTGTGTAGTATTGACCAGTATAATAGAATGTATTGACATATGGCCATATGTACAAAGGAAAAATGTTGCAACCTTCAATTAGGAACGTGCAAAATGCGATGTACAACAGTGTCTCAGACACTGTTTGCGGTTCCCAATGGGGTTGCAATTGACCTGCCCCATCAATATTCATGAGGCAGATTGCAATTTGCGACCCATTTGGAATAGTCTATAATCACAGGGATGGAGGCCTCCTGGGGTCAATGGATCACTATTTCTTTGATTGCTTTTTTATTAAAGCTATTTTTGTTTTTAATGCAGCCATTTTTCCTTAAAGGAAAACATGATGCATTTAAAAAAGAAAAATGAAAAGTTTCCTTTTCATTTTTTAAGAGAAGGCTCAGGTCCATGGGACCACTGCCTGTTCTTAAAAAAATGTTAACGCCCACATTCACGTTTGTATATGGGTTACCTCCTCCTTCACAGATTCAGTAAAATATTTACTTATTACGACCGCGTTCAAGACATAAAATATTCATACATACCCCTGCAACTCACTATTAGGAAGGGATGCAATTGAAATGCCCCTTTCTAATACAGACTCGCAAACCCTATTTTGCAAGTTGGTAATAGGTTAGCAACTAACAAAATATGGTTAATACATTGCAAAAGGCTCTTTAGCAGTCACAAACGCCCAATTCCCCATTTGCAACTGCTAAAAACGGCCGTACATGTGTCCCAAAAATCTTTAGATGCACTCCATGTTCTGTGTTCTTCGTAAATATTGTGGGTTGAAAAATATTGCAGGCATTCTTTGTTCTGTTGGAGTTGAAGTAAAGGAAGATTAACCTAAACTCCCTACTTTTGGAGACTTATTACCAGAGGAAGATACAACAGTAGGGCTTTGCGTCAAACAACATGGGTAGTTACATGGAAACTACCATGTATAATGCCCATTAGAGACCCCTTTAATGCAACTAGGGTTACTTTGTGCCACTTTAGGGAACTTTAAAACTCAAAAATGTTTTGCACTGGAAAGTAATTCTAAATCAACACTGGCACACGTGTGAACACTATAGTACCATTGAGTTGGGTAACAATATACATCTGTTATTCAGCGCCATGAGACCCTTGGGTGATACATGCACTTTACAAATACACATGCTATGTTATGTTATGTTATGTTATAGACACTGTCTGTTTTGGTAATTACTATGTATACCAAAATGCATTCTAACTACAAAACAACGTGGCAGTATAGATCGCACAGAAAACAAGCATATATAGAGGCATACACAAGCACACAAATCTATTAACCCCTTGGGCGCGGCAGCGATTCTGCGCCTGTGCGGCCGTTTTAATGAGTGGGCGGGTTCATGACGGCCCCCAGCCGTCATCAGCACACGCCCACCGTGATGCATGACGGCTGGGGGCCGTCATCAGCATGGAAGGGGTTAACAACTAGCACAACGCCACTACCAATTCCTCTCCAGAAGAACAAATATAAGTGAGATACCTCCAACGACTCATCGGTTCAATTGCACCGAGTAGTTTAATTACATGCCAATAATAAATATTCTTTTTAAAAATATAAACATTTTCACAATGCCTTTCCCAAAATATCTACTCAAAAATGCTCCTACTACACTCTTCACTGGGGATAAATGAAACAAATGGCAGACACTGGGTGGTATAAATTGTTTAACAAATCCATTTCAAACCCTTGCCAATTGAGGTGCTTACTTAGGCATTAAAGTGACTAAAGAATAAACTGTGAGGCTAAAGGTGCCTTTAAATTCCATTTACTGATACGATTCAATTGATCTGTGTCGAACTTTGGTTCTAACATCTTTTAAGTGCTGTAATCATGTGCTTAGAACAGGTTAAGGTTTGATTTTGCAGTTTTTCAGAATTGGTTATCCCGTCTGTTATTGCATAGCTCCAAGCAGTCCGATTTCACAATATCCTATTACTGAAACAGCTCTGGGATTTACCAGCGCAATACACGCGGCAGCCTCCATCAGCCTGAAGCTCTTAATGGCAACCAGAGATTCTTCACAGCACCCCCTCCACCCAAGGCTTTCAACCCATCAATCTGTTTAAAATTATTCTGACAGCTGCTTTCCTGTCAGAGGCATGCAGTTTGATATCCTTAGATTTTAATCTTTTCTTCCAGAAATGGTCTTGCTTTGGCATTTGTTCAATGCAAAGAATTTCTCTTTGTTCGCACAGGTGCCTCATTTCTTATGTGTAACGTGCATTATTTCAACATGGCAAAGGCTGTCACTCCTACTTGTTTAGAACGACCACGTGTAAAGTAACCCATTTGACATGGGTGCATGACATTTGTATTGTATTGTATTGTAGCATTTCATAGCATACCCCTGTTTTTTGCGTTGAAGTGCTTACCCTCATGAATAGCAAGCAACATTGTGTAGGGTGTGTGGTTGAACTGGAGTTATTTTAGTTTTGAGCCTTTATGGGAAGTGTTGTCATGTCATCTGTGATGACCACCAAGGTGTGGTTATCATGTTATGAGATACAGCAAATGTTCGTGAGATGGAAACGGGTATATGCGAAATGGATCCACAAATTATAATTACTATAAGGCCCAGTAATCTATGCAGCGGCTGGCTCCAGACAGAAATGCTGCTGAGTTACTAAAATGATGCCAAAAGGCAGCCGCGGTCGGTAGGGGAGTACCTGCCGGGGCGGTGATGTGGGGAGGGGGAGGGGCAGGGTGGGGGTTAGTAATGTATGGATAATGGAGGTTTGCAGGTAAGTAAACATTTAAATAAATCAAACTAATTTTGTTGCGTGCACTGCATTGCATTTGGGGATGCAGTGCGTGCAAAATGGCATGAATGGGAATTGGTGATGAAAGCAGTAGCCCTGCACCATTTTGTTTTATTTATTCAATACTGTCTATTGCTGAACAATATACCCCATGGAGGAGGAAGGCTGCGGGGGAGTAATCAAGGCTGACAACCTGAGTGGAAATTGCACACACTTTAAAAAGCCCGGACTTTACCTACTCCTGCTAGGCAAAAGGAAATCAAGAGTTGAGCAGGGACTCATGCCCTAAATCTCTCTCAGGCTCTCAAAGGTTCTCAAAGACAGGCAAGCCTTAGTCGGGTTGCAGCTCAGTCCCCATCTAGAGGGGGACCGTGTACAAACAAGGGCAAGATGTGAAGTGCGTGGTAGGTTACTGCCTAAGCAACGCAAGAGCAAATGGGCTCGCCTCCTCTTAATCTACTGTCCTGACCCCTCTACGCATGCCCAGTATTTTTTGTGTATCCCAGAGACCCTTGGTCTTTCTAGTTTACATAATGAGGCATCGTCCTGACCTTATACTATTTTCTCCCAGAACAACGTCCACTTTCATTATTAGCAGTGAATTACATTCTAGGGTAAAAAAGAGACAACGTAGTGGGAGGAGACTTATCATGCTTTTATATTTTCGAATAGGATAGCAGTATGGCTCTGACGGTAGTTCTCAATTTTCTCGATCATAGTTCAACTCTTCTGTGACCTAAGATTTTTGTGAAAAACTCTTTTTACATATACTCCACAAGTTAACTTTCCTTCCAAACTCCTTTTTATGTTCTTGTCCCACTCTATCCCGCCACCACTCATTAATTCTGCTCTCAACTCCAGCCAGAGACCTTTGAACTAAAACAATAGGAGGCAATAGGTATCATTTCCAATCCTGGACATCTAATGCAACCCCTCTGAAGGCTGGCTGCAGCCAGCAGTGTGGTGATTGATTCTAGTGGAGACTACAGTCTTTGCCAGCTATGTTCATTCAAAAGGTTTGGTCTTGGGTTATGCAGGCATATTATAGGGAAAAATACACTACTCCATACTACTTTAAGGCTGATCGTTATGTCTCAGGATAGTCTTGCTGACTCCCGGCCACTTTGTCTCATCCCGATGACCATTCGCCTTGTGGAGATATTATTCGTTATCTGTCATTCTCTGTGTTAGAAAATGCAAGTACATTCAACCCCATTCCCAAGCCCTACCACATTGAGGCAGGTCTCAATGTCTTGGGCTAACCTTGCTGAATCCTAGGGAATTGATCCCTGTGCTCCTGACCCTGTCGAATGACCTGGGTTTTTGTTTTTTGTTTTAGCTTTTTACACAGTAACCACACTCTGTTTCTCACATCCAGGTACAGATTATAAAATTGTAGTATGGGTACGCAGTCCCCACTACCATAGTACATTCTGTGTTTGTATAGTGCAGAATTGTAATTACATCCTTTTCCATAAAGATAATACAACTTATATTAGTGCCAGATTTGATAAAATGCATTGTTCAATTTTATTATTACCAGCTCTTCTTTTACATGTTTTTGTAGGGAGCCCCCCAGAACAAAATGTCCAGTGACTAATAAAATAACGTGTTGATTTTTGGGAGTTCAATGACACATACTTCCAAGACACATTTAAATCAATTTCCTTCTTTCTAGCACCCGCGTGTCCACCTGATATGACATCCTAAAAAAGTAAAGGCCCTTAATTTAGCACCAATGCAATCCACACAAATAAATTACAGTATCATGAAAAATAGTCCCTTGGCCAGAGGTTTTCTATCTTTGGGCACTCAGATGAGGAGAGCCCAGTGTCTTTATCCATGGAACCTCTGAGAAATCATGCAGGAGATGGGTAGAGGGGAGAACCACAGAGGAGGAAAGATAGATTGGGGTTATCAAGAGAAGTCCTTGGGGATGGGTCAAGAGGCAAGGTTTCTTTTCTTCCTAAAGAGGCACTCAGCTTTGGGCTTTGGAGAGACGGCGCAGGGATACAGGCAAAATGAGGGTGCTTTTTTCCTAACAAAGGGCAGAGGAATCAGTCAACTTACCATTAGTAAAGGAGGTTCAGTGGCACACTGCATCTCAATTAGTGCAGTCTTAACCGAAAAGTGAGTCAGGGGTCTCAGTTTCCTTGCATTAAGTGTCAGGGCACCCTTTATGTGTCAGTGTTGCTTTGGGCTTGGAACAATGGCTAGGGGGAGAGGGGGGAAAGACAAAGCTGACCACCTAGTTTGGGCCTACGACTGATGCTCCAAGCACCGGGGAAAGTTGTGGGACCCTTTTGTAGCTATAAATGGCAGAGATGACAGCTTGCTTTGAATGGTCATAGCTATCATACTTCGACGGGAGCAGAAGCACTGGTGCCTACAGTTGTGATGGGTCCATTGCATCACAGTTATGGTTTTGTTAATTACCAAAAGGGGAATGTAGCCCACTTTCCTTGCTAGCATTGGGCCCTGGGCATACCTTGCTTGCCGGCTTATGGTCCGGCTTTGGCGCAAAGCCCCAAGTGACAGAGGGTAAAATGAGAAGAGTCCCTTTTTTAATTATTTTTTACAAAGCGCAAACAGCATGCTTTGAACCTTGGATGTTGGAGCAAGGCAACAAGAAGGGTTTGAGAGACAGAAATGATAGCTTTGAAGGAGAGTAGCTTAATTAGCTCAGCAGGTGCAGTTGGTTTGGAGAGCAGAGATGTTAAGGGCTGACTTCACCCCAGTTTTGGGAAACAGGGTTTTTTGAGAAAATGTGTTTTCTTTTGATGCATTTACTATGTCACAATTATTAAAATAGTTGTGAATCACAGACTATGTGGGAGACACCCCGAAATAGTTTCATAAGTTCAGCTTATGAAACCCCAACCTACCTTTCCATAAAGATTTGGAGAGGGCTAGTCTTTAAAACATTTTCCTCTGTAGAGCTTGGAACAAAAACAAATAAAGATCTCTGCCCCAGACCAAGGTTACTTGGGTTTCACACAGGAATGTATCACCAACACAGTCACTATTGACATATTGTACAATGTGCTGTTTCTACTAGATCAAGTTAAGACCTGCTTAACTCTCCTACACCTGTTGGCAGTATTTCACACAAAGTTCTGCTTGACACTCTCACAGAATAAAGTGGTATCAGAGATATTGATTTAATTTGCCGCATACACATGTGGGGACATTCAGTTTTTCAAAATGGACATCTCTGTCTTATCCAAACAAACAATCACCACTTTCAGGGTTCCACATAGCTCCACCCTCTCGACAACAGTCTTCAATCGTTATATGGAACCTCTAGGTGTAAGTAATCCTTCAAATCAAATCTGAAGTTGACATTACTGAGTTGGCCCATGAGTCCAACAATTTCCAGCTCTGGATGGCACAACATTACCTTAAGCTCAATCTCATTAGACCAAAAGTCTTCTTATCCTCTTCTCTTCATACACTATCTCTCCGCTCCTTATAATGAAATGTCTAGAACCCCCCTTACTCAAAGGGGATGGCTTGCAAAAGTCTTAACCTTTAGCAATTGCACAGGCAGCTTTCCATGCTATTGTCGCTCACTCATTATGCCACTTCAGTCAAAGACCAGCCATATTAAAATAAAGAATAGACCAGTCCTCATAGGAACAGATCAGCATGAATTGCCAGTTCGTCCCTGAATAGGAATACCAGTAACCCAGACCAGTGTTGACCTACTTAGGCCTAATCAATGAGTTATAGTTTGGGTTCTGTGCACATTTAGAATAGGTTCCATATGTGGGCATATCCATTGCACTTAGAATGTCACACTGAGAAAATCCCAACAGCGATGGTAGAATTCTCGCAAAAGCTTTGGCCATTGGCAGTTGCTCCTGGCCATATCTAATCACAGCAGGACTTCATAAGTGTGCAGATTTTCAGCCATGGCCTAAACAAAGTCTTGTTACTCTGGAGGGGGGGGCGCCTAAAAAGCAAAATATAATTTATCCTGATGCGTGACATATCCTTGCACTGGAGCTATCCCCACTGTTTCTTTCAAGAGGACACAAGAGGACAAGTTAATAGGCTTTGATAAAGTGTCACAGTTTTAGCTTAACTTCAAAAACAGAAAACACTTTATCAATGATCAGGATTTCAAACCAGCAGTTATCTGTACTGTCAAAGATGGATTGGGGAAATGCCTTCATGCTGAAGCTCCCCAAATATGGCTATCCTTATAGCTGTTCTAAAAGCTGGGGTTTACTGATCTCTGCTACCAATCAAAATATCCACTTCACTCAAGTCCTAAGCTCACTAGCGCACTAAACACGCTCTATGGTGAGGATGCATGCATCTTCAAAAGTGCTTGCTTAAACTTAAAGGCGTCCCACATAAATGCTGCAAAATACCTAGGCCCATATTTACCATGGATATGATTAGCCCTTCCCACGCAAGGGGATGCAAGGGCGACGCAAAACCTAAGTGAGATTTATCAAGCCACACTAGGCTACCCTGTGTGGCACTGCATGCTTGCTAAACCTAGAGTAACGCAAAAGGCAGTGCAAATCGCTGCCTTTTGTAACTCTGCGGCATGGAGGCGTACCTTGGGGGGAGCATGGGTGTTCCCAGGCATCCACCCATGGATTTTGGTGCCTTTTAAGATTCACCATCAGTGGTAGACATGGGAATGCTTCAAAATGCTACGCCTCTCCAGGTGAGGCGTATTGAGGAGAAATATCTTTATTTCTCCTTGTGTTTTCCTCTTTCTACATGTGCTGCAGAAGAAAGAGGAAAATGGCTTTCATGATTATTTGTGTACAAGAAAGAGCACCTTCCTGCACAAAAACAATCCTGCCTACATCGCAGGCACCCTTGAAACATGACACAATGGTGCCTGTGTTGGGACTAGGCAGCCAAAATTGCACCAATGCTAGGGAAGCACCACATAATGATAAATACGACGCATTCCTGCCCTTTCACAAGGCACAGCAAGTCAGCTTGCTGCATTACACTGCATGAAAGAATGATAAATCTGCACTCTGGTTTGCAGGACATGTACGACCAATTTGCAGTAATGAACTAAACATAAATAAAATTCGAGCAGCTTTAGGAAGCAAAGAAACCTTTCAGAATCTGTCTCAGTTTTGCCAATAAAGTATGAAACTGAATTCTACTATTATTTCGAGTGTCCTCTTTTTCAGCCTTCAGTTGGATCTGAAAGCTCTTCATGTCAAAGTGTAATCTAAGGCGGTGTTAGAACTGGCTCTTCTACTTCCAATGTGCAAAACCCCAGAAAACGACTGCAATTTAAAGATATTTACATTCTATTGCAAAAAGAGGTTAAACTCTGCTTCAGTAATTGCTTTTACTGAAGGGCCATGCATCTTTCAAGTGCACTGTGTGTGTTCCGCACATAGATATTAGTTCTGAAACCGTTTTAAACAGAAAACGATGTATGTTGTTTGTTTTGTGGCTATTACTGCCATAGCTGCCAAGTTGTCTGCATGCTCATGTGTGACATTTTCATGTTTTAGTGTACCTATGTGTGACATTACAATGTGATATGTGTCACATTAAGAGTGACACTTCATCACAAGTAGAAAGTAGCTGGTAGGTACGTGTAATGTTATAAACATCAGCAACGACCTCTTATGTGCAATGTAAAGGTCCAGAAATAGCATTAAACCAATGTAATTATTCTGAATGTTTAAGAAAAATCACCAACTTACTTCATTTTTCTAATCATCCTCCTGGAAATATTTGCTGTGCCAAAATTAATCATAAACAAGTTAAACTCCTAATAACAATGAATGTGGTCACATCCTGTGAAACAGCCCTCAACAAATAGGAGACAAACCACAAAGACTTTAATGCAGCCTACCGAAACGTCATCAACTAATGTTAATGCCATGTTGCCCCTAGAATCTCAGAATGTAAAGTGCTCTTGGCTAAAACGCCAGGACTTGCAAAATGTGTTGCTAACATAGCAGGTGACCTCTTAGCTGCTGCATGCCGTGGACTTACCGCACTGCTTCACATTCACATGTTGATTGATGGGGGCTCCCATCGCTGGCATCGTAAATAAAGAATGAATAATATTGTTCATGTTTTTGAATTCATCACATAAAAGCATGTGCTGAGAAGGCAATGGAGAGATGTGGTCTAGTGATTAGGCAGCATGAGACCTGCATTGATTCACAGCTTCTCCACTTGTCCGAAATGTCTTATCCTTGGCCCATTATGTATTCTCCCTTATGCAGTGTGCCTACAAGCAAGTTACTTTAACGCATGTACTACATAATAAAATTCATTGTAAGAGAACAAAGCGACACGGAAGAGCAGAGTCTGTAACGTGCAAGAACTATTGGTTTGCACGTTTGATATATATATATATTCACTGAAAAAAACATAGGTTATAGACCATATATAGTTAGGAATTAGCATTTAAAAAACCTTATTTTACTCACACAAAACCATTGAAATTCCATATATAGTTAGTTGCACTAACTATATATCGCGCACCTGCAATCCACTGCTGATCATGTCACATATTACATCATTCATGACATGGTCAGTGACATCACTGATGACATCACTGATGACATCTCAAATGACATCACTGATGACATCACTGATGACAACATCCAGTGACTGTATGTTTCTGTAAAGTTAAAATATATCTTACATATTGAAGAATGAGTGGATGTATAAGTGTCTGGATGAAGGATTTAGTAGGTGCGTGACTGACTGTATGAGTGAGTGATTAAATGTGTCTCACTGAATGCATGGGTTAGTGACTAAACTGTCTTAATTTGTGCATCATTATGTCTGTTGTTCTGTAAACTGCTGCATGTGTTGATCATTAGCTATACGAGAGGCTATATGTGTTATTAATTGCTTGCCCAAGTATTTCTATGGGAGATTGAGTTTGTGTGGGGGTGGCTGGAAGGTGTGTGACTCTATGCATAGATGTGTGAACAGTTTATTCACTAGGTGTATGAGTTCAAGAGTGCATGTGGAAACAGCTACATGGGCAGTTGACTGTGTGCATGAGTGTATTGATGAGTGAATGGATATCTCAATGCTACATGTCATAGTAAGTACATATGTAAAACACAGTACATGTGAGAGTTGGCATATATAAATAACTGTGCATGAGAGCCACCGAATGAGTGAGTGGTTGTATCGATCATTGTGAACTTGTATCAGGGATTGTATAAGAGAGTAAATATGTGTTAGTATATGTTTCAATAAGTAAGGTGTGTTTAACTGTATAGTTGAAGAAATGGAGATGAGATTGTTTCTTTGCATGACTGACTGGGTGTGTGAGTAACTCCATGGATGAGTGGAAGTGTGTGAGTGTCTGTATACACTGAGTGTATCTAAGGTTATATTAGAGTCTGAAGAGGTTTATCGTATTAGCACAAGAATGATGTCAAATGAGATGTCATCAGTGATGTCATCAGTGATGTCATTTGAGATGTCATCAGTGATGTCATCAGTGATGTCACTGACCATGTCATGAATGATGTAATATGTGACATGATCAGCAGTGGATTGCAGGTGCGCGATATATAGTTAGTGCAACTAACTATATATGGAATTTCAATGGTTTTGTGTGAGTAAAATAAGGTTTTTTAAATGCTAATTCCTAACTATATATGGTCTATAACCTATGGTTTTTTCAGTGAATTTTCAAGGTTTTGTAAATGCTAATTCCTAACTATATATGGTCTATAACCTATGGTTTTTTCAGTGAATTTCAATGGTTTTTTAATAGCAAATATCATAAGCTGTCGAATGTCAAGTACGTGGTAAGTGAAAACATTTTCGTGTTTATGCACACTGATCTGCTTTGAATGGTGCCCCCCCCCCTCATTTCTATTAGGAGTACTCTCTCTTTGCAGATAGTGAAAGGTAGTTAACGCAGGTCTTTGCCCCCATTGTAATCCGTCGTGCCTGCTTCTCTCTCCATTTGATTCATTGTTATCCAAGTATTTACTGTTTTAGAATTAGTTCTCTTTGGTTCATTCTCTATTTACAAACAAACACAGAGTCGCAATACTCTGTTTAGTCTTTGCAGATAACGAAAAATCGTGTAAAAAAAAAAGAAAAGGAATCGAGCAAAATCAGTAGGCCACTAATGGGATCTCTTTTTGACCTCGCTAAAATAGAAACATTAGGAACAACCCCTCATGACAAATACAAAACTAGTGAGATGAACTGAACTCCACACAATGATGGCTGCAAAACAGCTCGGCTCCGCCACCCACCCCGCCCAAAATAACGATAAAGAACGGCTGCCATGATTGGTTGCGGAATGACCACGACGGAGCTACGAAATGGTGCTGCTCTCATGCTAACCCCAGCTTCAGTCTGAAACATCCAGAAACACTGTAGACTACCAATTCGATCAGTTCCGGTAGCGCCCCAATGTAACCCGGTAGAGAAGAACTAGCTCTCCCCTCTTTGACTGATGGTTCTTGTTGCCTGTCCCTTCTGTTGTCATTTAACAGAACTATTTAGCCTGCTGAAAGGGGTTGTGTTCCGACCGCTGGTTGGTGGAGACATTTTGACTATATTCTGTACCTGCGTTGTCGCGTAATGCGTCATATGACGCGCCGCGTTAGCGCATCCGGAAGTCATCCGGGGCGCGCAGCGCGTAACGTAAGCATAACAAGTCATGTGACTTGTTAATAAAACTTTTCATTGGTTCATTTTACTTTTCTTATTGTAATGATGAAAGGCTTGGTCATATGACCTAAAAATTACGCTTTTCATTACTTCCGAACATTATTTTTTCTTAAATATATGTTATAATGTTCCAGGCTAATGTACTTTCCCGGAAATTTTACAACTGTCCTGCAAGTAAAATATATTCTTTTTTCGAGAAAAAGAGCGTTTCTTCGTCCCATGACGGAGCCGTTGAGCAAAAGAGGGTCGACCTGCTGTCTTAGTCGCCGATACGCCTGAATATGAGATTCTTATCGATCACTTTATGTTGCAGGAATAGAAAACACAACAGCCCTTGACCATTTATCTTTACTGCGTTCCTTCGTATTATACCTTTTACCCTTCATGTAATTGGTCTGCTTTATTTCACTTGCCTTTTAATGATTCTAAAACAGTCACTATTATTAAAAACTTTACCAATGTATATACTACTACCATGTTTTCTTTTAAAAACCTTTATTGAGAAAATTTCATTATACAAATACGAGCCTATAACCACGTGGGCCTGCCACAGAGCAAACTGTAATCGTATATGATGAATAGACATTTACACTGTAGAGGAACGTAACGGGCGGGCCATTAGGTTGCAAGAACTAAGGTGTCTAACAGTTACGGAATCGGTGGACGTACATTTTATAATTAAAATACGACAGGGCCAGTTACAATAAAATTATCTAGATATACATTTGCGGGCAAGTACCATGGGTGACGTTAATTCGAACTTTCAACAGTACAGTAATCAATAACACATCAGAACTTAATATCAATAGGGATGTCGAAATATTCAATCAATTCTCGTCCCCGCCCGCCATGTGCTTCAAAACTGCATACGTATCTCGTGATTTCAAGGTTCTGCAACCAGTACACAACAAGGAGTTACGAGTCCCATTTATTCTGGCGCCATTTTGGGCGAGGACGGGCAGGTCCAGGATATAGTCAAAATGTCTCTACCAACCATCGACTATGATGATGTTCATATGCTGTATTTATTAGAGTAACACTCATCTGTCCACATGAAATTAATTTGCCACAATCTAAACATGTCATTTTAATCTTTCCAAAGTTCTTCTAAATATTTGGGACCGTTTCCCTTGCCTCTGAAGCTCTCAGTGCCACTTCTTTGATGAATGTACTAGCAGGTCAGGGGTTCTCCTCCAAATCTCTCTTTTATGCAGCACTATAATTAATTGGTGCCACCTCTCCATATGACGATGCATGGTATAGTTACCACAACTATATTTTTTTTCGGTTCCTCTGGAGAGTTCATCGTGGCAGATGAAGCGTGTAACGTACCGGGCATTTACCTTTTTTTGCATGTACAGGAAAGGAAAAAAAAATCGAGCGTCCGAGTTCTAAGGTGTCCCAGGGCCATTTTGGTGGACCAGGCCCAAATCCAAAGAACAGCTATCTCACAGGCTAATGGGGCGACCCACGCCGAGTTTCAGCATTGTAGGATGACCACACAAGTACAGCAACTTGCTAGACATCACCTCGGTGCCATCCGGATCTCGGCGCCCCACTGCAGATGAAGTGCCTCTCAACTATGAAACCACCACGGTGACATCCGGATCTTGGCGCGTTGTGCTGCCTTCGGCCTATTCGCACATCGGTCCGCTACTGACGCCATCTCACAGGCTAATGGGGCGACCCACGCCGAGTTTCAGCATTGTAGGATGACCACACCAGTACAGCAACTTGCTAGACATCACCTCGGTGCCATCCGGATCTCGGCGCCCCACTGCAGATGAAGTGCCTCTCAACTATGAAACCACCACGGTGACATCCGGATCTTGGCGCGTTGTGCTGCCTTCGGCCTATTCGCACATCGGTCCGCTACTGACGCCATCTCACAGGCTAATGGGGCGACCCACGCCGAGTTTCAGCATTGTAGGATGACCACACCAGTACAGCAACTTGCTAGACATCACCTCGGTGCCATCCGGATCTCGGCGCCCCACTGCAGATGAAGTGCCTCTCAACTATGAAACCACCACGGTGACATCCGGATCTTGGCGCGTTGTGCTGCCTTCGGCCTATTCGCACATCGGTCCGCTACTGACGCCATCTCACAGGCTAATGGGGTGACCCACGCCGAGTTTCAGCATTGTAGGATGACCACACCAACTTGCTAGACATCACCTCAGTGCCATCCGAATCTTGGCATCTCAACGCCTAGTGGTATCTTCCATACAAAAAATATTGTTACGCTGCCTTTGGCCCCATTCGCACATCAGTCCGCAACTTAGACATCACCTCGGTGCCATCCGGATCTTGGCATCTCAGCGCCTTGTGGTGTCAGTCAGAAAATATTGTTGTGCTGCCTTCGGCCTATTCGCACATCGGTCCGCTACTGACGCCATCTCACAGGCCAACGGGGCGCCCCACGCCGACTTTCAGCATTGTAGGATGGCCACACCAGTGCGGCAACTTGCTACACACCACCTCGGTGCCATCCGGATCTTGGCATCTCAGCGCCTTGTGGTGTCTTCTACTCCGGAAATATAGTAGAAAATATTGTTGCGCTGCCTTTGGCCCCATTCACACATCAGTCCGCTACTGACACCATCTCACAGGCCAACGGGGCGCCCCACGCCGACTTTCAACATTGTAGGATGGCCACAGAAGTGCGACAACTTACTAGACACCACCTCGGTGCCATCCGGATCTTGGCGCGTTGTGCTGCCTTCGGCCTATTCGCACATCGGTCCGCTACTGACGCAAACTCACAGGCCAACGGGGCGCCCCACGCCGACTTTCAGCATTGTAGGATGGCCACACCAGTGCGGCAACTTGCTACACACCACCTCGGTGCCATCCGGATCTTGGCGCGTAGTGAAGCTGCAGCAGCTGCAAATAAGCTTCAGACAGTGTTACAACCGCTGCTCAGAACTCTCAACTATGACACCACCTCGGTGCCATCCGGATCTTGGCGCGTTGTATTGCCTTCGGCCTATTCGCACATCGGTCCGCTACTGACGCCGCCTCACGTGCCAACGTATTTTCTCCGCATTTTATACCCTATGCCGCATAACAGGTCATGTGACTTGTTTATAAAACTTTTCATTGGTTCATTTTACTTTTGGTTTCCTAATGATGGAAGGCTTGATCATATGACCTAAAAACAACACTTTTCATTGGATGAAAACTTTTTTTTCCCCCAAACGATGAAAGCCCCACCTTGTTTCTGGATGTTTCAGACTAAACTGGCGTCACCATGAGAGCACCACCATCTCGTAGCTCCGTCGTGGTCATTCCGCGAGCAATCATGGCAGCCGCTCCCCACCAGAAGCCTGCAGGAGTCGGGGCCCCCAAAACTTTTGATGAATTCTCAAGGCGGAGGGGACGCTTTCGAGAATGGGGTCCAAGACCTAGCAGACAAGCGTCCGATTTCCAAGGTGTCCCAGGGCCATTTCAGTGGACCACGCCCAAAAAGGAAAGAGCCTGCCGCCATTTTGAGAGTCCTGTGGCAGCCGCCTATCGCTGCACCGCAAGAGTGGGCGCAACTCAGCTGAATGGCGGATTTTGACACAGTGGACCAAAAGCGGACGGAATGGCAACTGAAACGGTAAAGGGGCGCCCCACTAAAACAGATGAGACTCCACCTGGAGAGGCCCGTTCACGCCGCCTCCCCCGGGGCGCTCCACGCCGTTATTCGGAGCAGCATTGTAGGATACCAAAACCAGTGCGGCAACTTACTGGACATCACCTTGGTGCCATCGTTCTGCTGCCTTGGAACTATTCGCACAACAGTTTGCTACTGATGACCCACCCCCCGCGACGCCCCACGCCGTTATTTGCTGGGTGGCAACTTACTAGACATCACTTTCGTGTCATCTAGATTTCGGCGCGTTCTGCTGCCTTGGAACTATTCGCACAACAGTTTGCTACTGATGACCCACCCCCCGCGACGCCCCACGCCGGAAATCTGGACGTTGTGCTGCGTTGGGACTATTCGCACAGCCGACCGCTACTTCGTTGTTTTTCTCTAAAAATGTTTATATGTTATTACTATTTTTGTTTTCTTGTATATATTTATAAATTATTAAAGTTTTATAATCTTACTACTTTGTCGGAGTGCTATATATTTTTAATGTGACACATAATTGTAAAAACTTTGATGTACAAAGAGTCATCCCTGGAATCTTCCGCTTCACGCTCGGTCCCCTCCCCAATCACAATACAGGATGGTTTTCAGATAATAGCAACGCTTCTGCTGTGACGGATCTCATCGAGTGTGGGCCTTGATCTACTATAACTCCTTTGAAGAGGGATGATTCTTTACAGCTGTGGCCATAAACTACATCTGCAGAGCTAGCTGATAGCCTAGGACCGGCCTGGACAATCGGACACAGAGGAAAAGGAGTGTCAGAGGGTGCGGTAGTGAATAGGGCGAAAGGGAGGTGTCGGGCGGGCACAGGGTGTGATTCTCAGGGAAGAGCAGCGCAGATGGGGGGAGGTTTATTACCCATGCATAAGACAGAGAGCGGGGGTGACCACTGCCTGGGTGAGATGCTTGCGAGGGTGGGGAGCCATGCTAAGGATCGACAGCGTGCACAGAGTGGGTCTGGTCAAGGCATCTAAAATGGCTGCCGTGCACGACAAAAGTGTGGCATTTGAAAAAAGACAAGATGGCGCACACAATGTTTTTCAACAATTCCTGATTTCCTTCGAATCGAACGTTAACAGACGTTGGGGCATATTACCAAAGTTAAGCGATATTTATCCCTAACGATGCATTGCAAAGATTTTTTTACCGTCAGAAATTATCGCAGATAAACCTTGCTATTATCAAGGTTTATCGCAAATACGATAAAAAACGAGCGCAATGCATTAATATCGCTGAAAACTCCGCGATATTCATGCATTACCGAGCTAATGCTCTTAGCCATGTTATCCACCTCCCATTGGATAACATGGCTAAGAACTGCTCAGGGCAGCTGTTACTTTTTGGAGATATTCGCGCTTATCTCGAATATTTCCAAAAGTTGATAATAGGAGATAGCGATGTTAGCGACTGTTTCCAGTCGCTAACATCTTGGCATGCCCACTTTGCATGTCATTAGTGATAAATATCACTCACATGCAAAGTGGGACCCAAGATGGTCGCTATCTCCTACTAGCCGTCGCTAACTGGTGTTAGCAACAGCTAGGTAATACAGATATAATTTTATCTCCGCGAAGCGGAGCGCTGTTACAGATATATATCTTGTTTTTGAACGTTAATTTCTCAAAATGCACTGAAGCACATATATTGAGACATAGCAAAGGCACATCGGGCTACCAGTCCCTAATATTTTACCAAGTTTCGTGCAAATCCATTCAGCCGTTCGATTATTATTATTATTTTTTTTTTTTGCCCCGCGGGGCCCTTTTAAAACCTCCACATCAAACCTAGGGGGTCAGCGAGGATCTACTATGCCCCCTTATGGTCATCAGCCGTTCGATTATTATTATTATTTTTTTTTTTTGCCCCGCGGGGCCCTTTTAAAACCTCCACATCAAACCTAGGGGGTCAGCGAGGATCTACTATGCCCCCTTATGGTCATTTGCCCCTTCGCTTTGGCCTCCTCTTGTCTCTCGATCCTACCGAGAGACAAGATGGCGGCCGCTACGTACTGTTTGGAATGTTTACAGACACCGGAGAGCCAATCAGCTTCGCTTCGCAAAGCTCCGTAACGCGAAAAGTACGCGAAGCGGTGCGCTGTTACAGATATATATCTTTTTTTGAACGTTAATTTCTCAAAATCCACTGAAGCACATATATTGAGACCTAGCAAAGGCACATCGGGCTACCAGTCCCTACAATTTTGCCAAGTTTCGTGCAAATCCATTCAGCCGTTCGATTATTATTATTATTATTTTTTTTTGCCCCGCGGGGCCCTTTTAAAACCTCCACATCAAACCTAGGGGGTCAGCGAGGATCTACTATGCCCCCTTATAGTTATTTCCCCCTTTGTTTTGACCTCCTCTTGTCTCTCGATCCTACCGAGAGACAAGATGGCGGCCGCTACGGACTGTTTGGAATGTTGACAGACGCCGGAGAACCAATCAGCTTCGCTTCACAAAGCTCCGTTGCGCGAAAAGTCCGCGAACCAGAGCGCTGCCTGGTCCGCGCTTACAGATATATATCTTTTTTTAAACGTTAATTTCTCAAAATCCACTGGAGCACATATATTGAGACCTACAAAAGGCACATCGGGCTACCAGTCCCTACAATTTTGCCAAGTTTCGTGCAAATCCATTCAGCCGTTCGGGCTAAAAGTGAGGCCAACCGCCCTATGGAAAACTCAATGTTAAAAACACGTTTTGGGACCCCCCTTTTTTCTCGGCCCCCACTGGACGAACCCCCCCCAAATTTTCAAGGGCTGCTCAGAAACAAAATGTGCCATTTTCCTGAAAATTTCAGCCAATTCCGTCCACAAACGCCAAAGTTATTAGACATAGAATTTTCAAAAAACCCATAGAGAAAAAATCCTAACTATATATACCTACTGGCGACCGCCAGTAGGTAATGTATATATTTTCTCGAAATAAATTGTAAATATATATACATTTTAAGATATAACACTGTTTCAGGGGTTATCACAAATACTGTCAATTCTACATAACCCAGAGACGCCTTTGATAAGAAGGGATGTTGCATCTATAGATTTAGACACAGATTGGGATAATATTGTTTACTTCTGACTGCTATTAGAGTGGACTGTGTTTACTCCCAGAGAACACTAACATAGCAGCCTGTTTGTGTATAAAACTACTTTCTCCAAGGCATGTTGGATACATTTACTCTGTTAACAGTTGAACTATGAGCTTAATATTGCAACACACTACTGGCGAAACTGCTGTTAGACATGGAAGGTTTGCTAAGCGCTTACTTTTAATTCATGTACATGTCACTCTCATGTCGCTGATGAGATTTAAACATGGCGATGTTATAATGGTGTTCTGGGTGAGTCTGGTTGCCATTCTGACTTTCCTGTTCACCCCACCAAACCTACCAGAAAAGCCAGCTAAGTCTAATTTGATTCAGGTTTCAAAGGCACCCATTCACCATCAAAAACTGACACTCAGGTGCAAATGATAATACGAGTTCACACATGGGTGTGACGGCTATGGAGAGGAATAAACAACTGATTTGCGTGACTTATCCGGCCGCTGCGGGATGTGGACATTTACCCAATTTGTATTACGATCACCTGTGATGCCTGTTACTTGGCAGGTCTGTACTACTGCTCAACATGTTTCACCCAATTCAGATAGAATTTGCTGTGAGTTACACTTGTATTATTCAAAATTCCAGGATAGACCTTACTTAGGCCTGAAAATCATGAGTAAGCCTGGAGTACTACAAGAGTAAGTCTCACCTTGAGTATACATTTGACCCATTGTTTTTAAAGCTCTATTAAAGTTTATATAAAGAGCTGTCTACAAACCTCTGTCTGGTCTATTCTGTAAAATGATATGATGATCATGATGATGATGATAATGATGATGATGATGATCATGATTTTTATTATTATTATTACTATGCTTCTTATTATTTTTACTACTATTATTTATTTTTATTGTGGTTGTTATCATTATTATTATTATTATTATTACTAATTATTATTATTGTTGTTGCTGTTATTAGTAGTAGTAGTAGTATTGAATAAGCGATTGGGAGAAAATATGATTCACTTGTTCCAAATATTTGCCAACCAAATGCAAATCAATTGGCAGAACAATGACTCCACACTACCACATGAACTCATTTTGAGGTGAAGGGTCTAGACCCGGCGTGAACTAGGTACCCAATTCAATCTCAATCTCTTGTACAGTAACAGACACAGTATGGAAAAGAGCAGGAAGACTGTTGGGCAAACCTCATTTGAGTGATACATTTCAATTCCCAATTGAGGCTACTTTTTACTATATTACATGTTCGATTTCCAGCAAGTGAAATGGAATATTTGCTGACCCAAATGTGACTATTTATCACTTCAAGTGAAATGTAACAACTTTTGCTTCAATAAGGAAGATTTAGGGCTCACCAAGAATACCTAAAGAGCAATTCAGGAAGTGGGTTTCACTCTTGTTACAGGTATATACTTTAACTTACACAACAAGATACCCAGGTAACTGTAACCAACTGCAACCGACCAACCAGGGTCGGGCTGGGACAAAAATAGGCAGAGTTACTAAAATAAAAGTGGCCCACTTTAGAAAAGCATATAGTTAAAAAAGTAGTAATATATGGGAAATAACTAAAAACAGGCCTGCACACTAATATGTACACACCAGCCCATTGGGCACGGTCTGATTGCCCTATAGGCCACTTCTACCCTGTAACCAACCCTCTATGAGGATTGGTCCGCTATATTTTTCTGATTTAGAGCTAACTTCCCCTGACAGCTTTACAAGAGAAGTGGACCGGTTACACATTTTTAAGTCATAGCCCACCGTACACCGCAGCTGTCTGGTTTGCTAACGACATCTTGGGAACATTTGGAAACGCTTCCCTGACAAGCAAACATTTGTTACAAAATACACAGCCGAAGGCTGTGTGTTTTGTAACTCACATTTTCTTGCTTTCTGTTAGCTGGATTTATTTGTTTTAGGCCGGACAACTTGAATTTGTGCTTTCCCTTGCCCAAACCCTATTTACGGTATCCTTCCACTGGGGCTTGATTTCTGTAAACAGCCCCAAAAATCTTGTTCTTATCTCTTGTCACATTCGCCGAGGATTAAAACTCAGAGGTCAAATGTCAGCCTCTGTCTTCTGAGGGTGCTTGGTGTTTACTTTTCGCTCTCCGCCGCAAAGTGAAAGGATTATTGTGGCAATCAGGCTTGATTCTGCGGTGTGAAGGAAGTCTGTACGATTTTAACTTTTTTCTATTAGACCACAGAATTTTAATGTCTGTAATTGAATTGTGCAGATGTTTTAGAATATATCAGAATTAGAGAAGTACAAACAAAGCAAATTCTTTGATAATTATGAAGTGTGGTGGAAACAAATATTTTAATATTATCAAAAACAATAAATACAACAGGTAACAACAGTCCCACTCATTATTGTTTGTGGGTTGTATAGTTTTATCAGTAAAACTGTATGTCTGTGGAAATGTAATGGTCATTTCAATTGAAGATGTGTTGTCTGTAATGGAGGTGCAATTCGACGCCATTCCTCCTCCACTTTACACCACTCCACTCTGCTCTGCATGACTCCACACCACTGCGTTCTGCTCTGCATCACTCCACTCTATGCCACTTCACTGTATGCCTCTTTACTCTACATCACTCTTCTCTATGCCAATGCACTCAACCCACTCTACTCTACTATGTGCCACCGCATTAATCACCACTGTGCTCTACACCACTCCAGTCTAGGCCACTCCACTCTACTCTACACAACTCCACTCTACGCCACTCTAATCTACTCTGCAACACTACATTCTATGCCACTGCACTCTACGCTAATGCACTCTATTCTGTACCACTCCACTTTACGCCAGTGCACTCTATCCCAATCTAATCCACTCTACTCCATTCTAATTTACATTGCATCATTGCACTCCATGCCATTACACTCTACCATGCACCCCCACTCTATTGCTCTCGTCTACACTTTGCACCACTTCACTCAGCTCTGAAAAAAACACTTCATTCTGCACCACTCTACTCTGCCCCACTGAACTCTAAACTACTGCACTCTATGCCACTCTATGCCATTGTTCTCTACGTCACTGCACTCTATAATACTCTTTTCTACTCGCCACAAGTGTACTCTATGCCACTGCTCTCTATGCCACTCTACTTTGCACCACGCTATACAACTCAACACTGTGTAACTGCATTCTATGCCATTGCACTCTACTCCGCACCACTGTACTGCACTCTAAGTCAATGCTCCTCATGCCAAGCCACTCTACACCCCTACACTCTATGCCACTCTACTCTACTCTGCACTGCAGAGCACTACTATATGTATATGAACTCTATACCACAATACTCTACAATGCACCATTACACTCTTTGCCACAGCACTCTACAATACTCCAGTCTAGGCCATTCCACTCTATTCTACAGCTGTTAATTCTATGGCACCCCTCTCCATTCCACTCTACTCTTCAACACTCCACTCTATGACTCTACACTCTTCTCTAAACCGCTGCACTCTCTGCCAATACATTCTACACCACTTTACTCAAAACCAATGCACTCTACGTCATTACACTCTACCCCTATAACTCTGCACCACTGCACTGTACGCCACTGTACACCACACTACAAAACCGCACTCCATGTCATTGTATGCTGCACCACTCTACACCATTTTACTCCACATCACTGCACTCTATGCCATTCTATTCTTCTCAGCACCACTGTGCTCTGCGCCATTGCTATCTACGCCACTCTACTGTGCACCACTCTAGTATACACCACTGCACTCTATGCCAATGCACTCTACACCACATTACTGCGCTCCAAGACACTCAACTCTGCAAGACTATACTCTCCCCCACTCAACTCTATGCCCCTCTACTCTGCACCACTCTACTCTACGTGACTGCACTTTATGCCGCTGCACACTACTCTGTGCCACTCTTCTGCTCTCTAAGCCACTCTACTCTGCCTCAGTCTACTCTGTGTCTCTGCACTCTGTCACATTAATCTACTCTGCACCACTACTCTCCACTGCACTTTACACCACTCTACTCTATGCCATTCTACATCTCTGCACTCTACTGTACAACCCTCATCTCTTCCTTGCACCACTCAGCTCTGCCGCCCTGCAGTCTACGCCAGTATACTACACCTGCACTGTATGCCACTGCACTTTACGTTGTAGCACTCTTCTCTACTTGACACCACTGTATGCCACTACACTCTATGCTACTCTAGATCACAACACTCTCTGCTTGTGTACAACATGGATAAAACATATTGGAAAAGCTAATAACTCTCGAACAGGTGAGACCTATAGACTTTGCCAGTGCTTGTTCTGGATTCGGAGACGAATAGTAATCCGAGGCACCGAATTTGAATGTGTTTTTTCAGTGGTAAAGTTAATAGCTCTAGCTACTAGGCCACAGGCTGTCCTACAAATGAGAAGATTCTCAATGAAAAACACAAATTCACCGTTACAATTCTGTTTTTTACTCATTTGTACATTTCATTCTGGGAACCGTTTTCCACATAGGGCTAGCAGAAAACAAATCATAGAAATTATATTTGCATTTTGCATTACATCCCAGACATTAATAATAATAAATCACAAAGCACCCTTTCACCAGAGTAAAAGTAAGTACTTGCTCCAGTGTTCCAATAATTAGAGCGCACATATATCACAAGGCTTAGTCCCAACAGGAGCAAGGAAGACATCTATTACAAATAGAATCAACCCAAATCTGTAGCTGATGCACAAATTATGCAAAACAGCAAGTTGATCCCTAGACGAATTTTATTTAGGATAGAGTGCATTTTAGGCGAAAAACAACATCTCTGTTTCTCACTAATATGAATATATTCTGCTAATGTATTTATTTGATGACTTCTTTTATGTTTACCTCACAGTACCATACAGAATGGTATATTCATTTATGAAAAACTGACAGGGAATACAAGAAAAGTAGGTGGAGAATATAGAAACCAGAAAAAAATGGGAAATAGTGGAAGAACACAAGAATCAAAAATATGCAGCTTAATACACTCAGTCTAACTCAAATATAATTAATACAACTTTAAATCCAATGATGAACCTGTAAAGACCCATCCAAGTAAAATTCGAAAAAGGTGTGCTCATTTACAACACAATGGAAATCAATTCAGATTCGAGTTAATATAGTACTATGAACGTTAACCTCTGATTAAAAAAAAAAACAACCGTTGGCACGTGTTTTGCTTGTGTTTGAGGTTATCAAAGGAACAAAGGACACTCCACATAAGAGCAAACTCCACCACCGTAATCTGCTCTTATAAAAAGGCAACATGTGTAAGGAGATATATACACCATTCTAAGGTTGGATTATATTTAGCTAACCCAAGAGCTGACAAATTTTACCTCAATCGGTAAATATGTATGTCATTGACTGTCTCGCTATGGACATTGTTTCAATAATGCAGATTGTAAGTCTGATCGTTTCAAGCAGATGGATTAAATACTTCACCTGCAGGAATTACCACTTCCATTTATATTCCTGTGGTGTCATTTTAGCCCACAATAATTCTCTCAGTGGATATCCAACTGTTCCCTCATTTACCTCATGTGTCAGGAAACAGTGGAAATCACATGATCATAAATCCCTAAAGCAAGCCCTTAAAAGAAGCTCAATGATTTCATTCTAAAATTTCCCAGATAAAAACTGCAGTGAAGCATCTGGATGGCAAGTGTTGAGCTGCCTACGATCATTGTGCAAACTGTCAAGGGTATCTCCATAGGGATGGGAGAAATCCCATTCATGATCATGGTCCCTTTGGTGCTGACTGTGACAAAAGTAATAGAAGGATAGTGAAGGAGGAAAGGGGATAAACAGACTGGAAAGGGCTAGGTAGATGTTGTGAATCGCAGAGAAATCTAAGAAGGCAATGACTCCCAAATGTTGTTGAAGACTTCCAACTGATGGTTTTGGGCGCTTTTCTTCAACTGTATGATGAAATGATGCTCTGTTTGAGTTTGAGTGTATGCATTGTGTGGTAATGAGTTTGTGGTTGATTGATAGAATGACTGAATTGTGCGTCATTTTTTTATTGTCGTATATGGGTTTGGGCTGATGTTCTTCTCCTATTGTATAATCCTCCCAAAAAAAATAAAAAATGAAATTTTATATATAATAAGATGATCAAAATGAATTTGTCTGTGTTTATTTCAATGTGAGTACCACTAAAAATGACTATAAAAATAAATTTTGAAAAGTAAAATAGCTGTTCTGTGGGTGTCTTTGGTTGACCTTATATTTGGAATTGTTGTGTCCTTTTCTTATATATTGGGGATGCCCCTCTTCATGTTGTTGAAATACTTATTTTCCCTGGTGGGCTGCTCCCCTTGCCTTTATCAACTGTAGGTTTTCAGGGTACCTCTACTGTTTTTTGCATTTGGGACATATTTATCCATGTGTTGATACTTACTTTAGTGTTGCATCGCTCTTGTGCTCCCCTTGCATGGCGCAAGGGAGAAAAAACACTAAAGTAAGATTTGTCATTTGCATGGCCCTGCACAACATGATAAGTCTGCTTGTATTAATCAACTCCAAGGAAGGAGTGTGGATGTTCCCACGCATCCACCCATGAATTTTGATGCATTCCTGGATTAACCAACACTGGTAAACCTGGGAATGCGTTAAAATGCTACGCCTCCCAAGGGGAGATGCAATGAGGAGAAATATCTTTATTTCTCCTCATTGTTTCCTTTTCCTAAGTGTGCTGCATTTTGTGGATTGTTTTAGTGCAGTGCAGAAAAGTGCCCGTTCCTGCACAAAAAAAATCCTGGTTCCAATGCAGACACCCTTGCACCAAGACACAAGGGTGTCTGTGTTGGCGCTACGAAGCCAAAAGTGTACCTGCATAAAGTAAGGACATGAATGTGCCATATAATGTTAAGTATGGCACATTCCTGCCCTCTCACATAGTAATTGTTAAATATGCCCCAAAGATTATATAGCACCTGTTTATGGGAGGCTGTTTCTGTCAGTGTTGTCAGCCATTCTTCTACAATTGGTGCTGTAACTAACTTTGAGTGTTTCAATTGTTATCTTTGCTACTGCCAGTGAAGTTTCCAGCCATCTTTCCTGGTGATTAGTGATATTATCCACCTCCTGTGTGACATGTAGGTGCACCAAGTCCAGGGAAGGTTAGAGGCTGATATTGGTGGAGTTCAAGAACACCTCCCTTATTGCTTCCCAGTATGGTTGAGTTTTGGGACAGGTCCATAGAATGTGAATCATGTCTCCCCCATTGTAGGCGCAACACCAGCACTGAGATGAGACTACCATTCCATCACTATAAAATTTGAAAGTGGACCAGAGCCAGTCATGCAAGATTTCAATAGTAACTACATTTTAAACTGTCTTCTTGTAGGGTTTTATCATTAGAAGAAATAGTCTTTATCCAGTCAGTTTCATCTGTAGAGTTTGAAAGGTTTGGTTTTCAGCAGTTGTAGAGTGATCTCATTGTAGGCTGTAAGTATGGTCAATTAGAGTAGCATATAAGCCGAAAATAAGATTTTTATGCATACTCCATGTATTAAATACTAGTGGAAGGTTGAATCGCCAAGGGTATGGTGGTCATTTCCCAACTTGCATGCAAGGATTACTTTTGATTGGCTTTATCTAAGATGTTTTAATGGTAACTACCAAAATTCTTTTTGAAGGTCTTCAAAGGTTAGGAAGCTCCCACCCGTCATTAATTGACCCAGGGTCAAAATTCCTTTCTAGGACCATGAGGGCCACAAAAGCAGTTAACATACTATATGATGTCCGCATTTTTCTATATAGGTGGCAAAGAGTTGAGGAATCACTTCTGATTTAAAAGTTTGTGTGACTATTCTCAGATCTTCTGTGTACCTTGGATCAGCCAATCTGGGGTTTCTAATTTGGAGCGCAAACAGTAGGCCAGTTGAGATAGGTGCATTGCGGTGTTGTACAGTTTTGGTTGTGGCAAGTGTAATCCTCCTGTGATAGTGTTGGCATATAATTTTGGTGCTTTCAGCTTTGGAGTGTCCCCTTGCATATATATTGTCGTACCTGGGTATCTAGTTGTCTTAAATGAGATACCGGCACTGTCATCAGCAACATGCCGAACGTGTAATTAAATCTGAGTGCACACAACATAGTGATTGGTTATACTCTACCCAGAGTGAGATTTGTAGGTGTTTACACTTGACCAAATCCTTTAGTATTTGAACAGTAAGAAGTTTAATATAGTCCGTCATCATACGGTATAGGGAGGTGATAATTTGGACTCCCAAATACTTAATTTGTGTCAGCATCCACTTGAATTGCAGTCCAGTAAAGCAGGCAGCTGATGTGGCGGGGGTTATGGGGAGCACCTCACTTTTAGCCCAATTAATATGATACCCTCTGAAAGTGGAAACACTTTCCACAAAGTCAATTAGCACAGATATAGAAGATGCAAGGGATTTTAAGTTCAGTAACATGTTGTCTGAGTATAGCATCAATTTCAAAACTACCGCAGTCATAAATACATCTTCTATCACAAGTGATTTCCTGATGGCTATCGTCAGGGGTTCTAACCCCAATATGAACAGTAGGGGAAGAGTGGGCATCCTTGTCTGGTGTTTCTGTAGATGTTCAGTGGAGAGCAGTGAAAACCATTACAGAAGATTACCACTAGAGGGCATGGTACAGCCATTGAATCCAGGCCAAGAAAGTTGGGCCTATTCCCATTTCGCCCCGGAATCTGTACAAATAGTTCCACTCAACCCAATCAAAAGTCTTTTCAGCATCAAGAGAGAGGACAACTTACTTGGTATCTTGGGGTCTGGCTGTCCAGAAAATATGGCCTAGAATCCACCGGTGATTACGAGATGAACGGTCAGGTATAAATCTCTCTTTATGAACCAGCGATGGAAAGTACTTTCTCAAACCATTCACCAGGACTTTGGACAAGATATTCACATCTGAACTGATGAGAGATATGGGGCAGTAGTTTTCACAGTGATGATTGTCCATACAGGGTTTAGGATCAACAAGATCCAAGCTAGGGTGGATTCAGGTAGTGAATGTTCTTGAGCAAAGGCCTCTCAAAACAGATGCCCCACTGGTGGGATGGTGTACTAAGCAGTGATCTTGTAGAACTCCATCAGGAGACTGTCGAGTCCATGCGCCTTACCAGAGATCATAATCTTTAAAGCTTCATCTATCTTTCTATCCTCTATATTGGGGTCCATGTTCTGTTGTATATCCTGGGTTAAGCCGGGAAAGGGAGGTCTTCAAAAAAGTGGTGTTTCCACTTCATATCATCAGGAGCCTCTAAGACATAGGCAGAGTAGTAGTCCGAGAATTCTTCCTATATTTCCCTTGAGTGTGTAAGTCAATCAAGGCATTTGTAGAGCGCACTACCTACCCGTAGGGTCTCAAGGCGCTTGGGGGGGGGGGTGCCGCTACTGCTCGAACAGCCAGGTCTTGAGCTTCTTCCTGAAGGAGAGGTGGTCTTGGGTCAGGCGCAGGTCAGCCGGGAGGGAGTTCCAGGTCTTGGCGGCCAGGTAGGAGAAGGACCTTCCTCCTGTGGTGGCTCTACGGATGCGTGGGACGGCGGCGAGGGCGTGGCTGGCAGATCGGAGGTGGCGTTTGGGAGCGTAGAAGTTGATGCGGTCGTTGAGGTAGCTCGGGCCTTGATCGTGGAGCGCTTTGTGAGCGTGGGTAAGGAGGCGGAAGGTGATTCTCTTGTTGACCGGGAGCCAGTGCAGGTCTCTTAGGTGTCCGGAGATGTGGCTGTGTCGTGGGACGTCGAGGATGAGTCTGGCTGAGGCGTTCTGGATGCGCTGGAGTTTCTTCTGGTTCTTGGCGGTGGTTCCGGCGTAGAGTGCGTTGCCGTAGTCCAGTCGGCTGGTGACGAGGGCCTGGGTGACGGTCTTCCTGGTCTCCGTGGGGATCCACCAGAAGATCTTCCGAAGCATGCGCAGGATGTTGAAGCACGACGAGGAGACGGCGTTGACTTGCCTGGTCATGGAGAGGGAGGAGTCCAGGATGAAGCCCAGGTTGCGTGCATGGTCTGTCGGTTTGGGTGCGGTGCCCAGGGCGGGAGGCCACCAGGAGTCGTCCCAGGCGGAGGGTGAAGAGCCCAGGATGAGGACCTCCGTCTTGTCTGAGTTCAGTTTGAGGCGGCTGGTCGTCATCCACTCGGCTACCTCTTTCATCCCTTCGTGCAGGTTGGCTCTGGCGGCGGCGGGGTCGTTGGTCAGGGAGAGGATCAGCTGGGTGTCGTCGGCGTAGGAGATTATGTTGAGGTTGTGTTGGCGTGCGATGGCCGCGAGGGGGCTCATGTAGACGTTGAAGAGAGTAGGGCTCAGCGAGGATCCTTGAGGGACGCCGCAGATGACTTCGGTGGCCTCTGACTTGTACGGTGGTAGGCGGACTCTCTGTGTTCTTCCGTCGAGGAAGGAGACGATCCATTCCAGTGCCTTCTCCTGGATTCCGACGTTCCTGAGGCGCTGCACTAGGGTGCGGTGGCAGACCGTGTCGAAGGCCGCGGAGAGGTCTAGGAGGATGAGGGCCGCTGTTTCTCCGTTGTTCATCAGAGCTCGGATGTCGTCGGTGGCGGCGATGAGGGCGGTCTCGGTGCTGTGGTTGGCACGGAATCCGGACTGTGATGGGTCGAGGGATCCGTTCGTCTCGAGGAAGGCGGCCAGCTGTTTGTTGACGGTCTTCTCGATGACTTTGGCTGGGAACGGGAGTAGAGAGATGAGGCGGTAATTCTTGAGTTCGGTGGGGTCTGCTGTAGGTTTCTTGAGTAGAGCGCTGAGTTCGGCGTGCTTCCAGCTCTCGGGGAAGGTGGCGGTGTCGAATGAGGTGTTGATGATGTCCCGCAGGTGGGGTGCGATGACAGAGTCGGCTTTGTTGAAGACGTGGTGAGGGCAGGGGTCGGTCGGAGATCCGGAGTGGACGGAGTTCATCATGCGGACGGTGTCTTCGGTGTTGACCGGGGTCCAGGTGCGGAGGGTGGTGGTGGGTGGCGTTACTGCGGTCGTGGCGTGCGTCGGTTGGGTGCTGAAGCTGTTGTGTATGTCCGCGATCTTGTTGTGGAAGTAGGAGGCGAGGGAGTTGCAGAGGTCTTGCGATGGGGTGATGTCGTTGTTTCCGGCGTTGGGGTTGGAGAGCTCTTTCACGATGTTGAAGAGTTCCTTGCAGTTGTGTGCGTTGTTGTCCAGTCGGTTCTTGAAAGCCGTTTTCTTGGCGGTGCGGATCAGTTGGTGGTGTTTCCGGGTGGCGAGCTTGAGGGTGGTCCTGTTGTCCGGCGTGGGTTGCTTTCTCCAGGTTTTCTCGAGGGCTCGGCAGTTCTTCTTGGAGATCTTGAGTTCGTCGGTGAACCAAGGGGCTCTCTTACTGCTGGGCCTGCTGGGCGGGATCTTCAGAGGGGCGAGTTCGTCTGCGCAGTCGCTGATCCACTTCGTGAGGTTGTCGGCGGCCTGGCTGGGGTTCGCTGAGCTGGCGGGAGGGTGCTGACTCAGGGAAGCGGCGAGCTGGTCGGCTGTGATCTTGTTCCAGCTTCTTCGGGCAACCTGTTGCTGGTGGTGGTGGATCGTCGTTCTTCTGAAGGTGAAGTGGATGCATCTGTGGTCCGTCCAGAGGAGTTCTGTGGCGTGGCTGAAGGTGATGTCTTTGCTGGATGAGAAAATGGCGTCGAGTGTGTGTCCGGCGAGGTGGGTGGGGGTGGACACCAGCTGCTTGAGTCCTAGATTGGCGAGGTTGTCGAGCAGGGTGCTGGTGTTGCAGTCGTTGTTGTTCTCCAGGTGGAAGTTGAAGTCCCCCAGGAGGATGTAGTCAGCGGAGGGGAGGGCGTGCGGGCTGACGAAGTCGGCGATGTCCTCGCTGAATTGAGTGCGTGGTCCCGGAGGTCGGTAGATCAGGGTGCCTCTGAGGGTGGTCTTCGGGTCGGTGTGGATCTGGAAGTGCAGGTGTTCGGCGGAGGGTGAGGTGTTGTCGGTGCTGGTCGTGATGCGGATGGTGTTCTTGTGGATGATGGCGACGCCTCCTCCCACCTGGTTGGCGTTGCGGTCCCTCCGGGTGATCTTGTAGTCGTCTGGGATGGCGATGGCGATGTCGGGCGCTGAGGAGGCGTTCATCCAGGTCTCCGTGATGAAGGCAACGTCAGGGGCTGTGGCGTCTAGGAGGTTCCAGAGTTCGATGGCGTGTCTGTGGACGGAGCGGGTGTTGAGCAGGATGCACTTGAGGTGGCTGCTGTTGGTGTTCGGCTTGGCGGGTGCTGGTGTCGGGCAGGTCCGGATGCAGGAGAATTTGCAGGCGTGGCAGCTGAAGGGTCCGTGGGTTTGCTTCGGAGTGGCTTGGTAGCATCCTGTGAGTCGGTCGGTGTTGAGAGCGATGAGGGTGGCGGCGGTGTACGTCAGGCGGGTCGGTCGGGGTCCATGTGGGCCAGAGGTCCTGGCACTGGGCGCGGTCCAGGCACGGACGGGCGCAGACGGGCTTACCTTTGGCGCGCCTTCGGCGCACAATCGGCACGCCCGCTGCGCGTTCGCACGGTCGCCATATATGGCAAAGTGCACGGGTGGGCGGAGCAGCTGGGAGGCGGGAGCGGGGAGGGAACAGAATGAAAAAGGGGCGGGGTCAGCGGTGGTGGCGGGAAGCGGGGAGCGGGGAGGGAAGACGGAGGGCGGCGACAGGCAGGGAGAAACAGGCAATACAGCGGGGGAAACAGCAATGCTAACAAATACCAATACAAATTGACGGAGGGCGGCGACAGGCAGGGAGAGACAGGCAATACAGCGGGGGAAACAGCAATGCTAACAAATACCAATACAAATTAAACAGTTAAACACAGTAAAAATACCAGGGCACAGGGAGAAGAGCGCCGATCACGGACCACGCCGCTCGGAGGGGGCGTGGTCACGAGGCGGCAGTCGGGCAGCGAGGCACAGAGGAAGGAGATGCACACGCAGCAGCTGGTGGCCGTGCGGCGCGGGAGTGTCCTAGGTCATGTTTGTGCAACACTGGGATAGAGGATTGTGCTGATCTCTGATCCAATTGAAAACCAAGAAGCCTTCCAGCTATTTCACCTCTTTTGTGGTGTCTGTGTCAGAGGCATACAAGAGATTTCTCAGCAGCCGATGTGAGCAGGGAAATAACTTCATATATTTTTTTTGTAAGGCTATGCAGGGTCGAGGGTGATGGGTTAAGTTGACAATCATGTGCCAGGACATCAATATCTTTATCCAAGAGCAGATTTTGATGGCAGGTCTGTCATTTGGTATTCGTGTTAGTCTTGCGTCATCAGCCCCCTAACAAAGGCTTTGTCCATGGCCCAGAGTGTTTGAGGAGAGGGGGTCGAGTTCTACATATTGATGCAGGTAGCCTGATAGTTTCTATTTCTCATCCAAGAGTTTGTATCTTTAAGTGTCCATTCTCCACGTCCCTTCATGTGGAGTTTGTAGATGAACATCTAGCATTAAAGAGAGGTGACAGGTGCATGATCTGAGACACATTGAAACACATTGAATACCTATATCACATAACTGAAGCCTTGGGAAAAGAGAAGCATTCAAGAGAAAGAAATCCATCGAGGATTCTACATTGTGTAGATTGGAATAGTAAGCATCGTCCCAGTTGGTGGGATGTAAGAGTCTCTGTGAGAGCATGAGCCATCATTGAGTCACTCAGGATGCCTTGGTCTGAATCATGTAGTTAAACGAACAATGGTCCCTAAGCAATAAATGTGAACACAATACTGTTGGCAAAGTAATAAATCCCTGAGAATGTTCCAATGACTATAAGGAAAATTATTTTATTTTTTTGAGTAAAAGTAACATTAAGGAATATACCCTCGCTGTAACTCTAAAACAAGTGTTAAAACCGGACAAAATTAAAAAACATTCAAAGAACAAAGTATGACCAGCAACTATGTGCAAAGTCAAGGTCACTTATTTCAAGAACAAAATACTTCTGCACCCAAGGAAAAAGTTTATACAAAGTCTGGATGTTATTTTAATTCCCTGGTTAGGCATAATTTACAGATTAGCGAAACAAGCAAAATTCAGTTTTGACGAGTAAGAATTATTCAACGTTGGCAACTTAACTCTCTTGTCTCTTTAAAAGGAGAAAAGTAACGATTGTTATCTGGAGACAAATATATGCCTTTCCTTTAAAGAAAGATGAGTAGATGAATTTCGGGATTGTGGAACTTCTATCATAACTTTGGGCTGCATGGGTTTTTAGATGAGTCAAGACCGTGATATTATGTCTTGCCTACAGACATCTTTAGCTTTCCATTTTTAAGACCTATTATTTACCATGCAATACATACAATAGGTTTTTGGTCACGCCATTGTTCACAATTGGATGACTCACTTGCCTATCTCAGGTGCCGGCTCTTTATGCAATGGTTTTCATCCCACATCTGGTGTTGTTCCACCCCAGGAGCATTGTTTTTAAAAAAATAGTATCTGACTGGATGAGTTGTATCCTTTTACTGCTGATAAGAATGGAATCTTTTTTAATTTCCCTTGTATTGCTCCATTGAAAAGCAAGTCTTTCCTCGCTATATCCCCCATTGCCAGTCTCTTTTTATACCAGTTGCCATCCACGCCCACTCGCAATCATCTCTTGACCACATTTCATATGCACACTCCCACTGTTTAATTGTTTTCACAATGGGCCAACAGTTACACACTGCTAACGGGCTGCCCGCTTTCTCCTCACTCGCACAATATTTGAAGCATACTCTTATTTCTTAAGTTACCATTTCAAAATATTCAAACAGTAAATCAGAATTCAAGAAAAACAAAAAATAATAATTTCAAGATGACAACTTCACGTGCACAAGTGTTTGCATGTGTACGGACATGTGAGCAGCCATATTAGAATATCTGTCAAATTTTGACAAAACTCATTGCAAGATGACCCACAATGCATGTGCATGGGCGCTCATTGTCGGAGAAGAAAATCAGCCACTCTACACTCTTTCTAGAAGTCTGCATCCAATTCTAACCCCACCACTATACAGGTTTTCATTACATATATCACTTCTAATGAGGACAACACAACCGAACTTTAGATTCTCAAGTGTGCAGCTTTCTTATGAGAATTTTAAGAAAATCTGGAAAAATATACACATAATGTAAACTCTCATCCACTGAGCTAGTCATTTATGAATTCTCGTTTAGAGATACCAAACACACCATATTGGATTTCTTCATTTGGTCTACATGTGGGCATGGGAGTTGTCCTGATTTCCATAACCTAAATTATGATTCTTAGGTCATTGGCAGTGAGGGACTGTAACCAGACTCTTTTGATGACTTAAGATGATTGATTCTGTAATAATTTTAGTTTTTATTTCAGACATATTTATTGTACCTAATGTCAAGTAGGGCAATCTTTGCTGTGATTAGATTTAATAATTTAGGCGTACTACTGTTCTGATGGGTTCTACTGTTTTGTCTCTTGTTTTATCAACTTCTATATGGACTGGATTCTGCCCTGGCAGATTTTTACACATTGTCTTGAAGATGGTCTAATGTACAGATGAAACTGGAGACGGATGTGTCAATATCTACTCTTTGTCATTTGGGGAATATTTGTGAGTGTGAATTTCACAAAAAACGAGACGTTTTAACTTTTTATACACAAACCACCCTCAGCGGAATCTCCCTTGTATAGCACATTCTGCATTAGTGTATTTATTGACATATATCTCTGTGTGCTGTTTGTTTATACTCTATTTCTTTCCTTTTTTAGTATTGAAAAATATTGTAAAAATGTATAGCATCGAAAAACACAATTCATTTATTAGTATTAACTAACCTTGAGTTAGAATATGCATTTCCTGAGATTTGTAATTTAGTGGCATGGATTCTTTTGATACTAACCTTCCTTCAGGTGCATCAGTGTCAGTGTCAGTGTATTGATTAGTATTCATCCAGTCTTTTGCGGTATTATTGCATCATCCTAGCAGTGCATAAACATGAGAATCAGACCGATGTTATGTTACGTTAGAGTTCATTCAGATGGCGCCTATCACCGGAAGGTCTCTAAGCGCTACAACATAAAACAGAGGTCCAGTACCCCCACGCGCAACTATCCACGACCTGCATCAGAGTGGGCTTAACTAAATGCCTCTGTAAACAGAAAGGTTTTAAGTCTCCTCCTTAATGGTAGTAGCCTGGTTTCCTTGCGCATACGGTCAGGCAGTTTATTCCAAATCTGAGGAACAGTGAAAGAGCATAACCTAGGGACTTTCTATTAAAGCATGGGCAGGCTAACAAGCAAGAATTTGATGACCGAAGGGTGCTACCAGGAACATAGGACCTGAGGCGATCTTTGATGTATTTGGGTGCCTCTCCAAACTGGGACTTGTGAGTAATGCACAACCCCTTGTATTTAACTCTTTGCTTGATGGGAAGCCAGTGGAGCTGCTGCAGCAGGGGGGCAGCATTGGCTCTTCTTGGCAACCTGAAAATCAGCCTTGCCGCATCGTTCATTACCACTTGTAGCTTCCACAGAAGTATATGGGAAGCCCTAAGTACACTGCATTGCCATAATCTAAGCGTGACAAGATCAGTGCCGTCATGACAGTGTGCATAGTGGAGAAAGACAACAAGGTCACCACTTTCCGTAGTTGCCTCATCAGGCCAATACAACTCTCCACGAGAGCAGATACCAGTTTTTTAGGGTTAGTCCAGTGTCCAGCTTTATGCCTAGGCTCTTTATTGCTGGTACCGGGATGGGAGTGGTGCCTAGCTTGTGAGGCCAATAAAGACTGGACCAGGGTGAAACCCCTGTCGTCACAGCCAGTAATTCTGTTGTGTCTGGATTTACCTTTAGGGACTTAGAGATCATCCAGTTCATGGTGAACCGGAGGATATTCTGGACAGTACCCTGAGCGGCAGGAACGTTGTCAAGACGCACAACTAGCTGGGTGTTGTCGGTGTAATTAAACACCTGACAGTTTGTTTTAGCTAGTGCGTCTATCAAAGGCTGCAGGTAGATATTAAAAAGTAAAGGAGACAGTGCAGAGCCCTGAAGGACCCCCCCATTGTAGGCTGCCCTGCCTAGATGTACAATCTCCCTCTTGGACTCTCTGAGACCGATCCACCAGGAAGGAGGTAATCCATTGGAGGACCATCCCACAGACTCCCAGCTGCCGGACACAGGCTAACAACTGTACGTGGTACACCGTGTTGAATGTGGCTGAGAGGTCCAAGAGGATTAAGGCTGTGGGGTCTTCTTGTCTGCAGCAAGCCGCAGGTCATCCAGCACTGAGAGCATCACCAACTCAGTGCTGTTGGTGTCCGCCACTGCCTTCTTCAGCAAGGCAGCGATGCTAGAAAGATGAGCAGGCCTGTGTACAAAATAAGCGCAATGAAAAAACAAAATGGCACGGCTGGATTTCAAGCAAAATAAAAATGTTTTAATGGACTTTATGTCATAGAGGGCGAGGGCTGCCATCATCCATCTTTGATTGTTATATTTTTACAAAAACATTCCAGTATGGTTGTTGTGCATCCACAACATTCTCATATATGGACTGCCATCTTGAAAGGATTTTGGACTTAGAGTGTGCCAAGACAAGCAAGCACTGACAAAGTAAGTGTGACTGCACCCACATATTGAGCACAAGACCCAATTAGTTTTAACAATGCTTGTTGTTTAACTATGTGTTTATATGTAGATTGGTAAGATACAAATTAAATAGCTCAAAAGGAGCATTCGTTTCTGACCCAGTTATGGAACCATAGACAACTAAACATTAAGGGCCTGATTACAAGTTGGGTGGTTAATTCCATCCCGTACATAAATCCCTGTTTATCAACAGAACACATTTAAGAGTTTGGTTTTCATTTAACTCATCCGATAATATTCAAATGCATTAAATAACCCAACATTAGTTAAATTTCAGCAAGTCAAACCTGCAGAAATGTAACAGGAGAAAACATGATATTTACCGTTTCATAAGGATTTTGGAGCATTAAACAGTGAGACGTCTGCCTGTTATTCTCTACAAACTCATAATAGGTGTAATTTATCACACCTGATAAATAACATACCTCGCAGTATCGTTATTTATCAGCGGCAATTAAAAACGCCTCAACTTGTAATCAGGCCCTTATAAGGGTGGAGGCAAAGCTTTATTTGAGGCTCCAAAAATTGTATATTTTAATTTTAGGTACATATTTAGCATCCTTAAAGAGTTGGCCACGCAACTTGGACTCACAGCAATGACCTCATGTCACCAAATACAAGGCTACTGTTATACAGATTTTCTGGAAGTATCCAAAAATAAAAAAAAGTAGAGGCATATTACCAACAGGTAGCGATATTTATCGCTAAATAGGCTTAGCGATGATTTTTTTATCGCTGAGCATCGGGGGAATGTATCGCTGAGATAACGTGCTATTAGCAACGTTTATCTCCAAAGCGATACATTTTCCGGCGAAAGCGAAATGCGTGAATATCGCTGAGAATACAGCGATATTCACGCGTTAGCGATGAAATGCTCTTAGCCATGTTATCCACCTCCCATTGGATAACGTGGCTAAGAACTGGTCTGGGCAGGTGTTAGTATTTGGAGATATTCGCGCTTAGCCTGCCTTGCTAATAGGCGATAGCGATTTTAGCGACTGTTTACAGTCGCTAACAGTTTGGGGATGCCCACTTTCCATGTCATTAGCGATAAATATCACTAACATGCAAAGCGGGCGCCAAACCGCTCGGTATCACCTAAAAGCTGTCGCTAATTGCTGTTAGCGACAGCTTGCTAATAGGGCGATAGAATTATTGCCGCTTAAAACGGCCGCTAAAGCGTCAAAAATTCCCTATCGCCACCCTTGATAATATGCCCCGTAGTTCGAATATGTGTCACGATATTTGAATTTGATTCTACACAGAGCCTTACAACCTGAAGTTAGCAAGGAGTCAGCCATTATAGGCCCAGGTGGACACAGTGCCGCTGTCACCATGCTCGCTGTTTCCCTGCTTCTTGAACATACGTCTCGTTGTTTGACATCATGTATGTTCTACACATTTTTGGCCTTTATGTTATATCATCAGCAGATTAGCCATCCAGCATTCCGCATTCGAGCATGAAACGTGTTTTCATTCTAATCGATTTCTCATTCGGTAATTACCAGCAAGACAACTTGATTAAATAACAGTCACAATCAACAGTTAATCTAATTAATATCAATTACAATTAGCAGCATGCTCAGGTTAACCATCTTCTTCATGTCTTTCACGCATCTGTCGTACATAATAATTCAAGTTCTATTATTAATGTACCCCATTCTAGTGTCCCTCCCTATTTTGTATGCATTCTCATCACATGAATTTCATATTGCACTTTATTTTACTGCTGTCAGTAGGTATGTATCTGCTACGGGGAGACTTGAAAAGCTACCTAATTTTCATGAGACAGTTTATCAGCAATACCCAGACTAGTTCATTGTGTTACATCATTCACCATATATGGCAACAATATGGAATTTTGATGCTTGTAATTAAGACTCCCTGTTTTATATTTTTACAGATTTTTCAAAATAAAATTACAGGCAGGAAATAATTTATGTTCCCGCCTGTACTTATTTTTAAACGTGGATAAAAACGGAAATTAGGTTGTTTGAGTGATTGTAAATGCTGTCACTCCTGGCTCTTAGACCAGTAGCTCTCAGGATTGACAGGTAAGGAGCGACAAAAGAGAGACAGACATTTTGGAAATTTGTCTAAAAAATGTAAATGTGCACAAGGTTGAAACCAACATGTTTATGTTTTCGTACAAGTGCACTGATTTAATATAAGTGTACTTGTATTGGTTTATTATACGTGGAAACATGCTATTTCAGCTTCATGCTTTCCCAAAACACAAAATAAATATGGATAAACACAGATGAAATGAGCAAAATATAAATATGGAAATCTATAGACGGAAATGTCAAACAATAAATACTATAAAACCAAGACCCCTAGCTATAATGTATTTTTTAAATTGTGTTAATTCATAGAACTGGACTCCTTAACTTTGATTCACCAATGCCTTTAAAAATATATCTTATCCTCTTCTGGAAGTCCAAGCTAAATTTGGAAAAAGTAGGTTTTGTTCCATATTTCTTTAATATTTTCATTCTGTCACTGGCCTTAGAGTTGCACACCATAAGTGCAATTTTAAACAACGCTTCTGTGAAACGATTTGGAATACACTGCTATGCGTAGTCTATTAGCATTAATCAAGTACCATTAACAAGGCCAACCACTGATGGCCTGATACTAACACTACATACAGGATTATGAATGAACACATGCACTCCCTTATTATGCATCTTGCAACAAATGGACATATGTTTCTCTGGCAGCCTCGTGCCAATATACTGTATGCTCAAAGAGCTACACAGTTTATTGCATTGCCTTTATAACGCTTAGTCGTGGGTACAATATTTGATATGCGGTACTTTAAGGTAAACTGACCTACCAACTTCTAAGTATGCCTAGGCCGAATTTTCAATACCGCCGGCGGAGTTAGAGGAATTTTGGTAATTTCGCGTTACTCTTGTAAAGCGGAATTACTAGTGAATTAAAATGCTGCCACTTCTCTAGCAGAGTTGAGAATTATAAAGTACTTTCGTAAATTTATAAATCACCGCATGGCAATATGGCGCCCATCCTTTGCAGTGATTATGGGGCATATTATCAAGAACTGCGATAAAATTATCGCTGCTTAAGTGGCAGGAAACTGCCACTAAAACAGCGATAATGGGCTTTATAATCCGGCGATAATGGGCTTTATAATCCGGCGATAATGGGCTTGATAATATGCCCTTGTGAATTCCCATAGCAGCCTAGGTTAACACCCGAACCTGGGCTGCTATGGGAATTCACAAGGACATATTATCAAGCCCGTTATCGCCATTTTAGTGGCAGTTTCCTTCCGCTAAAGGGGCGATAATTTTATCGCCGTTCTTGGTAATATGCCCCTAAATGTTTTAATTACTGTAGAGTATGTAAGAAGGGCAACGTGTAATATGCAGTGGTTTCTAAAGTTTAGAAACCACTGCACACCACTCAGCGACCTTAATCTGCAATGATTACAGGTTTTGATCACTGCAGAGTATGTAATGGTGATATGGAGTGGGTTCTGAACTTTAGAAACCACTGCATCCCTATTGGTGGTGGCTCCCTTACATGCTCTGCGTTGATTAAAAGTTCTATTTACTGCAGAGTATGCAGGGCACGAGTGGCATTTGGCTGCGCTATTTTCTTAGCGCAACATGCATCCAATTTAGGACACAAGGGTGCATTTAGCACTAAAAAAATAGCACAAAATGCCCAATGCTCCCCATTGTGGAATTTCACATAATCTTGCAGAATTTAATGTAATTCTGCAGAATTCTGCAGAACCAAACTTCCCAAATTCCATCCCTCTCCTACTTTTCAGCTTGCCCTCCCCAGCTTTGTATCTTTGCTGCTCAAAGTTTCCCTGTCATTTAGATTTGATCAGTTTTGTGGGGCTACTGTTCATGAGAGGCTACAGAAAATGCAAACTGGTCTTCAAAAGCTGAGTGAGAGGTGCTAGTATTAATTTAAGAAATGCTTCCAGCAACAGGGTTTGAGCTGACTTGTTAGAGCTTTAAAAGCATGTGCAGAGTTTGGCTGGACATGTAGCATTTTCTTTTAGTTATTGAGGTTCCAAGTGTGAATTTATTTGTACTCTTCCTTACAGTTTCAGTGTATGAATTAATCAGTATTGACATACGTTGGACTGGAGGCAAGTGTGTAGGCTCTTGGGAAGCCATGTACGTCTTTGTCATGCATATTGCAATAAATGGATATATGTTTAATTGGCTGCCTCTATACTCTATACTCAAAGGACTGCTCAGTCCTTTGCAGAAAGCGCAAATTGATCATCTCGGGGGGACGGTATGGTGTGTTTCTATAGGGGAAATGCTCCATTTCCTTCCATATTCTGCATTGTGAAACCGTTTGTCTCCTTTGATCTCTCTCTGGACCAGCCATGGCTGGTGGCAGCATGATTACATTTTTGGGATGAGGTAACTACACCCATGTGAGTCGTCCACGGGTCTCCACATGTAAATTAAGTCCAGGGGCCATATCAAATAATGTGAGCACTGCTAGTTTAAATTTAAGAAACACTACCATCCACTGCTAAGGATTAGAATTTTAAAAGTTTGTGCAGATGTTGGCTGGAAAGTTGGCTGGAAATGCAGCATCATTTGGTGATGTATCTAAAGTAAAAATAAAACATAACAATAACTTACAAAAAGCAGCATAATAACACTGTTAACCCTCTAAATGTCGGTGACGTGACATTCACTTCTTCCACACTACCTGGACGACAAGTCTCCTCACTCTGGGTAGAGAATTCTTCTGGTGCTAAAAACAGAGAGATTGCCTCATAGAGCCCCCACCAGGATCTGATTCGGCAGAGCTTCCCCAGCAGCCTGAGACTTTTAATATTTTGTAAATGACAATCAGTGCACGTGGTGCATTGATGTCATCACCATAGAAAGTAAAATAAAAGCAAGAAGTTGGTATCCTCTCACTTTTGTTTGTGTTTTGGACCCAGCTGTACCCCTGAGCACTAGGAGAGATGATATTAGAATGAGGAGGTTCTAGCCTTTCTATTCGTACCTTTCACTAGGGTTTACTTGTTCAGAATTCACCATAGGGGGAACCTGCTGAGCAAGGATTCCTAGACTGGATTACCAGGGTGGTTGATGTGTGGAACAGAGGCCTCCAGGAATGACCAATTCCTTCCCCACCCAACAAGGTAGACAAAAGTCTTTCAGCCACTCAGGAGAACGTTAGGAAAATTAGGCGGTTCAACCCCAAATCTGCCCCTCTGCAGAAGGAAGAAAGCCTATTAGACAACAGGTTTGGTTTGTTTTAAATGAATTAGTGGGGTGGGACCTGGCTTGTCCTAAAACTAGGTCATGCCTCACATCTAAAGGGCAAAACATATGTCTGCCTCCTCCCTCCCTCCACTCCAGAAGGCAGATTGGGTAATTTTCCAATCATTTAGGGGAAACAGATAGTGATGGAGCGGGATAGAAAACAGAAATCTGTTTAAACCCGTGAAGTCACACTTCCATAAATAAATTAATAATGCTAACAATTTGTGCTGTGTGTGCTAATTCAATCCAGTTTAAAGTTGCATTTACACAGAACACACGGGAAATTAACATGTGTGCTCATAAATGTGCATTATGTTGCATTCTTATGTATGTGGAAAATAATAAATTAATTTTGTCTATTGTCATGTCATAACTAATAGCAGCTGTTTTTAAAATAATGGCATGTGCTTATTTTGCTTCCCTTGTCTATGTGATGTCATTTCTACTATTCTAGGTGCACATAAGGTTTTATGGATTTATGAAGACTGGTAGATATAAAATGCTGCTTTATTTGTGCTTTACTGCTAGGTAATTTAGACTAATGGGTTAATTATTAGCAATGATGGGAGGCAACAGAACAAACTGTATTTCTTTCATTAATTATTCTTTGTGTTTGTTTATATAATAGTTTTACAAGTGAAGCTTAGAGATGACTGCAGAAAAATAGTACCCTTTTAAAAGTGACGCAGGGACAGTGGCGCAGAAAATTGACGCTTTCTGAAAGAGGCCTAATGATGAAAATGGCTCAAGTGAAAATAATTCCAAGAAGGATGGAAAAGGCCTCTGAGCTTTTATTTTGAAAGGTTTTGGATTGAACTGCTAAAAAGATGACTTTTTGGAGAACATTTGCTAACGTTTGCTAACGTGCCACGGGAGTTCAGAGCTGACTAGCTCAAGGTTAAAAGGAAGCTGTTGCTACAAAATGTAGCAGCCTAAGGAGAAGCTGCCAAGACTTCTAAATGAACAATGAACTAGTGAATTTGCCCGGGCATGTAAGAAGGAGGTGTCACAGTTTACTGTGGTACGAGGTGGCTCAGCCAATGGAGAACTAGAATTTGTCTGCTGGAATGTGAAAAATAGTTAGCTCAGCTAAAATTAGGGTATAAGAATAGGTTCAGAGAACACATAGTTGGCTTACGCTCGAGAATTCTGGAGGACGATGTCATGCTGATGGACTTTACACGTGAGGACAGGAGTTTTTATTAATTACTTTATTACTAGGTGATGAGGGTAGAGACAGAGAGATAGTTAGGATTTTGGAAATGCTTAATTTTACTTATTCCTGCTAATGAATAATAATTCTTGATTTATGCTCTTTTTATTAATACTGAATAAATCTTTCTTTATGACATTTTCTAATGCTTGTTTAATAAAATACCAAAACCTAAGTTTTTCTAGATGTGTTAAAATAAACTTTCTAAAATGACAAGCTGGTCTTGATTATTGCAGATGGTTTAAACAACTATATTTAGATTTTATCGCCTCATGATTCAAGCGCTCTATTGTTGTTATGGGCCTAGTGTTGTAATGTAAGTTTTCTGGTAGTAGATAGTGTCATTTGTGCAATATTTTGGTGAGAGCGCTGGATCAATTTCTGGTAGCCATCGGACGGTTTATATATGTTGTTTTTGACATACATGTTACATGCATGATACATATATGTTGGTAAATTCATAGGATTAAGTTTTAACACATGTTGAGTTTGTTTATTTTGTGCTATGTGTGTACCGGTACAAAAACTGTGTGATGAGAAGGTAGTCATGCAGAATATCTGATCTGTTTCTGTGATATCGCCGAGTATCACTGTTGGTATCGCCGTGTACCAGAAGTATTGTCGCCGTGCAATACAGTGTTGTCGCCGTGCAACACAGTTTTAGGGCTAGGTGTGAATCTTGTAATAGTGAGGGTTTTCTAAGAAATTAGAGCAGCATGAGAATAGGGACAAAGCGCCTTCCATAAAACTCACTGTGATAAGAGTATTAGTTATATTCAAGCTTGAGTGAAGGGCAGGGTAATGTCGGTGCATGATTATCTATAAACAGGTTAGAGTCCTGTACGGGTACATGTTTTATATCTATAAACAGGTGAGAGCCCTGTACGGATAACGGTGTTATTTTGCTAACGGTGCATGATTTCTATAAACAGGTGAGAGTCCTGTACGGATTTCATGTGTGTCTGAATTTAGGGAATTTTCAGTGTGAAAGTGCGTGATTGTTTTGTAAGGTATGTTCAAGTGGAACTCTTAGATACTGTCACTTCGCGGTGCGTTCAGAGGAAAATGAGTTCATATTCTTACGTGTTAGAAGGGTAGGGTAAGAGTTGCTCTACTGGCAAATGGAAATTATCCTTAGTGTGAATAGCGCCGACTATTCCGAAGTGTGGATACTTGAATGTATGTAAACTATTCTAATTAGAGAAGCAGACAGATGAGTTTCGTTTTATGTATTCACTAAAATGTACCAAAAGTAATTCTAAGGTACTTAGGAAAGTTCAGGATAAAGTCTGTACCATTCTAAGACTTTTATGATGTTGTGCAGTGTTTAAATACATTTAAAAGCTCTGCACGCTAATAAAATTGAATTCAAAAGTGTTCAGCATAGTTGAAAAGTATAAAAAGGTGAACTGTGCTATTTTAAAACATTCAGGAGCATTTTAGAATGTTCTGTGTTAATTAGGCTATAATTAAAAGTATTCCACGTTGTTAAACATTTTTTAAGTAAGTAAAAAGCGATTAGTATTCATTTTATAAACATTCCATACTTTAATTGTAATAATAAATCGTTCTCCGTAGTTTAAATCCATTAAATTGTGCCCCGATCGAAAATTGTAAGGGAGGGGCTGGTTTTAGGAGTGGGAACGTGTGAGGAGAGAGACTGAAGCTGCAGCAGCTCCCTACGTCAGAGTGGCCGCGCTCTGATTGGGTAAGGCGTCCAGAGCGTCATAGTAAAGCTAGGCTCTGATTGGTTAAAAGCCAAAAGCCTCACAACAAAGCAGTGAGAGTATTATATTAATTTAGGTGGTCGGGTATTTAGTTGATGTGTATCACCACAATTATCCAAGTTGCTTATAAATTCAAGTGTCCCCGTTTTAAAATTTCTTTTGCAAGCAATGATGCAAATAAATAATGCGTGTGTCACTGCTAAATGAATTCTCTCTAAATTATAAGTGTGCCCAATTTGATTCTTTACTTCGTTTTAGCATTGCGTATCACCAGAAGTGTGAGAACGACTGGTGAATATTGTTTATAAAACATTTCGTAAGGGAGGGGCTGTTTGCTAGTGAGAGCGCGAAAGGAGAGAGCTGTAGAAGCAGCGGCCGTGTGTGTAAAAGCCGCCGCGATCTGATTGGTTAAAGCGTCTCGGCAAAACTGTGCCCTGATTCGTTGAAATGCCGGCGCGTCATAGCAGAACTGCGCTGTGATTCGCTGACAGTGTTTTTATTGTTTGAAGGTGGTTGCCCATAACATAAATACTTTACAAGTGTCCCCAAGTTTATAGTACACACTTAAATGTAGAAATAAGTCCCCGTTTTAATTTCGTTGTTGAATGCGCTGTTGTTGAAAGGAGTAGTGTGTCAGCGAGCATTTTGTGAAGGAGGGGGGGCTGGAGCGAGTATAAGAGCTGCCAGCGTGTCAGCCGCCGAGTAGTTTCTATATATTCATTTGCTTTGTTACTTTAGTTTGACCTTACTCGGCACGAAGGGGCCGCGCTTTGATTCGTCAAAGTTCCGTCGCGTCATCGCAAGGCCGCGCACCCATTGGATATTGACGCGCAACGTCATAGACAGAGCCGCGCTCTGATTGGGCGAGGCTCCGTGAGCCCCGCTCTGATTGGGCGAGGCTCTACCATTTGTTATATAGCTATGGCTTGCTCTGATTGAATAAGTGAGAAAAAAAAAAAAGGTGTATTACATGCCCAGAGACTGCGCGCTATTTAAAAATACTTCCCAAAGGGAAGCGCGAGGGGAGAGAGACTGCGGCAGCAGCAATATACATATAGGCAGAGCTGTTGTGTTGTGTGTCAACAGCGCTAGAGCTGGCTGCGATGTGTCCTGTCATGAGCTGTGACCTGATTAGTCAGAGCTCTATATAATTAAGACTTCCTTTTATTATTACAAAGAGAGTGTTGGTGAGCGCTAATAGCGGAATAGCGCTACATTTTGTAGAGTCTGTGCCTAAAAAGTGAAGATTGATTTGAGTATACCTCGAGGAGAGGCTTGCTGTGTCCTGGTTGGTTGGGGACGCCGCAGCATCATAAAAAGGCTGCGACCTCATTGGTTGAGGCTTCGCGAGCTGAGCACTGATTGGGAGAGGTTTCCCATTACAGGTCCTGAATGTCACGGAGGAGCTGGCAAGTGTGAGAAGCCGCGACCTGATTGGTCCGAGCTTCGTGTAAATTAAATTTTTCCTTCTTATAAGGGAAGACTGATGAGCATAGAGGAATAGCGCTATAACAAAAGAGTTTTGAAATTTCTGATTGTTTAAAATTGGTTTGTTTTAATACTCAAGCAGAGTGGTGTCCTGATTGGTTAGAGACACTGCAGTGTCATAGATGTGGCTGTGACAGGATTGGTCAAGACTTAGTGAGCATTCATATCTTTCTGATTGGTTGAGCATTGTGTAGCCACATGCTGATTGGCTGAAACACTTGTGCTGATGCACATTGTTTACTTTTTGTCAAGGATTTAGTTTTTCCACATTATTAATGCCCAAAGCTTCATTCTATTAATTATTTTTGAAAATTACAACTACACATTTTGCTATTAATTAGTGAATAAATATAGCAGATATATTAGGCTAATTGTATCAAAAGTGATTAAAGTGATGACATTAATTATTAATTAATACAATATTAAGTAGTAGTGCAACATAATTAAATAAATAAATATTTCCAAGCATTTTGCTAGTTACTGTAATTATTGGTGTAATTAGGAAGTTTGCGCTGTGTTCAAGGTAGCAGCAAGACATTATATGTAAATTAAGGCAAAACAAGTTAGGTTTTCTTTTTCCACAGGTATATGTTGCAGAAAGTGTGTAAGTGAAAAATAAGTAGAATTAAAACACATGTGATTATATGTTGGTATTATTGTTATAAATAAATAATTTGAGTTGCTACTGTTTTTGCAAATTCATATTTTTCTTTACAGGTTAATTATAATTAGTGACACAGGTAAATTAGGAGATATATTAAATTGACCAAATTATTAAGTTTTATACACCTGATAGTGTTAAATTAATTAATTAATTGATCAGCAAACGCTGCAAGGCAAATTAAGAGAGTACGTTTACCAAATTAATTAAATAAAATGTCTTCCTTATATAAGAAAATGAAAAAGGTTGTAGCCAAATGCGAGAGTAAATTAAAGATTCCAAAATTAGCGAAAATAAATAATAAAGGTGTCAGAGTAGAAAATATAGATCAGTGTATAATTGATGTTGTAAATATAGATCAGAACAGAAATTCAAGAAGACCCCCAGAACAGGTTAATGTAACGCCAAAAGTGTCAGATCAGATTGATAAAGTGCCAGTTCAGAATTTTACTAAAATCAATGCAATTGAAAAACATGATGAAATGTTTGGTACATTTGGAATTAATATTCCTGATCATGTGAATTCATCAAATGATTTGAAGGAGTCCATGAACATTTTGGAAAAAGAGATAGTGCCTGTACTTAGAAAAGATGAAATTAATTCCGCAGTTTTAAAGGTCCCATTAACTGAAAAGGTTTATTCTATTGTACTTGAGATTGAACTAGTAGGGATTGTAACTCAGCAAGAAACAGAGATGACTTCAGTTCTGGTAAGTGAAAAGTCTGATACTAATCTGATTAAATTGACCCAGCCTGATGAGTCAAAATTATGCTCAAATGAAAAGGAGATTGAAATAAATGAGCTGAATGAACAGCTACAAATACAGCGACAGGTAATGGTTCAGCAAATTGACATGGCTTCACTGCCATTACAAATTTTTGTTAATGAACAGACAGACAAAACAGATACAGGATTAAATAAAGAACAAGAAAACAGTCTAAAAAGAATAGATGCACTTCCAGAATACTGGTATGAAAATGACAGTCTTTTGAGTGAAGACATAAAGGTAAAGGACACAATTGATCAACAGATTGAAACATTGACTTCTGCAGGTTCACTTTTCAGAAATGAAAATTTGATTAAAGGGTTGATTGATGATATTCAATTGGCAGAAAGGTTTGCTGTTGTGATATGTGCAGCATACAAAAAGAATGATGAACATGCTTTGGGTTCACTAATACTAACAGTAGTTGAAACATGGCAGGTAGTCAAAGGCTTACAAGATGAAGCAACTCATGAGGAGAGAAACACATGGTTGAGTACAGATTTTAGACAGCAAGATGAGGATGAGATTTTGACACACAGAGATGACAGAGTAGTTTTGCTAAATAGCATGATTACTGATATGGACAGAATATACCATAAAATTGCAAGATTTCTTTACCAGAGGTGTCTAACTTATCAGCAAGTGAACACAATTAAGAGAACAGTTGTGAGATTGGGAACAGAATTACAGGAGAGTGGTTCATTGACTAGATTACAAATGGATTTTTGTGAGATGTCACTGCATTACAAACTGTGCTACATTTTTGTGATTTACTGTTTGTTTTCAAAATGGGTTGAAAAATTTCAGATACGACATGATGATGAAATTACTGTTGCAAAGTTATCAGATAACAGAAGACATATTGAAAACAGATTGCTCCATTGTACAGATAGACTAGAAATTTCAGATGTTGAGGAGCATGAGAATGTTACTATAAAAGTCAGAGATACAAAAATGTGCCTAGATGCAGGTACAAAGTGGATAGATATTCTTCCACTTGTTTTGATGTTTCTGAAAATCACTACTGATAAAAAGACAGATTTAAGTCCACGTGAGATTATGATGGACAAAGTCATGAGACAGACATTTATACCAGAGAAAAGAATGATGACTATCAATGATAGCATCAATTTGAAGAACTGCAGGAATTTATCAGATGAAATGATTTCTGTGTTTGATGAAGATGAAACTGAAGTGCAAACAAGAGAAAAAGAGCAAGTACTTGATCTGTTACCAGGAAAAAGAATGAGGAAAAAGGTTCGTCTTAAAAGAAATTCTATAGTGCCAAGGTGGCAGAAAAGGAGGCTAGTTAGTCTTGTCACAACAAATGCAGAGAAGTGTAAAAGACTGAAGAAGTGGATTGACATTGGCCATACTTTTCGTGTATCTACACCTGAAAATGCTGATGAGAATAGTGTCACAATTGATGATTCAGATTCTGAAGAAGAGCCTGAAGAGAATCCAGATCTTGAAGATCGACAAGTTGGTCGACATCTGGAGAACATGAAAAGAAAACAAGCCTTGATTGAAGAAGACTTGAAAGTTGTGACTAAAGACTCAGAAAATGATGGAAATCTGCCAGAAAAAGAAGTAGAAGAAGAATGTGATCAGATTGTGATTCAAGACCAGGAGAGTATTGAAAAGCAGAAAAGTAGCTCTGAAAGCAGGAACAAGAATTCTGAAACTGGGAAGTTGAAGGTAATTGAAGAAGAAAATGAATTGCCAAGTACCAGCTACAAAGATGACGTTCCTAACGGAGTGAAGCTGCTGAGTAAAGAAGTACCTGAGTCCAGAATGAAAATTTCTGACACTGAAACTGATGAGAGTGATGAAGATTCTCAGATAAGAAAATTCAGAAAAGGAGCTTGGAAAACAGAATGTAAAGTGACCAAGCAAAAGAAGAAATTACCAAGAAAAAGTGATAACTGGCCAGAAGAAATTGAAGGCCTAAAATTCAAATTGAGATACAGATCAAAGAAACAGATTGATGAGATATCAAGTCAAAAAGATTCTGAAAAGAAAAGTGAGGCAGGAAAGAAAATAGAAGTGATACCTGTAATGGAGGTAAATAGTCACAGTCAGAAAGAGATTGAAAACAAAAGTGACAATGATTGAAGTACATACCTGTTAAATTTTAGGTTTTTTTGTTTTTGGCATAAGGCTGAAGAAATCTTGTTAGATGACACAAGGTCGAAGAAATTCTGTTAGCTGAAAAATTAATTTGTGACATTAGGTCGAAGAAAAACTGTTAGAAGGTTTAAGTATAAAAAAAAAAATTTGAAAAAGGGGGGTGTTAGAAATTTTTAGAAAATTTAGGTAAAATTTTTAAAAAATTTTGTTTTATTTTTCTTTGCAAGCTTAATGAAAATATAATTCTGCTTTGGTTAATTTAGGTTGTTACTTTTCCTTTAGAAATTATCAAGGAGAAGTTTAAAGTTAATAGGACAAGCAAGATACTGACATTTTATTAGTTATAGTTTTTGCAACACTTTTTTTTGAAACTTAGTTGTATGTTACACAAGAGAAAGAAATAGAACTAGAGGGGTTTCTTAAAACTCAGTATGAGAATTATAGATAAACTGATGAGATAAGTCTTTAGAAATACTAATACAGGTGAAATTGAATCATGTTCATCTTAGATAAAATCTTTGCTAAAATATTGGGTGGTGGTGTGGTGATTTGTTAATCACCAGATGAGGGAGTTGATGGAGCGGGATAGAAAACAGAAATCTGTTTAAACCCGTGAAGTCACACTTCCATAAATAAATTAATAATGCTAACAATTTGTGCTGTGTGTGCTAATTCAATCCAGTTTAAAGTTGCATTTACACAGAACACGCGGGAAATTAACATGTGTGCTCATAAATGTGCATTATGTTGCATTCTTATGTATGTGGAAAATAATAAATTAATTTTGTCTATTGTCATGTCATAACTAATAGCAGCTGTTTTTAAAATAATGGCATGTGCTTATTTTGCTTCCCTTGTCTATGTGATGTCATTTCTACTATTCTAGGTGCACATAAGGTTTTATGGATTTATGAAGACTGGTAGATATAAAATGCTGCTTTATTTGTGCTTTACTGCTAGGTAATTTAGACTAATGGGTTAATTATTAGCAATGATGGGAGGCAACAGAACAAACTGTATTTCTTTCATTAATTATTCTTTGTGTTTGTTTATATAATAGTTTTACAAGTGAAGCTTAGAGATGACTGCAGAAAAATAGTACCCTTTTAAAAGTGACGCAGGGACAGTGGCGCAGAAAATTGACGCTTTCTGAAAGAGGCCTAATGATGAAAATGGCTCAAGTGAAAATAATTCCAAGAAGGATGGAAAAGGCCTCTGAGCTTTTATTTTGAAAGGTTTTGGATTGAACTGCTAAAAAGATGACTTTTTGGAGAAAATTTGCTAACGTTTGCTAACGTGCCACGGGAGTTCAGAGCTGACTAGCTCAAGGTTAAAAGGAAGCTGTTGCTACAAAATGTAGCAGCCTAAGGAGAAGCTGCCAAGACTTCTAAATGAACAATGAACTAGTGAATTTGCCCGGGCATGTAAGAAGGAGGTGTCACAGTTTACTGTGGTACGAGGTGGCTCAGCCAATGGAGAACTAGAATTCGTCTGCTGGAATGTGAAAAATAGTTAGCTCAGCTAAAATTAGGGTATAAGAATAGGTTCAGAGAACACATAGTTGGCTTACGCTCGAGAATTCTGGAGGACGATGTCATGCTGATGGACTTTACACGTGAGGACAGGAGTTTTTATTAATTACTTTATTACTAGGTGATGAGGGTAGAGACAGAGAGATAGTTAGGATTTTGGAAATGCTTAATTTTACTTATTCCTGCTAATGAATAATAATTCTTGATTTATGCTCTTTTTATTAATACTGAATAAATCTTTCTTTATGACATTTTCTAATGCTTGTTTAATAAAATACCAAAACCTAAGTTTTTCTAGATGTGTTAAAATAAACTTTCTAAAATGACAAGCTGGTCTTGATTGTTGCAGATGGTTTAAACAACTATATTTAGATCTTATCGCCTCATGATTCAAGCGCTCTATTGTTGTTATGGGCCTAGTGTTGTAATGTAAGTTTTGTGGTAGTAGATAGTGTCATTTGTGCAATATTTTGGTGAGAGCGCTGGATCAATAGCACACTAGAAGCCGTGGATAAATGGTTGGGGTAAATGGGGTGGGAGCCAGGAATCAGTCACACTCCCATCCGCAAAGGCCCTACATTGTTTCTACCCTATGGGGTAGCAAATTGGAGGATTAACCACCAGTCCAATGTCCCCAGGGGGACGAAAGCCCAAAAAATAACAGGAAAATATGTTTTATGTATTGCCTTCTGGCAACACTCTCAGTCTTTCTGCCCCCTAGGGAAATTTGTTCAAATCATCACCCCTGCCCAAAGTGCCAGAATGACAACCAGATCATAGAGATAGATTAACAAAAAAGGATTGAAACTCTCTGCCCTGGCATCGGACCATATCCCCCATCCTAAACCCCAACAGTACGACTGCCTTCCAGGGTAGATTGGGGAATTTACCCCTATACTGGTAGAAAAGAAAGCTGACTATATAACAGGAATAGATTTAAAAAACAAAAAAAGAAGAATTGAGTGGGAGATGAGCCTTTCAATCGTTGTGCCATGCTCCCCGCCCATAAAGCCCCAACAGCATTTTCGTCTCTCCTGTGCTGAGAGATAGGTGATTCCCCCCAAATCTGCCCTTCCTGCAGGGGCAGCAGAAAGCCTATTAGTTACCATGGATAGATTTCTTTTTTTTTTTATGTAATAGTGTCCGGAATGCCCTGGCATTGGGTCGAATCCCCCATCCCTATAACCCGATCTGTCATTCTGCATCCTGTGGGGGTTAACTTGTGGAATTAATTCTGAAACTACCCTCCATGGGTGAGTGAGGATGAACAACCAATGGGTACCATGGCAAGATTTGTTTTTTAAACAAAGGAATAAGCGCCATCCATTCCTTGCATTGGTCCATTCCCACTATTTCGAAAGCCCTAACAGTCTTTCTGCCCCTAGCTGGAACATTGTGGGACGTACCCCAATATACCTTCCCCAGGTGGCATAATGTGAACTAGATACTAGGAGATGTACTAAACTGCTCTGGGGCATACCAGGCATTTGTGCCTGCTCCTTGTCTTCCTCAGGCACTTGGTATTGTAAAATCGTCTGCAGTTGCTTGTACGGACTCTTGTATAATACAGATAACACCGGCGCACATCTTGCTCCACTGTGCTAATGAGAGTATGGCTTTTATCTCTTGCACTGCAGTACAGATGTTAATGTTGAGAGTTGGAAATATCTTGGGAGGCATACTCATGGTGCAGTACATGAAGGTGATACACTGCCATTGTGACCCATTGGGACTGTCTTGGATGAAATGTGTACAGTTTTCTTTGCAACCTTTAAGCAAAATGTTAAAAAATTAGGTGACATCATGCAGCTTTGGCATTTAGCACTATATCTTTAGTGTAAAATGTTCTTCATACTTGTTTTGGCATGTGGATGCATATCACACTGAAGAAAATTGAACAAAACCATGCATGACACAGACAACAGATGCTTGCATTGAGTTCGTTTGCATTCTTCCAATGCTCCTGCAATAGTATTTTTACCAGAATGAAGTCTCAGTTATATAACATGGCATGATGACATTATCTCAGGCGTTTTGCACCCCAATGGTAACCCAAAATTTCGGAAATTACATTAGGTTACACCAGGGTAGATGAAATTTGGCCTAGGCCTACCAGGGACTCCAAAGCATTCTCTTTAAAGAAACGCTGATCAACCTTCAGAGAAAGACAGAGATGTGTGGCTTGAACCTGCATGATATGTTTCACAAATGCCTTCTACTTGACGCTAATGTGAATTTTCTGTGTATGTTTGATGAGGACAACAGTGTTCCGCGTCCATCTATTAAGGGTGCACCATTGCACAAACACTGACAGTGTGTCCTATGTGTCATTGGGGCTCAGGATTATTTTATTTAAAACAATAGCACTAGAGCTGGTCCCACGTTCCCCACTGCTGGAAACCAACCCCCCCCCCCCCCCCCCCGCCCCCGAGCCTAGAGCTTGAATACTACAGCTATCCCCATGGCAAGCAAGATGAAATTCTAATTTCTTTGGGGACATTTTGACATATGAGCTGGCAAAGATTGGGTCACTTCCTACGGTTCATCTAGTGTCTAGCTTTCAGAAATAACTGGGGTCAGTAGGTTTTACCTCAGTGCTGCCCAAATACCTCAACTATCCACATCTTGATCTTTCAATGTTTCCTTTTAGGGCCTTTCCTGTTGCAGGAGATACACTACCTAAGCAAGTGGTGTACTGTTCTTATTGGAAGAAAGAGGCTGCACTGGGTGGTAGGTCTTTTTGTCATTCCCCACAGATTCTGACACTCTCCATCACTGACAGATAACTATGGGATTCCATCCAAGGATTGATGTTTGCAGTGCACTCTTGGTTGGAAAAAGAAGCAGGGTCCATGCAAGCCACACTACCTGTCACTGCCCCCGGGTATCTAGCTTGCAGACATTTCAGGGATTTTTTAATTTTCCCTTTGCCACACAGTCTCAGGACCAAAAACCACTCCTACCCACATCTCCCAAAAGATTGAAATTTAATAGACAAATCTTGGTGTTTCACATTGCATTTGTAGCCCTTCCTGAAGCAGGTGATAGTCCCACCCACACAAGTTGAGTGCTTTTGTTATTGTGAGATGTGTGGGATCACCATAGTCAGTAGGCCTTTTGTCAATTCCCATAGATTATGGAACTTTCATAAAAAATGTGTGATTTAAGCCAAGGTTTGATGTTTGTGGCTCATTCTAGCTAAGAAAAATAGAGCGACCCATGCAAGTGACATCACCCTAGACTCTCTCATTTGTGTAGTTTTCATTAATGTCTGGGGTTGTATGTTTATCTGAGAGCACCCTGCCATGGGCCCTAATAGCACACCCACCCACATCACCAAAAAGATTGGCATTCAAATGAAAATCTTTATTATTCCAAGTTGAATTTTTTTTGTCTTTTTTGCCACAGTTGATAGGCCCAATCAAACAAGTGGGGTACTTTTTTATTTGTGGCAATGATGGGTGGAAGGGAATTTTCAAACCTCACTGATTTCGATACTGTTCCTTACAGAAAAGTGAGAAATGTTTGTGATCCATCAAAGTTTGATGTTTTCAAGGCATTCTGGGTATTAAAACATAGAGGGACCCGCAAGTCCCATGACACTGAACCATCCCAAGTGTCTAGTTATCAGAATAGAATGGGGTTGGTAAGTTTTTCTGTGTGCCCTTAAGACTCTGGTCCCAAATGCTACATTAACCATTCAATGAGCAATGTTGTTGTCTCAATGACATTGTGAATAACCCCGAAATTCAGAGTAGTGCACATAACCACAATCCCTAAACGCAGGTTCTTAGGCACACATTTGCATAATTTTTGTTCATACCTATTTGTGATTTCTACAATTTTAACATATGAATTACTGCATGGTCTGTACGCAATAAAAAAAATCATTATTTACTGCAGTTCTGTTGACGGCTCTGGGTATTGAATATTGAGTGTTTTAGGACAAACAATCAACATTAAATATTACTTTGACTGGAAGAACACCATAGCTGTCATGGTATATTATTTTGTATATCAACCATCGGGGCAAACAAAATAAAGATTAAACCATTGTCACCCAGTGATTTTTCTGACATACTTGCATTTGTGTTTTATTTTCTGATTGTTTTCTTTGTGAAAAACATCACTGATTTACACAAAATGAACCCCTTGCAGAATTTATATATTGCCTACTACCAGTCGCCGGAAGGTAGTTATAGTTAGGACTTTGGCGTCAATTGATGAATCTTCATGACATTTTCCAAACTAATTCTTTGTTCATATCAGCTCCTAGGTTGAAAGTTTGGGGGTGATTTGTCAAGGGGGAGTCGAGAAAAAAGGGGGTCCCAAAATGTGCTTTCACCATGTTAATTTCCATAGGAAACTTTAGACAAGGCTACAGGTCGAACAGGTGCTCAGAATTACCATAAATGTGGCAGGGAGAAGGGTCTTGGTCTAGAAAGCAAGTTTTTCTTTATTTGGTGTAAATCTTTTCAGTAGTTTCTAAGAAACATCAAAATTTGCAGATATCGATATTGGGGAAATCTGCGATCTGATTGGCGGAGGCGTTATGATTACGAGCTTGCTGCTTATTAGCTGCAAGAGGTACGAGCGGTTGCAACTAGGAAGTGTTGGCAACCATTTTGTGATTCCATTGAAGCAAGTAAGGAGAAAAAAGGGCAAAAAAGTTGGAAATAGGAGGGTAGGAGCACTGTAACCTCTGTGGGGTGTTTAGGGTGTGCTATAGAGGAGGTGCAAAGCAAATTATTCACCCCTACCAGTGTGAAAGTGCTGGGCTACAGAAATTTAGTGAGGTATTGCGTAAAGTCTGATGCTTCTAAGAGGAGCTGCTGTGGGACTCAGGGATTAAAGCGTGAGCTCAAACTGTGTGTTTTATGGTTTGAAGTCATGTGCCCTGGCCGCTGCACTACAGCTGCGGAAGTAGTGTCAGCATGTGTTTATATGTACTAGGACGAAGTACTGACCTGTACTGGCCTGAAAGTTGTGAGGTACGGAGAATATGTGAGGGATTGTCTAGAGTCTCATGCTGCTAAGCTGAGGTGCTTCTGGACCCGGGGATGATAGCACCTGCGGAAGTAGTATCAGCATGTGTTTATTACTTCTAGGACGAAGTACTGACCCGTACTGCTCCGAAAGTCCTGGGGTATGGAAAATATGTGAGGTATTGATCTAGAGTCTCATGGTGGTAAGCTGAGGTGCTGCTGGACTCGGGGATGAAAGCTTGAGTCCAAACTGTGTCATATGCTGTGAAGTCATGCGCTCTGGCCACTGTGCCACATCTGTCCAAGTAGTGTGAGAATGTAGTTCTACCTACTCGGAGGAACATTTGTTTTGAACATTGTAACTTGTGTATCATGCTTAGGGGGTGTTATACAGGGAGTGTGAATGTAAATTTGCATGTATCAAATCAATTTGGTGTTTGTAAAGTGCAAACTACTCACTCCTATGGGTTTGATGGCACTGGGGGCGTAAGCTGAGCTGCTGCTGGACTCAGGGATAAAGCAGCTGAACTACTGACCCCTACCGGTGTGAAAGTGCGGGGTACGGAAATTAAGTGAGGTATTGCCTACAGTGTCATGCTGCTAAATTGAGCTGCTGCTGGACTCGGGGATGAAACCGTGAGGCCAAAATGTGTGTGCTACGCTGTGAAGTCGTGTGCTCTGGGCGCTGTGCCACACCTGTCCAACTTGTATATGGTACTTAGGTGGTGTTGTACAGGGAGTGCGAAGGTAAATCAATACGGTATTTGTAAAGTGCAAACTACTCACCCCTATGGGTGAGTAGAGCCGTTGATCAAAGCGAAAGCTCTGTGCTGCAATTTCAGATGGTCTGGCCGCTGCGCCACAGCTGTGTCGAGAATACATTTTGGCGAGGGCCCAGTAGTTGTCTTTACATGGCCCTAAAATAGCAGGCCTAAATTGAAAGTTATAGGGTGGCTCTAAAAAGAGCCCTTGTGTTCATTAGTTGGAGCTACATATAAGTGTGGATGCAGAGCTTCAAGTTATTCAGGTAAACTCGATTTCCCTGATCTGTTAAGTGTACTCCATCACTTCTGTAGATATCAGCCATATCAAAACGTATGTTGTTGTAGATGGACCTCGTTTGGTGATCCATTTACTGTGGTCTCTGAGGTATGCAGACACAGCCTTGTTGACTTTCTTCGTAGATTGTTCAAACTGAGGACAAAATTGTTTTGACCATTTCCACTTCTGTCTTTGGCATATATTGGAATACAAAGACAGTTTGAGGCAAAAGTAACATCAATTGTCCAAAGGTGTCCTTCATAAGCATTTCCAAACCTACCCCAGTCAATGTGCCTAGGTCGTTTCCACCACAGTGCACAATCGTGAGGTCAGGGTGTTGGAGATGCAAACAGGTTTTAATTAAAGGCAACAATTGGTGCCACTTCAATCCTCTCTGTGCAAACCATTTAATGTCTACATTTTGTAAACCTAGGTCTAAATCAATAAGTCTCTGTTCTGCATACCTCTTGCACCAGAAAATATAGCTATGTCCTACAATCCACACTAGCCTTTTGAAGGTATGGAAAGATGTCTGTAGCTCATGCAGTTCCATCATAGAATAAGAGATATGTTTAAAGATGGGGAACTACATTTTTTTTGCCATACAAAATGATACCTGAATGGGAGATGAAAAGCATTGTTTTTTAAAAGTAGGGTGCACATTCATTTTGTGGAAAAGCATCTTTGTGATTGGTTAAGAAAAAGCAGGTTGAACTTCGAGTACATATTATAGGATAAAATGTGCTCAACTAAACCACACCAGCCACTTGCATTTGGAAGGCACTGTTGGAACTTAAAACAATCTTGAACTTTTAACCTACATGTGCAGGTAAGTATTCGAGAAAATGTTGCAAAAAAATATTGTTAGGTTTAAAAAAATTGATGAAATTTTAACCTGCACATGTTGTAGAATGTTCTAGAAAGTTTGTTGAAAGAATGTGTTGCATTGCTGACTTCTATGTGTCGTTGAATATGAAAATACTACTTATATGGAAAATTAAAAAGAAACTAAGAGAGAGAAGTTTTGAAACGTAAAAGAATCAAGGAAGTATTGTAATTTGTTCTTTACATGTATTTATCTGTGGAAGAACACATTTATAGAAACAACAGCACCAGGAAGAGGAATAAACAGGGAGTGGGGGATGGGGGGAGTTGGGCACAATTGCACACATGCACAATCAAGTACAGCACACGTATAGACAAACAATGGCCAAAATGAAACACACCAACAAGGAGCACAAGTCACACAACCCGCCAACTTCACACAACTGAACGCGTATAGAAGTGAAAACCACGCTGCCTTCATACAGGATGTGTACAAAGGCCGGTGGTGGGTGTTCTGGGATGTCTGCGACCATGGTCTTCATGGATGAGATGACCAGCACATGGCACATGGGCGGGTTCACTGTGTGTTATGTTGACAAACAGCTGCTCCTCCCTCCCACAAGCCCCCACACTTTTGTACTGTGTGCTGTTGTATCCCATGCACTCATATGGCACAGCATTGTAATGCCTATTTTGGAATGTCCTGCAACATTCCAACTACACCATGAGAATGCTGTTTGGTGGTGGTGCACAAAACTTTACAACATTGTCTGCTTCAGCCCTTATGGCAGGCCACACCAGAACACAGAGACACACTTATCGCACTTCCTGCACACGGACATGTCCCAGACACCCCGTTTCTCTTGCCAGATAGGCACACCCCTGTGCTGACCTGTGTATGCCGGACCAGCACACGTCTGTTGTGCATGCAGGATGATGCGTGTGTAGCTACATGTCCAGGGTGACAGCCAATGGTGAGGTAACATGGTAACGTCTGTTGAAGACAGTACACTGTGATGTTGCAGGGCCTGTGCCCATCATTCTAACACAATGACCACGTGGACACACTTGCTCAGATGTGGATTTGGGGGCGTAGGCAGTCCTGGGGGTTTTGCAATAAGTCTTGTAGCCCTCATTGGTATCTTTGCATCATGCTCAGTGACTCTATGGCACCTGTGGGTGTTCTGGTGTGGCTATTGGCTGTGTTTCCTTTCATGCTGCAGGTAGTCGTCCTGCTTAACACCAGCAGAAAGCAGGTGTAAAATCCCTGGTGGTAACGTGGGTTATCGCCGGAATGTTTTTCGCATTGCAGTTGTTGTGAAAGTTGTGAAGTGATTTTTTCGTGTGCAGAGAAATATACGAACTGGGCAGTGTATCCCGTCAAGATCCAGCACCTGACTCACTATTCCTAATCAATATAAATATAAATACAATGAGATTTCTTCATTGATTTTGTATGTACACTGTAAGTGCAGGCACTACCACAGTGCAATTCAAAACAGGATTTTATTATTTAGAATAAATCGCAAAGGTGCAGCTCATGTCTTTTTGCGCGGGAACGGCTACTCTGCATTTCATTATCAGCACTTTAATGCAACTAAAGTTGCGATAAATCTAACACAGTATTCAGAAGTTGGTGCAAACTGCAGAGATCACCAGTATTCCCACAATAAGAGCACCGAAATTTAACACCACGGTGAATACCAGCAAATAACAGTAATAAGAAGAAGAAAGATTTACTCAGCAGTTAAGAAAACAACCAAAAACGTTGATACATTTTTTTGGGCAAACTTAATTTTTTTATAAACAATTGGAGTTCTTTCTGTGATAGATACCACTTTGACGCTGCCTCTCCCCACATCAGCAGGTAACGCAGCCTTTTCCCACATTGCCATCATATCCCCAACAACCTTCTTGGGCCCGGAAGTGTCCCTGTGCAGTTGGGCAAAGAAGAATCTTAGTCATGTATAGATTTACAAATAACAAAATGTATTTAAAGATAAGAACAACAAATAAGACTGAAGGGAGTTGGATGCTGTGGTCACTGCCACAAAGTTATGCTGACTGTCATTCAGGACTCAGGACACATTTACAGATGTGGGATTGGCTTGTGTTAAAGAGGGTTAGTGGGGCTACGGGTCGCCGGCCTTGCATATCGAAATATGCCTCACTGATCAAAGTGAGTGTGGTGCTGTGGTCGGTGCCACCGACTTGGGGTGACTGCTATTCAGGACACAGGACACAGTTACACATGTGGGATTGGCTTCTGTTAAAGAGGGTTAGAGGGACCAGAAGCATTGAGACTGTATGAGCCTGTGATGATGCTTGGTGTGGATGGGCCGCACTGGGAGCAATGTGTCTTGCCTACTGGACTGCGTCATGTGGAATCAGGACTCTATCTGAATTGTGAGGGGTGCTAACCGTAGAGTAGGCCAGAGGTAGCAATGAGCAAGGGCCCACAGCCAGGTGCCTATGTTGGTGGCCCCACTGGCCTGCGCAGTGCAGGTTCAGTGGCACCACTGTGTCGCCGGCATCCATATGCAAATACTCCTCACTAATCGAAGGGAGTGTGGTGATGTGGTTGCTGTCATGAAGTTCGGGTCACTGACGTTCAGGACTTAGGACACAGTTACACTTGTGGGATCAGCTTATGTTAAAGAGTGTTAGTGGGGCTACATATCGCCTGCCTTGCATATTGAAATATGCCTGATCGAATGGAGTGTGGTGATGTGGTCCCTGCCACGGACTTGGGGTGACTACTATTCAGGACTCAGGACACAGTTACACAAGTGGGATCCGCTTGTGTTAAAGAGTATTAGTGGGACTATGTATCACCGGCCTTGCATATCGAAATATGCCTCACTGATCGAAGGGAGTGTGGTGCTGTGATTGCTGTCACAGACTTGGGGTGATTGCTACTCTGGACTCAGGACACAGTCACACATGTGGGATCGGCTTGTGTTAAAGAGTGTTAGTGGGACTACTTGTCGCCGGCCTTGCATATCAAAATATGCTTCACTGATAGAAGGGAGTCTGGTGCTGTGGTCCATGCCATGGACTTGGCGTCACTGCTATTGGACAGTTACACATGTGGGATCCACTTGTGTTGGACAGTGTTAGTTGGCAACTTGTGTCAAAAATTGAAATTGCGAGCTCTGCTGCCCACAGTGTAGACTGCTAATGAGTGTTCGTTTGTACTTGAAAATGTTATGTTATAGATTATTTGTATAGCGCCTATCACCGCCGGTCTCTAAGCGCTTAACAGAAGAACATAGCATAACTGTTACCCCGAGCCCTCAGCTGTCCCCCAATTAAGCCGGAGTCATTGCCTTTCTGAATAGGTGAGTTTTCAGTTTTTTCCTGAAGGGTAGTAGCTGTGATTCTTCTTTCAATGTGGCCGGAAGCTCATTCCACAATTGCGGGAGAATCACGGACAGGGCCCTGCCTCCTCTGGTTTTTAGTTTAAATCTGGGTTGGATCAGATTGGAAGTTTTACCTGAGCGCAGGGATCTACCAGGAACATATCTCTTCAGACGTTGCTTAATGTACTCTGGGGCTTTCCCAAAGAGTGCTTTATGGGCCACACAGAGACACTTAAACTGAACTCTGAATTTCACAGGTAGCCAGTGCAGCTTCTAGAGCAGAGGGCTTGCGTGCGAATTTCTGGGCACGGAGTAGATCAACCTTGCTGCGTCGTTCTGTACCACCTGCAGCTTCCTCAACAGCTTTTGCAACAGGCCGAGATAAAAGGCATTGCCATAGTCTAGTCTTGAAATAACTGTGGCAGATACGATCGATTGCAGGGTGGAGGCTGATAAGATGGGGACCAGCTTTCGTAGTTGCCTCAGCACACCCGTGCAAGAGCCAACCACAGCTGAGACTTGAGGGGCCATCGAGAGGTCTGCATCGATCTTCAGTCCCAGACTTTTTACCACCATCCCAGGGGTAGGGGTTGTTCCTAGGTCTGGGGGCCAGTACAGGTCACACCAGGGATTCCCTCGATTGGTGATCACCAGCACCTCCGTTTTCTCAGCATTCACTTTCAACAGATTGTTGGTCATCCAGTTGACCGTGAAACTGAGCAGGTTTCTCACTGATTCCTGGGCCTCCTTAGTGTCTTCCAGCTGAACCAATAGCTGGGTATCGTCCACGTAATAAAGATTTTGCAGTTTCTACGCATAAGGTCATCCACCAGCGGTTGTAAATAAATGTTAAAGAGCAAGGGGGATAGTGCCGACCCCTGGGGCACCCCACATGTCACGTCACTAATCCGAGACAACTGGTCTCCCAGCTGCACCCTCTGAGTTCGTCCTGACAGGAAGGATTCCAGCCACTTAAGCGCATGGCCTGTGATCCCCAGCTTCGCGATACGCTCCAGCAGGATTTTGGTGATTGTACTAAACCTATAACTGATATAAAAAATATTCAAGAAGAAAGGATACTAAAATGATATTATGTAGATTTGAGGCCTGTATTAGTTACATGCCTATTGGTCTCTATTAGGCCTGGGTGGTAAATACCGTTCCGCTCGTGGAATTTGGGTAATTTCGCGTTCTGCGGAGAACGCAAAGTTGCCCAAAATTCTGCGTTCCGCAACTTCGTGAAATTTTTTACTTGTTCGCGTTCTCAAAATGTGTGTTCACGAGATATTTTCCCCTGAGCACGCAAACAGCAATTGCGAACAGGTAAAGAGCATAGCGTACAAGCAATTCCGCGTGGTCGTGGAATTTCTGCTTGTTCGCAAAGATTTTTTACCATTTCGCGGAGATTTGCGTAACGCGATTACGCAAATTCCGCCCATCCCTAGTCACTATAGTTAATGAATGAAGAGATCATTTTCGTTGTGAGCCCTACTAAGTGCAGTGTAGGCGTATGATGAAAAGATTAAATAAGTATAGAATACACTGACGAAGTGTTGTATTTTCTGAGTACAATCTTGTTGTTAGAAATTAGCATTTAAAATTGGAATTGTGAGCTGTACCGCCTGCAGTGTAGACTGCTATTCCATGTTAGTTTGCATTTGAAGATTAATTTGGTCATTGTAGTAAAGTTATAACTTATATAAAAAAAAGTTCTTGAAGTGAGGATACTAAAAGGATAATACGTAGGGTGTAGGACTATGATAGTTACTTGCCTACTGGAGTTTGTAGTTGCATATGGAAATACCCCTCACTGATTGAAGGGAGTATGGTGCTATGGTGGGTGCCAGGGACTTGGGGTAGGTGCCATTGATGACTCAGGACACAGTTACACATGTGGGATCGGCTTGTGTTAAAGAGAGTTAGTGGCACCACGTGTCGCCGCTGTTGCATATGGATATATGCCTGACTGATCAGAGGGAGTCTGGTGCTGTTGTTGCTGTCACGGACTTGGGGTGACTGTCATTCAGGACTCAGGACACAGTTACACATGTGGGATCGGCTTGTGTTGAACAAAGTTAGTGGCACTACGTGTTACCGGACTTGCCTATGGAAATATGCCTCACTGATCGAAAGGAGTCTGGTGCTCTGGTCGCAGCAACGTAATTGGGGTCACTGTTATTCAGGACTTAGGACACAGTTACACATGTGGGATCAGCTTATGTTAAACAAAGTTACTGGCACTACGTGTCCCCGGCTTTGTATATGGAAATATGCGTCACTGATCGAAGGGAGTCAGGTGCTAGGGTTGCTGCCACAGATTTGGGGTCACTGTCATTCAGGACTCAGGACACAGTTCCACCTGTGAGATCGGCTTTTGTTGAACAGTTTTAGTGGCAGCACGTGTCACCAGCCTTCCATATGGCAATATGCCTCACTGATCGAAGGGACTCTGCTGCTGGGGTTGTCTCACGGAGTTGGGGTCACTGTCATTCAGGACTTAGGATACAGTTCCACATGTGGGATCAGCTTGTGTTGAACAGAGTTAGTGGCAGCATGTGTCGCCAGCCTTCCATATGGCAATATGCTTCACGGATTGAATGGACTCTGCTGCTGGGGTTGTCTCATGGAGTTGGGGTCACTGTCAATCAAGACTCAGGATACAGTTCCACATGTGGGATCGGCTTGTGTTGAAGATAGTTAGTGGCACCATGTGTCGCCGGTCTTCCACAGTGTAGGCCAGAGGTAGCGGTGAGCAAGGGCCTACAGCCACGTGCATATATTGGTGGCCCCACTGGCCTGCGTAGTACAGGTTCAGTGGCACCACATGTCGCCGGAATTCCATATGCAAATACACCTCACTGATGGAAGGGAGTCTGGTGCTGTAGTCGCTGCCATTCAGGACTCAGGTTACAGTTACACATGTGGGAACGGCTTGTGTTGAACAGAGTTAGTTGGCACCATGTGTCGCTGATCTTCCACAGTGTAGGCCAGAGGCAGCGGTCAGCAAAGGCCTACAGGCAGGTGACGTTGATTTGCGCTGCACAGATTGGGAGCATTTGGTCTTCTTAACCCATTATAGTCTCTTACACAATTTGCGTCGCTTCTAATCTTGAATTGTGAACTGTGTAACCCCAGGGTAATGCGGAGGCAGTGGTCGGAATGGGCGCACAGCAACATTATGTTGAGTTAAGCTGCAGTTAGTGGCACCTGGAGCACTCAGCGTGTGCGCACCCTGCGATGATACGTGGTGCCGGCGGGCTGCACTAGGAGCAATGTCTTTTGTCTAATGAATTCTACCTTGATAAGGCCATGTCATGATGACTTATGGTGCAGTGAGTTAGTAGCACCTGAAGCACACAGCGTATGCACACCCTGTTATGATACGCGGTCCCGGCAGGCCACACTGGGAGCAATGTCTTTTGTCTAATGAATTCTGCCTTAATGAGGGTCATGGCGATGACTTGTGGTGCAGGGAGTTGGTAGCACCTGAAGCACACAGCGTGTGCGCACCGTGCGATGATGCGTGGTCCGGGCTGGCCGCACTGGGAGCAACCTGCCTTGCGAACTGGACTGCATCATCAGCAATCACTACTGCAGCTGAATTGTTAGCCCTGCTGTCCGCAGTGTAGATCAAAGGCAGTAGTCGATATAGACATAAGTCTGCGGTGCTGTGCCACTGGGTTCGCAGGGGGCCTGTATAGACAAGGCCGGTGGTCATGGCGGCAGTCACTTGCCAGGGTGAGGACTGCCGCTCTAACAGTCATTTGTCTTCCTACAAGTGAACCACGCCAAGGGTCTGGTCTATTTATTCATGCTGCTATGCTGGAGTGGCATATGTTGGAGCAGTCCACTCCGCTTCCGCTTCCAGGGGGGACAACACAGCTACATGACCGAGATTTTCCCCACTGCCTGAGGTAACATGGTTGCATCCACTCTGCACTACACTACAAGTATCAATAGTATATCTCCACATGGAGAGGTTTGTGCTTTGCATAGTGAGGTCTGTGCCACATCAGCATTACAATTGGATTTGTGTGCTATATTATTGATGGGTGACTTGCCTCCTTCATTTATAGTTGGTTGCCACATCTCCCAACATTCAGCTATTGTGTGGCTGAGGTGCATGGCATTTTGGGAAGGTCTGTTGTCCTGTTTTGTGCTGCCTCGGTGGTAGTAGGGGCGGTGGTCGGGGAGGTAGTAGTGGTGGTGGCGCTGGGTGTTGTGGCCTTGTTAGGTGTCGGAGATGCATGATCAGTAGCTCTATCAAGTGTTGGTCTGTAGATGTGGCTGTGAGTTGGGTCCAATTCACGGAGTAGATAGTCGACCTCCTTACACCAGTTAAAGGTTGATGTTAATTTGTTACTGCTAACTCAGATTATAATTAAAAAACACAGAAAAAAACATAGGTTTAATGAACATTATAATTAGAACTTAGCATTTAAAAAACCTTTGAAATTCACTGAAAAAAACATAGGTTTCTGGCACGTTATAGTTAGAAATTAGCATTTAAAAAACCTTTGAAATTCACTGAAAAAACAATATGTTTCAAGGATGTTATAGTTAGTTGGATATTTCACTCATAGAAAACCATAGAAATTCCCCTGTTATAGTTAGTTGAGCTAACTATAACTTGCGCCCCCGCAATGCACTGCTGATGACGTCACATATTACATCATTCATGACATGGTCAGTGACATCACTGATGAACTATAAAATTAAAGAAACAAATATTACAATTTCAATATTTTTAAAACATTTTCTTCACTTTATATTAAAAATATGTAATTCAATTTAAAAAATAAAATATATAAAAATAAATAGTTTACAACAATGTAGTAAATCATTATAAAAAAATATAAAAAATACAATCAGAGCATTATGATCACTATCTTGCCTCTGTTGTACTTCGAAGTCCAGGACTTTCTCCCAGGTACTTGTTTCCACCATAATGTAATCAATTAGTGATGTGTGACCATCACGGTTAAATATGGTTTTGCCTGGGAGATCGGACTTTGTCCTCCAATTACAAGCCCTTAGTGAATTGGACAATGTAAATAAATAGATTTGAATGGCTAAGGGAGACCACACTTTAATTGGAGTGATATGAGGGTTTGGGATTAACCAATAGAGATCTTCATCTGAAGGGGTCCTCCTGTGAATTGTCTGTCAAAGGTTCATATTGACAATTTAAGTCACCACCCAAAATTAGCATAATTGCTGGATTTAATGTTGGAAGATAGCGACTTAGATGATCTAAGGTGGGGGATTCAAGTCTATTAGCTACCGGTCTAGAATAAACAAGCAGATGTCTTGCTTGTCCACAAAGGCACCCCAATCTAGACTTGAGATTTTATTTTTCAGGCCTGCTAAATTCCAAGATAGAATTCGTATCTCCCCATTCCCCGTTCCTGCCTCTGTTGGAACCACCCCATTTGACAGGGAGGAGAAGGGATATGCAGCCTGGTTACTCCTGGCTACATTTGCCAATGCTACACCACCTCCATCCCTGTCAATGTGGCCCATCTGTAGGTCAGAAGAGATGTGTATGTAGATGTTGGAATTCCTCAATAGGTTGTTGTTGTTACAGAGGGGGAACTAATTCCCCTTGCATATTGGGGGTCCCTGGGGGCCAACTAGCCCACCAGGAACCTCCAGTATGCGCCAGGGAGCTGCATTGCAGAGAGGTGTACTGAGGCCACGCCCCTTTTAACAACGCTCTGCAAAGCAGCTCCGTGGCACTTACTGGAGGTACCGGGTGAGCTAGGCCCCCAGGGACCCCCAGCATTCAAGGGAAATTACTTCCCCCTCTGCAAACGTGCCAGGGGGCGTGTTTGCAGAGTGGTGCAGGGAGGGGGCAGGGCTTGAGGTGATGGATTGCACCACTCTGCAAATGCGCCCCCTGGTGCATACTGAAGGTTCCTGGTGGGCTAGTTGGCCCCCAGGGACCCCCAGTATTTAAGGGGAATTAGTTCCCCCTCTTCAAACACGCCTGGGGGCTGCCTTGCAGAGACCTGTAAAGAGGCCACACCCCTTTTTACACTTCTCTGCAAGGAGGCCCCCTGGCGCATACTGGAGGTTCCTGGTGGGATAGTTGGCCCCCAGGGACCCCCAGTATTCAAGGGGAATTAGTTCCCCCTCTGCCAACGCACCAGGGGGCTGCCTTGCAGAGACGTGTAAAGAGGCCAAGCCCCTTTTTACACCTCTCTGCAAGGCAGCCCCCTGGCGCATACTGGAGGTTCCTGACCCCCCAGGCCTGCTCAGGGGTCCTACAAGGACCCCCAAGGCCAAATTTTTTTGCAAAAAATCCCAGGATACATGCAGGGTACGCGTACCCTGCCGATCCCCAAAAAAAACATTAAGGCACCACTATGCAAATGTGCCCCCTGGCAAGTTTGCAGAGGGGGAAATAATTCTGGGGCCAACTAGCCCACCAGGAACCTCCAGTATTCGCTAGGGGGATGCCTCGCAGAGACGTATAAAGAGACCACGCCCCTTTTTACACCTCTCTGCAACGCCGCACCCTGGCGCATACTGGATGTTCTTGGTGGGCTAGTTGGCCCCCATGGACCCCCAATATGCAAGGAGAATTAGTTAGCCCTCTGTAAACACGCCAGGGGGCTGCGTTGCAGAGAGGTGTAAAAAGGGACGGGGCCTCATTACACCTCTGTGCAACACAGCCCCCTGGTGCATACAGGAGGTTCCTCGGGGGCTAGTAGGCCCCCAGGGACCCCCAGTATGCAAGGGGAATTAGTTCTCATTCTGCAAACGCGCCAGGGGGCTGTGTTGCAGAGAGGTGTAATGAGGCCACGCCCCTTTTTACATCTCTCTGCAACACAGCCCCCTGGCGCATACTGGAGGTTCCTGGTGGGCTAGTTGGCTTCCAGGGACCCCCAGTATGCAAGGGGACTTATTACCCCAACTTAGAATGCGCTACGGGGCGCGTTTGCACAGTGGTGAAGGTAGGGGCGGAGCTTGAGGTGATATGTGTGCAAACATGCCCTGTGGCGCGTTTTAAGTTGGGGAATTAATTCCTCTTCAATCCAGAGGTTCCCTAGGGGCCAACTAGTCCACAGGTACCTCCATTAAGCACCACGGAGCTGCGTTGCAGCGTGTTGTAAAAAGGGGGTGTGCCCTCTGAATACCTCTCTGTAACACAGCTCCCTGGCGCACACTGGAGGTACCTGGTGGGCTAGTTGGCTCACAGGGGACCTCAGGATTGAAGAGGAATTAATTCCCCAATCTAAAACGAGTCACAGGGCGTGTTTGCACACATGTCACCTCAGGCCCCGCCCCCTTCCTTCACTTTTGAGCACAATGGGGCATATTACCAAGGGCATTATCGCCGCATTAGCGGGACTTTTTCCCGCTAATGCGGCAATAATTTGATCGCCCTATTACCAAGCTGTTGCTAACACCAGTTAGCGACAGCTTGTAGGCGATAGCGGGAATTTAGGGGCCCACTTTGCATGTCAGCGATAATTATCGCTAATGACATGCAAAGTGGGCGTGCCAAGATGTTAGCGACTGAAAACAGTCGCTAACATCTCTAACTCATATTAACAACTTTTGGAAATATTTGCGCTAAACGCGAATATCTCCAAAAGCTAACGCCTGCTAAAAGCAGTTCTTAGCCATGTTATCCAATGGAAGGTGGATAACATGGCTAAGAGCATTGTCACGATAATGCATGAATATCGCTGATTTTTCAGCGATATTCATGCATTTTGCAGGATTTTTACCACTTTTGAGATAAACCTTGATAATATCAAGGTATCTCAGCGGTAAAAATCCTCGGTGCTCGGCGATATTTTTTTCCCACTAACCAAGCAATAGCGATAATTATCGCTATTGCTTGGTAATTTGCCCCAATATTCCTCTAAAATCAGCGGAACTACGAATTCTGATTTATTCACCTGTTATCATGAGAGACGTCAGTGCTGCATCTTTGAGCCCAGTACAGACCCTGAAAAGTAAATCTAAGCGTACTTACCAGTAACTTGTATTTCCTTCTATAGGAATCTATTGTGTGGTTTTCACCAGAAAAGTTTCTGGCTATTTTTGAAACGTACAAATATTCCGCTAAAATCAGCCGAACTACGAATTCCGATTTACTCACCTGTTATCAGGAGAGACCTCAGTGCTGCATCTTTGAGCCCACTACTGATCCTGAAAAGTAATTCTAATCGTAGTTACAGTAACTAGAATTTCCTTCCATAGGCTAACATTGACTGGTTTCACTTGGAAATTCTTCTAAGTGTGGAGTTTTGGAACTTAAAAAAATTCCTCTAAAATCAGTCGAACTACGAATTCCAATTTACTCACCTGTTATCAGGAGAGACCTCAGTGCTGAATCTTTCAGCCCACTACTGATCCTGAAACGTAATTCTAACCATACTTACAGTAACTTGAATTTCCTTCCATAGGCTAACATTGACTGTTTTCACTTGAAAATTCTTCTAAGTGTGGAGTTTTGGAACTTAAAAAATGTCCTAAAAAATCCGTCGAACTACGAATTCCGAATTTACTCACCTGTTATCAGGAGATACCTCAGTGCTGCATTTTTCAGTTCACTACTATTCCTGAAAAGTAAATTTAACTGTACTTACCAGTAACTTGAATTTCCTTCGATAGGATATCATTGCCTGCTATATAAAATATATATAAATTTAAAAAATATGGAATACAAAAAAATATATATTACAATTTCAATATAAAAAAAAAAAATTATATTAAAATATGTAATGTAATTTAAAACATAAAATATCTAAAAATAAATACTTTAAATCAATGTAGTAAATTAGTATAAAAAAACAATAAATACATTTAAAAATTATCATTTACAAAACCTTTGAAATTCACTGAAAAACCATAGGTTTCAGCCACGTTATAGTTATGAACTAGCATTTAAAAAACCTTTGAAATTCACTGAAAAAATCATAGGTTTCAGCCACGTTATAGTTAGGAATTAGCATTTAAAAAACCCTAGAAATTTACTGAAAAAACAATAGGTTTCACACATGTTATAGTTAGCTGGGCATTTCACTGATACAAAACCATTGAAATTCCCCCGTTATTGTTAGTTCAGCTAACTATAACTAGTGCGCCCGCAATGCACTGCTGATGACGTCACATATTACATCACTCAAGACATGGTCAGTGACATCACTCATGACATCACTGATGACATCTCAAATGACATGACCGCAGGTCAGAACTTCCAGCAAAGAAGTCAGGGAAGATGGGGTGCAGTCTTTTTGTGCCTGGGACTTCAGAAACAGGAGACCAGCTCTTCTCAGGCCCTTGGATAATTTTCCTCAGATGGACGCAGCACACAGCAAAGTCCTTCTTCAAGGAGAGGCGACACAGCACACAGCAAAGTTCCTTGATTCCTTCCTCATCAGAAACAGCAAACTGCAGGCCAGCCCCAGACACACAGAAAAGGCAGTACTTTTCCTCAGTCTCTTCAGCTTTCCTTTTTGGCAACAGGTTCCTCTTGATGGCGAAGTAGTCTAAAGTTCAGGGGTTTCAGCTCTCAGATTTATACCCCCAAAGTCTTTGTTCTCTATGTGTGAGGGTTCCTGGACCCAGTCCAAACCAGTTCTGGGTGCACTCTGCCAGTGCACAACTTCTTCCTTTGTCAGTGTGGGCCAGGGTCATCAGACGCACCACAGGAGATGGTGCCAGCATTGTCGAAGGCAGGTACAGCCCTATTCAGGCCCAGGTGCTCCTCCTCCCTCCACTCCAAATGTGGATATGTCTATTCAGCCTAGTACTGACTCACCCAGACTCCTGGAGCTACCCCAGCCCCTGTCACTCTCAACCCAGAAAGAAAATTCACAAACAGGGAGAGGCACATAGAAAGGTTGAACAAGAAAATAGCCACTTTCCAAAAGTGCTATTTTCAAACACAGGATTTAAAAAACATCTTTCCTAAAAGATGTGTTATTAAATTCTGAGTTACGGGATACCAGACTCCAAGTTTCTATCTCGCTCCAATGGGAAGATATGCAGGTAAACATGTCACTCAGCATCCCCCATTCTGTCCTATGGGCAAGATAGCCTTTCAATAGTGAAAAACGAAATTGGCAGTATTTCACTATCAGGACAAGTTACCCACACTAGTCCTACCTTTCATATACACTGCACCCTGCCCAGGGGGGTACCTTTGGCCTACCATAGGGGTGTCCCGGGTGTAAGAAAAGGGAAGGGTAAGGCCTGGCACGTGGGTACTCTGGCCAGGTCGACATGGCAGTTAAGCTGCACACAGGCACTGTGGGGGCAGGCCTGAGACATCTCTTTGGGGCTACTCATGTGGGTGGCACAATCAGTGCTGCAATTACCATCCCTGGCACACTCAGTGCACTTTACTAGGTACCTACTGGTAAAACAAATATACCAATCATGGATAACCAATCACAATAACAATTTACACAGAGAGCATATGCACTTTAGCTCTGATCAGCAGTCCGAAAGTGCCCAGAGTCCTAAAGCCAACAACCACAGGTCAGGAAAAACAAAGGAGGAAGAAGCAAAAAGTTTGGGGATAGTCCTACATGTACCATGTACGCTCGCGCTCCTCTGCGCTGCAACTGGCTATTTTTAAAACTTTTATTCGCTATTGAGAATCCGCGCTATCTACCTCGTTTGTAAGCGCTTGTAAGCGCTCATAGCTGTACTTAGGGGGTATTAGGGGGGCAGACAGTCAGGCACTCACCTGCACTATAATTTTTGTCCCACCCGCATTTGCGGGGCTTAGTTAGACTCTAGGGCTTCTTGGGAAGTGCTTGCGGTGTTTGGCCGCCATCTTGGGTGGGTGTGCTTGGAATCGGGCCGACTTTAGGCGCCATCTTAGAGTGGGTCCAGTGGCTTCACTCGTTGTGCTCCCGCGCACTGGAAAGGTTTTTAAACCCCTCCTTTTCAGTTTTCTGGTAGACCTACATGTACCTTGTACGCGCGCGCTCCTCTGCGCTGCAACTGGCTATTTTTAAAACTTTTATTCGCTATTGAGAATCCGCGCTATCTACCTCGTTTGTAAGCGCTTGTAAGCGCTCATAGCTGTACTTAGGGGGTATTAGGGGGGCAGACAGTCAGGCACTCACCTGCACTATAATTGTTGTCCCACCCGCATTTGCGGGGCTTAGTTAGACTCTAGGGCTTCTTGGGAAGTGCTTGCGGTGTTTGGCCGCCATCTTGGGTGGGTGTGCTTGGAATCGGGCCGACTTTAGGCGCCATCTTAGAGTGGGTCCAGTGGCTTCACTCGTTGGGCTCCCGCGCACTGGAAAGGTATTTAAACCCCTCCTTTTCAGTTTTCTGGTAGACCTACATGTACCTTGTATGCGCGCGCTCCTCTGCGCTGCAACTGGCTATTTTTAAAACTTTTATTTGCTATTGAGAATCCGCGCTATCTACCTCGTTTGTAAGCGCTTGTAAGCGCTCATAGCTGTACTTAGGGGGTATTAGGGGGGCAGACAGCCAGGCACTCACCTGCACTATAATTGTTGTCCCACCCACATTTGCGGGGCTTAGTTAGTCTCTAGGGCTTCTTGGGAAGTGCTTGCGGTGTTTGGCCGCCATCTTGGGTGGGTGTGCTTGGAATCGGGCCGACTTTAGGCACCATCTTAGAGTGGGTCCAGTGGCTTCACTCGTTGGGCTCCCGCGCACTGGAAACGTATTTAAACCCCTCCTTTTCAGTTTTCTGGTAGACCTACATGTACCTTGTACGCGCGCGCTCCTCTGTGCTGCAACTGGATATTTTTAAAACTTTTATTCGCTATTGAGAATCCGCGCTATCTACCTCGTTTAAAGCGCTTGTAAGCGCTCATAGCTGTACTTAGGGGATATTAGGGGGGCAGACAGTCAGGCACTCACCTGCACTATAATTGTTGTCCCACCCGCATTTGCGGGGCTTAGTTAGACTCTAGGGCTTCTTGGGAAGTGCTTGCGGTGTTTGGCCGCCATCTTGGGTGGGTGTGCTTGGAATCGGGCCGACTTTAGGCGCCATCTTAGAGTGGGTCCAGTGGCTTCACTCGTTGGGCTCCCGCGCGGCACACTAGATAAGGAGATGCGCAGACAAGCGCGCAGAGTGGGCGCGCAGCGGGCACGACGGCGGGGCGCCGGAGGTGCACCAGAGGTAAGCCCGTTTGCGCCCGTTCGCGCTCCAGACGCGCTCAGCGCCGGACACGCTGCTGCAATTCGCCTGGTTTATTCCAGGGAAGAACTTTGTCTGGTAAATCTGGTAAATCAATACCCTTGTATAGGTAAGCTACCAGTGTGCCAGGCGGCCCCTCGGGTGAATGTAAACTGCGGATTACTTAATGTTCGATCGCTCTGCAAACATCATGCAGAGACGGCTTTTCTCATTGAGTCACTGCAGTTGGATATCTTGTTTCTGACTGAAACCTGGACTAGAGTGGAGAGTAGTGTGGAGATCGGCTGGGCTTGCCCGTCGGGTTACGCTATTAGGCATATCCCGCGAGCCACGGGGAGGGGTGGCGGAGTGGGCTTTATTTTTAAGGACTCACTTACTCTCCCATATCTTGAAGTCAAACCGGTTATGGGCTTTGAGCTCATGGGTTTTTCTCTGAATGATCAGAGTGGAACACTGGCTGCGGGGTTACTTTGTTATCGTCCACCTGCCAGTGCAACTTCATCTCTTCAAGATCTGATAGACTTGATTTATGACTTGTCTAACTCCCATGCTAGGCTCTTAATCTTGGGCGATTTTAATTTATGGCCCGGTGGTCCTTATGAGCCTGCATACCGGGAACTTTGCCAAGCGTGCAGCAATCTCCATCTTATGCAGCTTGTATCCGCTCCTACTCATGCACAGGGTCACACTCTGGATATGATCTTTGCGACTGAGTCGCTAGTCTCGATTAAGGAGGTAGCGGCTCAATGTTGGACAGACCATGCGCTGATTCATTTTTCAATTCTTTCACCAGCCGGTTCGCTGAACAATAGCGTCCCAGGCAGGCCTAAATTTAGTAGGCAATGGTCTCGGCTGCTGAAGAACTCTAACCTACCCACACTACTGCCTGGGTTTTTTTCCTTAGGTCAGAATGTGGAGGAAAGCTATTCCACCCTTTGCCAGCACATCCTTGAGTCGCTTGATAAGGTGATTCCATTGCGTAGGGTGAAAGACAAACTTGGTTTTCCAGCGACCTGTTCCAAAAACGTTTTTGCTGCAAACAGGCAGAGCGGGTCTGGCGAAGGCACTATCTGGAAGCAGATAAGCTGCTATATGAAAAATCCCTTCAGGATTATAAAGCGCCGATTAGGGTGGCTAAAGCTAAATTCCTAGAGGATACCTTGGCTAAAGCAGGTAATAAGTCTCAAACCCTATTCAAATTAGTCAAGAACCTCTCTAATCCCGCATGTGCTTCATCTACTATCCCGGCTTCCCAGGAGCTATGTGATTCCTTAGCCTTGGTGTTTGAGGATAAAATAAAAATTATCCTGAATGGCCTCTCAGCCTCTAATTTGACCAGTCCCCTCGCCCTTGGCTCTGTGGAACCAGTCAGTACAATGTCTCGGGAGGCCTTTGAGGAGGAGTCAGTACAGCCCCGGCTGACCTGCTTTCCCACTCCCTCTTTGGAGGATTTTTGCGTATTGGCTAACAGCGTCTCATCTGGTTCCCCTTTAGACCCACTGCCACATAAGCTCTGGAAGCTGTTTCAGGGGGAGCTTTTTCCGCCGCTCCATTCCATCTGCTGTCAGTCCCTTGCCACGGCCACGATCCCCGATAGCTGGAAACTGGCAGTGGTCACTCCTCTGCTAAAGAAGGCCACTTTGGACCAGTTATGTCCGGCCAATTATAGGCCCATTTCACTCTTGCCTTTCTCGATAAAAATCTTAGAGAAATTGGTTACTAGGGTCCTGTCCAGCTTTCTTTAAACTAACAATCTTTTGGACGTGGCCCAGTTTGGAATCAGGCCGGCCCACGGTACGGAGGCTGTCTTGGTGGCCGTTCTGGACGACCTGCGATCGCGCATCGACATGGGAAGAGCAGCATTTTTGGTGCTGCTCGACATGTCGGCCGCGTTCGATACGGTTGACCATGCGGTGTTACTGGGCAGGCTCCGGGAAACCGGGGTGACCGGCCTGGCCCTGGACTGGCTGGCCTCATACCTCCGCAATAGGCAGCAATCTGTGGCCCTGCCGCCATTTCGTTCAGCCATAAAAGATGTAAATCAGGGCGTGCCGCAGGGCTCTGCAATCAGCCCGATTCTTTTTAATTTATATCTTCGCCCTCTAATAAGTTTGATTAAGTCATTTGGCATCTCTGTTATCAATTATGCTGATGACACTCAATTTATTTTTTCTTTTGAGGGCAGGGAAGGGGTTTCCATGGAATACTTTCACCGCTGCATGACTGCTACGGCGGACTGGTTGCGTCAGAACTCACTCCAATTCAATGGAGCGAAGACCGAAGTTCTCCATTGCTCACTGGACCGATTGCCCCGTCCTTTACCCGAGGGGTTCTGGCCTTCTACTATTCTAGGCACGGTAGCTGCGGCAGACTCCGCCCGCAACCTAGGCGTCCTGTTCGGGCCTAGCCTCCAGCTGGATGCCTTCGTCAATAAAACCACGGTGACTTGCATGCTACTACCTCGCATGTTACAGAAAATTCTCCCGCTATTTCCCCCCGTGGTCAGGACGGAAGCAGTGCGTAGTATCATCCTCAGTAGATTAGACTACTGCAACGCAATGCTTCTGGGGGCCCCCAATACCTTGGTCTCGAAGTTGCAACGGGTGCAGAATATGGCAGCCAAGTTGGCTCTTTCACGACCGCGGTCTGCCTCTTCCTCTCTTGCGCTTTCGGATCTTCATTGGCTCCCTGTTCAAGAACAGATTTGTTATAAATCTTCCTGTCTGGTTTTCAGTGCCTTGCATGGGTTGGGGCCAGTGACGTTGCAAGATCTATTTTCCTGGTACTCTACCGCTAGGCCTTTGAGATCTTCCGCGGCGTTCCTGGTGACAATTCCCAGGATAAAAAGGGTGAGGATGGGCGGCCGCTCTTTCAGCTTTGCGGCCGCCAAACTATGGAATTCCTTACCGATGTCCCTAAGGTGCAAACAGGACCTCCTGTCTTTTAAAAAGGATCTCAAAAGTCACTTCTTCCCGAGAGCAGTGTAGTGTTAAACATCTGTAGGTAATGTTTCGGTCAAAGCGCCAGGATACCCTTTGGGTGACAGCTGCGCTCTAAAAGTGTGTCTACATTACATTACATTACAAAAAGGGGCATTTCCAACAATCATGAGTCAGCCTGACTGTGCTGGTTTATCCTGCTGAAAGCACTGGAGCTCCCCATCAATGATGCTGAGGACACAGAGTTCCAGAAGCTCACTGAAGCATTGCACTGCAATAGGCCACCGTTGTCCAATCAAACTCCTGATCTGAGGAACATGAGGACTCGACATTGAAAGAAAAGCTCCCTGAGAAAAGCTAACTTTGATGGTAAACTTTTCACCCAGACCTAGCGCTCAACCTATCTGACCTGCACTCCATTGTGATGGGCCCCCGGTCCAGCATGACGAGATAGCTGCGAGTGAGGCTTTAAGATTTTTGGAAATAGAAAGCACAATTTCTGATTAGATCATGAAAATTCATATTTCTGGTTCCCTACATTCGATGTTTGTTGTTTGTTTCGTAATTTTAAAGATACAGATATTCTCTATTTGTATAAATTGTTATTGTGTTGCGTCTTTTATCTATTTTCTATTTTGGTGATGTTGAATGATTTACACATACCTGTTTCCTAAGTTAAGCCTGACTGTTCAATTGCCAAACTTCAAGGTTTGAGCAAAGATACATTTATTGAGACTTGACTTGGCCTATTAGTGATTGTGGTATTATTACTAGCTGTAGGTGAATACCCCCACCCACTAATAATCCACTTTCCTACAAATATTGTTACAAGTGCAGATGAGATAAGTGATGACTCTTCTCAATGAACACCTCTCTGTGCCTTGAACAACCTCTCAATATGTATTTGTTTTATTGCCCCTTCTGCTTTTGCCATTAACCTTGCCAGCTAGCCCATGGAAAAGAGACCTGTGTAGTCTAGAGAAAGCTCTGTGTGCCTCTGGTCTTTAACCTAATGGTGTAAGTCAGATTTTGATCCACCGGCATTCATAATCAATGTTTGTTCTCCATGAGTGAGGATGAGATTGAGTGCCTGCAGCAGTGATTGTGCCACCCACATGAGTAGCCCTGTAAATGTATCTCAGACCTGCCACTGCAGTGTTTGCGCGCAGTTGTGAACTGCCATGTCGACCTGGCAAGTGCACCCACTTGACAGGCCCCAACCTTTCCTTTTCTTACATATAAGACACCCCTTAGTTACCCCCATGGGCAGGGTGCAGTGTATGTGAAAGGTAGTACATGTAATGGTGTGCGTGACATGTCCTCATAGTGAAATACTGCCAATTTCGTTTTTCACTATTGAAAGTCCATCAGTCCCATAGGATAGCATGGGAGATAATTTGTAACATCTTACAAGTATAACTTCCCATTGGGAGAACATGGAAGAATAAAGTGCAAGCTCGCTGAACTCAGAATTAAATACCACATCTTTTAGATGGTTTTTAAATTGTGTGTAGGAAAATGGCACTTTTAGAAAGTAGGCATTTTTTGTTTAACCAGTCTGTGTGCCTCTGTCTGGTTGTGGATTGACTTTCTGGTTCTGGAGTGACAGGGACTGGGGATGAGAATTCACTATAGACTGTCACTGGGGGATTGAGGTGTACCTGGCTCTTCCTAGATGACTCACAGCTGAGCTGAATAGGGCTTGGCTGCTATTAGAGTAGTGGGGGGGGGGTTCCTAGCACCTGAATAGGGCCTGTCTCCCTTGAACAATGCTGTCTCCACCCCCTGTGTTCATACTGCACCAGTGATAAAATAACTGGTTTAGACTGGGCTCAGAGACCCTTGCACAAAGAAGAACAAATCAAAAATGGGATATAAGTAGTGGAACTTAAACCCCAGAACTTTAGATCACTTCTGGACTCAAGAGGAACCTTTGCCAAGGAGAAGAGCTGGAGAGGCCTGAGGAGGAGTACTGCCCCTTTTGCTGTGTGCTCTGTGTGGTTGGTCTGCAGTTGTTTTTTCTTCAAAGGAATATAGAAAGACTGGAACTCTGCTGAGAAATCTGCTTGAAGAAGAATCTCCAAGGGCCTTTGTGTGATGGCCTCTGGAGGTTGTTCCTGCTGTTGGGAGCTGGACATAACTTGAAAGAAACAAGAAAAACTGTCTCCAACGCCATTAGCGATGCTGCTGCTATGACACAAACTGCACTGAGGCCAGGTGCACCGCTCATGAAGTGCACAACACACCGCCTGACCTCCACCACAGCTCCAACATCCCAACTCCTGCAGTTATCGGCCATACCCATTGCCAGTGCTCACACTGACTCCATCACCGCCAGTGCCTGCATCCCATTATCGCGGTGCTGATAACAGCTGCGGGTGGCTCCATGAACTCGCCAACTTCGCATTGCCTCACCGGAACCGACGCCTCACCGCCAAGGCAACCGACGTCCCCTGTCCTGGATTTGACACGTCACCTCCTTGCGGACACGGCGCCTTGCCTCCCTGTGGCTGCCAAGGAGTCAGCCTCGACCTCAGCACAGAAGCCTCACCTTCAAGACGCCGTACATCTTCATAGACTTCATTTTCCAAGGCACTGTTTGTTTGGGGATCCATGTTACTGTGTGCCCAACATCGCGCACCTCGTGGTCGGTACTGTACTTTGGATATATTTCTGTCACGATGTCGCAATAGCCCCTGATATTTGTTTTCTACAAGCTTTATTTTGAAGAAACAGCTTTTAAGTGTTATCTAACTACATACGATGTTTTGGACTTGTTGAGTTTAGATAAAGATACTTTATTTCTTCTAAACTGGTGTGGTGTCCATTTGTGGTGTTATCACTGTGTTACTATGTGTTTTATGTATACATACTTTACACAGTGCCTTTGGGATAAGCCTGCCTGCTCGTGCCAAGCTCCCAAGAGCAGAGATTATCAAAAGTGTGTATCCCCCTTTCCCTCGCTAGAAGCATGGGTCCTTACTTGTACAAAGATACCTAACACTGCCAGTTAGAGACCCCAGTTCTAACAATATGCAATGAGCTTTATGAAGCCACAGCCAAGAGTAATGTCAGTAGTGAAGACGATTACACAGAGCGAAGACATGTTAAAACAGATCATTTGTATCCTCATATGGTACTGCAACATCCAATTACTATATTATCCTTTTGGAAAAAGCACTATCACAGTCATGACACTTTTCTATTTCACTTACATTTAACAAATACAGTATGGTAGCCATTATTTATTTTAAATTTGTCACATGTCATATTGATAGTTCACTCTGAAAACGAGAACAGTGCATTTATCTGTGAATAATAGGCTAGTTTATGAGTTTTTTTCACTTGGTGAGACTTAGTATGACAACTATGCTCCGTTGTGGGGCCTGTAGCCCAATTTGCCATAATAAGCCCTGACGAAAATTTGTTTACGCTGGGGAATTTTTTTATAATTTCTGATATTTTACATTAAACTTGTAAGAGATTATACCATTACCTAACTGTACATATTTCCGATGCAGTTCCAGCAAAAATCTTATCAAATGTTCATGGGAACAACGCAAACTAACAGAATGTGAGAAGTTGTTGTGCTCTTAACACTCAATTTTGTGCAATTTTTTTCAGTCCAAAGGAAGTCTTCTGGTCTGAAATGGATGTAAGGACGTATTTATTGCTTAAAAAAGTGGAATTGCAGATCGTATTTTCACATACATTTTTGTTCAGCTTGCGGAATTTCCACAAAGGAAATTACATTCACTTAGCTCAGGTCTATACATGACTGGTGCCATGCTGAAACTCACTGATGGGAACCTTAAATGGCGCAAATATGTTTTGGGTTGTTTGTGTTCCCATTCAGAGGAGATATGGTTTACGAGTTCATCTAGGGCCTAGGCTCCCTGTCTTTTTAGGTACAGTGAGCAACAAATAACATTAATAGATTGGAATATGTCCAAGATTGATTACCAGTGGCTGGAATTAAGAAAATAGTTATACCCATCATATTTTTGTTTATGTTTTTCTTTCTGAGTTGATAATAAAGTTTCCAAGTCGTAAAATATAGAAGAATACACTGCCAGCAGTGCATTTCCCCTGACTGTATTGATTACATCAGAAACCGTTCAATGAAAAGTAATTCCCAGCTGGCATCAAAATGCACCATTGATTTTACAGAACGTTTGTTCATTCATTTCCAGGCAGTCTTTGGTTGCACTCTGCATGCCTATTCAGATGAACCCTACATGTCAGGGGAATAGATACTATTAGTGCAGCAGATGCAGTTGCACCTGGGCCCAGAGCCCTTAGGGACCATTGAACTATGATGATTGCTATATTTTACTACCCCAACAGCAGTCATTTTTCTTGCTTGCACCAAGGCCCATGACTAGGCCTGGGAGGAGAACTTCCCTTTGTTCACGAAGTTTGCGGAGTTCCAAAAAAGTCAAGTTGGCGAGTGCGAGTGAGGAAAATCCACCTCCCTGCGAGATTTCTCAATGCAGATGAGCAGATTTCTCAGCGCTGACGTGGAGAAACCTTCCGTTCACTTAGAGAAAGCTGCTGCTCGGGTAGAAAATCTCCTCTAGTGACAAGAAAAGAAGCAGCGTCCTCTTGCTTTGCACATGATGATATTTGCACTGATTTTACAGCCCGGGACATACGCCCGATGCTGAAAATTAATGCCAACAGCATGACTAAATGCACTCCGCCGCTTGCGGACCTCTGCGTAGATCGACAGCGAATTTTGGTCACTTACTCAGAACTCCACACAAACTCCGCCCAGGCCTGCCCATGACATCCTTGCTACGCTAATGTTGCTTACACTTAATTGCCTCCACGGAGGATGACATTTATATCCAGATACCAATTGCTGGTATTACTCGCCTCTTCTGACACTTCGTATATTGAATTACTGGAAGATTTTACTATTCCAATCTGTCGCACAAACAAACAGCCAAGCATGCATTTCATAACACACTCGAACAGCAAACATAGAATTGTGCAAGCATAATAGCACAAGCATCATGCTAAAACTGAACATGTTGAAATTCAATATAAATGTATTCTTGAAACGATTTGACTTCAATAGAAGGATATTTAGCCTTACACAATTGTAAAAATGTTGAGGCCAGAGCCGGCTGACCTCGGAACTGTCGAATCAGCTTCCAGTTCCAGCATCATGTCAACATTCTGTTATTCTGGGTAAATCGCTTATCTCATTCTGCCTAAAAAATGAATCTGACCTTCTTTAATGTAGTCTTGGTCCAAGTTATTTCTATATATAACTGCAAAATAAATAAATAAGATGTGTCAGCGTCTTGAGGTATGGAAGACAGTTACCATTATAGACTATTGATCAAGAATTCAATTGAGAATTAATCAAAGAGAATTTTAGGAAACACTGTTGTGATGATATTAAATAAAATAACGAAAAAAGACACAAGGAAAATGAAAATACCTGGCAAGCTCAATCTCCAAGCTAAAACTGCAAATTATGAATGAATCCTCAGGAAAGAAACTCGCAGACAAGCATTGCCAGAACGAGAGATATTGTGTTACAAAGCCTCCAGCTAAAGGCCACAGCATTAATTTACAGGCAGGTTACATTTTACAACCCAAGAGCATTAGTTGAGAGTGTTCTTTTGCAAAACTGTCAATATGTATTTTATAACGTATTCGTGTGCTCTTCTTTACTCTGCAGAGGAAATCTCTGGAGTGTAGTACTGCAATTTGATTTATTTTCTTCTTTTGTTTGTATGCTTTTTAGTCCCCTGTGTCCTATTACAAGAGAATAAACTCCTATTTTTCAAGAAGAGGAAAAATCCTTAGTAATAACAATAAAAATAATCCTCACTCGTATACACTTATGAAATAGGAACTGCAAAGCCTGCTATGCCATGATTTAAATTTAAATAATTGAATATCATGGGTCCTCTTTTAAAATATGCGCAAATGGTTCAAGCCTGGACAAGTGAGATGTCTTTGCAAAGTGTTGTCCAAATCGTCGATTAATCGTGTGAAAATATAAAAACATTGTTAAGTATCCTGTGTTTCACATTGTGATGTGATTATTAGAATAATTTTTTGTTCGGCTTAAGTGACAAAGTTTGCAAATGAAATGTTTGGAATTCTACAAATTCGGAAAAAGTCAGGATCCATATCATAATCTTGTGAGCACGTGCACACATGCAAAAGCAAAAAAAGAGTTCTGCCTCCGATACTGCACAATATAGCACAGTTTAGAACGCATGCGCTACATCGTTCTACTGTTTAGCACATGCGCTACATACAAGAGTAGCAGATGCACATGGTTTGCGGGTTTTTGCTCTGTGTTTCAGATTTGTGTTTTCACCAATGCTTCCTGTATCTTCACCCAAAATGAAATTGTGCTCGAGGTTTTCTGCAGTGCCTCCATATGGCGGTTAAGTTTCAGTAGCGGCTAGTCACATTTGAAAGTGGTGAAGGGTACGGGCAGACAACCAGGGCTTTAACTGGGAGGTAAAAATTGGGGGGTCACTCAGAGGGGTTTGGCCGACGTAATTAAAGAACGTGGCTTAAAACACATTGACCACAAATCTGTGCTTAGCTTGATGTACCGCCCAGCCGGTATTTTGTGCTTCTGTCATTGCATATAATACAATAAGTAACACATACATCTGCAACAAGCCAGGATAATTGGCTTTGTCAATAATTGTTAGGTGCGTAAGATAAATAAGTAACTATGGCTTTGTTGTATATAACGCTGACAGTGCTTCAGTTCTGACATGAAGAGACTGTAAAAGAACTGAGGGGCATATGTACGATGATGTGGTGAAGCGTGTCGTTAGCCTCCTTGGCTTAACGACATGCTCCGCCACTTCGGAAAGGCAAAGCCGCATCATATTTACAAGGATGTGGTTTCCCCCTGCGATTGCACTAAGTTTCACAACTTAGCGCCAACGTATGCACCCTTGCACCAGAGTGCAAGGGTGTCTGTGTGCAGAGGAGGATTGGTTATGCATAGAAAGGTGTCCCTTCCTGCACATAACCAATCTGTTAAACTTGACATCATTGGCGTGATTCTCCCTTCCATTTTTGATGAATTGCCTCCTCTGTTTTGACATATTTTTGCTGGTTGTATGTTTTGGGCCCTGTGCCACTGCTAATCAGTGCCACAGTGCAAGTGCTCACTATGTTAAATTGATATACTGATTGGATTCCGTGATTGTCTTATTTGATCTACTGTCAGCCCCTAGTACAGTGCACCACGTGTCCCCAGGGCTTGTAGAGCAAATGCTGCTGGTGGGCTTGCAGCACTGGTTGTGCCACCCCCAGAAGCAGCTTGTAAAGTGTGACTCAGGCCTGCCATTGCAAGGCCTGGGTGTAGTCTGTGACTACCATGCCGACTTGGCCAAGTCCACCCACTTGCCAGTCCCTAAACCTTCCCTTTGCTTCATATTAGACACCCCTATGGTAGGCCCAAGGGCAGGGTGCATTGTAAGTATAAGGTAGGACATGCTCTGATGTGTGTAGCATGTTCTAGTTGGGTTGGTGGGTTCTACAGGTTGGTGGCAGCTCCTGTTTCCCATTGGGGGCATTGCGACTACAAGGGGCAGCACTGTGTTATATTTGTTCTGTGCAGCTGACGATACTTTGGCGCTTCTGCATGATTAGATGCAGGCGCTTCACTTTTTAATCTATTTGCATCTAGCACATCGGTGCCTTGGTTTTAAAAAATTCACGATCATTGTGCAATCAGTTACCTGTTGTGTGGCCTCCCCTGCCCCGGTCCATCGCGGCTCTTCTTGCCGATTGTGTGGAGGGCGGCTCTCCTACCGCGGCTCTCCGTGCCGGTTGGGTGGAGAGCGGGCGCCATCTTGGGGGTAGCCTGAAGGGCGCTCAGACCGGAGTCCGCAGTCCAGCTGCTCGAGGCTGCTCGCCATAAAGCGGCAGATTTAGCAGGGCGCTCTGTGGGTTCTACAGGTTGGTGGCAGCTCCTGTTTCCCATTGGGGGCATTGCGACTACAAGGGGCAGCACTGTGTTATATTTGTTCTGTGCAGCTGACGATACTTCAGCGCTTCTGCATGATTAGATGCAGGCGCTTCACTTTTTAATCTATTTGCATCTAGCACATCGATGCCTTGCTTTTTAAAAATTCACGATTATTGTGCAATCAGTTACCTGTTGTGTGGCCTCCCCTGCCCCGGTCCATCGCGGCTCTTCTTGCCGATTGTGTGGAGGGCGGCTCTCCCACCGCGGCTCTCCGTGCCAGTTGGGTGGAGAGCGGGCGCCATCTTAGGGGTAGCCTGAAGGGCGCTCAGATCAGAGTCAGCGGTCCAGCTGCTCGAGGCTGCTCGCCATAAAGTGGCAGATTTAGCAGGGCGCTCTGTGGGTTCTACAGGTTGGTGGCAGCTCCTGTTTCCCATTGGGCGCATTGCGACTACAAGGGGCAGCACTGTGTTATATTTGTTCTGTGCAGCTGACGATACTTCGGCGCTTATGCATGATTAGATGCAGGCGCTTCACTTTTTAATCTATTTGCATTTAGCACATCGGTGCCTTGGTTTTTAAAAATTCATGATCATTGTGCAATCAGTTACCTGTTGTGTGGCCTCCCCTGCCCCAGTCCATCGCGGCTCTTCTTGCCGATTGTGTGAAGGGCGGCTCTCCCACCGCGGCTCTCCGTGCCGGTTGGGTGGAGAGCGGGCGCCATCTTGGGGGTAGCCTGAAGGGCGCTCAGACCAGAGTCAGCGTCCAGCTGCTCGAGGCTGCTCGCCATAAAGTGCACATGTGTCCCCGGGCGCGCAGCGGACAAGCACAGCGGGCGCGCCTATTGCGCGCCGAAGGTACGCCTAAGGTAAGTCTGTCTGCACCCGTCCGCGGCCGGTCGGGCCCAGGGGCCCCTTACCATGCCCATTTTATCACCTACTCCTCCGAACAACTCTGCACCCACCAAGGCCCCTGGCAGCTTGACCCTGTAACTCTGACTCACATCGCTAATACCGGCCTTGCCCGAGCCAACCACACGCCTTCCCTCCCGCTTAACATGCCTTCTTCATTCTGTCCCCTTACCACTGACACTGGCCCCTCCCCCCCAGTCGACCCTACGCCCACCATCTCAGCCTTTCTGTTGAACACCAGATCTGCCGTCAAACATCATCTTGATTTGTTTATTTTTTGGGACTCACACAAACCGGATCTCCTGTTCCTTACAGAAACTTGGTTCTGTCCTGACTCCCTGCCCAATTTATTAGTGGTCCTCCCTGCTTCCTACTATGCCTTACGCGCCGACCGGCCTGTGGGGAAGGCGGGAGGGGGGGTTGCTGTGATTATTCGCTTTGGCCTCCACTTCCAATTAGTACCTTCCCCCTCCATCATGGCGGTCGACTGTTTGGTGGTGTGATCTGCCTCCTTTCAAGTCCCTATTACTTGTGTTTTAATTTGCCATCCCCCCAACAAATGCCTCACTTCCTTCCTGCCATACAAGAGTTATTGGCTACTCTTGCAGTTAACAACTTATCGGTCCTGGTGCTCGGGGATTTCAACTTTTGGCCTTCTGACCCGGCGGAGGATGCCATGTCTAAAGAATTCACTGAACTTCTCCTTAGCCTGAACTTTTTATCTCATGTTCATACTCCCACCCACACCCAAGGTCATATTTTTGACCAAATCTGGTCTCTCAATATTCCCGTTCCCCCTCCCATTGTCACGCCCTGTTTTTGGTCTGATCATTATTTGATCTCTTTTTTTCTTGACCTAACTTTAGCAAAAAAATCCTCTTTTCCCAGGAATACCTGGGCACGCAATTGGAGCAAAGTAGATATCCCCTCTCTCTGCTCCTCCCTGTCAGTATCCTGCCCCATACTCGAGGAGCTCCCCTGCCATCTCAAGTAGACTCTATTAACAAGTGGCTGTCCAGTGCCTGTGATCAAGTGGCCCCCCTTAGGCCCGTCAGACTTAGACGCGCCCATGACGGTAATAAATGGTTTAGCGTTGATCTCAAAGCAAAAAAACTGGCAGTCCGGCAAGCAGAGCGCGCCTGGAGACGCGTCTACTGTCCGACGCTAAAATCTCAGTATACTTCCATCCTAAATGATTATAAAAAGCCCTTCTCAACGCTAAGACTAGCTACTTTTCTGGAAAAATTCTCTTGGCCGAAAACCAACCCAATGAAATTTTCGCCACAGTCTACGAGTTGGCCTCCTCAGACAGAGTTACTCTCAAGCCCTCTCCTTCCCAATCCTTATGCGATTTTCTCAGTGATTTTTTCACTGACAAAATTGCGGCCATTAAGGCCAACATATCTTCCCCCTCCCCTGCTTTCTTGAACCCCTACACCCCACCCAACACTTCCCAGTTAAATCAGATAGCCCCGTTGACGAGAGAAATTTTTCTTTCTCTGCTCCCTCGAGTAAAGTCAGGATCCCCCTCTGATATCTGCCGGGCTCCTGTTTTGAGAGAGATTTTCTAGGCGTGTCCCCTCCCTCCTCTTACTTTCCTTAACGACTCCCTCAAGCAAGGTGTTGTCCCCCCCTCATAAATCTGCCACCATTATCCCCACCCTGAAGAAGTGCGGTGCTGACCCCACTTCTCTTACCAACTACCGCCCTATTTCCCTCCTCCCTTTTCTGGGCAAAGTCCTAGAGCGCCATGCCACCAAAGTCCTCAGTTCTATTATTGAGGACAGTGGCTGCCTTGCACCGTGTCAGGCGGGATTCCGCCCACTACATTCCACCGAAAAAGTCGTCATCTCGGTCATGGACACGCTCAGAGAGGGGATGGATACCAACCTACCCCAGGCCCTCGTTCTCCTCGATTTGTCTGCCACTTTTGACACGGTGGACCATACCATTCTTCCTGCCCGTGTCGAGGCGGCAGGCATCGGGGGCTCATCACTGGCTTGGATTACTTCCTTTCTGAGGGATCGCACACAGGCCGTCCTTTTGGCCAACTTTTCTGCCCCCTCACACCAGGTGCAGTGTGGCGTTCCTCAAGGCTCTTCCCTCTCCCCTCTCTTGTTTAATTTGTACATTTTTCCTCTTATTTTTGCTTTACAGAAGATGGAGGTTACGGTGTTTAATTACGCCGACGACCTCCAACTCATCTCTAATCTTTCTGATTCCCCCCATTCCATTCACAACTTTCAATCAGTCATGATCTTTATCAGGGATTGGATGAACTTCAACCACCTTAAACTCAACCCTGATAAAACCGAGCTGGTCCTCACTGGTGGTAGTTCTAGTCCCTGGTCCCCTGCTTTCTGGCCCCCATCCCTTGGTCCCTCCCCTTCACCTTCTCCCTCTGTCAAAACACTAGGGATAACCCTCAATCAACACCTTACCTTACATTCCCAGATCAGCACGGTAGTCTCTTCTTGTTTTTTTGCCCTACGCACTATTAGAAAGATTTCACGTTTTTTTTTCCTTTGCAGCTCTCAAACTTATTCTTATGGCCATGGTCCTCTCACGTTAGGACTATGGCAACATTTTGTACAATGGGGTCCCTGCCTTCGGCGTCTCCAACTTGTCCAAAACCAAGCCGCCCGCCTAGCCTATGGTTTTCCTAAATCACATCATGTTACCCCGCTTCTTAGATCCCTTCATTGGCTCCCCATCAGAGAACGCGCCCTTTTTAAGATGGGATGCATGACTTTCCAGGCTCTTGCTGGGACTGCGCCAGCTTTTATCAACTCCAAAATCAAGGCTTACATTCCCAGCAGACAACTGCGCTCTTCCTCCTTATCTCTCCTTTCGGTCCCCCGGTTTAGGAAGATCAAATCGGGGGGTACGAAGTTCTCAGTCCTTGCTCCTGCTTTCTGGAACTCCCTTCCTCTTTTCATTAGGTCAACAGTGACTTACCCGGAGTTTCGTAGAGTGCTCAAACCTTTCTTGTTCTCACAGGTTTTTTCATTCTAACTCCTTTCCCTTCTCCCCTCAGGGCTTGCCCCCCCAGTGCCAAGAAACCACCTGGTAATCGTACGCTCAACCAATACTTTTAAATTCAAATTCAAATTCAATTCTAGTAGAGAATTACAGCCATTTTCATTTTTCACTATTGAAGGCTACCTGTTCTCATTGACTAGAATGGCAGTGAAGATTGTTACATCCCTACACTCTTAACTGACTCAGGGAACATGGTAGAAATTTGAGTTTAGTATGCCTGTTTATTTTAATATTCTGTGTTTGCAAATACCACTTATAGAAAGGAGGTATTTGCTTGCCTAACCATTTGAGCCCGCCTCTGCTGACTTGTGTATTCCTTGTCTGGGTTTTGTGTGACAGGGCTGGGGAAATTCCAGGAGACAGTCTGGGACAGCCCAGTGGTGAATAGGGAGATTTACCTCCAGATGGGAGGGGTAGAGTGAACCTGGGACTTGAATAGGGCTGGGCCTTCCCTCCACAATGCTGGCTCCACCCCCTAAAGGCTTGTCTGATGTCTCTGCCCTGCACAGTGAAAGGAGAAGGGGAATCTTGTCAACAGAGTACTCCAGAGCTGCATCTTCCCTCCCTTGTGCTTCAGAGAACAAAGGATTTTTTGGTATAAATATTGAGACCCAGTCCCACAGACTTTAGATCACTTCTGGAACAAGAAACCTTTCTGCCAAGGAGAAGAACCAAGGAAGCTGCAGGAGTTTGGACTGCCCCTCTGCCAGTGTGCTGTTTGCTGGGTTGGCCTGCAGTGGTTGCTTCATTGCCAAGGGAAAGGAGAAAGAACTTTGTAAGGACTTTCATCTACAGAATATTCTCCAAGGGCTTGAACTGTGCTTGCCTCCTGCTGAAGTCTCAGGGCCAAAAGACTTCATCTCCAGCTCCCTCCTGAATTTCCTTGCTTGGAATTCTGACTTCAGTCACTTGCGTGCCGCTGGGAGCTGGAAGCGCTATGCATCGAGAAGAAGCGTGTCGCCGCCGCAGCTGAAATCATCGCAACGCCGGAGAAGCGAAAGTTCGTCGCATCTCCCTGGAAGCGTGTGTTCATCGAAGCTGTCTGCTGTCGCATCGCCGGAGAAGCGCGACGCATCGAGAGAGCTGTCATCGCATCGCCGGAGAAGCGCATCGCAGGGCCTGTCCCGGCTCCAAAGTACAGAGTCGTCGCAAGGCTGCCAGGGCGTCATCGCATCGTCATTGCATGGCCGCATCAAGGGCGCCATCTTCTCGCATCGCAACTGGATCATCGCATCGGCATCGCATCGCATCAAGGCGCCATCTTGCGCACCGCAACAGGTCGAGAATCTACGCATCACCTCCGCACCGATAAGGCTCACGACGAGTCCCCTACTCTGCGCAAGCATTGAGGAAGGACGCAACCGTTCCCCCGGGTCACGGAACCAACGCATCTCCCCTTGTGCAAGCCTTTTTGTTCACTTTTGCGTGTCGCATCCAAGAACTTTGTGAGAACTTTGTTGCATTTACCATCAACTTGAATTAAGAGACTTTTATCATCTTTTAAGTAACCTTTAGTACAGTATTGAGGATTTTTGTCGTTTGTGGTCTTGTGTTTAAGTCTATATAAAGAATACTTATTTTTATAAAACCTGTGTTGTGTCCATCTATAGTGTTATCACTGTATTACTGTGTATATTCACAAATGCTTAACACACTGCCTCTGAGATAAGCCTGTCTGCTCGTGCCAAGCTACCACGGGGGTGAGCAGGGGTTATTAAGGAGAGTAATCCCCTTGTCCTGACTTAGAAGTAAGGGTCCCTATTTGGACAAAGGTGATAACCATTGCCAACTAGAGACCCCCAGATCTAACATTGTTGGTCAGCGGTGAGGATTTGGACTTTGCATTTGTGTTTCATATACAGTAATTGGTGTACACTACTAGTGAGTGCAGATCAAACGCGACCACATACTTTTTTTTTTATAGAATCCTTTTTCCTTGGAACTGTTATTTTTTCTAAAGACTCCCAATTATTACTACCATGAGTAAACCAGCATCTGTTGCATCTATGGATCTTGGGGGCATATTACCAACTTTAAGCGATATTTATCGCTAACGATGCTTAGCAACGAATTTTTTAACGGTAAGCATCGTCAGAAATTATCGCAGATAAACCTTGCTATTATCAAGGTTTATCGCAAATGCGATAAAAAACGGCCGCAATGCATGAATATCGCTGAAAAGTCAGCGATATTCATGCATTACCAAGCTAATGCTCTTAGCCATGTTATCCACCTCCCACTGGATAACATGGCTAAGAACTACTCAGGGCAGGTGTTAGTTTTTGGAGATATTCGCGCTTAGCGCGAATATCTCCAAAAGTTGGTAATAGGAGATAGCGATGTTAGCGACTGTTTCCAGTCGCTAACATCTTGGCACGCCCACTTTGCATGTCATTAGTGATAAATATCACTGACATGCAAAGTGGGGCCCAAGATGGTCGCTATCTCCTACTAGCTGTCGCTAACTGGTGTTAGCGACAGCTAGGTAATAGGGAGATAATTTTATCTCCGCTTTCTTGGCTTTTAAAGCCAAAAAAGCGGAGCTAAACCCCCTTGATAATATGCCCCTCGATTTTGAGGAAGAGAGGTTGGAAACCTACACTGTGAAACAGCTCAAGTATCTCTGCAGGAAATTGAAAGTTGCTACACCAGGCATTTCTAAAAAGGAAGACTACCAAAAGGCGCTGAGGGCCTGGGTAGAAGCCAGAAATGTCCCTGATCTTGTTGTGGAGCCTGTTGGGGATGCAGACGGGCAAATTGATGGGCTAGAATTACCAGCCAGGGGAGGGGTGCCTTCCCACCTGGCAGCAGCATCTCTTCCAAAGAACTGTCCCCCAGACAACTGGAAGACAGGGAGAGAAATAGAGCACTAAAGCTGGAGTTGGCTAAACTTAAGATGGAGGGTCAGAGGGAAGCAGAGAATAACAGGTTGTCTTTGGAAAGAGAGAGAATGAGAATGGAGCATGAGAGAATGTTGAGGGAGTTAGAGATCAAGGCCAATGGTTTAGAGATCAATTCCTCTGGTGGCAGCGCACCATCTGTGCCTTCAGAAGGCAGGGTACATATTCCCTAGGATGTCATCAAAGATTTTCACAAAGGTGAAGATATTGGTCAGTGGTTTGCAGCCTATGAGACAGCAATGTTGCCCACTGGGTCCCTGAGAAGGATTGGGGAGCGGGGTTGTGGGGCCGCTTTGTCACTGAAGGTAGGGACACTTTGTTAGACCTGCCCAAAGAGCATAGGATGTCATATAACCACATGAAGGAAGCACTGATGACAAGGTATGGGTTAACTCCAGAGCTCTATAGACAGAGGTTTAGAAATTGTAAGAAACTGGAGGGAACCACTTGGGTAGAATATGTGTCTTTCTTTTGCAGAGCCATGGATGGTTGGGTGAGGGGTAGCAACGTTGATAATTTTTCAGCTCTCTATGATTTGATTGCCAGGGAGCACTTATCTGCTAATTGTTTTCCAGAGCTACGGCAGCACCTTGTTGATAGCAAGTTGACTAATCCTAGAAAGCTTGCTGAGGAGGCGGACCGCTGGGTCAGTACCAGGGTCCACAAGGGTCTTGTGGGAGACTCCACCAAAGGTGGGCAGGGTCCCCAGCAGAAGAGTGGGGGGGACAAGGGTAAACAGAGGGAGTTCCAAAAAGGTCCCCAAAGTAATTCCCAAGGGAACCAGGGTAAGGGTTCCCAGGCTCCCCCTGAAAAGAAGTCAGGACCCTCAGCAGGTAAACCTGTTCATAGGGGGCCTGTTACCTGCTTTCAGTGTAAGCAGGTGGGACACCGTTGGTATGATCCCCAGTGTCCTCAGAAAGGATAGTATGTGCCATCCCGTGCACCACCCCGTCAGATGGCCAGTGTAGCCCTGGGTGGGGAGGAGATGGGTGCCCAAGGTGGGTGGGGTCCCTCAGAAATGTCCCTTGTCTCATTAGGAGATTTTGAGATGGTCCTTAGAGCTCAGCTGCCTGATAACACTAAGTAATACAGGCAGTGGGTGACCATCAATGGCCATAGAGTGGAGGCTCTCAGAGACACAGGAGCAAGTGTGACAGCTGTCAAGTGTCACTTGGTCTCTGAGGAGCAGGTAGTCCCTCATGCATTCTTCCAGTTGTTGCCGCTGACAACACAGAGAGTCATTGCAAGGTGGCTCATGTTCCCTTTGAGTGGGGGGGGTCTCTGGTACTCTCCAAGTAGCTGTGAGGTCATCCATGCCTGTTGAGTGTCTGTTAGGCAATGATTTAGAAAGCTCCCCTTGGGCTAAGGTGGAGAGGAAGTCACATTTGGAGATGTTGGGTCTGCCTGAGTGGGCATGTGTTACCACTCGGTCTATGGCAGCTAAGGGTATTCAAGAGACCCTGGAGCCTGAAAGTATGGCCCAGGGATCTGCCTTAAAGAGAAGAGGTCAGGGGCGTGGGAAACCAGCCCCTATTGTTCCCACGGTCCAGGAGGAGGCAGACCCTGAGGGGAATGCCCTGGAACCCACTGGTGAGCAAGTTTCTGAACTGGGGAACTTACCTGAGCTGACCCAATGGCAGCAAGAAGGGGGTCCCTCCAGGGAGGAATTTTGTGAAGAGCAAAAGAAGTGCCCTTCTCTTGTGGGTTTGAGGCAACAGGCCACAAACCAGGCAGCAGGTGATCAGTCTGGATCACATTGGATCTACTGGGAGAATGGTCTCCTGTATAGCGAGCCTAAGGTTGCTGAGCAGTACCCCAGCGCTTCAGAGCCTTCCTACTGGGTTTGGCTCATGATGTTCCATTAGCTGGTCATCTGGGGCAGAACAAGACCTTTGAAAGGCTTGTCTCCCACTTTTATTGGCCCCAGATGAGAAAGAGTTCAGATACTCATTGTAGGACTTGTCAAACTTGTCAGGTAAGTGGGAAAAGTGGAAGGAGGCACAAGGCCCCTCTCCAACCTTTTCCTGTAGTCAGTACCCCCTTTGAACGGGTGGGCATTGACATTGTGGGGCCACTGGACCCCAAGACAGCCATGGGCAACAGGTTTATCCTAGTCTTGGTGGACCATGCTACCCGGTACCAGGAAGCCATTCCACTCAGGACAGTGACGGCCCCCGTGGTGGGACGTGCACTGATGGGGATTTTCTTCCGTGTGGGGTTCCCCAGAGAGGTTGTGTCTGACCGAGGTAAAAACTTCATTTCCAGTTATATGAAGCCTCTGTGGAAGGAGTGTGGTGTTACCTACAAGTTCACCACTCCTTACCACCCACAAGGTAATGGGCTGGTTGAAAGATTTAACCAGACCCTCAAGGGCATGATCATGGGTCTTGAAGAACAAATGAGGCGTAAGGGGAACATCCTCTTGCCATGGCCTCTGTTTGCTTACCAAGAGGTGCCGCAGAAGTCTCTAGGGTTCAGCCCCTTTGAGCTTTTGTATGGTCACCCGGTAAGAGGACCTTTGAGTTTGGTAAAGGAAGGCTGGCAGCAATCTCCCAGGAAACCTCCCCAGGATGTATATAGCTACATGCTGGCCTTCAGAAACCTAACCAGGCATTTCAGGGATCTCGCTTAGGCGAATCTAGAAGCCATCCAGGAAGAGATGAAGCGGTGGTAGGATCAGAATGCCACTCAGATTGACCTTCAGCCAGGACAGAAAGTTTGGGTCATGGCCCCTGTGGAGCCTTGTGCGCTCCAAGACAGGTGGACTGGTCCATATGAGGTGGTGGAGCGCAAGAGTGATGTCACCTACCTGGTGAACTTGCGGTCTCCAAGGAACCCTTTGAGGGTCCTTCATGTTAACCGCCTGAAGCCCCACTTAGAAAGGTCCGAAGTGGGCATGCTCCTAGCGACAGATGATGGAATGGAGGAGGAGACCGAGCCTCTTCCTGACCTCCTGTCTGCAACAGAGCAAGATGGGTCAGTGGATGGTGTCAGTCTCTCTGCCACACTGACCCCTGATCAGCAGCAAGATTGTCGCCAACTGTTGGGGCAATTCTCTGATCTATTTTCCTTGGTTCCTGGTGTCACAGATTGGTGAGTCCATGATGTGGACACTGGTGACAGTCCTCCTGTGAAGCACAAGGCTTACAGAGTGACTGACAAGGTTAGGGCTTACATTAAGGAGGAAATCTCCATGATGTTTGCTTTAGGGGTCATTGATTCTTCCAACAGTCCTTGGGCCAGCCCAGTGGTCTTGGTCCCAAAGGCTGCCTCGCCGGGTGCCACACCTGAACTCCGGTTCTGTGTGGACTACAGAGGGCTCAATTCCGTTACCAGGACTGACGCACACCCCATCCCCAGAGCTGATGAGCTCATTGATCGGCTAGGGGCTGCACAGTACCTCAGCACGTTTGATTTGACGTCTGGGTACTGGCAGATCACCTTGACCGATGGGGCTAAGGAGAGGTCAGCATTCTCCACACCAGATGGGCACTACCAATTTGGGGTTATGCCCTTTGGGATGAAGAATGCCCCTGCCACCTTTCAGAGGTTGGTCAACCAGGTGTTGGCTGGACTGGAGGATTTCAGTGCCGCCTACCTGGATGACATTGCAGTGTTCAGCGCCAGTTGGGAGTAACACCTGCAGCACCTCTGGGAAGTGTTGATGTCACTGCACAAGGCAGGTCTCACGGTATCAAGGCAAGTAAGTGTCAGATCGGGCAGGGCTCGTTGTGTACTTGGGTCACCAGGTAGGAAGCGGCCAGGTGGCGCCGCTACAACCCAAGATTGATACCATCCTGGCATGGAAACCCCCAAAGTCTCAGACACAGGTGAGAGCCTTTTAAGGACTCACGGGGTACTACAGGAGGTTTAACAAAGGGTATGGCAACATTGTTGCACCTTTGACTGAGCAGACTTCCAGGAAGCAGCCCAAGAAAGTGAACTGGACTGACACCTGTCAGAAAGCTTTTGATGCCCTGAAGACTGCCATGTGCACAGCACCTGTGCTTCAGGCATCCAACTTCTCAAAAGAATTTATTGTAAAGACAGACGCTTCAGAGCATGGTGTGGGGGCTGTTCTATCACAGATTACTGAAGAGGGCTTTGACCAACCTGTAGCCTTCATCAGTAGGAGGTTACTTCCACGGGAACAGAGGTGGAGTGGAATTGAGCGTGAGGCATTTGCTGTGGTTTGGGCACTGAAGAAGCTGAGACCATACTTGTTTGGGACTCACTTCCGGGTTCAGACCGACCACAGGCCCCCCAGATGGCTGATGCAGATGAGGGGTGAAAACCCAAAGTTGTTGAGGTGGTCCATCTCCCTATAGGGTAAGGATTTTACGGTGGAACACCGCCCTGGTACAGAACACGCCAACGCTAATGGTCTGTCCAGATTTTCCCGCCTTAGTGAAGAGAACTCCCAAGGGGAAGGGTAGTTCTCCCAACATTTCAGCTGGAGGGGACAAGTGTTAGACCTGACATCATTGGTGTGAGTCTCCCTTCCATTTTTGACGAATTGCCTCCTCTGTTTTGACATATTTTTGCTGGTTGTATGTTTTGGGCCCTGTGCCACTGCTAATCAGTGCCACAGTGCAAGTGCTCCCTATGTTAAATTGATATAATGATTGGCTTATTTGATCTACTGTCAGCCCCTAGTACAGTGCACCATGTGTGCCCAGGGCTTGTAGAGCAAATGCTGCTGGTGGGCTTGCAGCCCTGGTTGTGCCACCCACAGAAGCAGCTTGTAAAGTGTGTCTCAGGCCTGCCATTGCAAGGCCTGGGTGTAGTCTGTGACTCTTAACAACAAAAAACTTGAAGGTCAAAAAAAGCTGAGTAGGACAGACACCCAGAGAAAGAGTTACACCATAAACAGTTTCCACCCGTGGTAAAGAAACATCAAACACTTAAATAAGTCCTATCAGCCCACCCATATGGCGGAACATCGTCATTTAGGACCTTCCGAACAGGGTCCATATGTCCAAGCCCAATGATAGTGGCTTAGTCTCTTTAGACCATTGTTCTAAAGATAGATGTATCTTCACCACACGCGGTGCTGATAGAGTGCAGTGCTCAAAAAGAAATATATAATAGTGATTTAAAATGGCGGTCAAAGTAGAAAAATATGTTTATTGGTATCCACCTTGACGTCAAGTAAAAAACAGTGTAATGACAGTGTGAAAATATCACTGTCCAGTATGCTAGTAAGATTAATTTAGGCCAACATGTTTCTGCCGTGTTGCTGGTTGTATGTTTTGGGACCTGTGCCACTGCTAATCAGTGCCACAGTGCAAGTGCTCCCTATGTTAAATTGATATAATGATTGGATTCCACGATTGGCTTATTTGATCTACTGTCAGCCCCAGTCTCAGGCCTGCCATTGCAAGGCCTGGGTCTAGTCTGTGACTACCATGTCGACTTGGCCAAGTGCACCCACTTGCCAGTCCCTAAACCTTCCCTTTGCTTCATATTAGACACCCCTATGGTAGGCCCAAGGGCAGGGTGCATTGTAAGTATAAGGTAGGACATGCTCTGATGTGTGCAGCATGTTCTAGTAGTGAATTACAGCCATTTTCGTTTTTCACTATTGAAGGCTACCTGTTCTCATTGACTAGAATGGCAGTGAAGATTGTTACATCCCTACAATCCTAACTGACTCAGGGAACATGGTAGAAATTCGAGTTTAGTATGCCTGAAGTCGGAATAATAAAATACATAGTAAAGTTTATTTTAATATTCTGTGTTTGCAAATACCACTTTTAGAAAGTAGGTATTTGCTTGCCTAACCATTTGAGCCCGCCTCTGCTGACTTGTGTATTCCTTGTCTGGGTTTGTGTGTGACAGGGCTGGGGAAATTCCAGGAGACAGTCTGGGACAGCCCAGTGGTGAATAGGGAGATTTACCTCCAGATGGGAGGGGGAGAGTGCACATGGGACCTGAATAGGGCTGGGCCTTCCCTCCACAATGCTGGCTCCACCCCCTGTGGCTCGTCTGATGTCTCTGCCCTGCACAGTGAAAGGAGAAGGGGAATCTTGTCAACAGAGTACTCCAGAGCTGCCTCTTCCCTCCCCTGTGCTGGCTCCACCTCCTGTGGGGCGTTTGATGTTTCTGCCCTGCACAGTGAAAGGAAGAGAAGAGTCATGTAAACACAGTGCTCAGGAACTGGTTTAAACTAGGCAGAGGCCTCTCTGCCTTCAGAGACCAAAGGATTTTTTGGTATAAATATTGGGACCCAGTCCCACAGACTTTAGATCACTTCTGGAACAAGAACCCTTTCTGCCAAGGAGAAGAACCAAGGAAGCTGCAGGAGTTTGGACTGCCCCTCTGCCAGTGTGCTGTTTGCTGGGTTGGCCTGCAGTGGTTGCTTCATTGCCAAGGGAAAGGAGAAGGAACTTTGTAAGGACTTTCATCTACAGAATATTCTCCAAGGGCTTGAACTGTGCTTGCCTCCTGCTGAAGTCTCAGCGCCAAAAGACTTCATCTCCAGCTCCCTCCTGAATTTCCTTGCTGGGAATTCTGACTCCAGTCACTTGCGTGTCGCTGGGAGCTGGAAGCGCGACGCATCGAGAAGAAGCGTGTCGCCGCCGCAGCTGAAATCATCGCAATGCCGGAGAAGCGAGAGTTTGTTGCATCTCCCTGGAAGCGTGTGTTCATTGAAGCTGTCTGCTGTCGCATCTCCGGAGAAGCGCGACGCATCGAGAGAGCTGTCATCGCATCACCGGAGAAGCGCATCGCAGGGCCTGTCACGGCTCCAAAGTACAGAGTCGTCGCAAGGCTGCCAGGGCGTCATCGCATCGTTATCGCATCGCCGCATCTTCTCCCATCGCAACTGGATCATCGCATCGGCATCGCATCGCATCAAGGCGCCATCTTGCGCACCGCAACAGGTCGAGAATCTACGCATCACCTCCGCACCGGTAAGGCTCACGACAAGTCCCCTACTCTGCGCAAGCATTGAAGAAGGACGCAACTGGTCCCTCGGGTCACGGAACCGACGCATCTCCCCTTGTGCAGGCCTGTCTGTTCACTTTTGCATGTCGCATCCAAGAACTTTGTGAGAACTTTGTCGCATTTACCATCAACTTGAATTAAGAGACTTTTATCATCTTTTAAGTAACCTTTAGTACAGTATTATGGACTTTTGTAGTTTGTGCTCTTGTGTTTAAGTCTATATAAAGAATACTTATTTTTATAAAATCTGCGTTGTGTCCATCTGTAGTGTTATCACTGTATTACTGTGTATATTCACAAATGCTTAACACACTGCCTTTGAGATAAGCCTGTCTGCTCGTGCCAAGCTACCAAGGGGGTGAGCAGGGGTTATTAAGGAGAGTAATCCCCTTGTCCTGACTTAGAAGTAAGGGTCCCTATTTGGACAAAGGTGATAACCATTGCCAACTAGAGACCCCCAGATCTATCACAATCATAAAATGCCATTTTGTAACTTTCATGTGTGCTGCTTCATGCAGCACACATGAATGGAAGATCCTGCTCTATCTGGGTGGGACCCTACTAAGAAGCCCCGGCTTCTTCCTGACCCTGGCGTGCGGGTAGGTTATGCGGTGTGATCCGGATGACGGACAGGTACCTACCACCTTGGTGCCAGCACACTAAAGAAGACCGGTGATGCCCTCCTGGGTCGTAGTAGGGTCCCACCCAGATAGATCACGACCTTCTGGCCTGCACTCCTACTTCAAGTGGAAGGTAGTATTCGCCCCTTCCACACTGTGTAGCACTTTTCACTGTAGGTCCTAACGAATTGCTCTCATAGCATGAAACATGTTGACCTTTAGGTAGAACACACACTGCTGGATCATTGCACCAGAGTGTATCTTCGCCTCACTGTTTTTAGTAAGGTGGTGAACCACATTAATAAAGATTACCGTGGACTCACCAACCTTTTTTAACCTTCACCACTTGCACACACGTCTACACATCCCCTGAAGCCCTCATACCCACATGCACCAATTGGCAGGAACAGAAGATCTCTGACAAAGAGCCCCTTTATGGGTGCCTGTTAGACATTGCAGCGCCAGTATAACGAGGAGCAAAACCCAAATGATGAAGCATGACACCTAGCTTGCTGGGTGTGTGAGGGTTTCAGTTCCGAAGGGGGAATCCCCCAACCCCCCCGCCTTTTTCTCGCTGCTCTCTTCGCTTAGTTACTTAGTTTAGCACTTCCTATTTCTTTGGGGAACTGTGTATTTCTTTCTGTTATTATAGTTCATGGGCATATACACTGGACCCCAGTAAAAATTTGCCCTGCTTGTTCCCTCCATTGATTCACAGTCTAGAAGTAGTAACCGCCTCTAAATATTTCCAGCCCATGTTGATATCTTTTATCGGCAATACCATAAGTCTCACTGATAAGATTTGCTTTAAAATTGTCTTGTTTAGGGTGCGTGGCTTATCAAGCCATCATGGCGGACGTGTGCTGAGTGAGCTCCGTCCAGCCTTAAACTAATCCTTCATCATCCTGCTTCTCCTGTTGATTTTTGTGCCCCAAAGCTGCCCCGCAGACATCGTGGACTGGCGTCACTTACCTGGGCCGAATTCAGCTCCGTGGTGTGGCCTGTGGCCACTGTGAGGCATTGCTGAAAGGACGGGATCTGCTAGAAGTGTGGCCTAGCGGCCCTGCGTGAGGCCAGGACATCGCCTGGGCCCTCCGGCGGGGGTCGATGCTGCTGCTGCCGAGCTGGTGCGCTGGGGGACTGTGGCAGACTGAATCCTGGTAAGTGCCTCCTGGAAGGACAGCTCCCCCGGGGGTACGCTGCCCCTCCTTGGCCGTGATGACGAACAGGGAGAGCGTGCTGATCGCCTGCTGTGTCGGGCCGCGGCGGTGAGGTGGCGGCAGGGTCAGCAGGTTACCGGTCCCAGGCCGCGTCCCTGGCTGTGCTGGTGTCGGCGGCCCGGCTGGGTCCCGAGGGAGGGGTGTGTTTCCCATCCCGCCCGTTGCCCTCTTCGTCTTGGAGGCTGGCCGGAATGCGCACGCATCCTTTGGGCCCTCTGAGAGTGGGGCCTGCCATCTTCCTGTGCCCCTCCTGTCCATCAGTCGCTTCTACATTCCTCCTTTCCCCCCGCACACATAGGAAGGGGGTTCAGCGGTCTTATCGGAGCACAGGGGGAGTCCATTAGAGGTGCCGTGAGGTGGGCGCATGTGGCCTGTGTGCGTATCCCACTGGGGGCCTGCTGAGCGACTGGCACTGAGAGGCAGCTGTGTGGGGCAGCAGGGGAGAGGCACCAGGATTGAAGACAGTGGGGGCGGTGACCCCAATGAGTGCTGGCGTGTGCGTGCCTTTCCCTTGGCCTGATAGTACTCTTGCATCATTTGCTAATCGGGAAACGTGAGCATCATTAGTGTCCTTTGAAGATTGGGGCCTGGCTCTTGGCAGCGCCCATCCTTCTAATCGGGCGCCTTGGCTTTCCTGCCTCCCCCTGTGGGGTGTAAATTGAGTAATCCTGTGGATTAGTCGGTCCACAAGGGGTGCCTACTGAGGGTGATGTGAGATGGGCACATGAGGCCCGGGGCTGCTGGACGTGCCCCCCAATGCATCCTGCTGTCCGGCGCGAGGCAGACCTTGCACTCCATCTTCCTCCCCCACTATGCGGAGTGCCTCCATCGGCAGTCTATCGGGCCGCGCTGACATCCTCGAGGGCTCCTGGTGGTAGAACTGGTCCACTGCGCTCCCTGGGGTGCATACTGATTCTTGGTGCTTCTTGGTGGGGGGCCCTCAGCTCCCCTCTTGGATTGTGGTGCATTTTCTCAGCGCTGGCGCCTGTTGGAACTGCTGGAGCCATTCTCCCCCGTAACTGTTGCTCCTGACTAGTTTGGACGGCCTCCCATCCCATAGGCTGATCGCAGGCAAGCCCTGCCCCGGGCAAGAGGTAGTGTGCGATCCACCACGATGAGAGATAAACCGGGGAAGGATCGGCCAAGCAGAGCACGATCGACAAATTTACAGGCCCGGGGGCCTCTGCTGCGGCCTCCGGGGAGATGCAGGGTGCTGTGCCTGACAATGCCGCCCTCATGGCCGCCATCACCCAGTCCAGAGATTTTTTAGATGCCAAGATTGGGGCAGTTGGCTCAGATGTTATGCTGCTGCAGCAGGACTTGCGGAATGTGGTTGCACGCATCACAGAGACAGAGACAAGGATTTTGGGTGTGGAGGATGTCGTTGCCACTCTGCAGCAGCGAGTGACTTCTCTGGAGACCACTCAATGGGGACTTGCATCGTGAGTGGAGGACACCGAAGGGAGAGCTCGGAGTAATAACCTAAGTTACATAGGATTTCCCGGAGGGTTGTGAAAATGGGAACATGGAGCGGCTATAGGGCTGGCTTACCCCGGGGGCATTATCTAAATGTGATGTGGTGGAGTGCGCTCATAGGGCCTTAATGCAGAAATCCCCACCAGGAGCTCGCCAGAGGCCCTTCATTGCCAAGTTACTTAATTATCATGACCAGGGCGCTATCCTGAAGCAGGCTAGGGCCAAAGAACCACTACTATTTGATAATGCCTGCATCATGATTTTCCCAGACTATACAAAACAGGTTCAGCAGCGGAAGCAGTATTTTATGTCGGCCAAGGCCCGCCTTCGAGAGCTCAAACTCCACTGTGCATTGATCTATCCCGCTAGGCTGCATGTGGTATATTGGTCCCAAACACACTTCTTTGATTCACAGAAGGAGGTGTTCCTATGGACAAATGAGACAGAACGACTGCGACCCCACTCACCGCCAGGGAGGGAGTCTGACTCTTCCTCAAGCAGGGCAACCCGGAACCAGCTCAAACCAAAGGGGAGGGGCAGCAGGGGCTCCAGGTCCAGGCCACACTCCCAGTCAAGTGGTGTCCCATCTCAGGCTGGATTGGCCTGGCAACAGCATATGTCAGCAGACTAGATGTAAGTTGGACATATAGTCCCAAGGTCCAGAATCCCCTGCGTTGATCGGAGAAGAACGGATGAAGGCCGGTCTCTCTGTGGGACGTTCACGAAAAGAGAGAGGGCCAGCTGACAATGGGCTGTGAGTTGGGGATCCATTGGCGGGGGAGGGGTGGGACCTCCTGTTGGGGTCAACCTACTCTGCCTGCCGCAACAGGTACTTCACTGTTATTGAGGTATAGGGTGGAGCGGGACTGTTGGTTTGTGTTTGGGGGGGGGGGTTGTTTCTTGGTTGCGCTGTCTTACATTATTCCAGAGTCAGCTTGCACGTATTGCATATTGCACACTGACCTATGTTGGGTAGTCCACAAGATATCCCTAGGTCCCTTCGAATATTTAGCTGGAATGTCAGAGGGGCGCTCAATAATATTAAATGGTGGCTATTCTAAAACAGGCAAAGCGCGCTCATGCGGATCAGTACTAAAGTGTATATGCTCTCCCTATGGTAAATTGATGTATGGATTAGTGATTCCTTGATTGGATGGTTTGGTTTACTTGTCAGACCCTAGTACAGTACACTGAGTGTGCCCAGGCCTTGTAAATCAAATGCTGCTGGTGGGCTTGCAGCATTGTTTGTGCCACCCACAGAAGCAGCCTGTAAAAGTGTGTCTCAGGTCTGCCATCGCAGAGCCTGTGCACAGTCTGGTACTGCCATGTTGATTGGGCAAGTGCACACACTTTCCAGTCCCTAAACCTTCCTTTTCAGCATATTACTCACTCCTATGGTAGGCCCAAGGGCAGGTGCATTGTAGGTAAAAGGTAGGACATGCCCTGGTGTGTGTGTGTGGCATGTCCTAATAGTGAATTACAGCCATATTTATTCTTCACTATTGTAATGCTACCTGTTCCCTATAGGCCAGAAAGGGCAGTTTGATTATAACATCTTATAATCATAACTGACTCAGGGAACCAGGTAGAAATTCGAGTTTAGTATGCCTGAACTCAGAATGATAAAATACATCTTTTAGTGAAGGTGTTTTTAACATTCTTTTAGAAAGTAGGTATTTTCTTGCCTGACTGTCCAAGTCTGCCTCTGCTAGGTTGTGTATTCCTTGTCTGGAGTTTGAGTGACAGAGGCTGGGGGATTCCAGAAGACAGGGTGAGTCAGCACAGGGCTGAATAGACCCATCTGCATGTAGAGTGAGAGGAGGGGAGCACCTGGGACCTGAATAGGGCTGTGCCTGCCTTCCACAATGCTGGCTCCACCTCCTGTGGTGTGTCTGATGTCCCTGGCCCACCCTGTCAAAAGGAAGAAGGAGTCTTGTCAACAAAGCGCTCCAGGACTGCACAGAACTGGTTTGGACAGGGTACAGGACCCTCTGCCTTCAGAGGACAAATGATTTGCTAGTAGATATTGGGACCCAGATGCATGAACTTTAGGTTACTTTTGGGAAGCAAGAAGAAACTTTGCTGAGGAGAGAAACCAGAGAAACTGAGGAGCAGACTATCCCTAAGCGGAGTACTGTTTAGGGGATTGGCCTGCAGTGGTTGCCTGACTGCCAAAGAAAGGAGAAATGACTTTGTGCTACGTTCAAATCAACTTGTTAAGGATCTCCATGGGTTTGAGATAGAGCTTGTCTGCCAGCTGAAGTCTCAGGGGCAACAGAATTCACCAACCAGCTCCCCTGCCTACCCTTGCTGGGAATTGAATTGCCTGCGGTTGAGCTGGACCTTCTGAGAGACTGCATGTTGCTGGGAGCTTGAAAGGCGACTCAAGACGAAGAAGCGTGTCGCCGCCGCAGTAGTTGTCATCTCATCACCGGAGAAGAGTGTCGCCATCGCAGCTGAACCCGTCGCATCACCGGAGAAGCATCCTGCCGCAGCCGCTGTCGCCATTGCATCTTCTGAAGCTCCTCGCATCACTGGAGAAGAGTGTCACTGTCGCAGCAGATGCCGTTGCATCACGGGAGAAGCGTGTCACAGGGCCTATCGCGGCTCAGAAGATTTGTTGAGTCGCCGCACGGCTCTCGGGCGTGCACGCATTGTTTTCGCATCAAGAAGACGAAGCCATTTTGTTTCATTGCACCGGATCTTCATCGCATCACGGCGCTGCTGGTCACATTGCCACGGAAGCGCAGTAAGAAACCGACACCTTACCTCCCCCCGCGGAGAAAAACCAACGCATCCCCTTTGCAGCAGTAGGGACCCGACACATCACCGTTCTGGCGTGTAAGGAACCAACACATCACCTTCCCTGCAACACTTTTGTTGTTTAGCGTTATGCATCCAAAGGTACATTGAACTCAAAGTGTCGCATTTTACATCTAAAGAGAACTAAGCTACTTCTACCATTTTTAAGTACAAGATTGTGGATTTTTGTCGTTTGTGGTCTTGTGTTAAGTCTATATAAAAATACTTATTTTTATACTACAACTTGTGTCCATCTGTAGTGTTGTCACTTGGTTTCTGTATGTGTTCACAAATGCTTTACACACTGCCTCTAAGAAAAGCCTGTCTGCTTGTGCCAAGCTACCAAGGGAGTGAGTAGGGGTTAATTTAGGAGTGTACCCTCTTACCCTGGCTAGATGCAAGGGTCCCTATTTGGTCAAAGGTACCTACCTCTGCCATCTAGAGACCCCTGAATCTAACAGGAGGACTATAGGGAACAGATGGAGGATGCCATAGATTAATATTTGGCATTCTATGTTGGCTCGGTACAGGGGGCTGCACCTCTGTGGGAGACAATGAAGCCCACATTTCATGGGGTGGACACTCCATTCTGTGCGAAGGCCCGCAGAACGCGAAGGGAGGCCCTCATATGAGCAGAAGCCAAAATCCTTGGGCTAGAGGCTCGCAGCAGAGAGGAGGGGGGGGGTGACTGGCTAGCTGGCAGCTGCTGCTGGCTCAAAAGGACTATTCGCACCTTCTCCTAGATGAGGCCCGCCAGGCGTGGCTGGCAACGCGTAGCAGGATCTACCAATGGTGGAATGAATCCAGTAAGTTGCTGCATAGACTGTGTCAGGGGTAGCTTCGCCCCCAGGCTCTCCCTGGCATTATGGGACAGGACGGGACACCTATTTCCGATGCATCAGTTATTGCTGAGAGCTTTGCTGTGTATTACGCTGATCTTTATGCCCCCAAGGAATGCTTATCGGCAGAGGTAATCGGTCGCTTCTTAGATGACCTTCCACCTAAGGCCCTCTCTGACAAAGTGAGCGTGGAGTTAGATCCCCGCTCATGGAGGATGAACTGGGAACCGCGCTAGGGGACCTACATCCCGATAAGGCCCTGGGACCGAACGGTTTCCTAAACAAATTTTAAGCATTATTTCTTGCAGTTGGGTGCCCAATATTGTAAAGTGGTGGAGGAGGCCTGGGAACAGGGTCGCCCGCCCAGCAATTGAAGACATGCGAAGGTGGTGGTATTCCACAAGCCCGGTAGACCTCCTGATCACCATGCCTCGTTTCGCCCTATCTCCCTCCTGAACATTGAGGCCAAGATTCTGGCCAAGGCTTTAGCAAATCGTCTCTGACCACATATTACTTCATTAGTCCATCCTGATCATGCTGGGTAAATGCCCCAACGGGTGATTCATCACAATATTAGGCGGGCGCATGTTGCTTTTGCGACTGTTCAGGAATTGGGGAAACGGGCAGCGTTATTGCTCGCGGATATGGACAGGGCATTTGATTCTTTAAGCTGGGTGTGCCTATTTGCACTCCTGCCCAGGTTGAACATAGGGCCTCGTTTCCTTTCATATCTAACCCTGCTGTATACAGATCTAACTGCATCTGGGTGCATGGCGGGCTCCGTCTCCTCTATGTTCCCTATTGGGCGGGGCACCAGATAGGGGTGCCCGCTGTCCCCCTACTTGTTCAGGCTGGGGATGGAGCCCCTTACTGCCTGGGTGTGGATTGATGCTCAATTGACCGGTCTTAAATGGGCACACGGACTGTCGGACCGTATTGCCCTGTAGGGCGATGATGTGCTGTTCTTCCTCACTAATCTGGATAGGACAGGATTGTGGCTGCTACGTATAATGCAGATTTTTGGGGTAGCCTATGGCCTATACATGAATCCTCGAAAGTCCACCCTCCTGGTCTTGGGCGGTGGGGGTGGGCTCGGCTCCTGGGCATCTTTGGTGTAGGTGGTTTATGGGGGGATGAAGTACCTGGGAGTGTTCCTATTGGATTCACCTACCATGTCTTGGGATAGGAACTTGGTGCCTGTATGGTATCATGTACGGGAGGACATTAAAACCTGGTCTCACATGCCCCTGTCTATATATGGCCAGTCCGCCATTTTCAAGATGGTTTCACTCCGGCCCCTGCTGTACCAACTGCAAAATCATCCATATCCGATTCCCCCTAGGTGGTTCCGTTAGGTTAATACGGCCCTGGGTCAGTTTCTCTGGGATGGTGGAGTGGCAAGGGTGACCCTGCGGACTTGCTTTCAATCTACATACTTTGGGGGATTGAAGACCTCTGATATCTTGTCATACTATATGTCCTCGCACTTGCTAGTCCTGAATGAATGGTGGTATGGGGATAGGACGGATCCGGCGTACGCGATTGAATGACGGTGTATGTGGAACACACTTTGCATACAATTCTTTACTCTGCACAGTTGAGAAACTCCCTACCATCTGCCACGTGGACTGTTTTCCAGACCCAGAGACAGGAGCCTCAGAGGATGGGTTGGTGGAACAGGTTTCACCCCTCTTTGGCACAATAGCCGCCTTCCACACTTAGTGGCTTTGTCTGGATTCCGCAACTGGGACAACATTGGAATTTCCCCCTGGGCGATGATATGCAGGAACCTTTTTTAAAATCCTTTCAGAATATCCAAAAAGACTTCCAGATGCCAAAAACCCAATTCTTTAAATATTTATAGTTCGGACATGCCATTTCCCCTAGCTTGGAAAGGTTGGAGACACTGGCAAAGTTCAGTCCGGTAGAGGCCAAGGTGTTTATGGGAGACCTCCAAGACCACAAGATCTCGAAAATATACCAGTCCCTAGTCACACATAGTTCCCCTTCATTGCAGCATCTAAGGGAGACATGGGAGGGCGATGTCGGTCCGATGGAGGAGGAATATTGGACAGAGGTTTTGGCCTCTCCGCTAGGGGCGGCCATTGCAATGAGCCTACGGCTTATCAAATTCAAATACCTCCTTCAGGTTTATCATACCAGGGTTAGGTTGTGGAGGGCAGGCTTGGTGGCTTCCCTGTGTGTCTCCGATGTGAACATGAGGAGGGTTCCCACTCTACATACTGACTGGCACTGCTCCGCATTTGCGCGATTTTGAAGGGGATTGATGGCCTGTCTCTCTGAAGTGTTGCGGTGGGCCCTTCCCTGTTCAGCGAAGCTGGTTCTCCTGCATGTCATAGAGGGTATTGGGGGCAACATCCACAAGCGCCATATCATGCTTCTAGGATTTACCCTAGCTGAAAGGGATATTGCTAGTGCCTGGAAGGCGGCGGTGGCACCCTCCGTTTCTGGCTGGAAATATGGTCTGGACTTCTGTATGGGTCTTGACACCCCAATCTTTGTGGCCAGGGGGTGTCCCCGAAAGCACTTTAAAATCTGGAAGAGCTTGGCAGACTATCGTGGCCTGGAGCTGGATGCGGCACCGGTGGACCGCCACCAAGACCCGGTATGACCTCCTTTTGCAGAAGTCCGGCAGAAAAGCTGCTTCGTAGGTGATGACATGTTACAACTGTATAACTGTGGTTATTGATATGATGTGTTGCTCTGGAATGGATGACAGTGCGATGGTGGGTGGGTTTGAAGGTTACAGTTTTAGGATCAATGTTTCATTTGTATTGCTTTTCATTTTCTCCTGAATACACATGAAAATGGTCAGATTCAATTGGGGTATATTGATGCTGCAGAAGCTTCTGGGACACAGAGCTCTGCGATATATGTGATGTTTTGACAAATAACATTTGTTTAAAAAATTTACTTGTTTAGAGCGGTGTCAAGGTATGGCTGCCTTAGTCAATCTTGGTAGGAGCTTGCTCCACCCACTGCACGCCCTTTTCACGTTAAACATAGCATTAAGTCATGTTAAGAGGCTTACCGCTGCCTTGTACAAAAGGCAAGGCCCCTATCACCACAGGAACGTCACAAAAAGTGATGTTCCCGTGGTAATAGGGGCTTGTACATATGTCCCTGAGTCTCTTTGTAGTTACATCAGAGGCCAGTGAAGGGTGGAACTGCTGCAGAGGAAAAAAAAATCACTCTGAGGGTGAGGGTAAAATTGAAGTGCCCGATAGGGACCCGTCTCAGCACCTGAGTTTTAGAACTGCCGTGCTGAGCACCTGCAGGACCCATCCCACTTAAATCCCTGAAGACAACCAATTTTAACTGATTGATTAGATTACCATTGAGATGCCCTGTCCAAAATAGTGCATCCTCCGGTGTACTCAGTTTGGGGCTCCGGGCTGCAGAGGGGGTTAAGGGGAGACAAACATTCATCCTGTCTGGCACTGTACAGCCTCTTGAGCTCTCAGAGGGTCACTGGGCCTGGTGGGGGTGAAATGAAGAGTGCCAGGCTAACCAATGGCCCTGTCAAGCACTGTACATCTGCGGGGGTCATCGGTGAGGAGCGGGGACCGGCAGGGGAGCTCTGCGATTCGTCAGAAGCAGTTTTAACCATTAAACTGGGAGCTTTCAACCTCCCTTTACCACACTCATCAGATGTCCTGCGGCCTGTCCTGGCTCTGAAGACGATAGCGCCCAGTGATTATCTCTGGGCCTTTCATACCTGTTCGACTGGTTCTGATGGGCCCTGTGATCTGAGAGAGGGAGAAGAATCCCCCGGGGCCATCCATCTTGATCCTGTACCCCATTTAAGGTCAGGACACTTTCTCACCAGGCTTCGAAGGCCTTCCTTGCTGAGATGAGTACCAGCTGCTCACAGCCTCGGCAAGGTGGATTCAGTATTTCATCCAGCTTGAGAAAAGGAGCCCAATTGTGTTGGTAACAGCACGTATTATCAAGTCGCCTAGTTATGGTTCTGCTTGTACAGCTTCCCACATACACCATTTTTATTTGTATTATTGTTGATACATTACTGATATTATCTTGTTAATATTAGTAGTAATATTTTTTGCACTTTTATATAGTGCAAATTTGACCCTAACGTACTGAAGTGCTTTACTTTGAGCACCAATTTCATTACATATGGAAACATTTCATTTTTTGTTGTTTTTTTAGGCACAGGGGATTAAGTGAGTGGCCCAGAATCACAGGGGCGTATTATCAAGGGGGTTTATCTCCACTTTTTTGGCTTTAAAAGCCAAGAAAGCGGAGATAAAATGATCTCCCTATTACCTAGCTGTCGCTAACACCAGTTAGCGACAGCTAGTAGGAGATAGCGACCATCTTAGGCCCCACTTTGCATGTCAGTGATATTTATCACTAATGACATGCAAAGTGGGCGTGCCAAGATGTTAGCGACTGGAAACAGTCGCTAACATCGCTATCTCCTATTACCAACTTTTGGAGATATTCGCGCTAAGCGCGAATATCTCCAAAAACTAACACCTGCCCTGAGCAGTTCTTAGCCATGTTATCCAATGGGAGGTGAATAACATGGCTAAGAGCATTAGCTCGGTAATGCATGAATATCGCTGACTTTTCAGCGATATTCATGCATTGCGGCCGTTTTTTATCGCATTTGCGATAAACCTTGATAATAGCAAGGTTTATCTGAGATAATTTCTGACGATGCTTAGCGTTAGAAAATTCGTTGCTAAGCATCGTTAGCGATAAATATCGCTTAACGTTGGTAATATGCCCCTGATTTCCCTATTCCAAAGTACACAGCTATTGGCGGAATGCCACATGGTCTCCCCCTTGATATAAATTAACTTTCATAAATACAAAAAACAGCATATGCAGGTTTGAAGAAAGAGTGGGAATGTATTCTAAAACAGTCCGTGTTCTGCCCGGGCTGTAAGCAAAGGAGGCCTCACCTGGGATAAATGGGCCTCTGGTGATATAACTGCACTTGGCCTTGCACATCGACAGTAACAGCACACTTCATCGAGATTGGAGGTGAGGGGGGATTGAGACCCGGAGAAGGGACAGGGTCACGGCCTCTTCTGCTCAGGGAACAAGTGCAGTGTCTTAAATTAGATCAAGGAATTCCCTGATTCTAAATGTCAAATGCGGAAGTATAAACTTTAAAATGTAATACTTTAAACTGTGGGGCAACATGACATCTGTAGAACTGTAAAATGTGTGCATACCAAACAAGGTGGGTTCTGCCTTAAAAGTTACAAACGTCCTCAGTAAATGACAATAAGTCACAAGCGTTACCGCTTTTTGTAGGCAGCAAACAGAACTTCTTGAGCCGGAAACAGCGGGTCTTTTTTGGCACCCACTGAGCAAAAGCTCTGCACACATGCAAAGAGCAGTGTGGGGAGGGGGCGATGACCCCAAGAGAAGAAAGGCCCATGGCCAGTACTTACTTTTACAGCAATCTCCTCAGCGCTCTCCCTGTGTCCGGTGCTGTTCCTAGCGCTGCTCAGCTTTCTCTGTTACACTGCTACTCTGTCTCACGGAGTGCGAGGTGCTGCTGCCCAAACTCTTGTGCATTAGCAGTTAGTGCCGCAAGCCCTGCCCAATTCAGACACTGCTCCATTGCTGAGACCAGTACCAGGATTGGATCGGGCAGGGCTCATTCTGAGAGCAGGGGGCTGAGGCTGCTCACTCCACCCCTATCACTATGCACAGATGCCGAGAAACCTCTAGCGCGCATGTCAGGCTGGTAGCTGAAAGGCAGTCAGCCACCCTATGTGGGAAGGGTATGCCCAGACATGGGTCCCTTGCTCACTACGCCACTGGAGTCAAGCTATCCTGGCTGAAGACAGCTGATAGCCAGAAACCAGTCCTAGGATGCTTGATTCCGGTCCAGGAAAGACATGGCTTGGCAGTTCGGGCTGGACTGTTCCCATGAGGCACAGGGCCAAGACTGATTTGCATACGGCCATGTCTGAACTGGGGTGGCTTGGTGAGCAAAATAACGATGGATTAAACCCAGATCTGTGACTGGGGGTGAATGTTTTGCCATTGTGCAACATTCCGTCCATCATCTTGTTTGTTTTGCTGTTCACCTAAAGTAAAACACTACATTAACTATCTCTGACAAGGGGGCGTGGCCAAGCCGCAGACTAAGATGGCCGAGTGGCTCTGAAGCTTCGTCGCCCATCCAGGCAATCAGTAACTTTCCCATGTTCCAGTACGGCCACTAATCACGAGTTGGACCGCAATGTCCTGGTGAGCTGCTCTGGAGCCAGTTAAGCTCAGCAGCATCGAAAATGAAGTGCTGAGTCCGGATATATACTAGCGGGATGAGCTGACACTGAAACCAGAATGGCAGCGGCGTAGGCGATCGGAGATGCGCCAGAGAGACGCGACAGATGGGGTGAGCTGCGCAGATTCCCAGGCAGTCTGGATGCGGGGAGTTGGCGGGGCGCGGGCCGGGACAATAGGCAGTAACGCGCCAGTCAAACTCAGCATGGCAGAGGCGGCAGGCCCGTTCGGCCTCATGCAGAATGAGCACTGAGTTTCTCCCAAGTGCAGTGCTAGTGCATGCAGGGACAGGGTCTGCGTGCATACACAGATATCGGTCTAGGTGATCCCATACACAGTATGGCAAACTCCCACGGGGGTCCGCCGATTTAGAATCTGCCTGCGCCTGGCCGCTGCCCTACCGCACACCCGCCTTCCCACCCATTGATGCTCCCCCTTGCTGATCCTGCTATCCTACTGCATGCCTTGAATGTTTCACCAACAGACGCCATTACAGAAGCTCCTTGCCTGTAATCCACAGTCTAGGGCCAGTGGGTCCTACAGCTCACCTTCCACCTGCTAAGAGAAATTGGCCATCACACCTTTCAGTAAGCTAGGTGCGGGTTCCCACACTACCAGACAACGCCTCATGTGCCGGGTCAGCACCGGCGACAGTTAGACCCCACAGCACCATCTTGCAGCATAGGCATTGTGTTTTCCCGGCCTGCCTCAGTGAGCATGTCACACCCACTCATTAATTTTCAGTCAGAGGCTTCTCCGCCAAATCCTATTTTTGAGCCTTCTTACCGGAGCTGTGGAATGGGCCGCACAGACGCCAAGCAACATCTTCTATCCTTTGAAAAGATCACAGAAACTGCCCCAGAGAAATCTACCAAAATGGTGGAAGGCGGCCAAAGGGCGGATACATCGGAAGACAGCACTAGCCAAATAGGCTCTCTCCTACACGAGATGAGGGCAGGATTCAAGGCACTAGATGTGCGCTTTGACACGCTGGAAAAACTATTTGCGGACATGGGAGCCAAGATCCAGGCACATGACAGGTGTCTCAACGTGGTGATCCCACACCTCTGACCTGGAGGACGGAACGGCGCAAACGCTTAAGCAACTCGACCGCGTTGAACGTATCCTCAAAGACGTCACAATCAAGAACAAAGATTTGGAAGCGCTCAGTCGCCGAAATAATGTTTGCATCTTAGGCTTACCCGAATTCATTCATGGCCGCATGGACACTCTCGTGGATAAGAGATTCATCTCTTTGGTAGAGACTCCTTCACCCCGGGCTTTGTGGTGGAGCACGCTGATCGGTCGTTAGAGCCCAGGCCCAATCTAGGTTACCCACCCAGGCCCATCACGAGCTCTCGTATCATGAACTTCAGAGATCGGGACATGGCACTCCGTATGTCTCGTGAACATGGCGAAGCCATATGGCAGGGCTTCAAACTGTTGCTATTCCCGGACTTCACCATCATGGTCCAGAAGGCCAGGCGCAAGTATAATGGAGTCAAGGCCACACTCAGGAATCTTGGCCTGAAGGTATGGCATGCTATACCCTGCCCGATTGCGAGTCGAGGTCAATGAATGTGCCCGTGTCTTCGACAGTCCCACAGAGGTGCAGGAGTTCTGTCACACATACAAGCTCAATAACAAACGGTCTAGCGAAGACAATAGACTCTCACCACCTTAAAGTGGTTCAGATGCGAGAATGGAACTTTTCTCCGGATCACAACCTGGTTGAACTCTATTCTAGGCCTTGCTTCAAGTAGATGATTGAAGATATTGGGATTTAGTTTATTACATGCATCTTCACTAGTTGCTATCTGGCGGTAGGGGGGGTTACCACCCCCCTACTGGTGTATACCTTGAATCTGTTCTGCCAATTACGAATGTACCTTGATTGGGCTTTTTTCATTATTTTAGAGATGCAATTGGTATTATGGCTTCTTTTGATATTGTTGGTATTGCCTCTCTGGATGGGTGGGGAGGCTGGGTGGGGAGTGGATGGGGGTATTTTGTTATTGTTAAGATACACTTGGACAGTTTTACGGTTAAATGCAGTCATGAGTAACAGGAATACACGTTCGTTTCATTTCAGGCTTCGCCTTTTATTACCAACATGGCCCAGTTAGGACACACCTCCGGCCCGCAGATTTGGTATTGATGACATTGAATATCCGAGGCATAAATAATACGCGTAGTAGGAGACAGGTAGTGATTATCTACTCCGCCATAGGGTGGACATAGCCTTTCTATAAGAGACCCACTTACCCACAACTTTAGTAACTACTCCAAAGGCACAGCCATTCTCATACACAAAAGAATCCCATTCAGTGTCCATTCTATAGTCCGCGATAGTGAAGAAAGATATATAATTGTAATTGCAACATTAACTGGACACAGGATAGCGATGGTGTGTGTTTATGGTCCCAATAACGACTCCCTAGATTTGTATTATTCCTTGTTCTCCCGGCTGGTGCAGCTTGGCCCAGTGTCTCTTCTGCTGGGAGGAGATTTCAACATCACCCCGGATCAAGCATTAGATAGCACTTCGAGCGCGCCCGATCCCAAGACACGCGCGCGCAAGGCCCTGAATTCCTTGGGCGAACAGCTCCCCTTAATAGACATAAGTTTAACTCATAGTCCACAGCACACCGCTTATACACACTATACCAGTTGCCACAACATATGGACGAAGATTGATTATTTGTTGTAATCCCCTGCTATATTTAGCTGGTGTAATTCAATCCAAACGTTCCCACAAACGTATTCTGATCATTCCCCTGTATTATTGGCATTGAAAATCCCCCTTTCTGAAGGCTTCGAAAGGCAATGGTGATTCCCTAGTCGGGCCCTGGATGAAAAATTATTCCAACACGAAATTCCGGAAGCTATAGAGGACTACTTCACATAAACACTGGCTCAGTGGACTCTGCAGCGATGTTATGGGAGGGCTTTAAGGCATACAGAAGAGGCGTATGCATATCCAAACACTCCGGAGTTCTGCGAGATCTGCGCAGCACTCTAGCACGTTTAGAGTACGACCTTAAGATATTGGACTCCAGGCAGCTGCTCACACAAAACCCTGAAACCGACAAACAACGGATAAACCTGCTCACAGAATACAGAGATACTGCTGAAATAGAGATCCTCTTTATGGGGAAATATCATAATGCAAAACAGTATGGTGAGGGCGAACAACCGGGACGTGTATTAGCACAGATGATCAGACTCCCATACAGTAGGCGTATGTTCCCAATTTACAAACATCGATGGGGCAACAACACACGGAACAACTAAAAATCCAGAGGGAATTTCTATCCCATTTTAAAACCTTGTACACCTCTAGAGTGAGGCATGACCGCTCTGAGCAGGAGAACTATTTATCTGAGATTGCACTCGTCTACCTCGAGACGTATATGCAGGACTTCCTTGTGGAGCCCATCTCGGAGGTGGACATTATTGAAGCCATCTCCGCCCTCAGATCATCCTTAGACCCCGGCCTGGATGGAGTCACAGGTGAATTTTATAAGGCCTTTAAAGATTTGCTGGTACCGCAGCTCCTAGAGCCATACGCAAAAGCCCTGGAGAGGCAGGTTTTGACGCCCACTCTGCGTGAAGCGGTCATTATTCTCCTCCCCAAACCTGGTAAGAATCCCTTGCTTTGTGGCTCATATCGGCCGCTTTCACTCTTGAACCTAGACTACAAAATTCTGGCCAAGGTTCTCGCTTGTCATCTCTCCCTCCTAATGGAATCCATAATATCTCTGGCGCAATCCAGTTTCATCCCCCATCGCTCCACAGCCTTCAATCTTCGAACCTTATTCTCTACCCTCCATAGAATAAATCCTGAAGTACTGGTGGCTGTGATCTTACTCGACACAGAAAAAGCCTCGGATTCCCTAGAATGGCCATTCATTCTGTCCATCATTCAATGCATGGGAATGCCGGTCGGCTTTGTTGCAACTACAGCAACGCTGTACAGCCAGCCCACCGCTTGGCTCTGACTGAATGGTACACTGTCAGCACCCTTAACCCTATCAAGAGGCACGAGGCAAGGCTGCCCACTTTCACCCTTATTATTTATTTTGGCTATGGACCCGCTGATTCGGCATTTTCAAGAAAAACACCTTCACAGAGGCCTACAATTTAACACAGGTCCATTATTAGTATCGTTATATGCAGACGATACAATACTTTATGTTCACAACCCACATATCAATCTAGAACCCCTCATTCGTGAACTTCTGCGGTTTGGCGCGTATTTGTGCCAATTGATTCTAGGCATCAATTGGCACAAATCCGTGATTTTTCCCCTCACAATCAGCACAGTTAAGTGGGACCTTGAGTACTCACTGGAGCGGTGCACAGATTCAGTAAAATGTTTTGGTATATACACATACATATTGACACTGAACAGATTATTTGCCTCAACTACGGGCAGACGATACACGCATTAGAGGCACAGATAGACAAATGGCTCAAATTTCCACTTTCCATGGCAGGTCAGGTAGCCCTTGTCAAGATGGTCATGCTCCCTAGGTTTCTATATAAATTTCTTAATAGAAGGGTTTTTTTTCACTCTTCGTTCCCATTTAATACGATTGGTGTGGGGCGATAAGCGGGCCCGGGTCCGCTGGTGGGTTATGACGCTTCCCTGTGATAGAGGGGGATATGGAGTCCCGGATCTACAGCTGTATTATTTAGTAGCCCAGTGCAGTCACGCACAGACGTGGTACCACCCAGATGCTAGAATTCCCTATTTACGTCCGGAATCCGATCTAGTTCTCCCTGACACATTGGCAGCTATCTTGCCTTAGTGCCTTCCCAGAGACCCCTAAGACATCCAAACTGTGTCCACAACCAGTTGGGCTTGGGAGAAACTAAGACAGACCACTAACATGCCAATTCTTTATGCTACATCCCTTGCACTCCCAAACGCCAGACGGCTGCCAATTCCCGGTGAAAAACTCATACAGCGAACATGCGCTAAATTCAACATTGTCAAAATGGGCGATCTGTTTCCAGATGGCCATATTTTCGAGGCTGATAACATAACCTGCTTCGCTGAGGCACCGTTCATGGATAAGTTTGCTCTACTGCGAATTCGTTCAGTGCTGCATGACTTTCCTCTGGACCACCCGTCCTTCCCTCCACTAACCATGGTGATTGAGAGCACTCGGGGTGTGCACCTTATCTCCAAGCTCTACAAGGCGTGTGCTGCCATTATCCCACTCAATGATGACAAGATCTGCAGGGATTGGGAGAACGACTTGGGTAACCCAATAACAGATGACCAATGGGTTGAATGCTGCACAGTGACAAAGAATGTCTCCCTTACGAGCCGCCACCAACTGATACACTTCAAATTTTTTTGTAGAACATTCGTAACTCCATGCCAGAGTCCACAGAATAGATCCCTCCAGACCCCATTACTGCCCTAGATGCAATGCCCCACAATCGGACTTCGCCCACCTTGAATGGACCTGCCTGCGCATCCACTCTTTTTGGGTAGAGATACATAGGACTATGAGCAGTATGGTTAACTTACCAATAGATCCCTGCCTGAGATTCCCCTCCTAGGATACGTGGTTCAGTTTCCCCCAAAAAGTCACAAATTTGTTGCCATTTGTCTGTTCTTAGCCAGAAGAGAATTCTCCATTCACTGGGGCGGCAGGTCCGCACCCATGGTTAAGGGATGGTTGAGTAGCTTGGCATCCTGCACCAGAAGGAGTGAATTATATGCGACCACGATTCCCCCCACCTCTACACCCAGGAACATATGGGGCCCTTTCCGAACCTACCTTGAAACACAACAACAAGATCCCCCTACACAACAGGAAAAGGGTATTGTTCCAACCGGAGTGGGGTAGACAACTCCAGCAAACATGCACATGGTCACTCTAACACCCTCTTGGACAGTTATTCCACCTCACAGTATACATCATGTATATGGACGCCAGCATGCTAGGGAGTATCTGTGTAATGGGGGCAACTGTACACAGCTAGAGATGTACCACTGAGTATGGGGGAAAAGATTTGTATTCAAAGCCTCTTCTTGATGTGTTCCCGAATAGGCCAAATGAAGTTTGTATAACCCTCATTGTAGTTCATTTACGATGACTGCATTCATATATGTGTATCACACTGTTCTATGTTAAAATGCAAAATAAAGTTTAAAATACAAATTATCTGTGACAAAACTGTTTCTGAAAGTAAGACCTGGAATCATTGCATTTACTCAATAGCCAATTTTGACCAAAAATAATTTTTGGAAATTGGTTTCTATGAAGAGGTAAATTACATTCTTTATGAAAATCTCCATTAAACACTTTAGATTAAATGGTTTCTCAGTAATGGCATTCAATTAAATTGTTTTTCTATAAAATCACATGCAGCCCACCACATCTGTATATCGCTGATAATTCCTGGAACACATGTCACCTATTAAAAAGATATGCAAAGCATAGTTCATAATCATAGTCAGTTATGTTAAGTATTTTCAGGACATGTAGACTAAAAGTGGCATTATGCTGAGTCACTTTCTATGATGTATTTCTTCATTTGTTTGAGTTCTCTTGAAGGAGATTGCCTTTTTTAAGTATTCCCCCATTGTTTACCATGAATATTTCACAACTGAACAGTGGTAGACTGCTATGCAGTCTCGTACTGAATGTGCCTAACCCTAAAACCTGATATTTATTAGGCACAGAAAAACTGGCATATTTGAAATTCAGGTCCATGAATCCACTGAGCAGAATTTGCACAGGTAGCATTACCCATTGTGGGGTGAAGTGTAGTTTTACACCCCCACATGTGCAATTTCACAACAGGGTTGTCAAACAATTGTGTGCCCCTGCTACCAAGACAAGTGTCTTAGGATGTCATGTGAAACTGCTTAAGACGTTTCAGCATAACATGCAAATCATGCCTTAAACCAGCTGCAAAATACTTACAATTACGGGTGATAGAAAGCTCCTCTTCCAATTGAGAGCAGGCACACTTCCCCTTAGATCTCTGACAGGAAGGTGGGGAGGCAGACTTATCGATAGCTGCCCCGCTTGTGGTGCCGCCAAGGAAACAATTTGTAATTTTTTATTTACCTGCACAGCCTATGCTGACCCAAGACGCATCTGGCTAACACCAATGTGTAAGAACTTGGGTACTACTAGCAGTGCTGTAGCTTTACGTATCATATGCAGTAGCACTTTACTGCCCCTAGCAATAGCTACAGCTAAGTATCTTGGATGGGCGTGGTCTATTAGACAGAGACTGTTGGACACTTGATTGTCTTTTTATCTATTCTACTATTAGTCTGTCTGCACTTTTAAATCTATAATTTTTATCTCTAAATTCTTTCTATAAAATTTTACTCTGTATCAATATTTATGTTTTAATCTGCCTGTCAGTAATCAAGTCTCACTTTTTAACTGAAAGGCTTATTTTTAACTGAATTGATTGTTAGTCTGATTTTATATTGGTGATTGTACATGCTTTTATGAGTGAACCTCGAATAAAGCAATATTTGACTTGACTTGAATACTTACAATTACACTAGTCAAGTCAAGTCAAAGTTTATTATGTTTTGGCTCACAATTATACAGCATTAATTACAGTTAAATCACAACACAAGACAGAAAGGAAACATTTCTTATCTACCGGTCAAGCAATCATCAAACATCTCCCTGTATATCATTAATAAATATCTAAGAACCCTTTGAAAAAATTAAAAATTCTGAAACAAAACATTTCATTTGGAGGACAGTAAAGTGCATGGAAAAAGGTTTTTACATTTAAGATTCCTAGTTGTAGACAAATTGGTTTTAACCATTTATAGCGCAATGGGCGCAGTGCGGGACAAATGAACAAGACATGATTACGATCCTGTACAGCATTATTACAGAGATTACATATTGGCGATACACCATACCACTTTGCTAAAAGGAGATTTAGTGGAAGCAAATCATGTCTTAAAAGGTACCATAGCCTACGGACTCTATGAGGAATGTTCCAAATAAGATATTGTTGGGCCAGCTTTGGTGTATATGTATTTAACAGTGATTCCCTTTCTTTTTGTCTTGGTTGGGCAAGCATATCCAATTTATAACAGAGTTCCCAAGATGCACATTTTAATTTAAACTTTAGCTCAGAGGGAGTAAGTAAAAATAAAGTACTTTCATCCAATTCTAACAGAAATACTGCTTTTCTGAAGTTTTTTACTAACAAAGAAAACTCGTTAAAGTTGCCCAAGAGTTCCCTTTTAATGGCTTCTCGTAAGGAACCCGATTTACCTCTGGCCAGACAGGCTACCCATCTTACGAGGGCTACCAACCCCTGTACCCAACAACTTCGGAGTCCGAATTCCAGCCTGCATGAAGATACAGAGCACGCTGTATTAAGGGAAGAAATTTTTCTTAGTACCTTTCCTTCCATTTTTTGCATGAATCCCCATTGTTTTAACTCCACTAATTCAATTCCGTACAGTAGAGTTGCAGGTATCTTTGCTCTAAATACATCCAAAAATAGTGAAAAATGTCTCTTCCCTGTAGCATTGTACAAGGAACATAACCCCATGCCATGGGCCAATGCTTTACGTGAATTGTGTTCGATGTGGGGATTCTCACTTAGGTTTGCTGAAATTATTTTACCTAAGAAGGTGTAGGTTTTAACCACCTCTAATTTCTGTCCACCTATAGCCCAGCTATAACTTCCAGACCTACATTTTTTCTTTCCAAAAATGCACATGATTTTACTTTTCGATATATTGATTTTCATATGATGTGCTTCTGCAAATTGATTCAATGCATGCAGACGATTAGATAGACCCTTCGGGGTTAAATCTAAAACGAGTATGTCATCCGCATACATTAAAACCGATATAGATGACCCTCCAATTATCGGGGCTAATCCCCCACAAACTGCAATGGAAGATGGTAGGTCTGCCGTATATAGTGAAAACAATATAGGGGCCAGTATACACCCTTGTTTTAACCCGTTCTGAGAAGGGATAGGTTGAGAAAGACCCCTTTCTCCGCCTTGTAGCACCTTACACCACGTGTTCGAGTGAAGAGATTTTACCAATTCGAGTAAATACACTGGCATACCCAATACAGCCAGCTTTCTCCACAGTTACACTAACGGGCGTGTTTATTCAATTACAGCAACTAGAAGTGGTGTGTACTGCAAAGCTTGGTGGCACCTTCCTATTGACAATGGTAGCAATATGAAACAAATGCGGGATCACACTGCTTCACCTCCTAGCAGGTTCACTCCTAGGCATCATGGTAAATGGTAACAATATGCTTTAAGAGTATATTTAGGTGGCTTAGTATAGGTACTAGGTACATAATTAAAATGTGCAGCTTTCTACAATACAGCCAGAGTCTAATTCATTGGTTAGCTAGATTTGTAATACATAGAAATAGTTTATTAGAAAGGTTTCTCATTTGTGCTTCATTAACTGAAAAGTTACCAAACTAGTTTAGCCCTCTGCACTGGCTCCTTTCCTCTTAGGGGTACAGTTGACTATGTGACAAGCTAGAGGGGGTGTCTCTCTGGGGAGAGGGAAGATTGTAATAAGATTGGACCAGTTTGATGACAGGATTCAATTCCCAGAGAGATCAGCAGCTTGAGTCTCCCTTATATCTTTTGAAGGTAGTACTTTCTGGGACATATTTGACCAAAATCCAAGGAAGTATTGAAATCTAGGGTCTGTTCAGTATGGGTAAGTAACAGTGGGCGGGTCAATAGGTGTTACAAGTAATTATTGTGTCCTACTATAAAGCAGTCTAACCTCCCCCGCAAATTAGAGTGCTGCTTGGAACCAAGGATGAAGGAAAGCAGGACAGGAAAAGTAAACTGCTGTTGGATACAATTATGCGCAGCCAGGGTCTAAGCTGTGCATGCTCTACCTTGTACAGTGGAATATAGAAGGCAGCTATGAGGATCACGTAGCTGGTTCCTTACACCTCACAAAGACAAACATGGTATGCAGGACTTTTCAAGATGAGCCACTTCTGTGAACCAATCCTTCTCATGGTTGCAATCAACGAAGGACATTACAGAAAGAGAATGAGCTGCACTGCCTTGGGGAAAGAATGCAGGATAAGTTGCAACTGTTCTTTCATTCCATGGCCTTCAATGAATTCTTGAGGACAGTTCCCTCTCCGAAATTTGTGACCTTGTTTCTAAAGAAGCATCCATGATAGATGGGTTAGGGGACATCTAAAGCATCAGTAACAAGAGACACATTTCTTTTTACATGTGTTAGCTGAAACATGGATACCAGCCACTAGTGTATAAGATGGTGTTTTTGAACAGTAGACAATGAACTGCTTTGGAACATTTTTACTAGAGGGCTGTTAGACCTGGCATTTCTTGGCTGATTACCCCGGACTTTTTGCCTCATCCTCCTCTATTTTTGATGCTGTGATAGATTTTGTTTCGACAACTTAGAGGCTTTGGACACTTTGCCACTGCGAAACAGTGTCAAAGTGCAAGTGCTCCCTGTAAAAAGTATACTAGTAATTGGTTGTCCATGATTGGTATGTTTGCCTTACTAGTAGAATCACTAGTAAAGTGCACTATGTGTGCCAAGGCTGGTAATGCAAATGCTACTAGTGGGCCTACAGCACTAATTGTGCCACCCACACAAGTAGCAATAAAAGGGAACTCAGGCCTGCCATTGCAGTGCCTGCACGCAGTTTGTTAAATTGCCATGTTGTTCTGACAAGTGCACTCACTTGCCAGACCTTACCCTTCCCTTTCTATAAACATCAGACACCCCTTTGATAGGGGTACACATGCACTGCACCCCATGGGCAGGGTGCAGTGCATGTGTAAGGTAGAACATGTACTAAGGAGTGAAATAATCTCCATTTCGTTTTTCACTGTTGAAAGGCCAGCTTGCCCATAGGATAGAATGGGAAGGCTGTGTAATATGTTTTCAAGCCAAGCTTCCAGAAGGCTTAAAATGGAGAGGTGAAGTTTAGTATGCCTGAACTCACAATGTAATAAGACATCTTTCTATGAAGGGGGTTTTTGCATTGTGCGTTTAGAAGCCACTCTTTTAGAAGTGGCTGGGTTTTTGTGCTCTAACATTTCTGTGTGCCTCTGCCTGGTTGTGGATTGACTGTCTAAATTTGAAACCGATAGGATCTGGGGAATGTCTTGACCCAGGGGAGGAGGTGAAACAGCAACAGGCTGACCTGCATCTGGAGTGTAGGTGGAGGAGTAGCCCCTAGAGGTGAAGAGGCCTGCGTTCCTGCTTTAAAACAATTGTCCCATCTCCTGCTGAGTGATTGAGAATCCAGGCCTACAGTAATCAAAGGATGAAGGTGTCACTCGCAGGGAGGCAACCAGAACTGTTTTGAACAGGGGTCAGTGCCCCCCTGAACACAGACTTCAAAGCCATTGAGGGGTATAACTATGAGAGCTGAAGCCCCCGAACTTTGGAGAATGGCTTGATCAAGATTGAACAAGACTGGAGCTACCTTGTGGTCAAGAGGAACCATTGCCAGGAAGAGCCAACTGAAGAGACTGAAGATAAGGACTGACCCTTGCTCTGTGTTCTGAGGCTGGCCTACAGTTTGCTGTTTTAACCAAGAAAAGGCTAAAGGGACTTTGCTGTGTGCTGTATCCCCCTGCTTGAAAGGTTTTTTCTATGATGTGTCCTGAAGAAACGTATCCCCAAGGGCCCGAGGTGAGCTGGCTTCCTGTTGCAGAAACTCAGGAACACAAAAGTTTCCAGAAGAGTCTCAGCGATGCTGTGTGCATGTGCTAGTTGCAGCCTGAGACCCTTGTAAGCAGTGCCCTGTGATTGTGGGCACCTGGAGTCCAAGCAAGGATCAGCAACACTGTGTGCGTGTGCTTTTTGCAGCATGAATCCTTTGTGAGGATTGTCCAGTTATCGTGTGCACGAGAATCCAAGTGAGTCTTATCGACGCTGTGTGGTGTGCTTTGTGCAATGTGACACCTTCATGAGGATTGCCTTGTTATTGTGCACACCAGGAATCCAAGTGAGTCTCATCAACGCTGTGTGTGTATGCTTTGTGCAGCCTGAGACCTTCGTGAGGAGTGACCAGTAATCGTGCACCCGAAGCTCAAGGGAGTCTCAGCGGCGCTGTATGTGGGTTATCCGTGGCACTCTCGGATCTTCGTAGCAGTAGCGGCATGGGCCCGGCAGCCCCAGAGGAGCTGAGCCGCCGGCCCAAGCTGCTGTTGCCAATTCACAAAGATTGCATTGGAGGCCCAAGTCGCTGAATGAGAAGAGGAGAGTGAGGTCGCGCCCACCAGGTAACGTGTGTCGATGCCTGGGGTGGGGTGCGGGTTTGGAGGGAGACGCTCTCTGCCTCTCTCTCATTCTGGCAGCCCGGGTCTCTGCTTCGGCTCGTATCGCGGCCAGTATTTGTCAAGGGAGTGGCAGTAGCGGGGCCGAAGTGCGGAACTGCTCTTTTTGTTATACCATACCCGCGTTGGGGGCAATTGTTGACAGAGGCTACCTGCGAGTCAGCACGAGAGGCGGAGAGACCACCTAAGGCATCGTGTTGGTGCTAGAATGTATTACACATTACTCTATTTCTGCATAACGGAGTACCTGATTAGTGTATTACGCATTGCATTATTCCTGCATAACGAACTACCCGATTAATGTATGGTGCATTGCATTATTTCTGCATAACGAACTACCTGATTATCGTATGACACATTGCATTTGTTCTGCATAATGAACGACCCGATAGGCGTATTACGCATGGCATTATTCCTGAAAATGAACTACCTGATTAGTGTATTACGTGTTCCCTTATTTCTGCATAACGACGTACCTGGTGGTTGTATTAAGCATTACATTATTTTTACATTGCAAAGTACCTGATTGTTGCATTGCGCATTGCATTATTTTTACATTGCAAAGGGCCTGAATCTAGCATTACGACATGCATAACATGGTATTAGGACTACAGTGGAATGTTTAGAAGTGCTCATTAATATCACTAGACATTACAAGGGCTGGCTGGACTAACAACCGGCCAGGAGGAATATTACAAATATGCATATGTTAGATTTATTTTGTGTGGTCTTAAGGTATATCTTTTAATATAAAATGTATACTTGTTTTTATGAAACTTGTGTGCAGTACATTTGTGGTGTCATCATTGGGTTGCTGTGAGCGTGGTTGCAATTAATTTACACATTTGCCTTGAAGACAAACCTGGCTGCTTGTGCCAAGCTACCGAGGGGATGAGCGGGGCTATCTCAGAAGGTGTCCTTCCTTTCCCTGACATGGAAACGCGGGTCTCTATTTGGCCTAAGGTACCTACCTCAGCCAAACAGGGATCCCGGGTCTAACAAGGGCCTTGCTTAGTTTTAGTGCAAAAAATAAATGCATTGCTCTATAACAGTGTCAGTTTTTGAAAAACACAAACCAAGCTCTGTCATCCTACATGCCATACATCAGAAAGAGCTTTAAATGCAAATAAAGCATTCAACAAAGTTGTTTGCATATCTCCTGATTCACATATGCTTGTTTGTTCTGCCATTTTAATTAAATAGGTTTCTACGTGCATGTTTTTCTTAATTGTAATCTGTCTGGTTCTGCAGTTCCTAGCCTAGTGCATTTTCTCTGAGGGACTAATGACACAACTCACAGCTACCAAGAACAAACTCAGAATTCCTCACTAAATCTTGCTTTTACTTTTTAATGACTAGATTGTTTAACTTTGTGAAAACGCTGACAGATTTCACAGCAGGACTAAAGCTACCCTCCACCCTATTTATAACTTTTTTTCCTAATCCTTTGACCAAAGATATTACTTTTGATAACAAAATCCTGCAAACGTCTTCATATTTGTTTGGTGATGCATCTAGCTGCCTTGTGTCAAGGCTGAATGAATGTAAATGTGGGTAGTCTGAAATGAGAATTATGCGAGCGTGTCTGAATAAAGTATGAGGCTTGACAGCTCAAGACTGTTTTTTGTTCAAGGGAAAAACTGTTTTCCCATGAAAATTGCAAAGAACTAAGGACCAGATGTACAAACATTAAGAATACCAATTCTTAATTGTGGTTCTCTCTGAATCGCAATTAAGAAATCAATATTCCTAATTTATGAAACTCATTGAGTATCATTTAGGGATTCCTTGTGGGTCACAGATTGCTCTACCTCATGAATCTTTAAATAAAAGAGGTAGGTCGCAGGTAGCCCCCGGTTTGTGACCCATGGGGGATCACGGCTGTCACCTTGACAGTGCCTGCTTAGGTCAGCAGGCCACCATGTCTGTGATTGCTTTTTATTCAATTTTCTTTTTTTTAAATGCAGCCTGATTTCCTTAAAGGCAATTGAACTGAATTAAAAAGAAAAAAATGAAACCTTGAAGTTGCTTTTTTTAAGAATACGCAGTGGTCTGTGGGACCCCTTAAGGGTCCCCTTCCCATTTGCGAATGGGTTACAGCCAGTTTTAAACTGGTGGTAAAGTATTACTGTTTTGCTACTGGAATTTGGTCACAGTACAGGAATACATACCATACTAATGTGGAATTTGGAAGGAATGCTCTAAACAATTCAATTCCAAATACCAAATCGCAAATGCAAATTGTGATTCAGTAACAAGGTACCGAATCACATTATGTACAGTTAGAAAAGCGTTTTTACAGACGCAAACAGAGACCATAAAATGCTTTGTACATCTGGCTCTAAGTGCTAGATGTATAAAGCGTTTTTGAGGTTGCAAACAATCCGATTCTCAGAAGAGGGCCTCTTGCAACCCCAATGAAGCATTTTTCAATGTACTATGGAATCGCAATTTGTGTTTACGACCCAATACCAATTTGGAATTTAGACAAGGCCACAAATGGAATTCCACTGGTATGTATTAATGTTTTGCTTCTGAATTTCAGTCTCAAATAGTAAAACTTTTCAACCAATTTAACCCTTCACCTTTGATAATGTTAAAAAAATATATTTTTTAAGAGCAGGCTGTTGTCCCACTGACCACTGCCTACTCTTAAAATGTTTTACTTGAGTGTTTCATTTTCTTTTTTAAATACATCCCTTGTTCCTTTAAGGAAAACAGGCTGCATTAACAAAATGTACTTTATTAAAAATCACATACAATGAGCTCTGCTGACCATAGAAGGCTGACATTCCTATGAAGGATGTGATTCCTGGTGGATCTCAAATTGTGAGCTACCTTATTAATAATCATGAGGTAAATGTTTTGTTACCCACTAGCAATCGCTATTGTAAAATTAAAACTGACATACATTTGGAATTGCAGCTTCCAAATTGTTTATTTTTGTTAAATGTTTTATTTAATTTATTTATTGCATTTTCAATCAAACATACAGTCGAAAGGAGAGAACATTGTAGAGGCATTGCATATTACATAATGAAAGAGGAATGAAAAATTGGAATCATATATTCATAGACACCGTCGTTTGATGGTTATGTATTGACCCAAGTTTCAGTAGATGACACACTGTAAAGCGGAATCGTAAGTTAGCATTGATTTCTACTGGAACAAACACAGTACATCTATCCTTGACTATTTTGTCTATTATGTCTAATAATACATGGAATATAAAGCAGTGTGGGGGGTTTAATCTGCCCCATTCTCATCTCGCTTTATATAGCAGCTCATTCCCCAGTATGCATGCATAGGTATACACGGCCACACATGACTTCAAACAGAAGTGTCCTTTAAGTACTCCATTAATGGCTCCCAAATGTCTCTAGGGTGGGATGACGTCGGAAGGAGATCAGCATATGTTGTTAGTTGGTCTCTGCAGTATATGAAGCCGGAGAGCCATTCCTTAAACTTGGGAGCTCGCCCCCTACGCTACCTGCACGCCAGTCTGCGCTTAGCCAATAGTAAGTCCAATGCAACAAATTCCCTGCAGGATTGTTGTATATTAGCTGCGTACCCCAGGAGTGCCAGCAATGGGGTGAATGGAATAGCAGCACCAACCATTTTGGATAGGGCCTCCAGCACCTCTCCCCAATATTCGCATATCGACTGGCAGTGGCAGGAGAGGTGCAGGAAATCCGCATCGAGCAGCTATCATCCTCCCTCAATTTAAATGTGTGCAGTTTTGTAGGCGTATAGGATGTTCTGTTTAGAAACTTGAAATGGATTATGCGTAGTTGGCTGCAGTGATGGCTTCTGTTTGCGAGCAACAGTATACCCATTGCTCATCAGTAAGTGGTTCCCCCAAATCAATATCCCATTCTTCTCTGACACCGTGCATCGTTTGTGGCTTTTCAGTCAACGCAGTTCTGTAAATTTGGGAAATAGCATGTGCCGGCTCCGGCATTTTCAGCGCCGAGTGGAGGACTTTCAGTGTGGGTGGTTCTATTGGGAAGCCAGGGACGTTGGCCCTAATCTCATGTTTGAGCCTTATATATAGAAACACTTCCAAGGAAGTAGTCCTCACCCCCACCAGCAGTTCCTGCTGGGTTTTAAATTGCCCCTCACGGTATAGGTCCCCCCATAGTAAGATTTCGCTTCCAGAACATTTCCCGGCACGCAGCTTCCTGAGTGACTGGCGCAGCGTGCAAGTACGGGAGTGGCAACAATGGGAAGTATAGTACTGATTGCCCCATTAGTTTCGACAATCTCTTCCATGCAAGGTTGCTGCAGCTGACATGTAGTGAGCGACACCCTCGCCCGGAACTATGTTTTCCAAGAAGAAGTTTAGAGGCGTGGGCCACATGTATCCCTGTTCAATAGCCAGGTGCAGCATGAAAGGGAGGGGATGAAGCCATAAGTAGCGTAATGGCCCTGGGCGCTAAGAAAATACAGCTCCATGTCCGGAGTTCAAAACCCCCTCTAGAGAATAGTTGTGTCAGGACTTTCCATCCCACCCTGGGTTCCTTTCAACCCCATGCGAGTTTAATAAGCAAGGATCAGAGAGTATTGAAAAAGGGACGGCCAGGATTAAGGGGACATTGATGAACAAGTACAAAGGTTTGGGTAAGATGTCCATTTTCATTAGCACCACCCTTCCAGCCAGGGAGAGTGGCAACGTGACCCACCTATCTATCCATGAATGAATAGTCTCAATCGCTGTGCCATAATTGGCTCGGAGGGTTGTTTCACTATATCTGGTGATGACCACACATAGGTATTTTATTTCCTGATCACACCAGCTAAGCGGGAAATCATGGGTTAATTGTACAGTGGTAGGAGTGAGTGGAAATATTTGAAATGTATTCCAATTCAGTCTTATACCTGAAATGTTGCCAGCCCTTATAAATTCCCGAAGAATCAAGTTAAGGCTGATGCTGGGATGCCTAGATATAGAGTGATATCATCAGTGTATAGTGATATCAAAATCTGCCAATAGGGATATTGGACGGCGTATTCCCTGTGATGCTGTCTGATTTTGGCTGCTAAGGGTTCAATGACTAAAGTTAAAAGCAGAGGGTACAATGGACATCCCTACTGTGTGCCCCTCGTAATGCTAATAGGTTCAGAACATAATCCATTAACCTGAACTGTTGCCTCAGGCTTAGAGTATAATAAAAAAATAGCAATTGATTGACAGAATGCAGAACAATGTCATACATTAACGCCAGTACAGAGATCTGGGCCTAAATCCATTGTTTTTTTGCTGACCATGCCATTCCAGTTTGGCCCAAGTCATATGCAAATCAGTCATGAACCTGCGTCCAATGGGAACAGTCCAGCCCAAACTGCCGGGCCAGGTCCTCCCTGGACTGGAAACAAGCATCCCAGGACCGGTTTCGGGCTTCCAGCCATCATCAGCCAGGATAGCTTCACTCCAGTGGCATGGAGAGCACAGGTCCCACGTCTGGGCATACCGGTCCCACTTGTGGTGACAAAGGCAAAATGAACAATTGATGGACAGAATGCAGAACAATGTCATACATTCACCCCAGTACAGATATATTTGCCTAAATCCAATGTTTTTTTGTCACCATGCTATTCCAGTTTGGATACAGCCATCTGCAAATCAGTCTTGACTGTGCCCAATGGGAATTGCCCAGCCTGAACTGCCAGGCCAGGTCCACCCTGGACTGGAAACAAGCATCCTACGACCAGTTTCGGGCTTTCAACCCTCATTAGCCAGGATAGCTTGACTCCAGTGGCATGGAGAGCACAGGACCCATGTCTGGGCATACCCGTCCCACTCAGGGTGACAAGTGCAAAAAGAATAATTGATGGACAGAATGCAGAACAATGTCATACATTCACCCCAGTACAGAGATCTGGGCCTAAATCCATCCTTTTTTTGCTCACCGTGCTATTCCAGTTTGGACCCAGCCATATGCAAATCAGTCTTGACCCTGCGCCCAATGGGAACAGTCCAGCCTAAACTGCCATGCCAGGGAAGTCATGGTTTTAGCAGTTCAGGCTGGATTGTTCCCATGAGGCACAGGGTTAAGACTAACCCTGGGCGTAGTGAGCGTAGTGGGGCTACGCGAAGCTACGCAAAGTGGGCGAGAAACTACACCCACCTGCGCACTTCGCGTAGCCCCACTACGCGCCGCATGCCCCTCCCCGAACATACCTAATTTTTAAGAAATGGGCACATAAAAATTATTAAAATACACTTACCTTGTCCGCGGCGTCCCGGGGCTCCCTCTGCTCGTTCACGCCGTTCACGCCGCCGTCTGCTAACCAATGCGCATTTCTCGGGAGAGATGCGCATGCGCATTGGTTTGCAGACGGCGTCGTGAACGAGCAGAGGGAACCCCAGGACGCCGCGGACATGGTAAGTGTCTTTATTTATTTTTATGTGCCCATTTCTTAAAAATTAGGTATGTTCGGGAGGGCAGGAGGGAGGGGGGTGGCGGGCAAATTCGCTACGCCCAAGGAGTGGGCGTAGTGTTGCCTGCTTCGCCTACTTTGCATAGGGCGAAGTAGGCAACACTACGCCCACTTCGTGGGCGTAGCGAAGTCCTTCGCCCAGGGTTAGTTAAGACTGATTTTCATATAGCTGTGTCTAAACTGGGGTGGCGAAGTGAGCTAAAGAACGATGATGGATTCAACCCAAATCTGTGACTGGGGGTGAGTGTCTGAAAAGTTTCTGTGCTCCGTCCATCATCTCCTTATGTTTGCTTTGTTTGCTCTAAATTGGCAGGGTATGCCCAGACTTGGGTCCCTTGCTCACTTTGCCACTGGATTCAAGCTAGCCTGGCTGATGAGAGCTGTTTGCAACCGGTCCTGGGATGCTTGTTTGTGGTCCAGGGAAGACATGGCTTGGCAGTTCGGGCTGGACTGTTCCCATGAGGCACAGAGTCAAGACTGATTTGCATATAGCTGTGTCTGAACTGGGGTGGCGAAGTGAGCTAAAGAACGATGATGGATTCAACCCAGATCTGTGACTGGGGTTGAGTGTCTGAAAAGTTTCAGTGCTCCGTCCATCATCTCCTTGTGTTTGCTTTGTTTGCCCTAAGTTGAAAGGGCATGCCCAGTCGTGGGTCCCTTGCTCACTTTTCCACTGGATTCAAACTAGCCTGGATGATGAGGGCTGTTAGCCCGAAACCAGTCCCAGGATGCTTGTTTCTGGTCCAGGGAAGACATGGCTTGGGAGTTCGGGCTGAACTGTTCCCATGAGGCACAGGATCAAGACTGATTTGCATATAGCTGTGTCTGAACTGAGGTGGCGAAGTGAGCTAAAGAACAATGATGGATTCAACCCAGATCTGTGACTAGGGGTGAGTGCCTGAAAAGTTTCAGGGCTCCGTCCATCATCTCCTTGTGTTTGATTAGTGTCTATTTCAGGAAAGGCAGGGGAAGCCCCATCCTACTTAATATTACAAACATATCCCCACTTAAGGGAATCAAAATCTTTTGTAGCGTCTAAGAAGAGTCCCACTGCTGAGATACCCGGGTCTATGTAATGTAACAGTGCAAAGGTGGTTCTTAAATTATGTGAGGAGGCCCTCCCTCGCACAAGTCCTGCCTGGTCCAGAAGGACCAGTCCATCCATTAGCAATGATACCCTATTGGCAATGACCTTGGCCAGCATTTTGGTGTTGTAGGTAATTAACGATAATGGCCTGTAGGTGTCGCAATTGGACGCTCCTTTACCTGGACTGAGTAGCGATATAATCATGGCCTGGCGCATCGACGGTGAGAGGATGCCTTTGTTCCTAGCCTCTTCAAAAACATGTTTAAGTACAGGGACCAACTGCTCGATATAAAATGTATAAAAATTCGCAGGCAGCCCATCGGGCCCAGGGGCCCTGCCCAAACGCAGCCCCATTATTGCCGCACATATCTCATCTTCTTCAAACTCAGCAGATAGAAACTCTCTACAAGTGTTACTTCTCCACCCCAGCATGGTGTCTTCAAAGTAGGATGTTACATCTTGTGTGCTACTTTCCCTAGTGTGATAGAGCGTCGCGTAGTAGTTGGAAAATGCCTCAAGGATTTTTTTAGAGTTTGTATGTCTATTACCCCCATCATCTATTACCTCCAGCACTTGGTTGACAAATCTAGGGGTCCTGGTAGCTTCCGCTAGAGCCCTGCTGGGCGCTCCCCCTCTCCATAAGCCAGAGCCACATGGTCGCTTATTCTGTAAGGAGCTCCCTGAGCCGTGTGCTAAGAAGCTGATCAAGGGAGGATGCAATTGCCTCTTCTGTCTTTTTTATATCCGGCTCTATTTTGTGTAGTGTGCCTCATATAGATTTAAAACTTCCCCCGCTTTTGGCCATGCACAGTCCCCTCATCCTATCTTTAAAGCTCTCCCACACACACAACAGCATTGCAACGCTCTCAACATTGAGCGGAAAGAATTCATTGATCTCCTGACGTATCTCCTTACAAAAAGCTGTGTCCAGCAAGGCCGTGGGCAGGAGCCTCCATTACATATAAGGGGAGGTAACACCCGGTGGGGAAAGTTTCAAAAGAACCAGGAGTGATCGGAGAAGGTTCTTGCAAGATGCAATACCTCCCTAAACCACGAGTTTAGTCCCGCTGAAAGCAGCCAGGAGTCTAGCCTCGACCAGCTGGAATGTACACTGGATACAAAAGTGCCCTCCCTGTGGAAAGGTCGGAGGACCCTCCATGCATCAAACAATTGGTGATCAACCATGATGACTGAGAGGTGTTTGGTAGCCTAGGGATGTGAATGGGTAGAAGAATGGTCCAGCCCGGGCTCCAATGTCAAGTTAAAGTCCCCACCCCATATAATGAATGTGGATCCTATTTTCAAGAGGCCCCCCAAGAGATTGGGGAAAAAGTCTGCATCGTCAATGTTGGGTGCATAGCAACAGACCAATGTAACTTGTGACCAGAAAGCCTACCCCACATGATGCTATATCTACCTTGAGCATCCTGCAGTTGACCCACCGGACAGTAGTCCACCCCTGATGTAACAAGAATAGCCATGCCCGGGCATATGTAGAGAAAGAAGAAAAGCAGCTATGTATTGCCCATTTGCTGCCAAAGACAGCCGGAACTCGCAAATTGAGATGTGTCTCTTGTATCATAGCTATTTGGACCATGTGCCTTTTGTGAATAGCCCAGTACCAACCTACACTTATGAGGGTCCCCGAGCCCACGCACGTTCCATGTCAGACAGTGAATTATGGGAGCCTTGTCTGGAACATCAGTGGCCTTCACCCCTTGGGGATTACAGTGGTGACAAGAATGCATTTTATGTTCATAGTGTGTTATAAGTAGACAGTGAAGTCAAGCATATACATATACATTCTGTACTATGCAGTGCAATACCTCTCCATTAAAAACAAGAAACCTTCACCCGCCCACCCCCCACACTTGCAACCAAACCCCACAGGTGAAGGCATACCCACCCTTCCCAACATTGTTAAGACTGAAAAAGTCTTCTGTATTATGGCCTTGCAATGCCAATTGTTTTTGGTAGCTACTTGCCCTAGGTCCAAAGATTTTTTTGTAGACCAGATTTTGTTTTTTTCTGACTTGAAGTGATAAGTAGGTAGATTAATGTGTTATTTCATATAATAATTCAATGTGTTATGAGTTTGATGATTAAGGTGGAGGACCTAGCCAAGGTGTTCCCATACTCACTGGATAAAGTGGCTTGTTCCTTGCCCTGCAGGTTTGTACATTTGTAAAATAACCTAGAGTATGCAGTGGTGCTAGAGAACCATGATATCCACTTGCTGGCCTATCCAGACTGAGCTATATGAGTGTTTAATGCTGATCTGTAATGGTGTATTATCGTTTATCGTGATGAAATGTGTGAATGCTAATTTAGACATGCCGATTTCCACCTCAGTAGTATACGTGTTCAATATTGGAGCCTCCCAAATAAACCTCACCTTCACAGATGGGCATCTTTGACTTCTGAAACCATAATCTCAATCTACAAGGAACCCTCTACCTCAATTTCTTCACCATCACCCTGCCAACATTATCACAGTTATTACATAACACTGATCGCTTGGGCTCTCCTCTACTCTTCACTGCTATTAGGTCTCCATTGCTCTCCCACTCTTAGCACACCCAGCTTCATTTTCTTTTCTCTCATCCTTGGACACTTTTTCATGTAATTCATTTAAGCATTGTTAGCCAGCTTCATTTTAAATTGATTTTATTCTATCTTTAAAAAATAGATTTAGAAAAGATCTCAGGCTTGACGTGTAATCAAAGAAAAAAAAATTGTAAAGCATGTAGGGCCATATGTAGGTAGCCAAATACCTGTCGGTAATGGGTGAATTTGGTAAATTTCGCCGTTACTGACCGGTAAATAGGCATGCATGATGTAGGGAACGATTTGGGAAAAAAGAATCGGTAAATACCGATTCCTCATCATCTAATCGGAATCTACCAATTCATAAATACCGAATCAGATAGTACCGATTCGGAAAATAAGAAACGCTAAAAAAAATAAAAGAGATGTAGGAAAAAACGTTAATTAAGAAATCCATGAAATTCGGTAATTAAGAGTCGGTAATTACCATGGATTGAAAGCAGGTGGTAACCAGGTGCAGGCCATACAACAGGCCCCAAAATGTAACAGTGTGATCAGAATGGCGGTGTTCTATGTGATAGCAAGGCGGATACGGCTTCAGGCAGCAGTAGTGAGGATCTGGAGACGGGAGGAGCAAGTCTACAGACAGCGGATCACACTCTTCCAACTAACTGAGGCAGAGATCCATGAAAGGTACAGGCTACACCCCCACACCATCCTGGACTTGATAAGGGACCTGCATCCACTCCTGGAGCAGCCAACACCAAGGGCGCACGCCATACCACCACATGTGCAGGTGCTCTGTAGCCTACACCAACTTGCATCTGGCAGTTACCAGGGGGTGATAGCTGCAGTAGGAGGGGTGTCACAGAGCTGCTTGTCCCGTTTCTTCAGGAAGTTCCTGGAGGCCATGATGCAAAGAATGCATCATTACATCAGCTTCCCTGACGCACATGCGGAACTGCTGTAGACCAAGACTGACTTTTACCAAATGGCACAGTTCCCACATGTCATTTTCTATATTGATGGCACACACATCCCAATCTGCCCACCTGCAGCCACTGAGTACATCTACAAGAACAGAAAGTCCACCCACTCCATAAATGTGCAGGTAATCTGTGATGCTGCCAACATAATCACAGACATCGTGGCCAAATTCCCTGGAATCATCCACGACTCCTACATCTTCCAGAACAGTGGATTCGGAGAAGGATACCTGCTAGGTAAAACACTGTGACACACCCTGATAGATACTGCAGATGTAGGTGTTGTTGTGCATGTGATTAATGGCTCTCTCTTTTCCACATAGGCGATAGAGCATATGCCATCCGCTCATTCATCCTCACTCCCTATCTGAACCCATCAAATCCGAGTGGGAGACGATGCAACGTGGCACACAAATCTGCACGCAACGTTGTGGAGCGCACCTTTGGGCTGTTAAAAAGCAGGTTCCGCTGCCTCCACAGGATTATTGGAGCTTACAAACACTAAGTGCATTTTATATAAATAAGCACTGGAACTTATATATAATGTCTTTTCGGGATTATTGGAGTTTACATATCGATTAGGAGCACTATTCACTTAGATTGTTGAATTTAACACAGTGACCTTGACTTGATATATTATTTCCATCATTATATTAACTGAACATTACATTTAAATAACTTATATAGTTTTCTTTTTTGTTTAAATCATTTTTATTGTATTTCAAACAGAGAGGGCATATCACCGGTATAACAATGTGCATTTTGGGGGCATGCCCCCTTTCAATCTCATATCCCCCTCCCCCATAGGGAGCCATGATAGCCGGGTAAGGCAATGTGTCCATGTGGGAGGGTGTGAAGGAAACGTGGACCGGTCATATCCCAAACAACCCCAACCGTTAAACCCCTCCTCCCTCCTGGGCCTGACCCTCCCCCCCTCTCCCCATCCCCAGCCCCCCTAGCCCTCCTCCTCCGGTGTGGACATCTGCAGAAGAACTGTGTACAAGCATATCAGGCTGAGGTTTCTGAGGTGGGGTCCCCAGATGTGTTCCGGAACTTGTTAGCCAGTTGCAGGACTCCAAGGTATTTCGGACAGGTAAGCTCATTGAATTCCTCGGCTAGTAGATCTACTAGGGGCTGCCATGTTTCGAGAAAGGTGTCTTGCGTCTGAGTCAGGGAGGCCTGTATCCTTTCCATCCCCATCGTGTACCATAATTTGTGAAGCCAACCCATGTGTGTGGGTTTCCGTGTGGTGCCCCATAGAGACAATATGTGCTGTGTTGCTGCCCCCATCGCTAAGCCCATTTGTTTGCCTCTGGGCGATTTAAGCGGGAAGGTGAGTTTGTTGGGTAGGCCAAGCAATGTGTATGCCGGGAATCGAGGGATTTCAGTGTCGAAGTACTGGTCGATGTCCTTGAGCACTTGGTCCCAGTAGTCTTGTACCTCTACGCAGTCCCACAGTATGTGGGTCAGAGTGCCTGGTTGGCCACAACCTCTCCAACACAGGGGGTCACGGCGTGGGTTACCCTGATGTAATCTTGTTGGCGTCAGGTGCCAATAGTAAGCAATCTTGACTGCCGCTTCTTTGCTAGCTGAGAAACAGAACAAAATGGCTGATCAGGGTAATTGGAAACAAAGTATATAACCACACAACCAATGAGTTTCGTGCAGCCAAGGGTTTAGATATTCCCAACAACTTGAGTATTTTTAGAAAAAACTTTTATATTACTCCACAAAAAATGGCATCAAATAGACACTCCGTCACAACAGTTAGTACAAAAACATAGAAGAATATATACAAATATATACAACAAATATATATACATCACATTGAAGGCAACATATACTTGAAGAAATGATGAATAACAATATAATACAATTATTGTGATGACACCAACTATAATATACAATGTGAATTCAAAAGCACATGTTTGCAAATTAAACACTTTTTTTACAATTCATTGAAGAAATGAACCAGTCCTTTGGTAACAAAACATGTGAACAGGGCGGACACTGAGGTGGAATGGCCTGCCTGTCACACAACACCTGTGAATAGTAATTTATAAGAAATTGCAGGTAGGGCCCACAAAAGTGGTATGAATTTGTAATCAATGGATTAATATTATAATATCCTAAAAACCAAAACTAGTTCCAGATGATAATTCAAGATGTGGTAGGTTGTCAATTTTCAACCTTTTTTGGTTTATTTTGCTGACACTTCATCAGGACCGATTGCATCATTGAAAATGAAAGAATGCAGGTCTGGGCCAAAGATTAATGAGTGAGTGACTCAAAAATGCAAGTGAGAGTCATAGGAAATAACTTACTCAACCTCATAAAATACACACCATAGAGTTGAATTTGCTGAAAAAAAGAAAAGGGTGGGAAAAAAAATGCAATAAGGACTAATATGATTCAGGGTATTATTATAATTCTTAACAAATATTTTATCCAACATTCAACATAAGAATGTACTTATTCTGGAACAAAAAACACAGTGAAACAAGATGTGGAGACAAATGTTGGTGTTGTAAATGCGAAAATGAAAGAACACTCACCGCACATTAAAAAGCATGATGTCCAAAGATCCCCCCAGCTTTGAAAGACAAATTTATAGAAAACAACAGCTCAACACACTTTGTTACTCAAAAAATGGGGCTGAAATGCCCTTGAGCAGTTCCACATCAAACTTACCGAGCACTCACTATAGGTCAAACAAGATGAACAGGTGTGCAATACTTGTGCATCTGCCATAAGTTTAAATGCTAGAGTAAGTGTGCATGATGGGTTGCCAGGTTGCACGCTAGGCAACTATATCAATGTATCACCGAGATAAAAAACACATCAACAAGTTCGAAACATTTTGTTACAATTGAGGGCAATCTGAATTGTCAACAAATGTTTTGGTAATTTTAATGTGACTGCTTGGAGTCCCGCAATCAACACCAGTATTTTCCTTGCACACTGAGTTAGGCATAGGGTATGTCACTGATGAGTTACAACTGGCCCCCTAGTCTATTGGGCTAAAATCTGGCTAAACAACGAGATCCCCTTGAACCACTGCATTCTCAAGGATTGTATGGCGCTAGATAAAGTGTCGAAAATTCCCTGGCTAGCATATATTAAGAACATGGTGAATAAATTGGGTAGGCCAGACCTTTACAAACATCCTACCAACATAGTTAAAGGGGATATAAAATGGATCAAGGAACATTTCTTGCTAAGGGCGCACCAGGCTAAGGAGGAGGAGGAATTAACTAAGCCAAGAGTTAGAGCAAACTTTCTGCTCCTAACCACTCCTTCTCTAGAACCCTACCTAAAAATTGTAAGCAAACCCTTTCACCGCCACCTCCTCATCAGATTCAGGTTTAACATTATTCAATATTCCCTTGGGGATTTCCGAGTGTGGGGGGTTCCTGACTCATCAAGTCCTTGCAGTTGTGACAATTAAGCATGGGCGGATCTAGCGGATCTCGCGTACGCGAAATTGCGGATTTACGGATTCGCAATCCGCGAAGATACGCGAACTCTCGCGGATTTGCGGATTTTCCCGTTTTTTGTGTTGGCGCGCGTTCGCGACGATTTTGGGACAATTTCGCAATTGCGAACTTACTTTTCGGCACGCAACGGCCGCGACTATGTTGTTTCTACGTCTGGTTTATCATCACAGGTTCACAGCACCCTCTGTTTCACCACTGCCACCCTCTGGGACACCCATGCCACCCTCTGGTACATCCTCACTGCCACCCATTAGGTTTGTTTATCACTGTAGTTTATGGGGGGTGAAAAAAGCAAGCACACCTCCCCTACTTCAACTGCCATGAATTAATTGGGGGTTGATTAATGTGTCAGTTATTTAGAAAGTTCCAGTCTGGCTGGCACCTGCTTCCTTCCTTATCTGTAATTTGCTTTCTGTTGCTGTGAATTTTTTTTTCACAGGACCTTTATGGTCTACTTGTAGCTATTCTATGAGCCTGCTGTTTGGGTCATAGCAGGGTCATAGAATAGTTGCAAACTCTGGAGGGGCCCCTCAGGAAGCACTACAGTGAATGTTACAAATGTTAAGTTTGAACTTTTGCACCTGCTCATTGCTTTCAGTTTAGCAAAAACCGTTTTTTCTGCAATTTCGCGTGTTTTTTGGGGCGCGAATCCGTGCGAGATCGATTTCGGGAGCCGCGAATGCTTGCGAATACACTTTTTTTTTTTGCGACGTGTATGTTCGCGGGCTTTTGCGCGTGTTCGCGAGGCGCTTGTAGCTATACGTTTGCCAAGTTACCCTAGCGGTCGTACACGGGCGCGGCCATCTTGTTTGCGTGACGTAATTCCGTTTCCGGCCGCTATGTGTAATCTCGCAAACTGTGCTGCTCGCTAGTACAATTTCGCGCGTGCTCGCGAGGAAAATCTCGTGCGAACTTACCCACGCGGTTGTGAACGGGCGCGGCCATCTTGTTTCTCATTCATTGCTATGGTTCTGGGCATGCTTTCTGTATCCTCTCTGAATCTCTGCCATCCTTTGCTTGTTTGAAGTTTATTTAATCTATTTTACTTATTATCTATCCCTCTATTTTTCTAGCTGTATATTTTTGTGTTTTCTGCTACTTTTAGTTACTTTTAAACTACTTTTTTAAACTCTTTTCTTTTCTTCTTCACTATTCTATTTCTTCTTTATCATTTAAGTTTATTTCTGCCCAGACCATGGTAATAATAATAATCCACATTTGTAAAGCGCACAATCACCCGTAAGGGTCTCTAGGCGCTGGGGGCCGTCGGGAAGATTAAGCAAGCTATTGCCCAGAGTCACATGGTGCTGGGCTAACCTGCCGCCGGAGCCGGGGATCGAACCCTGATCCCCAGATTCCAGCGTCAGTCGCCCTGGCCGCGGCGCCACACCTCTCCCAATGTGGTAAAGGGAGCCGGGAAGCACCCTGAGAAGGGGAAGGGTCCCGCACCCCGTGCCCGGCTCCCGTGCGGGCGTTTGAGGGGGGAGCAAGTGGTGCCGCGGGAGATCTTCAGCGCGGAGGAAGTGGCGGCACTCATCTTCCACGTCCAGCGCCGCCTCCCCAAGACGATCCTGGGAGGCGGCAAGATCGCGACTGGCTATGGCATCCAGGAGCGCCGGAAGCGGTGGGAGAAGGTGTGCCGGGCCATGTATAAGCTCTCTGGGGTCCGGCGCACATATAACCAGGCCACCCACCGCTGGACCGATGTCATGGACCGGGAACGGGACTTGCTGGACGCGCTCGGCGTAGAGGTCCCCGGGCTTGGTGAGTAGTAGTAGCTATTCATCACTACTCTGTTTTATCCGGCTCTGTTATTTGCAAATCTTTGTTCTTTACCAAGAGCAATAATGCTGCCGATTACATTGTAGGTAAATTATATTTCAAAATCTTCTATGCATTTCAGGTGCACTGCTCTCCTTCTCAGTAGCCTTGCTTGCTACTATGCTTATTTGTTTTGTACATTGTGTTCATTTCATTGGCCTGAGAAATTATGTATGAGTGTAGTGTAAAGATAAGAACTGCGTAATGCTAGACACTAAGGGTCATATTTTCAATTACCGGCGCATCCCTGCAAAGTAGCAGGGATGCGGCAGTAATTGTGTGCCATGCCACCACCACCACCCATTGGCCCAAAACGTCACAGAAGCCTTACGCATCTGTGCCGTAAAGGCGGCGCATTGCTGGAGTTGCATGCCAACGATGGCGCAGCTCCAGCAATGCTCTGGGGTACCCTATCTCCCCAATGCTGCATCAAGCCGTACGTCGGCTTCAAGCGCGCAGGGTTTGACTCATGCATCATTGTCTTAAAAGTGACTGATTGACATCTTGTAGATTTCCCTCAGCCACTTTTAGGATTCGTCCCTGCGCAGGTACGCCCTCCCTTGTGCCGGAACGCCCCCTGATGGCGCAGGGCTTTACAACGTGATGCATCGCCCATAATTTCTTTTTTGTTAATATATACGCCGCACCAACACCATGGCGAGTCTTTTGTTCTGCCGCAGCGTCACAAAAGTCAAGCAACAATGGAGGAAAATGAGCCGCAAGGGACTTCTAAATCAGCCCCAACAGACTGAAGTCCACTCCTTCCTTTAGACACATGGCTATAAGAAGAAATAGTGGTGGTGGTGGGTGGATTGATAGTTTGAGTATTCACTGATCTGCAAGCAGGATGGACTTTGTCTGTCACTTCGCGTGCTGCTGACTGCTGCCTGCAGTGCCAGGCCTAGGCAAACCTCTTTAGTAGTCTGTTTATTGAGTTACATAGGAACTTTCTAAGTCAACGTTCCGCAAATCAGGCAATACGAATAACGTAGTATACCACATGAGATTGATCCCGTGGAATAGTTGTCTATCTATTTGCTATTTCTCCAAAAAATGTTGTTATTGTTCTTTTGAAATGGTTGATTTGGTTGACAAATCTCATCCATGTTTTCTGGTCTTTCTTTCTTTCATGTTGTACATCAGCTCCCCCCAAGGGCAAGAGGACACAGGAGGAGGAGGGTGCTCAGGATGCAGGCCAGGATCGGGCAGGCGAGGGCTCCTTTGCTGGCCCCAGTAAGTTTTAATTGTAATAAAGAGTACCTATTTTTTCCTAGCGTTCCTCATTCGATGTTTTCTAAATCGTCTTTGATCTTCTTGTAGACTGGATATAAATTCTTATCCTGGCTCTAATATGACTCCCTGTGGTATTACTAGATTATTCTTATTAGTCTGTCTGTGTAGCTAACTAAGATTGGACATTTGGCAATTCCATTGGACTCCCATTCTATTCAGCAATAGCTCTATGCACTGTCTCCTTACTGACTAGATAGTGTGGCAGAGTCATTCAGCTCCCGAAGTCACCGATTATTGATCCCCAATGATCTCTAGATTATCGTACGCAGGACAAGAGAGTACGGAGTCACAGCACAGTCAAGAAGTGTCAGAGGCACTCATGCTTGCAAAAATTCCAAAACCTTTAGCTCATCCACTCTAGTCTGGAGGACCAAAAACCACAGAGTCTATTTAAGTTTAAAAGCTTTATTAAAAGTAAACACATTTATTAAAATCTACTTTGTTATAAAACTATTTAACTGAAAACGGAAAAGTGGTTAGTGCTGACGATTAATTGGACACATTTCTTGTGGTCGAGCCGAGCTCTCACCTGGTTTGAACTTGATCCTGGTCGTGTTCTTAGGAGTCAAGCTTCTGTCTGTTAGGAGAAAAAGTGGTGCGTGTTAAAAATAAAAAGCAAGCATTCATCAGTTGTGCATAAAAGTGCAGCAAGACAACAGCCTTCCCTGGAAAAAGGGACATTTTTACTTTGGAGTAGACAGTCACAAATTATTACATTGTATTCATTTTTTTTAACATTTCTCCTAGACCAAATATTATATAGTAGTGAGTGGTGTATTCTAACATTCTTAAATGTACTTTGTAGGTGTAACATCTGGTGACGGGGCCAGCGCGGAGGTGGCTGTGTTGGGCGAGGACTCGGAGGACTCTGGGGAGGAGGCGGTGCAAGAGCTGGCGGACGGTCCTGTGGGGGTTCAAACGGTGGTGGCGGAAACAGGTAAGCTATATATTCCTTACTTATTGAGATTGAAGACTGCATAGTGTGCTTTCTGCACGGGTGTATTACAAATCAACCAGGTAGTAGCCTCCTCGAAATGTACTTCGACTTAGCTATGAAGTTTTTGGTGAGAAGAATCCCAATAAGTTCTTAGACGAACGTGATGGATGGGATGAACGAAAAGCGAAAGAAGGGTGTAAGTAAGTGGGACACGAAATTGTATGATGGCTGGCAAAGAAGAACGATATGTGTTTGCTTGGCCCCCGAGGTGGCTTGGAAGGAAAGAATATTGTATGGTGCATGGCTGGGTCAATGATGAAGCAAGGATGGGTGGAAGGACAGCAGCCTGGGTGGGTGAAACAGAAACTGTATGTGTGCGTATACTTTGACTGAATGGATGCCTGGAGCATGGTATTCTCTGACTCTTAGATAGCACATGTGTATCTAGAGAGAGTAGATGGTCGCCAGATGAACTAAGTGTTACCTTGAAGAGCATGTACCACCGCACCCGCACGTCCGTTCCAGTGCAGGGAAGGCAAGGAAAAGAAATTGTAAATGTGTCCAATACTACCATGAATAGTAGCAGTACTTTGTATTGCGTCTGCAATCACAGCATATATCTGGTTATTACAGTGGACACTCCGTACCTCTCTTAATAACTTTAGTTTGCTTGTAGTACGTCATTCATGTGTGGGTGTATCACTGTTCACTCAATATTAAGCAAAGCACCTAAAGTCATCCCATATGTCATCAAATACGTCCCATGTGAAGTGATAGATAATCAAATTAGTTAGCTTCTTCATTTTCCTTTTCTAGTACTCATTTGCACTGTAGGGTGAAAGGTAAATTAATTAAGCAGTAGCCCTTGTAACAGAGTATTCTCAGTGCCACCCGTAATAGAAAAGTAATAGCTTCACCACCTGCATGTACTGGACCGGTACAGTAACGCAAGTCTGTCTCACTCATCATGGTGTGCAACTTTTTTTCTCGGGTGCAAGTTCACTGTGCTGTCCATGTCATTCTGCCGGCTTGCATAAGATAACGTACCAATTTTCCTAAACAAGAGAGAAGAAGAAGAATAAGACTGGTGTACTGTCATAGTCGACTGTAATGGAAGTCCATAGTGGTCGTAGAATTTGTTCATTAAACTACCACTAATGTTAGAGCAAGGATGCAGAAGTGGGAGGTTACATAGATACTGTCCTCAATAGTTATGTACTGTGCTTTCAATTTGCTACTTGTACTGTGACCCAACTTTCGGCTCAATCACTTTGTGTTATTAATGCTAAGGAGCATTGGTTACAGACTATGTCTTTCTTTCTTCATATAGTTGCTCCTTCCAAATCAACAACACGGAGGGAGCAGGCTAGAATGGCCCGGCAACGGAGGCTGGAGGCCACTGTTGCCGAATATCGGCGGCTGGTGGCCCTGGAGGAGGAGGAGGACACGCAGTCGAGCGGTGCAACAACAACATCCTCGACTGGGACCGCTGCATCCTCCTCCGTGACCCCACGGGACGCCAGCATGCGCAGTGCTCCAGCGGGACCGAGCCGGGCTAACAAAGACAACCGCCACCGCCAAGCAACAGAAAGACCAGCTGCCCCCCACGGGAGCTGCAAGGAACGCCAACGCCGCCTACGAGTCCGAATGTCCAACCTGGAGCAGGAGGTCCAGAAGTATAAGAACTTGGTGAAGGGCCTCCGCTCCGAGCTTGCCACCCTCCGCAAGGAGTATGATGCCCATGCCGCAAAATGCACCAGCACCAGCACCCTCCAGTAGTGGAGTGTCCCTTGCCCTTTTTTTATAGACTTTTGGGGGGTGGGATTTGGGAGTTGGGATCGTTTTGGGACGTTTCAAAGACAATCATTGGGGTTAGGGTGGGTCTTGAGGGAGATTATTTTGTTAGGGCTACATAAATATACATTTTTAAACTTTATCTGACCATACCTGTTTTTTACTGCTTTTCAGTCTGGTGGGTGGGGGACGGGGGTGTAACAGTAACTTTGTTTTCCTGAACAGTCGTAGGACTTTAGTAGTACAACCGCCAATCTCTTGTCTACTCCGAAATAATACTCCATTATACTACCTCCCACCAAACGCTTATCTTACCTGTAATTAGTGTTAGAAGTTAGGGCTAGGCCCAGGGCTGGCTCCACGTGAAATGGGGATTAACGTTGTCAATCCTGGGCGGGTGACATTTCCTCATTGCGGTGGTACTAGTGGTGTGACACAGTGGCAGTTGCATGCCTATGGAAAAAAAGAAAACGAAACCTTGTTTGTCCTTACTGTAGCATTACAACGGTTACGGTACGATCGAGAATATAGCAGGTGACAGTACACTAGAACAGTGCCATAATGTAGCCTAACAAATGGTAAAGTATTTGCTTGCAAGTATAACTAGTACTTGCGTTGAATTTATTTGACATTGGCTACTACTACTAGAAGATATAGTACTGAAGCTGAGTAAGTCTAGAAGATATCCTCGTATTCCTTCACCAGCCTGTTGCTATGACCTTATCCTCCCCAGCAAGTGTGTGGAATTATTGATGTCATTTTAGTCAGACATCAAGCAAAACAACACAGCCCGGGGGAAGAGGGTTAGGGTTTGTAAAATGGATGGGAATGGGGGTTTCTTTTTGGGTAGGTTTTGTTGAGAGAAGAAAAAAAAAGCAGAGCATGGACAAACAATAATTGAAGATAAAGACAATCTTTGGTTACAAACTAAAGCTAAGCACATGCAGTCACACTCATAGAATAAAACAATGGATACTGTATCTGTATTGCGTATGTTGTTGGAGTTGTCCTGTTGAATTTGGTAAGTAAGTTGCATGCAGCAAACAATTCCTCTTATTGGCGGCACTCCTCCATTCCAGCTGACGCTTAGTCCATCAATGTTGGTGACCACTGACAGAAGACACCCTGTCCACTGCCTGCCTGGCGGATGTTGACTGAAACCCGGCCTGTAATTATTGAACGGAAAACAGGAAGTGCTATTACAATACCACTGATAAATAAATAAAAGGTATGTACGCTGTGTGGTTCAAAAAGTGACACTTTGATTTCCCTAATAGACAGTACACTATTTTTGAAATTGCGTGCTCTGTCTGAGTCACCTTTTTAAGGATAAATAAGTATGGCCAAAATATTATAGCGGATCTTTCCCCTCAAGGTAGGTGTACTGTAAACTGTGTTTTAGAACAAAATTTGACCTTCCCAGCAATGCTCCCACCAAGACCCTTACTAAAGCCAGTCGCAAAAATGTATAAGAACCCCAATCAGATCTCCAAAAACGATGCCTAGCAGAAAAATGGTTACAAAACGTACTTTGAAAGTAACAGTAGGCCCAAATACAGACCGTGGATTGTATTCAAACCACTTGCAAGCAAGCAAAAGTATCCATAGCCAGCATCGCTCCAAAAACAGTGCTCTACAACACCAGAACTGCGTTGCAATAGAACCCCCTGAAACACATGCAATCCTGCTGCTAGGGCTAACCCTAACGAACCCTAACTTACAAAAAGTGCCAAAACTGGTGTTTCCTTATGGATTTTGTCCAAAACACTTCTAGCCGGTATTAGACCTTCCCAGGAATGCCCCAGGCAAGACCCGCCAACCCACCCGGAAAAAACCACCCGACAACACCCCCAAACAGCGAAAAAGCTAAATCTCATACTTACAATATCTCTCGGCCTTCGGTCCAAACGCGGCGCTGTGCAGCTAGGTCATCATCATCAATCATCATAACTCCTGTTTTCCACCACGGATTTCCTGAAAAGCAAATGCAATCAAGATTAGATTGTCGCAGCAGTGCTTCGACAGAGACCCCGGCCGCGACCCACCCACGAACAGCAGGAAGCCCCCCAAAACGCTACATTGAGCAAGATGACAGAAGAAATAGCAAAAAAAAGGCTGTTCCTTAAGGATTTTGTCCAAAACACTTCTATCCGGTATTAGACCTTCCCAGGAATGCCCCAGGCAAGACCCGCCAACCCACCCGGAAAAAACCACCCGACAACACCCCCAAACAGCGAAAAAGCTAAATCTCATACTTACAATATCTCTCGGCCTTCGGTCCAAACGCGGCGCTGTGCAGCTAGGTCATCATCATCAATCATCATAACTCCTGTTTTCCACCACGGATTTCCTGAAAAGCAAATGCAATCAAGATTAGATTGTCGCAGCAGTGCTTCGACAGAGACCCCGGCCGCAACCCACCCACGAACAGCAGGAAGCCCCCCAAAACGCTACATTGAGCAAGATGACAGAAGAAATAGCAAAAAAAAGGCTGTTCCTTAAGGATTTTGTTCAAAACACTTCTATCCGGTATTAGACCTTCCCAGGAATGCGCCAGGCAAGACCCGCCAACCCACCCGGAAAAAACCACCCGACAACACCCCCAAACAGCGAAAAAGCTAAATCTCATACTTACAATATCTCTCGGCCTTCGGTCCAAACGCGGCGCTGTGCAGCTAGGTCATCATCATCAATCATCATAACTCCTGTTTTCCACCACGGATTTCCTGAAAAGCAAATGCAATCAAGATTAGATTGTCGCAGCAGTGCTTTGACAGAGACCCCGGCCGCAACCCACCCACGAACAGCAGGAAGCCCCCCAAAACGCTACATTGAGCAAGATGACAGAAGAAATAGCAAAAAAAAGGCTGTTCCTTAAGGATTTTGTCCAAAACACTTCTATCCGGTATTAGACCTTCCCAGGAATGCCCCAGGCAAGACCCGCCAACCCACCCGGAAAAAACCACCCGACAACACCCCCAAACAGCGAAAAAGCTAAATCTCATACTTACAATATCTCTCGGCCTTCGGTCCAAACGCGGCGCTGTGCAGCTAGGTCAGCATCATCAATCATCATAACTCCTGTTTTCCACCACGGATTTCCTGAAAAGCAAATGCAATCAAGATTAGACTGTCGCAGCAGTGCTCCCAGACACCAAAAATCACCCACAAACACCCGGAACCCCGCCAAAGAGCACCCCAAAGGCAAGCAAGTCAGCAAAAACGGCAAGAAATTTCCACCTCATATTTGGTCCAAAACACTTTTGTCCATTATTAGAGCTTCACAGCAATGGGCCCAAATCCGTCAACTCACCCGCAAAGAAGTACAACACCCCCACAAGTGCTGAGTCTTTCTTCATTGGGCGTAACCCAGCACTCTGCTTTGAGGGAAATCGCAGTCTGGAGGAGGAGGATAGAGGAGCATGTTCTTCAGAACTTGTGAACCTGAGGAATGTAGACTGCGGCACCTTCAAATCAATAAGCAAACAAGTGAAGACAGTTCTGATGATGGTCTTGTTTTTGGGATTAGGTGATTAAAGTTTGAATTAAATTAACTGTGCAAAACAAAGAAAGAGAGACACACAACACACAGGAATAAAAGTGAATAAGGACGAAAAAGAAAGTTCTTGATTGATTGTCTCATTTTCAGGGCTCGGTGTCAGGGAATAAGAACAAGATTTCGTCATCGTACTCTGCGAATTCAGGCAGGATGAGGTCAGTGCCACCGAACAGAGAACAAATCCCCTCATCTACGTTGCCGTCCTCCTCGTCTTCATGCGGCGTGCTTTCTCGTACTTTGTAATCTGGTGGTATGAGGTGCTGATTCATCTTGATCATTGTCAGCCGCTCCACATTTTTGGGCGAGAGGCGGCTCCGTTTGGGAGTTACAATGCCACCAGCAGCACTGAAAACACGTTCAGAAGACACACTAGCGAGTGGGCAAGACAAATAGTTTATAGCCAGGTTGGAGAGCTGTGGCCACAATTGTTTTTTGCCATGCCAATACTGCAATGGCTCCTCATTAAGAAAGACCTCTGTTGAGTCATTCATATAGTCCTGCACCATCGACTCAAGGTCATCAACGGTTCCTCCACTTTGCTTACTTTTTGCTGTGCCTTTGACATTTTTTCGAGAACCATACCCAAGCAAACTTAGCCAATCCTCCTCAGCAGCCACTGTTAGTGTTGTGTGTGGTGCAGAAGATGATCCAGTTGCCGGTGTCTTTAACGGCTGAGCGGTCACTTGTGCCCCAGCCACAGGTGCAGAAGTGGATTCTTGTGACTGGGGATGGCCTGCTGATGCTGCTTCTCCTTCAATAACCTGCCGTTCTTTTTCAAACCTCTTGGCTGACCAGGCTAGCCAATGTTTGTACTTTTGAACATCTGCATCAGCAAAAGGAAAGAATGCTTCGCCTGCCAGCGCCTTTTTGTAGCGTGGATCCAGAATAGTAGCACAAATGTAATGCTGTTCTGACTTGATTTTTTGAAGACGTTCATCACCACGTAGGCGCTCTAATAATTTCTCAGACAAAATAAAATGGTCTTTTTTTTTTCATCTTTTTCAAACTCAGAAGACACCGCCATCAGTTGGTGCTCCAGCATGCACAACAATGGGATAGCTTTTCCCAAATTACAGTCCTCCTGGCTGACTGCACGCGTGAAGAACTCAAAAGGACGAAGCATGTCTGTCAGGCTTTTAACTATGTCCCATTGCGCCGCACCCATCCGCAGGTCCTCCTTCTGAGTTGTACCCTCTGTTAAGAAATAGTGATTGAGTACCGTATACTGCTCATAAAGATGCTCAAGCATGTAGAAGGTTGAGTTCCAACGTGTTGCCACCTCCTGGATGAGTGCTTTCACTGGCATTTGACGTTCAAGTAGCAGTCTCCTCAGATGCTTCCGGGCCTTAAAAGAATGGCTGAAATGGTTGCACATTTTGCGTCAGGTGGCCATTATCTCGAACGCTGGACTGTGTTTATCACTCAAGAATTTTTGAACTACCAGGTTGATACAGTGCGCCAAACACGGCACTCTAAAATAGTGACCCTGCCACATGGCCTTAACTACATTGGCGCCATTATCCGTGGAAACATAACCAATCTTGCGTTTTTGGGGGGATAGCATTTTCAAGACCTTTTTGTCAAACTCTTCCAAAAGGTTTTCTGCTGTGTGACTTTTCTCCAAGCCAAACATGGCTAGTGTTGCATGTTTCCGAGCAGCTTTGAAAACTTTGTCCGGATCAACACCTGCGTTTAGCTTTGCTTTAACACCTGAAAAAGAGACCCAGTGTGCAGTGATGCACATGTAATCAGCGCCTGCGCCACTGGTCCACATGTCTGTTGTCAGATGTATTGTGTGAACAGCACTCTTCTGCAAAGCTGCCCCAATCGCCTCCAGCACATCTTCATGTAGTGCTGGAACCGCAACTCTGGCAAAATAGAACCGGCTAGGAACCTTCCATTTAGGGCAGAGCGTTGCCACTAATTCTAGAAAACCTACCGCTTCTACAAAAGAAAAAGGGAGAAGGTCCACAGCTAGCATTTTAGCCAGCTTAGTGTTATACAGACGCGTCAGTGGGTGGTTGCATTCATATGGCACGTCTGAAGTAAGCATTGTTCTAATGTTGCCCTGGACCAAGCATTTACGGGCTGATAATGACTTCGTTGACCCAATTTTGCTCGCTGGTGAACTTTTGTGCGTTGGTGTCTCACTCGCTCCAACACTCTTAGTGTGCCTCACATTGGGTGTGCTGCTGACAGGGGTACTGGGTGTAAGGGAAGTGTTTGACACGTCTTCTTCCTCCTCGTCATCATCAGATGCAACATCAACGTTTCCTTGAATTCGGCCTTTCTTGATCGCATCTAGGTGCGCAAACCATTGGACAGTGTGCTGTCTCCTAAGATGACCTCTCTGGCCTCCGGTACCATAGTTGGTACCTGGCTTACCACGACTAACTGCAAGCTTACAAAGGGTACAAATGGCAAACTTTGGATTTTTTGGACAAACAGTAAAGAAGTCCCAAACTGGGGACTTGAAGTGTCTGTGGGACCTGGAGGAGGCGGCGATACTGGTGGTGGTGGTCATGAAGCTGATGCCAGATGAAGTGGAGGATCTGGATTGCCCAACTTTTGTACGTTTTGCACTTTCACCGCCACTAATTAAGGTCGAGGTGGATGGAGGTCTCTTCTTGCCAGAAAGAAATATGGAAGCGGGACGAGTTGGTGTACTACTTAACTCCAATGATTGTGGTGTTTCCACTGCCTCCTCATCGACAACATCATCATCATCACGCTCAGCAGCTCTTCGGGCTAGGGTCAAAATGTCTGTTTGCTGCATGCCCGCTGGGGCTGCAGTGACCTTTATGATGACTGGGTCGTCGTTGGCAGAGTCTTCATCAGCAGCAGTATCCGCCACTTCTTGTTGAGCCTCATCACACTCCATAACTCTGAGACTTTGGACGAGCTTCCTTTTACGCTTAACTACCTTTGTCGGATCATGGTGTGCCTCACTCTCAGACGGCAGTGGTGCTGGTTCCCAAGTTTGATCCGTATCATCAGAAGGAGGTGTGCTTGAAGAAGATGTAGACACCACCCTTGATCTCTTCCTTGCTAGGGGTGTGGAAGACAATGAAGGATCATCAGGAGGAGTGGCTTCCTCAAATGATACCTCGCCTTGATTGTCGATTTCCTGATGTGCCCCTACTTCGGGAGGAACAACTATTGTGGGCACTTGTGACCCTCCATGCACCTCTGCTTGCGCATCTCCTTGCGCTGCCTCTCCTTCCACATGTACTTGGGCTTGTACTTGCACATGTGATTGTTGTTGCGGCTGTGGTTGTTCAACACTCGTCAGATGAGCTACAACAACCTGTGTTGATTGAGGGACATTGCTGCTGCTTTCTTGCGATGAGCCAACATCACTGGTCGATGGTGATTGAAGAACTATACTGGCTGCCTCTGCAGCACTCAAGGGCTTGGACTTAAGTTGGCGTGGTGGTGGTGGTGGCACTGAGCCCAATGGAGCGGGGGTGCTGCTGCCAGCTTGGTCCCCAGCAGATCCCGCTGCTGCTGCAGGCATACTTTTTTTTTTACTCCCAAAAAAAGGGGCGGGCGGCACACCAGTGTCCTTGGTAACTTGCTTCTTCTGCTCCTTACTGGCACCTTTCTTGCTAGAGGAGCTACAGGTTACTTTTTTTGGGGCCATCTTCTTCAGAGCAGGTCAGAACAGCAGGCAGCAGTTGCACGAGTTGCAGAGGGTTCTGTGTCCAGACGTGACGTCGCGTGACGTTATGCTGCACACACACACCGCTGCAGGACTTCTTCCTGGCACTGGTGGTTCTCTTGAGTCTTGTGCACCTAAAAGCAATGGAAGACAGAGGAACATCAGTTCAGTTATACACCCCAAAAAATCGACAAAACACAGAAAAATGAGCACAATCCCATGCCATCCATGATGTTTACATTGAAGACACCCCACAGAAAGACTAGGGACATGCAAGTATGCAACACTCACTACCCCTGGGCATAATGGATGAAAAGTAGGCAAAATAAGTGCAGACCTCAGACACTGCCTCTCCTCAAAATGGCCCCTTACACCCCAAGCACATGTTGCCTGTACCAGCCAGCACTCAAGATGGCCACCACCACCACCCACATGGCCAGTCCACATCAACAGTACACCCCCAAAAAACAGAAAAACAGCCAGAAATCACCACAATCCAATGCCATCCATGATGTTTACATCAAAGAGAGTGAGACCACACCACAGGCACACTCAGTCCATGCACCACCACCCCTGGGCAAAAGGCCACACCAGCAGCCCCCAAAAAACGACAAAAAACAATAAAATAAGCACAATCCCAGCCCATCCATGGCCTCAATTATGTTTAAATTCAAGAAGACACCCCACAGAAAGACTAGGCCCATGCAACACTCACCACCCCTGGGCAAAGGGCCCCACCAGCAGGCCCAAAAAAACGACAAAAAACAATAAAATCAGCACAATCCCAGCCCATCCATGGCCTCAATGGTGTTTAAATTCAAGAAGACACCCCTCAGAAACACTAGGCCCATGCAACACTCACTACCCCTGGGCATAATGGATGAAAAGTAGGCAAAATAAGTGCAGGCCTCAGACACTGCCTCTCCTCAAAATGGCCCCTTACACCCCAAGCACATGTTGCCTGTACCAGCCAGCACTCAAGATGGCCACCACCACCACCCACATGGCCAGTCCACATCAACAGTACACCCCCAAAAAACAGAAAAACAGCCAGAAATCACCACAATCCAATGCCATCCATGATGTTTACATTAAAGAGACTGAGACCACACTACAGGCACACTCAGTCCATGCACCACTACCCCTTGGCAAAAGGCCCCACCAGCAGCCCCAAAAAAACGACAAAAAACAATAAAATCAGCACAATCCCAGCCCATCCATGGCCTCAATGGTGTTTAAATTCAAGAAGACACCCCTCAGAAACACTAGGCCCATGCAACACTCACTACCCCTGGGCATAATGGATGAAAAGTAGGCAAAATAAGTGCAGGCCTCAGACACTGCCTCTCCTCAAAATGGCCCCTTAGACCCCAAGCACATGTTGCCTGTACCAGCCAGCACTCAAGATGGCCACCACCACCACCCACATGGCCAGTCCACATCAACAGTACACCCCCAAAAAACAGAAAAACAGCCAGAAATCACCACAATCCAATGCCATCCATGATGTTTACATTAAAGAGAGTGAGACCACACTACAGGCACACTCAGTCCATGCACCACTACCCCTTGGCAAAAGGCCCCACCAGCAGCCCCAAAAAAACGACAAAAAACAATAAAATCAGCACAATCCCAGCCCATCCATGGCCTCAATGGTGTTTAAATTCAAGAAGACACCCCTCAGAAACACTAGGCCCATGCAACACTCACTACCCCTGGGCATAATGGATGAAACGTAGGCAAAATAAGTGCAGGCCTCAGACACTGCCTCTCCTCAAAATGGCCCCTTACACCCCAAGCACATGTTGCCTGTACCAGCCAGCACTCAAGATGGCCACCACCACCACCCACATGGCCAGTCCACATCAACAGTACACCCCCAAAAAACAGAAAAACTGCCAGAAATCACCACAATCCAATGCCATCCATGATGTTTACATCAAAGAGAGTGAGACCACACCACAGGCACACTCAGTCCATGCACCACCACCCCTGGGCAAAAGGCCACACCAGCAGCCCCCAAAAAACGACAAAAAACAATAAAATAAGCACAATCCCAGCCCATCCATGGCCTCAATTATGTTTAAATTCAAGAAGACTCCCCACAGAAAGACTAGGCCCATGCAACACTCACCACACCCCTGGGCAAAGGGCCACACCAGCAGGCCCAAAAAAACGACAAAAATCAGCACAATCCCAGCCCATCCATGGCCTCAATGGTGTTTAAATTCAACAAAACAGTTGTATCATGCACCCCTAACCAACCCTGGTCCTACTGGATACTGTGGCTACCCACAATATAATTTATTTAATGTTCTGAAAAAGTTCCAAAATTGTACTTGCAGCAACTGTAATGCCCCAAACAAACTTACTTGTGAAAGTTGATTTCTAATCCAAAAGTGATCCAAAGACAGTCAAAAAGGCCTCAAATCCAAATATCCAGCAGCACCCACAAAAAGTAATCCTTCCAGCTCCAGATCCAAATGAAAGTGACCAGGAGATGGACAAAGCACTGGGAGGAGCCTGCTGGACAGGAACAGGAAGTTGGAGACTGTGGGGCACTTCCTTCCTCCCCCCCCCCAAAATGGACTCCTTGCAAAAAAAAAGGCCATGCAAATGTCAACCTGAGGAGTGATTCTGATAAAAATCATAATTTTCTGAAGGTTTATCCTGTTTGCTGGTGATTTTCTTGTGCGAAATTGCAAAATCTCTATTTCGCAAGTGCGAGATTGTTCCTTTCCGCCGCAACTACGTGTTCGCAATTGCGAACTCTCGCGAGGTGTGCTGTGCAAGGTGGCAAGCCGCGATTACGTATTCGCGGGCGCCAAACTCCCGCGTGAACACGCAGCAAGATCCAAAATGGCGCGGCACTCGCAAAGAAAAACAACTCGGCAAACGCTAAATGACGGAAAGTGAACGCCGTGCACCACGCCGCGCGCCGCAACCAAGCAAAAAATCCGCCGCGAGCGGATTCACGGATTTTCGACAAATTCGCGAGAGTTCGCGGATTGCGAATTTGCCGAAAATCCGAAAAATCCGCGATCGGAGCGGATTTTACTCCCATGCTTAGTGACAATTTCTCAGAGCAGCCCCTGATGCATTTTGTCATGTTCTGTGAGCACTACAAGGAGGGTAGAAGGCGGTTTTTAATTCCTATCCTGAGAGAAGTTGGCTTCCGACAAGTACGCCAAGCCTTGCTGTATCTACAATTATTGGGTACTCCCAAAGTAATTTTCGGGGTTGCTAGCTTCCTGGTAGCTGCTATGCATATTAAGACCAGGAAGCTATCCCCGAACATTCAGGTGGAGTGACTAAAGACACGGATTTTACTGTTTTTATTGTTTTTATTCTTTTAATCCATTTGTAGTATGCCCACTTTTAATAATTACTGATTGTATCCTTATCATCATGATTGCTGTACGTTCCTAAATTGATGAAATGTGCAATTTATTGTATTGATTCTGCTTTTATGATTTTAATCAATCGAATAAAGCTTGTTTTGACTGACTGACTGAATGTGACTTCTTAAGTGCACGAATACCCGGGATTATCTTGGCGCTATTTTGAACGAAAAGAACAAAATAAATAAATAAAACAATCTGCAGTTGAACTATTGTTTGTAAGACAAATCAAAAGGTAGAAGGTAGAATAAAAATGATCATGCCTTCTCGTATTTTTAAAGGGATCCTATAATAGGCCAAAGGTCAAAAAAATCCCAAGAGTGCAATTTAGCACAAGAATGTCTGAATAAAATCTTTCGGTGCCAGTAATCATAGAAAAATCATATATGCAACTAAGCATGATAATATAATCATGTGACTCAAAAACATACAGATTAATAGCGGGCTATTATTCAGTAATTGCAATTTACACACCCAGAGATGTAAGAAAAATACATGATGATTCTACTAAGATGTCCTTTCTGATAATGTTCAAATTTGCCATACGGGCCTTCACCAATAGACTCACCCATTCCTCATATTCATTCAGTTCATGAATGATTGTATCGAGGTTTCATTCACAGAGGTTCATCTCAGCTGGCGCTTACTTGAAGCATCAATGTCATTTTATGTCGAATTAATTAGCTCACCCATTATGCATTTCCACAACTCATTGATCAATGATATAACTCTAAAGAGGAAATACTTCTTTTGGTTAGTTCAAATTATGCATAACATTTTGTCAAACAATGACTGAAAAGAAATAATGGGGGCAATCGGCAGGCCCAGGGTCCCTTTCTGTATTTACTTCTTATGATGACAGTACCTACAGCTAAGCCTGTCTCTGGTCTGACCCAGAAAAGGAAAAAAGGAACTTATAAAATATTAAACGCCGTTGCAGAGATGAGTGTGTTTGCCAGTACCCACAGTTTCACTTGCATTTGTAACACGACTGCCGGTGTTGGGTCTGGGTTCCAAGGGCCCAGCACATGTTTGCCTAGACTGATGATTGCTGATGGCATTCTTTTAAAGCTGCCCCCACCGCTGTATTTTGTTGACCAGTACAGTGCGCTTAGCACTCTGTGACAGAGCATGGCTGCTGGCCACAGCCTGCAAATCAGACCAAGGACATGTGAACAAGAGCAGGCAGGCAGAGCTTCAACAGGGCCAAAAGCTGAGTCATGAGTGGGCAGGAAGGCCGAGCTTCAGAAAAGCTTTTTTATTCAAGTTAGGAAGAAGTTGACATAACTCCACACTCTGTAATTCATCTTTAGCAACAGTGTTCACTCAAGACTTTGGTTCAAATCCTTTTCAGTGACCTGCAGTGTAGCTTGCATATCTTCACAACGTTGAGCACATTGTTACTGTCAATCAGTGTCCATTGAAACAATAAAAATGTACATTTCCAGTCAATCGGATTTGGCATATTCTTTTCTGCTCAGAGAGGACTCAGGGTAGGCAGTAGTCTTTGACTACATACACAGTGTCGGGTGAACACTCTAGGAGTTCCCTGAGGGGAGTGTGTTTATGCCTCATGGTACCTTTAAACAAAGCCAAAGCTGAAAACAAGGAAATATGTGGTTGTCCCATGCAACCTGAACCAATACTTTATCTTGTAAATCCAATTTATCAAGTAAGGTAAATGTCTGCAGTCATTTATAGGTAACTCTATGGTGGTCATATCTGTATGGCTTGCAAAGCCCTTTACTTCACTCGTACTAATGTTCATGCAAGGTTACGCCAGTGGTGACTGGATTAATATTTATGAACATTACGTGGCATATAACGGGTCTAGCCCCGCGACACTCCTGGGAGCAGCTGTGTGCTGTATAAATCTTCATAACATAACATATTTACTTGAATGGGGGTACATGGCAGAGCAGCAATTTACCTTGCTGCGCTGCCCAGCATCCCTGGGAAAGGACAGGAATACACTGTATTTATCCAATGCAGTGCATTTTTGTTCTTCCCCCGTGATGGCGCCATTATTGCAGCCTAGAGCCAATGCTGGCACCTTTGCACCATCGTGCAAGTTTGACTGCATTGCAGGCTGGATTGCTTTTGTGCATAAAGGGGTACCTTCTTGCATAAAAATAATCCAGTGAGGCATTTTCTTCTTTCTGTGTGTGCTGCAGAATACAGCACACATAGAAAGAGGAAAGAACGAGGTGAAATAAACACATTTCTCCTTGTTATACGTCACCTGAGGAGGTGTAAGATTTTGATGCATTACCAGGTTCACAAGTCCTTGTAAATCTGGGAAAGCTTAAAAAACCTATGGGAGTTGCGTGGGACCACCCACTGCAGCACCCATAGAATGACTCCCTTGTGCAGAGTAGGGCAATGCAGCAATTTGCACAGCATTGCTTTACTGCATATGTTTGAAGCCATTGAAAGTGGCTTTGCGTGGCTTCATAAATGTGACTTGGGGCTTTGCGCCGTGCATGTACCACATTGTGTAGTGCAAGCATGAAGCAAGGCCCTTTTAAATCGCCCTCTACATTTCTAAAACACAAAGGGACCTTAATAGGCAGTGAACCTATCATTTACAAGTGGAAAACAGCTGGGAGCTTCTTTGTGTTGCCTTATGCACCTCAAAAATGATATTATGCTTCTCCTAGCATTGGCTCGGAGAATGTCAAGGAGTGAAAACTCTTGGGTAAGAGAGGATTGGTGGTCTCCCCACTCAGGTTGAACCAAAAGGTTAATCTTGAACACCAAATAGCAGTTTAGTAGTTCCTCTGGATTAAGGGCCCTTCAAGCTGTTGCCAAACGAAATGGGCATTTTAGGAACAAGGGAAAAAATAGCATAACTGAAGAATTGCATTACATATCAGGAACCTTTGTTCTTATAGTCCCACACCTCTGACTCAGAAATTCACACAACAGTAAGAGTATATATTTATTGAAAATACTTGCATTTTTTCTCCCATCTTTTATAATGCATTTCAACCTCATTCAAAAGATGAATACAAAAGATCTTGTTTTGTTCCTGATGTGGCCATTGAATCTTTAGTCTTTCAAATGACTGCTTAACAGGCATAGGATTGCTACAGGTTTATGATGGCAATATGTTCCGAGTTGTGTCTCAGCTCTCGGTACGTAGCAAGATTCATTGTGTTTGAGCGCAGAATTATACTGCCTCCCTGGGAGCAGTCTCTTACAATGCCTGGTCACTCAGTGCAGTTCAATACTATATTTAATCATATCAATTATAGTCTGTGGGTTTTAAAATATACTGTCCTGAGCATAATGTAGCATGAATCATACTAGCAAATACCTTTTTACCTGCACTGCTCAACCTTGTCTCAAAGTCATCTACGCCAGAGACAGGAGGTGCCCAATCATGCAAAAAAAGCAGCACCTGGGAATCAGAAAATACTTCTGGCAACAATACAACAGGGCGCAGAATAGAAAGGGAACCATAACGAATAAATACAAGGAAGATAAATGTAATGTGAGGAAATAGATACAGTGTACCTTCAAAACGATAAGAATAACAGATGAATATATGATGTCAAATACTTTGATGAAATAGAAAAGTGACAAAGACAGCTAATGAGTAAAAGAAATGGACAGATGAAAATAAACAGATGCTTTGTATACTGTTTCCTACTTCAGTTATGTACTTATCTATTTACTGCCTTGTCTGAGAGAAAAGTGTAATGATGAAATGTCCACAAGTGATGATGTAGTTCAGAGATGCTTTATTCAGCCCAGCCAACTGTAATCTACCAGGCAGATCACCAACATTCTGATAGATACATCACGTGAACATTCCATTGGTGGTAGAGAAGGATTGCATTGAGAATATCAGGATACAACAAAAAGTAATTCATACATAGTCACATATTAAAGTGGTCATTAAGAGTCTGTCAGATTGGTTTATCCGCAAAAAATCAAAGGAGACACCGTTCTGCCACATTCACACCTACTTCTGCATCAAAAATCCTTGACCCAATAGTCTGTCCATCATGATGCAGCCAGGCCATAACACCAGGTGCTCTGCTTTATTTAAAAGATGTTTGGAAACGTGTTCCCCTCCTCTGGGCCACCATGTGAGATTTAGAAGTCCTGGGCAGAGAAACCACATAATGACCACCATGCTCTGGGTGACAACTCTCTGCCTTTAATGACCATTGTTATTTTATATAGATGAGCTACTAGCAACATTCCCTGTGCTCCATAACAGAAACCAGTATTCCTGAGTTGTTCTGGACACAGATTGACCATATCACCTGTGGTCCCAACATCAATGTCCATAGTCTGACAAATTAAAGGATAACTGATGGTGCTAAATCCACAGGAGGAACCAGCTACCCAAGGTATCTAATCATAGGCTGATTAAATGGATCATTTCAAATTGATATAGTTAATCACAGACAGTATGAACATACAAACAGACTGATGGAAAACAAGATGATTTAGATTTGATGTAAAGTTAGCCTATAGAATGTGTATTATTATTATTTCGCATCCTACACAGTAAATATTCAGTGTGAAGGACTTGACTGTTGCATTCTGTCAAGCTGGGAGGAAAACACTCTGCAGCTCTATTGCTTCAGCTCGAGCTGCTGGTAAGGAGCTCCTGCAGCAGCCTAAGGCCATTTTCTTGTTCTAAGTGACAATCAGCAAGCATCAAATCCTGATGTCATTGGTCTCAAAGTTCCAATCTCTCCCTCATGTATACCTGATTAGGGGCCACATCAGGAAGATCCACTAAATAGTAGAGATTGCTACAGGAAGACCCAATAAACATCAGGGACAGTGAAAGGTAAAAGGAGGATACCCCAGGATTAGGCAATTGCTCTGCCCCCACCAAAGGTCACTATAGTTTCTTTGTCCCCTTGCGAATGCCATTGGGGAGGCCACTAGGGGGGGCAGAAATTCCAAGGGTGGAGTGGCCCCACCATCCTGTGGGGGGCAGAATGGGGTATACCCCAATCTTCCCCCTAGAAAGGGATAAAAAGTCCACTAGATGCCAGAAATTAGGTGAAATAAGTAGGGTGGGGGACATGCCCTGCATCGGGCCATGCCCCCACCCCTAACTGCCCAAACCCTATTTCTGCCTACCAGGTTGACAGTTTGGTGGATTTACTCCTCTTCTGTCAACCCCAAACACCATAAATACCACTAGTCAACAGAGATTAGAGAAAACATTAAGAATGGAGTGGGAGTTGCCTACACTGGGATCGAGCCAGGCCCCCACTTCTCCAAAAGACATCAATTTTCAAGGTGAAAACTATTTGTCTCCTGTGTGAGTTTTGCAGAATTTCCTGTCACAGGCGATAGGTAAAGACACATATGTGTGTTATTGGTGTATTTGGAGAAGTGCAGAGTCAAACTGGGACATATAATAGGCCCCAGCACCAAAATAAAAGTGGCCCCATTAGTTAATCATATAGCTAAAAAAGTGACCTCATTAGCAAATTGTTGTGTTTACTTGAAGGCTGCCCATCATGCTCAATGGGTTTGCCATAGTGCTTTATGGAATCATTGGTTCGTAGAGACTTCAAAGTGCTGTAGGCGACAGTTAGGCATGAGCATGCAAAGGAGCCTCATGCATATGGCTGATGGTGAATAAACCTTTACAAAAGTACAATGCAATTTGGCGATGAGCACCTGTTCAGCTATACTTCAGTCACAGTGAGATTGGATCCAGCGTAATAGCATTTAGAATCACAACTGCAAGGATTTGCTCCACGATGCTGTGCAAGGACATTAAGGAAGTGTTTGTGACCGAAGCAGGTGATCAACTTCAAGGAAGCCCAGTGTTGTTTTTGCCTCTGCCTCCAACATCTTGTGAGGGGCTGGGAGCGATGTGCGGCAGGCAAAATAACTAGCGGCATGTCAGTTAGAATGTGTTATTTGCTATACGCTCATCGGTTTCTATACGGAATATGAACATATTCCTATGTGCACTGCCTGCTGTGTGGATTTCGCTTTAACGGCATCAGGAACCCTCCTGTATGAGGCACGTGCAGCTTGAGCCATTCAGAGCATTGAGTGCTATACAGCCTGAGCCGCCATCAAGGCAAGCCTCAAGGTCTTTCCGTATGTAATTCAGCATTCCTATCAGTGCAGCCTGGGAGCTCAGCATTTCAGTCATTGCGTTTTGAGAGCATGGAATTGAGAGTGCAGCTCTTCCGCTGGATCACCATTTACAGTGCTTAGGCCGCAAAGTGACAGATACTTATGTGGAGCTGAGAACTCAGGCTTCTGAGAGGCAGTCATCGTGGGAGATCTGGTGGTGAATGGAAGTGCACTTGAGCTCATCAAAGAGGAGGTTGAGTGGTAAACACAAATGAGGGACTAAGGAAAAGCAGTAACTATGCAGATGTAAAAGGAGGACTGTGTTGAGCACCCGTTGGATAGTATAGTTGATTCATATATAATTTAGCTCCCTTCTAGGAAGTAACACTGAAGAAGGAATTCCTATGGATATGTATTTTTAAAGGGCAATATTGTGAATTTAAGGGTACACTTATTATGGCCTTGTCAGTGGCTGCTCCTCTAATGTTTTTATTTCAAGCAGGGACACCTTCAATAGAGTGGAAAAAGTGGATTGGAATTTTTGAAAATTATTTCGAGGCTATAGATGTTCTAATATACTCAACATCTAGAAAAAAGGGCATGTTGCTCAATCCATTGGGCAAGGAGAGACAGCATGTATTAAATGTTTGCCATAAGTGACAGGTGCAGAAGGGAAAGCAATGGAAATACTGCTATTGGAGCAAAGAGGAGATTAGAGAAATACTATGAGAAACAGGTGAATATAGTGATGCAGTGGCACACATCTTATACTCAACCACAAAAAGCACATTAATCAGTAGATACATTGGTAACAAGTTTGAGAGTGTTAGTCATAAAGTGTGATTTTTGGTAAAATGACTGATCAGATGCTCAGAGACCAATTGATAGTGCAATGCAAAAGTAAGAGAATGCAAGAAAGGTTGAGGGGCGCAAGGAATCCAACGTAACAGGAGGCAAATGCAATTGCAGAAATAGTGGCGGAATCTGATATGTGCACAAATGAAATGCAACAGTTGGGCACTAAATGGAAAGAAAGAGTTAATATGGCGAATAAGAAAAAAGGTTATACAAAGGGCAATGTCACATGAAAATAGGGTGTAGAACGTAAACAGACTGAGGAGAAATCAAAGGAGAAGGTGGATAGTGGGGGTAAAGTAGGATTTAGAGGGTGTTGCCAATGTGGACGTATGGGGCATGCTGCAGATTTTAAAGGTTGTTTTGCACAGGGCAAAGATTGTCAGAAGTATGGGAAGAAGGGTCACCTATCAAGAGTGTGTAAGGATTTATCAAGGAATAGGGTGGCATGTGTTCCTGAGAATGACAGTACACGGGATATAGTACTGTGTATTGAAGACAAAGGAGTGAGGATGTATAGACCAAGAGTAAAATTCACATTGAATGGGATACAGATAGACTTGATGGTAGATCCAGGATCAATGTACACTGTTGTTCCTAGAGAAGTGTTTGTTGTAATTCTGTACTGGTCCACTTTTCTTCAGAGTGACATCCAGCCCAAACTATAAAGTGGAGAGAGCATACACATAGTAGAAAATGAATGGAGTCTGATTTTTAATTCATGAAAAGGAGGGTGGTGGGTAAGGTGGATGTTTCACACAGTGGTCCAGCAGTCTTAGGAAAGCTGCAGCAATATGATTTACATACTGTGTTAGACCCCAGGTAAAATGATCAGGTATTAGCTGTTCAACCCCATAATGGTTTGGAAGTTATTCTGGAAAAATATTCACATGTATTCAAGGATCAGATAGGCATGTTGAAGGGCTATGTATATGAGATAAGATTAAAAGAGGATGCAGAACCTGTTAGACATTGGAACAGGAGAATTCCCATTGCGGTAAGAGACGTAAAGAAAAGGTTGGGAGAAATGCAAAGAGAGGGTATCAGTGAACTAGTGGAAGCATTAGCATGGCTTTCTCCACTGGTAATTACAAAAAAGGATGGTCATTTTAGATTGTGTGTGGATTTATGGTCTTTAAATCAGTGCACCTTGATGGTTAGCTTCCCTCTACTCAATATTTTGGAAGTGGTGTTAATGCTGAACACTGCAAATGTCATCTTACCACCCAATTAAAACTACATCCTAAATCCAAAGCCTATACAGCATGTATTACCATGGAGGGAGTATTTCAATTTAAGAGACTACTGTTTTGGCTGGCATCAACTTTAAGTGTATTTTTTCAACATAAGATGCACACATTATTTGGTGATGTTCCTAATGTTTGTTTCTTTCAGGATGACATTTTAGTATTCGGAATCTCGGAACAGGGCCACAATAGAGCTTTATTGAAAGTTTTGTACGTCTTGAGTGCTTAAGGGAAAATGTCAATTCTTGTGAAAATAAATGGAGTATTTAGGATTTACCATTTCTGAACATGTTATTAAGCCCAAGGAGACTTAGTGAAGACCATACGGTTAGGTCTAACCCCTTTAGGGAAAGATCAATTGTGTTCATTCATGGGGTTGATGGAATATTGTGCAAAATGTGTAAATCATTTTCTGGAGAAAAAAAAAACTAAGCTTTGAGAGAGTTGTTGAGAAAAGAGAAAGAATTTGAATGGCAAAGGAGGCAAGGCGAGCATTTGTGGAAATAAGAAATTAATTTGCCAGTACAGAAATGTTAAACCCATTTGAACCAACAAATAAAAGTATTTTTACCGTAGATGTCAGTGCTCACAGGACTGGGGTGGTTTTATTACAGATAAAGGCTGGACTATACTGGCCTGTGGCTTTTCCATCCAGGACTCTTACTCAAACTGAATGGAAATATGCGGTAAATAAAAGAGAGGCCTTGGCAGCCGCATGGGGTGTTGAGTACTTCCGCGCATATTTATGGGGTCTGCATTTTACTTCATAAACTGTTACTCAGGGTGTTGAGACCGAGAGGTGTGCATAACATTTTGGTCAGGTTGGCATGACTTGCATGAGGTTGAAAGAGTATAGATATGAACTAGAGTATGTGGCCACATGGAAGAATATGCAGGCATATTGCTTATCCAGGTTGCTATTGAGTGCTGAGGATGCGAGCAGGGCAAAGAAAGAGATGGTTTGTTTGGTACCACGTGTGGAGGATGCATTGGAAGTGGAATTCAAGGTAATCACCCTTGAAGAGTGGGTAGCAGCTGCGCAAAAAGATGCACTTTTCTAGGATTTGGTGAGAAGTATTCGAGAGGTTTGGAAGGGGATGTAAGACCTTCTCTGAGGGCTTTTGTTAAGATACAGGAAGAGCTGAGTAGAGGGGCTACTGATACTTTGGTATTGAGAGGGAGAAAGGTGTGCCTCGGAATGGGGTAAGGAAGAAGGTGATCATGTAAACATGAAGACAATTTTGGACAGTCATTAATGAAAAAACATTTGAAGGAGAAATGTTGGTGGCCCGTAATAGATAGTGTTGTGAAGGATTGGGTGGAAGAGTGTGTGCTGTGTAGTTATAGTGAGAAAAATTTGAAGGTGGAAGTGAAAGGAAATGGGTTCATTGATTGAGACAGGAAGTGCATGGTCAAAAGTATATTAGGATTTTATAGGTCCCATGGAGTGTGGTAGATGTGCTATGGTTGTGGTGGATATTTTTTCAAGGTGGGTGATGGTGGAATTCTTGAAGAATATAACAACAGAAAGTGCTATTAGATTATTGGAATGTATGTTCATGGGAGAGGGGTGTCCTGGTATATTAGTAACGGACAATGGGAGAAAATGTACGTCTGCTGTTATGCAATATTTTGTGAAAATAATGGAATAAATAAACATGTCGCACTTCATTACATTATCCATAAGGAAATGGTATGGTTGAGCAGTTGAATCGCATTGTAAAAGGAAGTATAGAGCTGGCATTGAGTTGTGGAAAGAATGTCGGAAGGACGGTGGAGAATTTGGTGTGGGCGTACAAAACCACAGAGAATGAGGCTACATGTGAAATGCCTTTAAAGAGAATAAGAGGAAGAGAAGCAAAGACCAAGTTATCACCTCTATGGTTGAGGGAGAGTGGAACATTGAAGGAAGTATGCAACGGGAAAATAGAAAAAGGGGGATTTCATGAAGATTAAGTTGAGAAGAAGAGGATATGGAACAGTTTTTCAATCCTACGGAAGTACAAGCGGTAGATGATTGGCATGTTGCTTTGAGGAATAGGCAGAGGTGGAACACAAGAAGAGACGCATTGTATTGCAAGAGAGGTGATCAAGGCAGCAGGAAATGGAAAAGCAATGGTGAAACAGAGCAAAGTGGCAGTGAATTCATGATGAGAAGGAGATGAGAAGGAGAAGAGAAGTGATAGAAATATGTGTAAGTGGAAAGAAAGGTGAAGGACAAGAGAGAGAAGGTGATGAAGGTGGGTGGAGTGGAATCAAGCAATGGAGCAGAAAACATTACATGCCGGTTACGTTATATGATTTTGCAATGAAATGATGTATGTGTTCATATTAAGGACATTTAAGAACATTTTAATTTAAGTTGTGATTAATAATAGGTCATTCAGTTAAAGTGATTTCTTTAAATCACATAGTTTCCTTTAGTTTATAGTGTGAAACTCATGGTTGTGCATTGTTTGCATAAGTTTTTGTGTAGGTGTGTATAGTTTGTATCATTATGTACATAAATAGATTCTTCCATATTATGTAATGCTAATATTGTTTGTGTGTCTAAGGAAAGGAGATATGTTGTAATTACTCGATGACTGGCTGTCATACTCCGTGGGATGCATTAGTGCTTTATGGAATCGTGGGTTTATGGAGAGTCCAAAGGGCTGCGGATGACAGTTGAGCAAGAGCAGGCTTGGGTGTCTCACGCATGTGGCTGATGGTGAATAAACCGTTAGAGAAGTACAGTGTGCGTACTTGAGTTATTACGCTAATCAGGCCTGGAAGGTATGGCAACCTGCAAGCATTTATGCTTGCTGCAGACAATTGTTGTGGTAATATCAGGGCAATCAACAGTAAAAAAGGGCCCTTCAAGCCATAAAACAGGCCCACAAACTGCTAAAAAAACACTCGACCACTGTTAGACCAGACCAGAGTACTGCTAATTGCCCTATAGGCCAGTCCAACCAGAATATAAAAAGGACAGTAAGGGGTGTCAGTCTTTTAACCATGCTGTGCCCTGAAAGCAAGAACTTCACTAGTGTTTTACTCACATATCTACATAACTGTTATGAGGATGATCATGTTCTTTCCCTGGCACAAAATGTTTTTGCAAAGAACAGACTGCTATCGGAAACAGATTGTGTTAAACCTGTCAGCCTTAGAGTGGTCTACCCCAAAATGGTTAGCCTAACTCTTATTTTACTGATCTCATTTTTGTTGGCCCTAGGACTCTGTGTACTTTACCACTGCTTACCAGTGATAAGGTCTGTGTGATTTCTCCTTTAAACATGTAATATTGTCTTACACCCAATTGGCACATTTAACTTACTTGTAAGTTCCTAGAAGTGTAGTACTGCATAGATCCTGGTCCTATAAACTGAATGCCACTAGTGGGCCTGCAGCACTGATCATACCAACCACTAAAGTAGCCCTTTTTAAACATGTCTCAGGCCTACCATTACAGCCTGTGTGTGCTGTTCAACCTGGCAAAATAATCCTTTTGCCAGACCTAAACCATCCTTTTTAAAATATATGTCATTCCTAGGGTAGACCTTACACAGTCCATAGGGCAGGGTGCAGTGTATTTTTAAAGCTGGACATCCACATTTAAGTTTTACGTGTCCTGGTAGTGTAAAACTCTCAAATTTGCTTATCAATTCTGCAAGGCCTACCTCTCCCGTAGTATAACATGGGTCACCGTATTACATTTAGTAAGTGATAACTTTCAATTGGGAGCCAGTAGAAATGTCAAGTTTGGTGTCAAATGAATTTAATTTAAAAACCTCTTTAATGGCAAAGCCAGATTTTAACCCACAATTCTAAAATTGTCACTTTTAGAAAGTTAACATTTTCCTGTCTTGGACATTTGGTGCCTGCAGCCTGTATTCTGTGCTGCATGATTAGGTTTTTCTAGCAGTTAGTCGGTTGTGTATTGCACCCAGACTGTGAAACAAAGGGGAAAGGGGGAATAGGTGCTGGCAGAATGGACCATCTCTGACTTGATGAGGGGATAAATTGTCACCTAAAACACTTACGAATCAGAAAGTCTCTGCCCGAGCACACTCACACATGGTTTGACACAAGACTTTTGTGCCCCTAGACAAGCTGGGGCCAGGGCAGAGTGGCAGGAAATTCCAAACACCTCTGAGGGTGGAAGCCTCAAGAACCTTCTCCTACTTCATAGCTGGCATCATGTATAAATATTGGATCCTCATATCCAACATTTCAGTCCACTTGTGGAAGACTCAAAAGGACTACCTTGCTACTCTGATGCAAGAAGGACTGCTATTCTGCCGCCCTGCTGCCTGAGTGAAATGGACTGGATCTGTATTTGGAACCCAGGACCCCCAGAATGACTCTAGGACTAGTTGGCTAATCAGAGCTTCAGGGGCAGAAAAGGCTCCACTCACCTTTAACCCAGCACCTGGAGACTGCCTGCTGAAATGCTTGCCCTCCCAAGTGGTGGCATCACAATCCTGAACCCTTGGAAGTGGGCCTGAAGGGCCCAGCTGTGGTCTAACCAGAATCAATGCAGTGTGATCCTCAATGCAGGACCTCATTTCACAGCTCCTCAACTCCTTACTAAAGCAGCCCCGCAGATCTCCAGAGTCACCACTGCATTGGCGCATCCACGGTGTAGGAACTCACATAGCAGCCCAGCCCATCGGGCATGAGCTAGCATGTCAGTGAGTATTCAAATACAGATCTTTTTAGCAATGGACACAGCAACGAAATTGCAGATGTCATGGTATTGAAAGCAGATCTCTGACTGCAGTCTGGCCAGATTGGTTGTTTTTCAACATCCTTAACAAACTATGGGCAAGGTTTATTGTAGCGTGGTAATAAAAAATCCTCTCTTTTGTTAAGGAAGTGCAAAACACTATCTTGCAGGAATTTCTTTTATTAGATGATCCTCTGGTGAAATTAACTTTGCCAAAAAGGTACATTGCAGAGGTAATTCCACCTGAGGAAAATCCACAATTGGAGAATCACAAATTGTGGTTTTCCACGTACTCCAAAAATGTTAATGCAGGCCTTCAGCTGAATTTAGACACGTCCATCATATATATCCCTACCAAAGTATAATTTATGCTGGATTTTCCATGGTGTTGGACACAGTCAAACATTTACTTTGTTTGATATTACCACCTCACTTCTTAAACCATCTGTTTTCATTTTTGTATCAATCCAGCATATAGGCAGACTTTCCTGTAAGGATGGTTCGTGCTGGTTGTCTTCATTATCTTTCATTAAAAAAAAATTGATAATTGAATATATCCCTTTTTGATGAGTTAAGTTTCAAGTGAATTGAATTTAATTGATTACTATTTGATCCACAGTTTTCCTCTTAAGTCTATTGGCCAGATGTACGACTCTAAATTGAAGTCGCAAACGGACAATCTGCCAGTTTGTGACCGTAATTTAGGGCATGGCCATGTACAAACCTCATTTTGCGAATTGGTAAATTTTACCGATTCGCAAAATGAGGATTTCGATTTGCTGTAAGGAAGGGGCGTGCCAAGGCGTCCCTTCCTAACAGCGACTCGCATTTGTATGTATAAGTGTTTTGCAACTGCAATTGCGGTCGCAATTTACCACCTACTTCAAGTAGGTGTTAAACCATTCGCAAACTGGAATTGGGACTAAGGCACCACTCCCTGCTCTTCCAAAATGAAACTGAAAAGTTACATTTTTCTTTTTTTTAAATGCATCCCGTATTCCTTGAAGGAGAAAGGGCTGCATTTAAAAAATGGCTTTATTTAAAAGCAGTCACAGACATGGTGGTCTGCTGAGTCTGACCCCAGCAGGCTACCATCCCTGTGAGTGTTAGCCATTCCTAATGAGGTCGCAAATTGCGCTTGCCTCATTAATATTTATGAGGCATGCAAGTTGCGACCCCATTAGTAATCACAAACAGTGTCTGAGAGATTGTTGTATATCCCAATTTGTCAGTCGCAAATTGCGAGTCTGAATTTGCGACACACAATTTGCGAGTCGCAATTTGGTGGGTCTTACATCTGACCCTATAACTTCTGAAATCTTACTAGTAAAAATTGATCAACATTATATAGCCTTCTTCGAATTTTTATCAATGAATTACAAACGACATTATGGTCATTTTTTTCTAAAATTGAGTGATCTCTTAGGCTTACAATGCATAATAGTGGAAAAGGAAAACATCACATCGGTCCCCACTATTCTGCAGCCGCTCTGAAATATAGGGAGCTGCTGATGCTATAATAACAGGATTACTGGAGCGGATCTGAAGACGTAAAAAATGATTTTTGCAGAACTTAATCCCTGTCAAAATACAGTAAAATTAAGCATAATTAATTCGTTTTAGGGAGTAACGTTTTGCAAACTGGTGCTCACGCACATTTTGAAAACTTTTCTCTCGTTGCAAAGTGCAAGCAGTTTGTAGCATGAACGTAGTGACACATACTTTTGTCCAGGGGATGTTCAAAGTAGGTCACATAATGAATACTTAATTATGATGCTCAAATGGAATCTACGAAATAATCACTGTTTGCAAATATTCCGATTTTTTTTTATTCTAGTGACAAATTACCATTACGTTGAAGCAGGTGGTAACCAGGTGTGAACTTTAAATTGTGGGGAGGATACCCAGGGGCATATTACCAACAACTAGCGATAATATTTGTCTCTAACTTGTTTAGAGACAAAAATTATCGCCGCACATCGGCGATTTTTATCGCAGATAAACCTTGCTATTAGCAAGGTTTATCGCAAATGCGATAAAAAACGCCCGCAATGCATGAATATCGCTGAAAAGTCAGCGATATTCATGCATTATCGAGCAAATGCTCTTAGCCATGTTATCCACCTCCCATTGGATAACATGGCTAAGAACTGCTCAGGGCAGGTGTTAGCTTTTGGAGATATTCGCGCTTAGCGCAAATATCTCCAAAAGTTGGTAATAGGAGATAGCGATGTTAGCGACTGTTTCCAGTCGCTAACATCTTGGCACGCCCACTTTGCATATCATTAGTGATAAATATCACTGACATGCAAAGTGGGGCCCATGATGGTCGCTATCTCCTATTAGCTGTCGCTAACTGGTGTTAGCGACAGCTTGGTAATAGGGAGATAATTTTATCTCCGCTTTCTTGGCTTTTAAAGCCAAAAAAGCGGAGATAAAACCCCTTGATAATATACCCCCGAATTTGTTTCTTTGAAATAACTGTGGGGCATAATATCAAGGGGGTTTATCTCCGCTTTTTTGGCTTTAAATGCCAAGAAAGCGGAGATAAAATTATCTCCCTATTACCAAGCTGTCGCTAACACCAGTTAGCGACAGCTAATAGGAGATAGCGACCATCTTGGGCCCCGCTTTGCATGTCAGTGATATTTATCACTAATGACATGCAAAGTGGGCGTGCCAAGATGTAAGCGACTGGAAACAGTCGCTAACATCGCTATCTCCTATTACCAACTTTTGGAGATATTCGCGCTAAGCGCGAATATCTCCAAAAGCTAACACCTGCCCTGAGCAGTTCTTAGCCATGTTAACCAATGGTAGGTGGATAACATGGCTAAGAGCATTTGCTCGATAATGCATGAATATCGCTGACTTTTCAGCGATATTCATGCATTGCGGCCGTTTTTTATCGCATTTGCGATAAACCTTGCTAATAGCAAGGTTTATCTGCGATAAAAATCGCCGATGTGCGGCGATAATTTTTGTCTCTAAACAAGTTAGAGACAAAAATTATCTCTATTGGTTGGTAATATGCCCCTGTATGCTTTGGCATGGCAAGATGAATTTGGATTTTGGCAACACAATACCTAAGCAGTAAGAGAAACAAGAGAATTTCAGGGTCAGGAACAACATTTTTGACCAAAGAGAAGAAGGCACATATCGCCACAATAGGTTGGGCCACCTTTCCATCTGTGACTTCATAAGAGATTTAGGGGCATATTAACAAGGCAATTATCGCCGGTTTAGCGGCCGTTTTCGGCCGCTAAGCGGCGTTAATTCTATTGCTCTATTAGCAAGCTGTCGCTAACTAATGTTAGTGACAGCTTTTAGGCGATAGCGAGCGGTTTGGGGCACGCTTTGCATGGCAGCGATATTTATCGCTAATGACATGCAAAGTGGGTGTACCCAACCTGTTAGCGACTGAAAGCAGTCGCTAACTTTGCTATCGCCTATTAGCAAGGCAGGCGTAGCGATGGAAATATTCCCGCTATCGCCAAAAACCAACGCCTGCTCAGACCAGTTCTTAGCCATGTTATCCAATGGGAGGTGGATAACATGGCTAAGAGCATTTCGTCGCTAATGCATGAATATCGCTGTATTCTCAGCGATATTCACGCATTTCGCCTGATTTTTATCGCTTTTGAGATAAACCTTGCTAATAGCAAGTTATCTCAACGATAAAAACCGGTCATGGGCGACGATAAAAATATTGCCGCTAACCCTACTTAGCGATAAATGTCGCTAGTTGTTGGTAATATGCCCCACAGATCCCCCCCCTGGGTAGAAAACATATAACATATATAAAAAATCCATCCCTGCACATATCCAGCTTGTATGTTCCTTGCATCTCTTTGGGTCCGGCAGTTATAAGGGAATTGTACATACAACAAGTGGGGTATCCCAATGTGTTTTTCAAAGCTTTCACATATTTTCTAGATTGTGTTTCATTAAATATACACAACCATATTTCCTTCCCAACACTGCTCAAGATTTGATTAACGCTAAAGCAGATTTTTCTCAGTTACATTTTCTTAGGGTGTGTACTTCATTGCTGATAACTAAACATCCTGTGTAGGTTACATTGATATTGATATTGTTGCATGTTACCCTGAATGTACTATAGACCCATACATGTTCAGACGCTGTGGTTTCTGCATTTGTTTGGCATGGGGAGAATTAGAAACCCTTCAGGTTAGGTAATTCATATTTCATGATGCATTATTTCAAAACAAACACGAGACTTCATACACCGATTTGCTTTTTTTTGCTCTGCAAGTGATTATGCATTTTCTATATAACCTTGTTTACTCATTCCATTTTGAACGCAGTTTCTGATTGAAAGGAAATCAGCCCAATATAGCATATAGATGTACAAGGTCTGTAGTAGAACTTACATTTTGACTTTTATGGAACAGAATTGGGTGTCTAAACAAAAGTGAGTGTGTGTATGGGGGGGGAGGAGGTGCGGGGGCGGAGGGGGGGGGTTCTGCAATATGCCCCTGAAAGAGCATATTAAATTATTTGCCTAATGTGAAACACTTTGTAATAAATCGCATGTGACAGAAGTGTTTCTCAGATAAAGCTTTATTTACAGTTCCCACAGGCACGTCTATTCGATGGCAAGGTGCACATAAAATGGCCGTAACGCCCCCAACTGTCACAGTCTCACGAGTCCCAACGGGGAGCGCGAGACACACTCTACAGGCATCGCGCGCGGGGCGCACGAGACAGACGAGCCCACTACACACTTTAAAATATAGAAATGGAAAAAACACGTACCAAAACTTGATCACGAGCACACACTCCCACCCATCTTAAGGGACTGGTTGCAGCAAGGGCTAATGAAAGAAAACAACACATGGTAGACATCCTGCCAACCATGTGGAAGTGTACAAAGTCATAGAAAATACAAGCCCCTTTAGACCAGTTAACAAAAATTACTTGATTTTTATTTAGAGGTCGCATAAGCGACAAGCGAAAAGAAATCTCAAGGTTTATCCAGTACTTCCAATCAAAATATTTCCAGTTCAAAGTTCAGTTCACATCCCTTATCAGGTCAGAGCTAATCTCCTCAATAACTAGCACTTACAGTTCAGCTCTCCATGCTGTATTTGAATTTAAAATTATTTTTAAAGCGCACGTTCGCCAGCGGCTTCATGGCGCTACAACTTACAGAAACAGGGTTAACTGGCCAATGTGAAATAGAGCAGTTCAGGCTGTGGGGGAGGCAGATTAATTAATTAAAGGCTTTAGAAAACAAAAGAGTCTTAAGTTGTTTCCTAAATTGGGAGTAATGAGTCATGGTCCTGAGCTCAAGGGGCAGGGAATTCCAGAGGAGTGGAGCAAGGGTCGCAAATTTCGAACTGCCCCATTTCTTCCTACGGAAGCGCGGGACCGTGAGAAGGGCCTGGGTAGAAGAACGGAGGTCTCTGGTGGGTACATAGGAAGTGATCTCAGAAGAGATGAAAACCGGTGCCGTGCCCAGTCTAGCTTGGAAGGTGATAGAGGCCAGTTTGAACTGGACACGTTCATGAACAGGGAGCCAATGTAAAGATTTAAGGAGGGGAGTGACATGGTGAAATTTTGGTAGTTTGAACACCAGGCGGGCCGCCTGGTTCTGGATCTGTTGCAGCCGCCTAAGACTGTATGCAGGTATACTGGCATATAGGGCGTTGCCATAGTCCAGGCGGGAGATGACCATCGCCAAGGTGATCAGTTTAAGGGCGTGAAAAGAAAAAAAGCGGGACACCTTGCGTATAGTACGCAGTGAAAGAAAGGAAGAGGAAACGACAAAGCTAACCTGGGAGTGAAGAGTAAGTTGAGAATTGAGCTTGATACCTAAAGTTTTAACAGAGGAGGAGGGGACAGGAGGGGAACCAAGGGAAAGGGGCCAAAACAGAGAAGACCAGGGGCTGGATGAACCACCCGTCAACACCAGCTCGGTCTTATCTGGGTTGAGTTTTAGGTGGTTGTGGTTCATCCAGTCACGGATGTGGGTCATAATAGATTGAAAATTAGAGATAGAAGACAGAGAGGAGGACAGATCAAAAATTAGTTGGAGGTCGTCAGCATAGTTATATACTGCGACCTCCATCTGCTGTAAAGAAAAGATAAGTGGAGCAATGTAAAGGTTGAACAGGAGGGGGGAAAGAGAAGAGCCCTGGGGGACCCCGCACTGAACTTTCCGGAAATCCGCAGTAAAGTCACCCAGGCGAACAGCCTGGGTGCGGTCCCTCAGGAAGGAGGATAACCAGACCAGAGCCGTGCCTCCGATCCCCGCCGCCCTGACACGGGAGAGTAAGATGGTATGGTCGACCGTGTCAAAGGCGGCTGAGAGATCAAGCAGGACCAAGGCCTGGGTCTTGTTGGTATCCATTCCCTCCCTGAGGTTATCGAGGACCGAGAGTACCACGGACTCCGTAGAGTGTGCGGGGCGGAAACCGGCCTGGCGGGGGGCTAAGGCCCCATGCATCTCCACAAAAGTGCTCAAGGTACGAGTAACGTGACGCTCGAGCACCTTCGCCAAGAATGGCAAAAGGGAGATGGGACGGTAGTTGGCCGGGACCGAGGGGTCCGCACCAGGTTTCTTAAGGATGGGGACAATGATTGCAGTTTTCAGCGGGGTGGGCACCACACCCTGAGAAAGTGAGCTATTAAGAAGGTGAAGAGGGGGATCAGAACATGAAGAAAAAATATGACGGAGGATGTGGGAGGGACAAGGGTCTAGAGGGGAACCGGATTTGACCAAGGGAATAATCGAAGTGAGACATTCCTTAGTCAACAGAGGAAAAACGTCTAGTTGGCCAGTAGGGGGGGACACTGAGGGTCCACAAACGTGGGAGAGGGAAGAGGAATGTTGGCCTTGATGATAGAAATTTTCTGGATGAAGAAATTATTTAGGGAGTGACAGAGTTCAGGTGAAGGAGTGGGTTTCAGAGTAGTTCTGTCGGAGAATGCCAGGTTGTTCACAATCGAAAAGATTACTTTCGATTGGTTCTCTGCGGCGAGGATTTTGGAGGAGAAGTAAGCTGTTTTTGCCCCTAAGATGGCCTGCTTGTACTGGGCCAGTATATTAATAAACTCCAGTCTCAGTAGGGGGCAATAATTTCTCCTCCAGACCCGCTCAGCTCTGCGGACAGCTAACTTAGTAGACTTGAGATCCTCATTAAACCACAGGTTGGCATCCTTCTCCCGCTTGGTCGTAACCCGCTTGAGTGGGGCAATCGAGTCGCAACCAGAGATAAGCCACTGGTTGATGGAAGCGGCTTGGGAGAGAGTAGATAACCCCTGTAGTGAAGGGTAGGAGGCAGTAAGTAAATCGGAGAGGTTGCCTGGGTCTACTCGTCCCCAGGACCGGACCCAAACGTTTTTAGGAAGTGAGGGTTTAGCTGGGGAGTATATGGGAAGAGCAAAGGAGATTGAATAATGATCTGACCAAGTACAAGGTGTAATAGAAACAGAGTTTACAGGACAATTCAGGGACCAAATCTGGTCAAGCACATGCCCTTTAGCATGGGTGGGGGAGTGGATGTGGGGTATAAAATTAAAAGATCGGAGGGTTTCTGAGAATTCCTTAGAGGAAGAACACTCTGCAGGGTCTGACGGCCAAAAATTGAAGTCACCCAAGAGCAGGATGGAAGTATTATTAATAGCGATTGTAGCTAATACTTCTAGGAACGTAGGCAGAAACAATAAAGGTGATTGAGGGGGGCGGTAAATAAGTAAGCAGGTAAGAGGAGGGGAGATGGAAGTGGTGCGAATGGCCAGGTACTCGGTCGTAGCAATATCGGGCAGAGGGAGAATTTGAAAAGGCAAGTCTGCTCGGGCAATGAGCGCTACCCCTCCCCCCGCCCTGCCGTTAAGGCGGTCCGAGCGTAGGGCGTAGTATGGGGCTGGTAAGGTGGCCAAAAGAGCGTGGAGGGAATCATCACGAAACCAAGTTTCGGTGAGAAACAGCAAGTCTGGGGCATGAAGGTCCAACAGCACCGATAGCTCATGCGAATGAGCCACGGCGGACCGGGTATTAAGATAACAAGCTTTGAGAGTTTTAATGGGTACAGGATTGGTGGTACCCATCAGAGGATTAGTGAGGACGTGGTCAGGAGGAGGGGGAACATGAGAGGGGGATAAGCCGAATAAGGAAATACGAGAACGGGTGGCAGTAGATAAAGACCAAGGGCCTTGAAGGCTTAAAAGGTCTGCTGAGGAGTAGGTGAGCAAATGAGCAGAGTGATGTGCCCCCAGCCCCGGCCGGCCGCGGACAGGCGCAGACGGGCTCGACTTGTGCGCGACTTCAGCGCGAAGTCGGCGCTCCCGCTGCGCTCGTCCGCTGCGCTTGCTCCAGGGCGTCATATATATCTGGTAGCCGTGACCCACTAGACCGCTAACCTGCACGGTGGAGAGGCAGGGCGGAAGTGGAGCAGGACCAGGTAGGAAGTGTCGCTCGTAGGCTGACCCTCCGCTCAAACGGCACACAGCCGGGGCGGACCGGGGTCAAGAGCGAGAAAGATAGAGGTAGGTTCCCCAAATACAAAATATTACATCAGGCACAATGCTCTCATTCTGTGATCTGTTGAGGAGACTGTGGTGCTCCGAAGCTTGGAAATTCAATGTCTTCCAGAATCAGAGTCTATAAGCCACTTAGCCTTGGTGGTAAAGGAACAGTCAATGACAGAAGTGCATTTGCTTCAATCCCAGGAACTCTCAACAAGATCTCGACAAGCAGCACCTAGATCTCATACCTCACTTTCCCTAGCAGTTTCAGCCAGATAAGTCCACTCAGGATAGGAATACCTCTTACAAGGCACTCGAGCCCTCCGGGGGACTTCATGCACCTTCTGTGTTTTGCTTGCTCTCACTCAAATTGGACTCTGAAGATTCACTTATTGGTGCATGCTCTCTTTCAGATGCAAGTCTTAGGTTCTTTCTTCTATGTCTCACTGGCCAGGTCTCACCTGCAACATCTTCCTTCCTTAACTACACACAACCACTTGTCACACCAGTCTCTTCCACTGAATCAGACTCTCTGTCACTCGCAACGTTACCGTCTCCCTCAGAGTCTATACCAGGGTCTTGTGTAGCTTGACCCCCTCAGAATGACCTGTGCGTATCCAGTCTCTTCAGGTACCTCTACAGCTTGGCTTGTCCTCTCCCGTGACCCCTCGGTCATGGCTGGAAGTTCTTCTGTGAGAAGACCTGTTTCATTAGAGGGACCTAGGACTCATCGGGTGCGAGAGGCATGAACCCAATTCGGCACTGCGCCACACTTCAAAGCAGTTGTAGTCACCATTATCACTTGATATGGGACACACCAATGAGAATCAAGACAGTTTTCTCTCTTTGTGCCTTCGGCTGAGGAACTAATCTCCTGGGTTTAGATCAATCAATCAATCAATCAATCAATCAATCAATCAAAGCATTTGTATAGCGCGCTACTCACCCGGAGGGTCTCAAGGCGCTTGGGGGGGGGGGGTCCTCTACTGTTCAAACAGCCAGGTCTTGAGTTGCTTCCTGAAGGAGAGGTGGTCTTGGGTCAGGCGGAGGTGGATGGGGAGGGAGTTCCACGTCTTGGCAGCCAGGTAGGAGAAGGATCTTCCTCCCGTTGTGGCTCTTCGGATGCGGGGAACGACGGCGAGGGCGTGGCTGGTCGATCGTAGTTGGCGGGTGGGGGTGTAGAAGGTCAGGTGGTCGTTGAGGTATCTGGGGCCTTGGTTGTGGAGAGCTTTGTGTGCGTGGGTGAGGAGTCGGAACATGATTCTCTAGCTGACGGGGAGCCAGTGCAGGTCTCTCAGGTGTCCGGTGATGTGGCTGCGTCGGGGGATGTCCATGATGAGTCGTGCTGAGGCGTTCTGGATGCGCTGGAGTCTGTTCTGGAGTTTGGCTGTGGTTCCGGCGTAGAGGGAGTTGCCGTAGTCCAGTCGGCTGGTGACGAGGGCCTGGGTGACCGTCTTCCTGGTTTTAGTGGGGATCCACCGGAAGATCTTGCGTAGCATGCGTAGGATGTTGAAGCATGACGAGGAGACGGCGTTGACTTGTCTGGTCATCGAGAGGGAGGAGTCCAGGATGAAGCCCAGGTTGCGTGCGTGGTCCGTTGGCTTGGGTGCGCTGCCCAGGGCGGTGGGCCACCAGGAGTCGTCCTAGGCGGAGGGTGATGATCCCAGGATGAGGACTTCCGTCTTGTCTGAGTTCAGTTTCAGGTGGCTGTTCATCATCCACTCGGCTACGTCTTTCATCCCTTCGTGTAGGTTGGTTCTGGCGGTTGCGGGGTCGTTGGTGAGGGAGAGGATCAGCTGGGTGTCGTCGGTGTAGGAGAGGATGTTGAGGTTGTGTTGGCGTGCGATGGCCGCGAGGGGGCTCATGTAGACGTTGAACAGCGTGGGGCTCAATGATTAACCTTGCGGTACGCCGCAGATGACTTCGGTGGCCTCGGATCTGAATGGGGGGAGGCGGACTCTCTGTGTTCTTCCAGCGAGGAAGGAGATGATCCACTTCAGTGCCTTCTCCTGGATTCCGATGCTGTTCAGGCGCTGCACTAGGGTGCGGTGGCAGACAGTGTCGAACGCTGCAGAGAGGTCCAGGAGGATGAGGGCCGCTGTTTCCCCGTTGTCGAGCAGGGCTCGGAGGTCGTTGGTGGCTGCGATGAGGGCGGTCTCGGTGATGTGGTTGGCCCGGAAGCCGGATTGTGAGTGGTCAAGGGATCCATTCGTCTCGAGGAAGGCGGCCGGCTGTCTGTTGACGGTCTTCTCAATGACTTTGGCAGGAAAAGGAAGGAACGAGATGGGGCGGTAATTTTTGAGGTCGGTGGGGTCCGCTGATGGTTTCTTCAGAAGGGCGCTGAGTTCGGCGTGCTTCCAGCTCTCTGGGAAGGTGGCGGTGTTGAAGGAGGTGTTGATGATGTCCTGGAGATGGGGTGCGATGACGGAGTCGGCCTTGTTGAAGACGTGGTGAGGGCAGGGGTCGGTTGGTGATCCGGAGTGGATGGAGTTCATCGTGCGGATGGTGTCTTCCGTGTTGACCGGGGTCCAGGTGCGGAGGGTGGTGGTGGGTGGCGTTGGTACGGTCGTAGGGTGCGTCGGCTGTGTGCTGAAACTGTTGTGTATGTCTGCGATCTTGCAGTGGAAGAACGAGGCGAGCGAGTTGCAGAGGTCTTGCAAGGGGGTGATGTCGTTGTTTCCGGCGCTGGGGTTCAAGAGCTCTTTGACGATGTTGAAGAGTTCCTTGCTGTTGTGGGCGTTGTTGTCCAGTCATTCCTTGAATGCGGTTTTCTTGGTGGTGCGGATCAGCTGGTGGTGTTTTCGGGTGGCGTGCTTGAGGTTGGTCATGTTGTCTGTAGTCGGGTCTCTGCGCCAGGCTTTCTCGAGGGCCCAGCAGTTCTTCTTGGAGCTCTTGAGTTCGTCGGTGAACCAGGATGCTTTCTTGCTGCCGGGTCTGACGGGGGGGTCTTCAGTGGAGCGAGGTCGTCTGCGCAGTTGGTGATCCATCTTGTGAGGTTGTCGGCGGCTTGGTTGGGGTTCGTTGAGCTGGCGGGAGGGTTGTGGCTCAGGGATGAGGTGAGTTGGTCGGTGGTGATCTTGTTCCAGCTTCTGCGGGGAACCTGTTGCAGGTGGTGGTGAGTGGTGGTCCTACTGAAGCTGAAGTGGACGCAGCTGTGGTCTGTCCAGTGGAGTCCGGTGGTGTGGCTGAAAGAGATGTCATTGCTGGAGGAGAAGACGGGGTCGAGCGTGTGGCCGGCGTAGTGGGTGGGGGTGGTCACCCGTTGCTTGAGTCTGAGGTTGGCGAGGTTGTCCAGCAGGGTGGTGGTGTTGCCTTCGTTGTTGTTCTCCAGGTGGAAGTTGAGGTCTCCTAGGAGGATGTAGTCAGCGGAGGGGAGGGCGTGCTGTCTGATGAAGTCGGCGATGTCTTCGCTGAATTGTGTGCGGGGTCCTGGGGGTCTGTAGATGATGGTGCCTCTGAGGGTGGTCTTGGGGTCGGTGTGTATCTGGAAGTGAAGGTGTTTGGCGGTTGTGAGGGTGTCGTCGGAGTTGGTCGTGATGCGGATGGTGTTCTTGTGGACGATGGCGATGCCTCCTCCGGTCTGGTTGACGCGGTCCCTCCGGATGATCTTGTATCCGTCCGGGATGGCGATGGAGATGTCGGGCCCTGAGGAGGCGTTCATCCATGTTTCCGTGAGGAAGGCGACGTCTGGAGATGTGGATTCGAGGAGGTTCCAGAGTTCAATGGTGTGTCTGTAGACGGAGCGGGTGTTGAGCAGGATGCATTTCAGGTGGTTGCTGCTTGTGCTCGGTTTGGCGGGTGCGGTGCAGGTCCGGGTGCAGGAGAACTTGCAGGATTGGCAGGTGAAGGGTCCATGGGTGTGTCCTGGGGTGGCTCGGTGGCAGCCGGGGATCCGGTCGGTGTTGAGTGCGTTGAGGGTGGTGGCGTCGTAAGTCTGGCGGGTGGGATGGCATCTGCAGGGGCCAGGGGGTCTGGCACTGGGCGCGGTCCAGACGCGGACGGGCGAAGACGGGCTTGCCTTTGGTGCGACTTCGGCGCACAATCAGCACACCCGCTGAGCATCAACGCTGCGCGTACGCATGCACTCTGCCATAAATGGAGAGTTGGGGGGGCGGGGCGAGGGAGGAGCAGCTGGGAGGCGGGAGCGGGGTGGCGAGTGGGGGGGAGCGGTGCGGTGATGCTGGAGGGAGCGTGGGTGGGGCCGCGGGGGAGCAGTGGCAGGGAGCGGGGTGGGGCAGGGAACAAGCAGGGACAACGAGACAAAATAAAGTACAATGCAGAAAATGACGAAGGAAACAAAATACAAAATGCAGTACAGTAAACGAGGCAGGCACAGAGGACGACGGAACCAATGTAAAATACAATGCGGGAAGGACGGCGATACAGTTACCAGAACACGAAGCAGGCACAGAGGGCAGGCAGGGTCAGGGGGCCAAACCAGCAGGGGCAGAACTCCCTAGGCAGCAGGAGGAGGTCGGGCACACTCGGGGTGGGCCACGCGGCGGGAGGAGCGACCAGGTCTGACCAGGTCAGGTCAGGTCACAGCTCCTCGCCCGTGAGCCTCGCCTAAAGAACCCTGGTGGGAGGGAGGAGCAGCTGGGAGGCGGGAGCGGGGTGGCGAGTGGGGGAGGGAACGGTGCGGTGATGCTGGAGGGAGCGTGGGTGGGGCCGCGGGGGAGCAGCAGCAGGGAGCGGGGTGGGGCAGGGAACAAGCAGGGACATCAGGACAAAATAAAGTACAATGCAGAAAACGACGAAGGAAACATAATACAAAATGCAGTACAGTAAACGAGGCAGGCACAGAAGACGACGGACCCAATGTAAAATACAATGCGGGAAGGACGGCGATACAGTTACCAGAACATGAAGCAGGCACAGAGGGCAGGCAGGGTGAGGGGGCCAAACCAGCAGGGGTAGAACTCCCTAGGCAGCAGGAGGAGGCCGGGCACACTCGGGGTGGGCCACGCGGCGGGAGGAGCGACCGGGTCTGACCAGGTCAGGTCAGGTCACAGCTCCTCGCCCATGAGACTCGCCTAAAGAACCCTTGTGGGAGGGAGGAGCAGCTGGGAGGCGGGAGCGGGGTGGCGAGTGGGGGGGAGCGGTGCGGTGATGCTGGAGGGAGCGTGGGTGGGGCCGCGGGGGAGCAGCGGCAGGGAGCGGGGTGGGGCAGGGAACAAGCAGGGACAACGGGACAAAATAAAGTACAATGCAGAAAACAACGAAGGAAACAAAATACAAAATGCAGTACAGTAAACGAGGCAGGCACAGAGCATGACGGAACCAATGTAAAATACAATGCGGGAAGGACGGTGATACAGTTACCAGAACACGAAGCAGGCACAGAGGGCAGGCAGGGTCAGGGGGCCAAACCAGCAGGGGCAGAACTCCCTAGGCAGCAGGAGGAGGCCGGGCACACTCGGGGTGGGCCACGCGGTGGGAGGAGCGACCGGGTCTGACCAGGTCAGGTCAGGTCACAGCTCCTCGTCCGGGAGCCTCGCCTTAAAAACCCTTGTGGGAGGGAGGAGCATCTGGGAGGCGAGAGCGGGGTGGTGAGTGGGGGGGAGCGATGCGGTGATGCTGGAGGGAGCGTGGGTGGGGCCGCGGGGAGCAGCGGCAGGGAGCGGGGTGGGGCAGGGAACAAGCAGGGACAACGGGACAAAATAAAGTACAATGCAGAAAACGACGAAGGAAACAAAATACAAAATGCAGTACAGTAAACGAGGCAGGCACAGAGGACGATGGAACCAATGTAAAATACAATGCGGGAAGGACGGCGATACAGTTACCAGAACACGAAGCAGGCACAGAGGGCAGGCAGGGTCAGGGGGCCAAACCAGCAGGGGCAGAACTCCCTAGGCAGCAGGAGGAGGCCGGGCACATCGGGGTGGGCCACGCGGCGGGAGGAGCGACTGGGTCTGACCATGATCATGACAGAGATCCTTTGAAGTGTGAGCAGTTGCTGCTTCAACCTGATGAGACACAGATTGAACCACTTCAGCCAATCCTTTACAGTAATCAAGGACCAAATCATCTGTGATGTCCACTAACGTGGTAGCAGGCACAGCAGGCAAACGCATCACTCTTCCCATAAGTATTTCATATGCCGACAGCCCAGTTCTCCTGTCAGTGATGCTGGGCAGGCTCATTAGCACTAAAGATAGGCCACTTTAAAGATATCAAAGCACACACTTTAGCCAACCTCGATGTCAAGGTGCAATTTATTTGCTCCACCATTCCTGATGCTTCCAGCCTGTAGCTACAATGTAGTCTCTGATCTACATTCAAAGCGGTCTACAGCAACTTCATAACTTCATTGTAGAAATGTGTGCCTCTATCCGACTCCAATGTAGCTGGAAATCCAAATCTAGGAATGAGTTCTCTCAACACCAACATAGCTACTGTGAGGCCATCACACCTACTTGTCGGGTAGGCCTCATCCCATTGTAAAAGATGCACACAACAGCCAGAATGTATCCCAACCCATTGCACACAGGCATTTCAACAAAATCCACTTGGATCCGATTAAAGGGACCCCCTGATGCACCAAAGTGGCTCAAGGCAACAACAGTTTTCGCCCCAGCATTCATTTGTTGTCAATTGACACACCGATGACACACAGCTTCCGCAATCACTCGAAACCTAAGGTTGAACCAAGTCCATCTAAACAATCTCACCATTGTATTTCATCCTATGTGAGCTGCTCTGTGAATTTGCCTCGCCCTTGGATGCAACAAACAATACGGTAATACTGCCCTGCCATCAGCTGATGCCCAAATGTTGTCTTTCCATTTCTCACAACCTGCTCTGATCCAACCCGCCTGTTCCTCCTCTGTGACCTCCATTTGTAAATGCCTCACTTCATCTCATGAGTCGGCAGCTGCTAGCTTCATGTTGAGTTCAGTCTTCTCTTTACTCTTGCCAGTACATTCTCCATTAAACACACATGTATGAAAAGAACATTAGCGTGTGACTTCAGCAGCATACCTATTTCTAATAAAAAACAAAATCATTCCCTCTTCCATGGGCTGCGCACTTAATGACAGCCACGTCTCTTGGAAAGCATCCAACAGCTGTCTCATGTACTCCCCATTTCTTATAGGAGACCCAGATGCCGTTAGGAACCCCCTCTGGGACCATACCTATCCCAAATCATGAACCACACCGAAACCTTACTGGCTATCGGTATAGATTTTGACTCATGTTTGTTTAGAGACGCAACATGCATGGGTCAAGGCAATGATTTGAGCCACTTGTGTACTCCCTGTAACCAAGCAGCTTCCACCACTCCAGAAATTGTACAAACAGCAAACGCTGCTCTCAAATTTCCTTCATTGTCTCCTAAGCATGAGCAATCAACAAAAAGAACTTGATCAGGATCAGACAATGGCTCATCGACAATGTCAAATCTGAGTTTTGTACAAAGTTCAGTGACATCAAACAGTCAGGGTCTTCACATTCTTCCTCATCAGCACTTGGAACAGGTAACAAGGTAGCAGGATTAAACACAGAACACTGCTTCAGAGTAGCACTTTCAGTGGCAAGAAGCACCTGCTCATACCTTGTCAACCTGTTATTTGTCAAATGCTGCATTTTGGTTCACATCATCAAAAGCTCAATTGAGTGTGGTACATATACTGTAAGAGGATGACCCATCATAATGCGTTCATGTTGTTCAATGCTGAAACTTGTTGCAGCCGGGCAACGCTAAAGCTTCAGGATCTAGAGTAGCTGAGAAATAGGCCACAGGCACATTCCATGTGCCTGTGTGAGTACAGATAGAGCACAAGCTTCCCTCTCATGGCAGAACAGCCAAAATGTTTTTATAATGAGGTATTCCTAAAGCCATAGAGCAATACAGGCCCTCTCTCAACTCCAGGAAGGCAAGCAGGTGACCGTTATCCCAAGGCACCAGATCACACACATCCTTGTGAGTCAGAATTTGCAAAGGTTTTGCCTTCAGGGAAAAATTAGGAATCCACTGTTCATGATCGCCTCCACTCTTTCAGGTGACACCTTCCTTTTGTCCTTATCGATTCGATGGACCAAGTACTGTACTTCATTCAGGCAGTACTGAAGCTTACTCAGATAACCTTATGCCCATTGTCAGCAAGTTAGTTCAGTAAGGCAATGGTATCGTCCTTGCAAGCATCTCGTATCTCAAATGCGATGAGGAGGTCATCCATGTATTGGACCACCACCGAGTTTTGAGGCAGATTCAGACTCTCAATGTTCTTTTTCTGAATCTTGTTAATATGGATGGACTTTCAGCGTTCCCTTGAGGGATGCGACACATGTTAAGACACAGTTCATCAGATGGAAAGCAAATAAAAATTGCCTTTCCTTGTGCAATGGAATGGAGAAAAAAGCCTGGCAGAGGTCGATCACCGTGAACCTTTCAGCTTCGCGAGGAATCTGAATAGGATTACAGATGGATGTGTTACCAGGGACAACATGGAATCACTATGCTATTGATTAATCTAAGGTCCTGGACAATGCGATATTTCACACTCTGCTTCTGCAACCACATAATAGGAGAATTGCACACACTTCCCATGATCTCCTTTAGGATGCCCTTCACAATCATGGATTCAATTACAGCTCCCAGCCACCATTTCTGGGGTCAGATTGTACTGGGGTGTTCTTAGAAACTCCACAAGACTTGACCTGTATGCAGGCTGGCTGGACTCCTCGAATCAGTCTGATCTCCTCTCCACAGAAGTCCCACACCACTGGAGAGAGGGTGTCTCCGAGATCCTGCGGCACGTCTTCCACTGTCACTAAAGGAAACATGGCAGTACAAAGGTTCTGGTTTGACAATTTGAAAGCCATGTCCTCATCATTCGGCTGCAATTCAATTCCCCTTGGTGTGGAGTAAATGATACAATTCAACTTGCACAACTGGTCATGCCCTAACAAACAAACTGGACAATGTTTCTATGTATGTTCCACTCTGGTTTACCTCTAAGACTGCACCTAGTGTACAGTCTTCCTTCCCTCTCAGGCACCGTCATAAGGATGGGTCCGGATCAAATCCATCCAGCAACTCCACTAAGGTCATCTGGTAATATGTCCGAGTGGTCGGTGGAATTCTCGGAGTTTGAGCTACTTGTACCAATTGGTTCTCACTCCCTCCCGCATTAAATGATCTTGGACTTCTCACTGTCTGTAACTTATTCAAACCATCTGCCACCTGTACGAGTTTTCCTCCCTGCTCTTGGTTTGCAGGATTAAGGTGGCACTTGCGCTTCCAATGCCTGATCTTATGACCATAATGACAAGCAGTGGTCTTTTCCAGGGTCGCAACATCGGATGTATGACATTACAACGCATGCATTTACATCGCATGCCTTTACAACGCAATTATTACAACGCAGTCCATTACAACGCATAGTGCTTTGGGGCGCTGGATAGTGAACAGTTTAATTTACTATTCCAACTCCAGTCCCTGTGGACACTAGGGAAGGTTATTGGATAGTAAATTAACCTATTCCCTATCCTAGAGCGCCCCCCAGAGCAATGCGTTGTAATGGTTGCGTTGTAAAGGCTCTGCGATGTGGAAGTTGCGTTGTAAGTGTTGTTCACCCGCAACATCTATCCCTGTCTTCGATCTATAGAGATACCTCTTCTTTTTCCCTGTCCCGTTGACCATATGACTGGTTATGCTTGCACACCTGAAGCATTCCCCTGCTCTCTGTTCTGGGCATTACGCTTTTGGACCAACATCAAATTCTCCTTTATCCTCCTATGCATTGAGTCCAGCTCATCACTGCAATACCTGGCATACCATAGGATTTTATCTACGGATTTGTTTTTCCAACAGACTAGATGTGTAAATGTAGTTGAGCTTATATAGCGCACAGCTACCCGCAGTGGGTTTCCCGGCGCTTGCTTAGGGAACCCGTCCTGGTATTCCCCTGTGAGATATCAGGGTATCCACAAGGTGAAAGTCAGGCATCCCGCCGCGAGGGGCCGTTGTGGAGATTAAGCAAGCTATTGCCCAGAGTCGCAGAGTGTGAACCCGTGAGTCGAGGAGGCACCGGGGCGAGAATTATCGAGTCCGTGGAATTTTTAGCCCAAGACCCGCCGAGGCAGGGAATTGAACCCTGGTCCAGGACCGATCTCAGCTTCCGGGTCTGCTGCCTCTAACCCCTGAGCCACACTTCTCCACAATGCTCCACAAGATGCTGTTTGATCATGAGGCTGATCTCCGGCCTCAGTCCATTCACAGATTTGGACAAAAATTGTCCCATGTCTTTAGGGTCGGGCATATCCAACCCACTGTACTGTTTGAAGGCTTGTAACAGCCTTTCATAATAGGCATGTACTGATTCATTACGCTCCTGGGTAGTTTGATCTATCTTGACCCAATCGATGTCCTATTTGGACTGCAACCATGTGATCACCTGATCGTACTTCTTCATAACCATCGGTGAAAGCCCATGAGTTACTGAGTCCCTCTCTGGGTCAGCACTAGGTCACACAGCAGCTATCTTACAAGCAGACCATACCACAATTTCTAACAAGGTGTTTAAATCGATCCACAAAACGTTTGAGCTCTTAACAAAGCAATCGACTTGCTTGTACCACTCATCAGGTTTCTCGCTTAATATGGAGAAATCATTGGTGAGCACAGTGTGGGCACCCCGACCCCAGGGAACATGCACGGGCCCTCCCCTGTGCACCTCCCATAACAGATATGCTTTTACTCCCTGCGTTCCCCCTCCTGGAGGTAGCATCTCTCCTGTCACCTTTCTTACGCTCTTCTTCTTTGACCACCTCTCCTCCCTCTTATCCAGTATACTCCAAATCCTTATTCCTATTACCAGCCCCCAAATGTGCATCCTCAATCCAATCACTTACTTTTCCTCTAACACTAGGTTACTGTAACTAAGCCTATAATTTCCCTGCAATCCCTTTGTTCAGGACAAATCTACCCCTTACCTCTGAGCCAACTATGACAACTTCTCAAATGCTTGTCTTGCCCGCCGAACGCCATCCTTTGCCATAAACAACAAGTCATCTGGCTCATAGGTCTCTGGTCTGCCTAAAGGTAGACTCCCACTAACAATTTCCTCTAATTCAACCTTTATCCTCACCACATCCACTAGCGTCACCTTCATTGCAGCCTGGATGCTACCCTGACTCGACTTACTATTCTGGCACTCCTTACTTTTATTACTGTCCCTCAAACATGACTCTAAGACCGCACCATCTAGAACGTGCTGATTCTCAGAGGTTCTCTGACTTGTGCTTGCATCTGGAGTCATGCCACTTGGTCCTCTCACAGGAGTTTCCCGCATTCTCAGAACAGAACTGGTGCTCACCATATGTATAGGCCTTATGGTACTGGAGCCAATCGTACTCCAGAAGGGTTGGCAGTAGTCGCTAAAGGAGTACTGGATTCCATAGGCACTAAAGGATGACCACTCACATTTGTGCTCCCTGTTCTTCTCAAACTAGATTGTCTCTGACCAAGGCTTCTTGGAGAGCCTGGGTCATAACAAAGGACCACCAGGACCAATGGTATCTGGTATTGTAAGATCTTCCAGCAATCGTGAAGCAGCATTAACACCCTTCTGTTTCATACCTCCGAAGATGGACAATCCTATCCCCCTACTCCTGTCGATATCATTCCCCACTGGGGCTGATACACTTCCCACATTCTCTGTACTTTCCATGCGTTGCCTCCTTCACCCAATTGTGGACTGTAGGATGGCAGACACTGTCAACAACCCATCCAACAAGTTGTCTTCATTATCACTACTATTACTCCTATTTGTCTTTCTGTTCCTATCCTGTGGTCCTCCATCTCCTACCTGCACTGGGTACAATCTCTCTCCCTTAATGCTATACACTCTCCACCTCTTACGCCTAGCATCCCACTGTGCATCCCGATACACCTTCACAGTTTTCTTCATCCTCCCTTGATTTTTCTCTCTTTGCCTAATGAGTTGCAAGCATCCATGCGTCCAATGCTTCAAACTGTGTGGGTCTAGACAAAGGATGAACAGCAAACACCATTCCCCTGAGTTTAATCAACACCTCTAGCCGAATGTGCCAAAGCGTGGAAATGGCATTTCACCTTGCTTTTTAGTGATCTTGTGCCAATTTTTGATCCACATTATAGTTTGCAGCCAAACCTTTGTCACCATATAGTGTGCTGGAGTATCTTCAAGTGGGTCCTACTGGAGTAACAACCCCTTCTTCACACCTGAAAAGCTCCCGCAACACCCTGAAGCATCACATGATTTAAAAAATCCTATTTTCTTTGTTCAATTGATTACGACGGACCAATCTTTATGAACCACAGACTCATCGATGACTACCAACCAATCCCAGTGCAGCGTTACACCAACCAGACTATCACAGTGCGGCACAACCAAATGTCACTCTCACTCCTCACAGCGGGTGATCCTCCTTCACAACCTCTATGTATGCATTCACTAACACTATCATCCTAAATCCTTAACTTTTCCGTCTTTCTAAAAGATCTATAGAATTCAACTACTTAAGAGCATTCACACATGGTAATCCTCGACCAGCGTGGATCACCAGAATTGGTATAGTTAGCCCCTGTACATAAGGTCCACTAGCCGATTCCCATACGTACCGTTAACACAAAGTTTCCTGTCTTAGGTGGAACTGTTGATGACATCTCATAACAACTCCTCAAATCTTCGGTCAAACACTCACTATCTTGGTGTCTTCTACACCTTTTAATATCCTGGGATCTTTGGCTACTTCGGGACCTGCAACTAAAATCACAATCCTTGGGCCACGTCAGACCTGAAACCACATTCACTAGACTCTCACTCCAGCTCTGCAAGGCCTCACACAATCAAACCATTACCACAATCTAACATGCCACATATACCCTGTTAATACTCACTCCTCCTTCCGATGCTGATCTCGCCACACCAACAAACTCCATAGTCGGTCTCTGCCGGATTCTGTCGCCTTCCGTTCTCAATCATTGGGCTCTAGTTCAAGGATTTGGGGTTCTAAGTTTCAACTATGCTAGATCCCTTCTAGATTCTCCACTTACTTCATGTGCAAACCATCCTTCTGTGCTACTAATGGAGAGGGCCGGGCCCATTAGTTACAGATCTTCTCTAGAGACACAATCTGATGGTTCTTTTTAGCAGCATGAAAGTGTAAAGTGGAGTTTGTTGATACAAAAAAGTTAATTAGCCAATAGCCCTGCTTGATGTATAATAATCCACTGACAACTATTTAAAGTTAGTTGATTTATTATAAAGCCAAAAATAACTGGCATAGGGACACCTCCACACGAGCGGATATAAATACAAAGGAACTAGCATGAAGCCAAACCAACATATCCAATTTAAACAGTTCTGCATGAAAAAAAATATTAATTCAAGAAGTAGGACACAGAGAATCAGAAAGCATGAGTCCAAAGTTCCCTGCAACGAGGATTGATGAGTGAAGAGCATTAAATCTATGCTTACTTCATCTCTACGGTGGCATCCCTACACAAGGATTTTCAGTGAAAAGGAAAGGTGTCAGTACGTAGCATTAGGCAACTAGCGCAAAAGAAAGAGCTCATTGTGAGATGCTCTGTCTCTGAAAGCAAGGAAGAAGTAGGACATTTCCCTAATTGCAAGAATCAGTTATCAACATGTAGCTTTCTCATAATGCACAACATGTGCATAGTCCAAAATGAGTACAGTTGTGTGAGAACTTTTTCACAGTGTTCTCAATGTAGCTCCTTTACAACAATTTGTCCTTAGTTCCCATGCCTTCTCTCATGTGAATGCATCTGTCTTTATCACCCCCAAACCATGTAACTGTAACTTCTTCTTTCCTTGCCTTGCTAACTCGCCTCCCTTAAACATCCCCAAGCCTTATTTTAACCACTGACGGGGGCCCAGTTATTAAAATTTAATTCACCCTCGGGTACTGGGACCCTCGCCAAGCCCTGTTTACTCACACTTCATTTTACACCTCACACTGCACTCTCAGTAAAATACCAGCTCCGCTGTAATCAGGCGTCGCAGCACACCCGGGACACATTAGGTGTCACTGGGGGGGCCCGATGATGAAGCATGCCACCAACCAGGTTGGTGGGTGAGGGCTTCATGAACTCACCAACGAGGTGCCCTTGACAAATCTAATCAGAGTCCTAACAATATTGGTCATATTTAAGCTAGTCTCTTTTGATAACACAAAAAAGCACATTTGAACACGAGGGGAAGAGAGATGGTGGAGAGTGGGTGAAGTTGGTTTAGACACTATCACACAGGCTCAGGGTGGAGCCTGATTGCCTGAAGGATGGTAGGGGGAGGGGGGAGGGAGAGCGGGAGGGGGGTGAAGGGGGAAATCTCAGACAGGTGGTAGATATAAAAGGTGCAACCAAGAGGGACCAACCTAGATATAAGAAAGATAGAAAATGGCAGGAGATATACAGGTGGAAGGTTGCCAGAGGGAAGAAATATACACAGTCAGGTATCGATAAGAATCAATATGGCTAGATTGAAAATCCTCATTGTTAATATATGTGGCCTCAAAGACCCTAAGAAAAGACAAAGAGTGTCTGTGGGATTATAAATGACAGGGGCTAATATTATCTGCATTCAGGAGACACACATCAAGGGTTCACAACGGTATTTACTTAATACACTACGGTAAAGACTTATTATAACACAGGGAGTAAGGACTAGGGGTGTGGCCATTTTGGCAAAAGGGAGCGGAATTCAGTTTGTTCGATCCTCACCTGATAAGTACGGGCGGTGGGCAATTATAGAATGCCAGTATAACAATGATAACAAAAATTACATTATGTACAATATATGGACGTTCGATAGGGTCTCCTGGGGGTTCCTGTGGTCTGTGCTCCATTGGAAGGGGTTCAGCTCTGAATTTATTCAGGCCCTCCAGTCACTTTACATTTCTCCATTTGCTACAATCCGTATTACAGGGCAGGAGTCAGGTTGTTTTAACATCAGCAGGGGAACCAGACAAGGATGCCCCTGCTCGCCCCTGCTCTTTGCCCTGTACATCGAGCCGTTTCTTAGTACAATAAAAGCAAGGGAAGATTTTCGTCCAGTTAGGGTTCAGGGGGCAGAGCATAAGGCATTGGCTTATGCCAATGACATTGTGGTTATAACCAATGATGTTGGATCTGCCTTTCCTGCTTTGGAGACGCTGGCTGCGCAATTCGGTGCTCTCTCTGGATATAAGCTAAATATTACAAAAACCCAGGTCATTCAGTCGGAAAATATGCCCCTCTCTGATGTGTCTGTTGTAACAGAAGCAACCTATCTTGGGGTACAAGTTTCCTCTGTAGTTACTGACATTCCGTACCTAAATTTTCTCCCGGCTTTCGACTCCCTTAACACCAAGCTGGAGAGGCTTGATCACTTGCACCTGTCATTGTTCGGCCGCTGTAACATTTTGAAAATGCTAATCCTTCCGAAGTTTTTATATTTTTTTAGGCCAATTCCTCTGGTGATTCCACATAAAACGTTGGCTAGAGCTGAGAGGATCTGGCTTTGGTTTCTCTGGAGCTATCGAAGGGCACGAAGGGCAGCAAAGTGGACCTGCCTTACCAGGGCACGTGGTGGGTGGGTGGTTCCCAGTCTTTTATATTATTACTAGTCTGCTATGTTACAGCACTTTGGTTCGCCATTGCTGGGGGATAGAGCTGATGTTCCTTTATGTATCAGGCCACCTATATATGAGATAGCCCTGGGCGATGCCGCCAAGGGTGTTTTAACACGGGTGCTCGAGCCAAGCTATTTTAAAAAGATAAGGTTTAAGGTCAGCTGGGCCATGTTCTAAGTCTGGCAGAAAATTCGTCATCAGCTCTTCATCTCGAAGATCAATTATTATACTCCCTTTAATGCTACGAGTCTGCTTACATCTATCTTTCAGGATAGTGTCACTTTTAAATGGCTGAGTATGGGTTTAAAAGCTATTGGTGACTTGGTCTCTGATGGGCAGCTGGCTTCCTTTTCCTCTTTAAGGGAAAGGTTTAATTTGCATTCTAATGATTTTTTTAAATATCTTCAGGTCAAGAGACAGACACTACCACAACATCTCCACTCCATATGATAAGATTGCTTTAATTGAACTTGTAAAAAACAAGGGCCAGAATAGGAGCTATCTTCCAATGTCTTTTATCAGATCTTCCCGATGACTTGGATGCTCAGAACAATAAGTGGTCAGGGAAACTCGGCATCTCGGGGAGTAGATTTGGGACCTGCTCTGGAGCTTGCTAGCTATGTCTTAGTATCAGGCAGCTTGCGTACGCAAAGCTATATGGCTATGTTTGATTTATATCATACCCCGGCTAAGATCGCTAAAAGAGTGGGGGCGAAAGGGAGACTCCTGTTCTAGGTGTAGACTACAAGCTGCAGACGCAATTCATATGTTCTATTCGTGTCCAAACTTGAATGACTTTCTTGGAGACATTGAGGTCTTTATTAACAAGGTGCTTAATATTCTGGTGGAGATCTCTCAGGGTCTAGTTGTATTGGGGTGCGAATATCCTGGAGCTTTCAAGAGATCAAGATATATCAGAGCATTTCTGTGTATAGCTATGGCGATGATACGGCTTTGTATAACTTCACAGTGGCTAAGCCCGGAGGCTCCCACCTTCTTTAACTGAAGAGCTAGGATGCTAGCTTGGTATCATTTGGAGTCTACTGTGTATCTGTTAAGGGGGAGAAGACGACGTCAGTTGGTCTCTAAGATCTGGGACCCTCCAGAGGATTGGTCTATGCTTTGAAATAATCCAGTCTTTTTTTTCTTTTCTCAATTGAGTTTTTTATGTTTTATAATTGGTATTGATTTAACTTCTGGTACTTTTTTTTACTGTTTTCAACTGTTTTACAAACATTATTGTTGCTTGATGTAGATTTGTTTGTTTATGAACATTGTATCCATGACTTGGTAAATTTTTGTGTTATGCATTTTTTCAAAAACAATAAATATAGTTAAAAAAATAAAAAAATAAAAAATGTACAATATATGGAAATGTTAGTGATGATCCGAATGTACTGGATTATATTTCAAATGAGGTTGCTGACTGGCCTCCTCCATTGATAGTTTGTGGCGATTCCAATCTGAACCTTCCCTGTGACTGGTCGTTGGAACCGGGATACAAATATCGGGGGAGGAAACCAAAAGTGTTTCAGGCCCTTAAAAATATATGTCGGGCTCATGGTCTAATAGATTGTTGACAAATATTGCACCCAAATGATCCAGGATTTACTTACTTCGCTAATCCACATTCTTTACATTTGAGACTGTGTTATATGTCTGTCTTAAGCATTGTTAGCTCTAATTGCTCAATAGAAAAACTACCACGGGTTCTATCCGATAATAACTCACTAGTTTTAAATATAGAAAGTGGAGCATTGAATTTCAATCTGAAAATGTGGACGTTCGAAAGAGCATTGTTGTTAGACAAGGAATATTGTCACCATATGAGTAAATGGATACCAGGGTTCTTGGAGGATAATATAGGTAGTAATGAAATCGATGTGGTCGGGGAGTTTTGAGATCCGAGGGGTGACACTAGGATTTTGATTACATTTTAATAAGGAGGCTAAACATAAAATGGTGACACTGCTGAAAAATGTGGGTGTGGCCGAGGAAGGATTGATAATGGCAATTCAGGAGGGATGGGAAATTGAAAGTGACTTAAGACGAGCCTGTGATTTTCACCCGGCATTAGCCTTCTGGAGCCGCCACTTACCTGCTGGGACGCTGTCGCTGGGGGCTAGAGCCTGTATCTTGCCTCTCCCCACCTGTGGACTACAATTCCCGCCATCCTTTGCGGCGCTCCACGCCGCGCACCGCATCATCGCGCCAGGAGGCGCTGAAAAGGGCATCAGGGCCCCCGCATCGCGGGACGCACGCGTGCATGCCGGGCGAAGCCCGGGCCAAGGACGGGCTCGTTTGTGCCCGTGAGAGCCCGGAAGAGGCGGGGCGGGGCTGGGCCCCCTCTCTAAGAACTGCTGTCATCCAAGTTAGTTGTTCCCTCATCCCTGTTACACCTAGGTTATAAATTACCTGGGATCCTTGTACTTTGCTCTTTTTACCTTCTTTTTGTCCCCTGCCAAAATGTCATCACGTGAGGGAAAAGGCAGATCGGCGCTGACTGGGGGAAGTGTCGTTGGGACTTTAGATCAATTCTTAATCAGAGCCAGCTCTATCTTAGCCCATGAGATTGTATTGACCGAGCGAAGACTCTCCTTAGATCCTCTGCAGACCAAACGTTCATCGCTAGGTGGCTTGGCGGCTGCACGCTCTCCTGAAAGCTCCCTGGTCCTTACCACGGACTCCCCTGATCTAGGAAGAGGCGCCAGCCAGTCATCACAGGCACCTCTGGAAATTTCAACAATTATGGAGGTTCTGATCACCCCCCTTCCTGCGGAGATGGCCCAAGAGGGTGCACCTTGTGGTATTCTTCGACACATTGCCACAAGATCCGTGCCCAAACCCATTACTTCATCCATAGCCCCAACCCCAGAGCCGGTCCTAAAGAGGAAGAGGGGAGGGGGCCCACAAAGGCAAAAAAAAATGCTAAACTGCAAAAAACTAACAGGAATGGTGGAACAGTAACTCTGTTAACCCAAAATCCCTTCCCACCATCCCCCTTCATCCAATTTACCACCTGTATCGTCTGCTAAGAATGGTGGGGTGGGTACTGTCTCTAACAACGACCTAGTCCCACTGGGTGGTCATGAGGGTGAGATAGGGAACACGTTGAGTGAATTCCGAGTACTCCAAGCGGGGCGGGTAGTAATCCCCGGGGCAGGTCTCCCAGTAATTTTATTCGACACCTATCTAATGTTGGGACTGGAAATCAGGTCAACCCCACTTATGGACCCTCCAACCGCGACACATTAGCCGTGTAGAATTCTCTGGGCCGCAGCATAGGCGCAAATGGTCCTAGCGTATTACACCTTGCACCGGCCGCCGCTCCTCTTGTGGTGGTCCTAAAGAATGTACCAATTCTACAGGAGGGGCAGATAGAATCCACTGAGCAGTTGATGGCTAAAACAATGCATTGGCTTAGTGCTCAACTGAAGGTAGATGGGGTTCAGGGAGGGGATATCTGTAACCAAATGATTATGGCTAGACATGCATCTTGGGTTGGACACTCCACAAAGGAAGGATGGGGTGACGGTGTAGTTGCCAACTTTAATAATACCCATGTTGTTAGATTTTTATTGGGTCAGTTCGGGATTAGAAATCAATGTCACCGTTCTGGGAAAATCTCCCTCTTGCCTTTAGGTTTCTTCTATAGACCCCATTATTTTCCTTCATTAGAGGGCGGGAGCAGACTTGCACCAGAAAAACCTATAGGTATTCTCTTTGATTTTAACCACACTAATAGATTTGCTACCTTGTCTGGTTTACATGCGTGCGATTGACAGACTCCTGTAGTTCTATCTGCGACAGAGGTCACATCTGACCTACCTGCCGCTTCTAATGTGCTTGTTTCAACTCCTCTGCTGGTTATAACTGGGAGTCTGAGCATCCGGAGGCCCTGATGCAGTTAGATCGGGGTGTAGGTATCGCTCCCTGCTCATTAAGTTTGCTATCATGGAACATTGCTGGTTTATCATCGAAGACAACTTCTTCTGATTGGTCTACTCTTATTGAGCTTTTGATATTATTGCCTTCCAGGAGACCTGGTCTGTGAGTACTATTTTCCACCCAGGCTATTTGTCCTTCAGCAAACCGGCCATTGCGAACCCCAAGGGGCGCCCATCGGGAGGTTTAACTGTTTGGGTAAGACAGCAGGCCGACTTCCAGGTAGCTGAACTGGGGATTGACAATCCAGATATACAGGTTCTTAAAATAAATTTTGAACATGTCCCTGATTTTATATTGATTAATTTCTATGCAAGAGGTATGGACGGCGGGAAAGCCTCGCCGACCATCTCTAGCCTAGATTATTTTATCAAGTCACTGAAAGGGAAACTTAACTGGGTCATTGCGGGGGATTTTAATTGTAGGTTTGAGCCCCTTGGCCCAGAAGACGCAAGTCTTACTAGCGACGAGGATGCGACCTGGGGCATTCCATTGTTAACGCTCCCCTCAATTAATAAATGGACGGAGGCAGTACTGCAATTAAAAAGTTTGTCACTGGACTGTGGGCTCAGAGCGGTTAACGGGAGATCCAAATCTGATGTCAAAGGCAACCCCACTTTTGATAATGGGAGAAGTAGTAGGATTGACTACTTCCTAATTAATTTAGAATTGTGGTCAAGGCTAAAGACCATGGATGTATTAACCAGACCAGAGAGCGATCATGATCGTTGACATTAGAGGTAAAGGGTCGCTTATTACTGAGGGGCGGCATGGAGACTGTCACCGCAGACGTTGTTATGTTTCACGACTGTCGAAATTAAAATAGGCACGTGTCTCTGAAGATGAGGGCACCATGGCACAGATAAGGTTTACTCTTGAAGAGTCCCTTGTAGCCCTATCCTATCTTGATTCCCACAAGGCTAGTTTTACAACTCTTATAGAGACCCACGAGTCCCTGTTTGCTAAGCTGAAAAGCTATTTTACTAAAAATATAAAAAGATCCAAGGTAACCCCCTTTCATAAAGCTGCAAAATGGTATGACTGGGAATGTAGGAAAGCTTTCAGACACTTGTCCCAAGTCATCAGGGTGGGATCAGCACAGGAGGTAAGGGAACTAAGTGTAGACTACAAGGCTACACAACTCAGGGCAAAGAAGGTTTACGATGAAAATAGATGGAGGGACCTCCTAGAGGCATGCAATGGGAAAAACTGATGTTGGTTCTGTCACTTAATTAAATGGGGCAGTGGTAGTGCTGGCCCGGCTCCAGTTAATAATTTTCCACCAGAAGTTTGGTTCGCACATTACAAGTCCCAATTTTCATCGCCCGAGGACAGTACTATGTACCAGCCCTGTGCTGTGACGGACTCAGTTCTTTCCTTTACACTAGCGAAAATTGAGAGAGCCCTCAACGGTGTGGCAGCAGGTAGTGCTCCTGGACCGGATTGTATCCCGGCGGATATATTTAAATCAGATCGGGAGAACTGGTTGAAATATATTCTCTTCCTTGCTAATGGTTCGGCAAGAGGTGCACCCATTCAGGAATCCTGGCGCGTGGCAGAAATCATCCCCATTTATAAAAAGGGGGATCGTGCCAGTCCATCTAATTATAGGCCCATAAGCCTCATAGACTCCCTTCAAAAAATTGTGGCGAGATTAGTGCTAAGTAGGTTAAATATTTGGATAGATGAGAACAAAATACTTTCCACCTATCAAGCAGGATTTTGTTCCCATGTTAGCACTATCGATCAAGTTTTTAGATTCATGATGATATACTGGAGCACAGTGGTCGTAGCAGGTGGGACACTCTATGTAGCATTCTTAGATCTTAAATCTGCATTTGATTTAGTCCCCCGCCATAAGATGTAGCAGGTTCTTGGGGAAGCAGGGATGCCTGCTGATATCTTTTATTGTAAATCTATATAAGTCTACATCTGCCTAAGTACAATGGGGTCAGCAGGGTGAGCTAACAGACCACTTTCCTGTGAACAAGGGAGTAAGGTAGGGGTGTGTTCTGAACCCTACCCTGTTTTCATTGTTCATAAATAATGTTATCTCATACTACTCCGAATATTCCACGGAGGCACCTACTCTTGCTGGATCCTGGGTTCCTCTATTAATGTTTGCAGATGACACCTTAATGTTGTCGAAGACTCAATCAGGTCTGCAACGTGCCCTTTATCGATTCACTTTGTTCTGCAATGACCATGATTTAGTAGTTAACGTCGATAAGACAAAGTTGATGGTCTTGCATAAACACGAAGTAGTGAAAGCTAGAGGGGAAATGAACAATGTGCCCCTGGAACAAACCGACTCCTTTGTATACCTCGGTGTTACTTTGGGCAAACGCTTGAACTGGAAGCCTCAGTTAGATCTATTAGTCTTAAGGCATAATCAACTTGCAGGGGCCCTCCTAAAAGAATTCCGGTTGTCCTAAACCAAACCAGTTGGACAGGCTCTATTTATTTACCAAGGGAAGGTTAGAGCCTCAATAAGTTATGAGGCGGAACTTTGGGGGTTCGAAAATGTAGTACCATTAGTCTTAGTCCAGAACAAGTTCCTGAGGGCATTGACCGGCCTTCCTCAATCCTCTCCTTTGAGGCCCCTACTTTTAGATCTAGGATGCATTTCCTTTGAGGAGGCTGCGGGTTTTAGACCACTTGCCTATTGGCGAAGACTTTGGACTACCCCAGAGCTAGCACCTTATGCAAAAGCTGTTAAGTCCATTAGGGGAGCTGATAAATCAAACAACATTTCTTGGCTACAAAATATTAAGGCATTGTTATCTGAAATGGGCCTCATTCACCTGTGGGAGGACCCAGAGGGGAAGTCCTTTCCATCTAAAAGAGATCTTAAAGCCTTATCTAGGGACAAGGTTTATGTAAAGTCGCTGTACTCGGTTACTAGTGGTTACCTCACAGGCCTCTTTCTTGAATATAAGTGTGAGCATAAGCTGGAGGCCGATTGGAACATTATCACACGTCCTGGTGATAGAAAACTTTTCCACCAATTTAGGTGGGAACACTCCCATAAAACCGTTTACTATGAAGTGGTGGGATGATCAGGATATAAAATGTGACACCTGTTTAACTGAGGACGAGACTCTATTGCATGTCCTGTTTGTGTGCCCTGCATACAAGAGGCCTCGGCTGAAATGGCTCTAGCCGGTTTGTACAAAGTTTGGAACTAGATCTTGTCAAATGGCCCTGCGTATTATAAAAACTGAAACTTCTGAAGTCATAGTTGCTATGGCTGAGTTTCTGAGCTGGACTTGGGTCCTTAGAAGGAAAAACATGCAAGGCATAATGTGATCTATCTACTTATGCATTGGTGTACTCAAGTTTCCCCCACACCATTCAGTCCAATACTGAAGACTGTAACCAAGCCCTGTGTAATTATGTATTAATAGCTTTTGACCCTGAATTCTCCCTTTTAAACCTAATCATTGTTTTTAACAGCCTCGGGATTTTATATAACATGCTTTTTTAACAAAACATTCTTGTATGAAATGTTATGCCTTTTTTAATATCATATTGTATTCGTCTTAATGTATCTTTTATGATTGATTATGATCAAATATAGACGGAAATTGAATTGACTTGAGACTTGTAGCAATTGCTAAAAACGCTATCATCGACATTCTAATGGAAAAAGCCATAGCCAAGGCAACAAAGCATAGAGAAAGCACTTATGAATTAAGTGAGCAGATTGGTCATCAATTGGCAGTGCGTACTCGACAACAAATTACAGCCAATCTAATAAGAGAAATCAAAGATCCAGAGTATGGCCAAAGGACCGAATGTAATGCAATAAGAGCTGCATTTCAACAATATTATCAAAAATTATATCATGATTCTGGTACACAACAGGAAAAGATTGAGGAATATTTAGGTGAAAACCCACCATTAGGATTAGAAGTAGAAGATCAAGACAGTTTGGATTGTATGCTGCAATGGGAGGAAATCTTGCTCTCCATTTATAGTCTAGCTAAAGGAAAGGCGGCTGGTATGGATGGGATACTACCAGAGTTCTATGTTAAATTCTCTATGCAACTAAAAAGAATAATGTGAGATTTATTTACATATATCATTCAGGGGGGCGCCCGCCGGGATCGTGGTCTTTAGCTAAAATCATGTTAAAAAAAAAGACCCTATGAAATTGGGTCTTATCGCACTATCGCCCTAATTAATGGTGATTCAAAAATGTATTCTAAACTATTAGCTAGTCGATTGGCACCGGTTATTCATAAAATTGTATCTGATCACCCCAGGGAGATCCACCACCGACCATGTCCAAAGAGTGATCACCTTGTTTGACACTACTGATGTTGCAGGAGACCCTATGGCACATATAATACTAAAAGCCGAAAAGGCCTTTGATAGGGTCTCCTGGAAATATCTGTGGACAGCAATGTTAAGAAGTGGCATTGGTGAACATTTCATCAGAGAGGTCCAAATGCTATATACTGAACCATCAGCCGTAGTAATGGTAAATGGGATGGTTTCAGAGAAGATAGCTGTTACCAGAGGGACAAGACAGGGGTGCCCATGTTCTCCTCTTCTATTTGCAGTGTTTACTGACCCTTTCATCCGTAGACTTGAGAATAACATGTTAATACCACCCTACATGGTCACAAAACTGGTCTACAAAAACATTGGCGTATACCGATGATATTGCCCTAGTCACCAGTGACCCTGTCAACGCGATAAAAGCAATAGAAGAGGAGGCTACATTCTTTGGAGGGGTGTCAGGATATAAGCTGGATCAAGATAAAAAGCAGATAATTCTCAATAATAAATTCAAGATTAGAGATGACTGAGTAGTGGAAAAAGCTACATATCTGAGTGTTAGCATAACGGAAAATTGGATAGCTTAGTCAATAATAATCTTGAACCATCAATACAGCACACGAAAAAAAGATCTTATCCGGTTAACTAATTTGCAGGACAATATGTTTGGAGTTTAATCCTTAGTTCTTTAAATCTATAGAAAGCATGTTTTCCCGGTTTATATGAGACTATAAGAGACCATGTAGAGCATTAAGATTTATTAACTTGCCTAAAGATAGAGGCGGATTATCACTTCTTAACATTAAACTTTAATATTGGGCTACCACATTAAGGTACTGTACTGAATTATTATCGATAAGGACAGACAACAGAACAAATATCAGTATCCCAACAGCACTAGAACTTATACTGGGTGATGAAACCAGGGGGTGTCTTTAGCGGTACTCCAACAACAGTTACTTTGAGAATGTCTGGTTTAAAACCCCTTTTGGTATTCACAAAGTCTGGAACAATGTATGTAAAATGCTGGGAATTGGGCAGCTATCTTATTACACATTAATATTTAAAAATGACAATCTACCTGAGATTTTTAAAGATGCTTACATGGATAGATGGATACAGGGGGATTCATGCAGGTAGGTTGTTTCTACTCTACTACAGGGCTGAAGTCTTTTGAGGAATTAAAAGATGTTTCTAAACTAGACCTTGTGGATTTCTTTAAATATCTACAGGTTAGGGATTTTCTATGGCGAAAAGAAGGTGGGGGATCCAAATTTCAAAAAATCTAAATCATGGAAATCCTACGCAGAAATACAACAGTAACAATTGGAGAAGTTTACGAATATATGAATGATTCCCTTCCAGACGACATGGATAAATGCTTCTTAAAATGGCAGGCTAAATTGGGGGTTTTAGCCGAAACCTTCTACCATTCTAATAAATCATGTCAGTCTCTTTTAATATCTACCAGATTACAAGCCCAATTCTACAAGACCTTTTTTCATTATATTACACACCAAGTAAGATAGCTAAGTGGGGGTCTGGAAAACGAACAACATGTATACGTTGCGCTCTATATGAAGCCGACATTGTGCATATATTCGCATCATGTGTTGTATTACAGCAGTTAATTAATGATATATCAGGTTTTTTTTTCCGAGATTTTAAAAGTAAGAATAGAAATCTCTGAGGAAGAAATAATCCTAGGTATAGCTAGTGTAAAGCGACCAAAAAATATGCAAGGTCTGATCTTTTTTGCAATGCCTGTTTTAAGGATATGTATAGCTTCAGCCTGGCTAGATCCGAAACCGTAGGCATTTCAACAATGGTGAGCCCGATTGCCGGTGACTTATAGCTTAGAGGTAGCTATATATAAAAGAAAGGGGCTTAATAAACGCAAAAAGGGTTGGAAATATGAGATTCTTTAATACAGTGGATGCTAAGTCATGACAGGACAGGATAGATATCCGTATGCGTATTGTTTATAATAGTGAAAATTAAACATGAATTAACCACAATTTGAAAGTATAGATTGTAATGAATATTGTTGCACCAACTGAACTAAGTTTTGCTATCATGATATTTAAGAAATCTGTAATTAAGTTATGTTTATTTGCAATGTCTGAGAGGGGTGGGGGGTTATGGGATAGAGGTTCCGTACGTATAAAATCAATTAAGAATATTAAAAAGAAATCAATAGTATTGATTGTCATTGCCATCTCGGTGGAAAAAAATAGGAAAATCATTTGCTTATGCAGAAACTTTCTTTCATGCCTGTTCAGAGCAATAAGCTAAATACCCTTTATCCTGTGCAAGCCTGACAAAAAGGATTATAAAAAGGGTAAAACAGAGCCATGCCACGTGCTAGCCCTTAAATCTATTTCAAAATCTCTTCCATAAGATAACTGTAATACGCAGGCAGTTTCATTGCATCATTTAGATACTACTCATAACTACTCATTGGTACATGCCAACCCTTAATTGTATAAATCAGGATTATATTGATAAGCTACCAGACCCTCCTATTTCTTACCCTCATACACCTTTTCTTACAAATGCCTCCAATTTAGCTCTTAATTCCCTTTCTTTCAAATAGAAGCAGAGTATCCGGCTCATGTATTCACAACATGTATTACATTTCCCATCATCATCTGCACAGGAAGTAACATCAATGCATTTCCTATCATCGATCAGAACAGTAAGTGACATCAATTGTCTCCCACCAAAACCATCTTTAAAAGAAGAAGCCAAGCAAGTGGATGTCATTGCTCATTGTCTATCTTCACAGGAAGGTATCACTACATTTCCCATTGTCAGGACTCCACAATTACAAGTCGGGGCAACAGAGCAGGGCGAACTTAGCAAAGACCAGACCTGCTGCATTAGATTGACCTGGTCCGATCTGACTCGAAGATGGCGCCTGAACAGGCCGCCAGAGTCAGGTCGAGGTTAGCGTTCTAGTCTGCCACTCTACTGTACTCTAGGTGAGGCGCGCGCAGCTGACAAGCCGCGCACTTCACCGAGAACCCGACCGAGTACAGTAGTGCTCACCGAGTTCCTGAAATCCCAGTCAGAAGATATAGTTAGGTCGAATTATAGTTTTAAGGATAGGAGGAAACGAAAGGAGTTAGTGTAGTTACGCATCAGGCACTATCGTTCTTGAAGAAAACGAAGCGGAATTTCTGAGGAGTTTTTGAAGTACATGTGAAGACGCGTCTGCTGACGGTCATTCGTGGAGGAAGATGAGCAGAACCATAAGCTAAGTGCCAATCTTAGAATTGCAGGAAGGAAATGGAAACGTCAATGTATAACTGAGGAAACGTTATAAATGAGAGCTAACAGATACCTTGGAATGTAATGTATATTTGTCAGAGTCAGTGAAGGATAAATAGCAGCGTAAATTCATAAGGTGTATTAAATCTCAGTCAGAGTCCGCATAGATAAGATTTATCACGTTCAAAGAAAATAACTGATTTGGGCTTACCTATTGAAGACAAGTTGAAGCTTAGTAAAAATAAACTAACAAGGAAATAAAACTTACCGAGTAAGGGTCTTATTCAGTTTGGCATCCAGAGTAGCACCCACTAGACAACCTACAGGAAAAGGACAAGAACACGCACATTAAAAGGCAGCGCGAAAAGAGGAAAGAAAACGCATCGAGCACATCAGATAAAAACACAGCAAGAAATCAACAGGGAATACTAAATAAAGAAATATTCGCAAGAACATAAGAATGTAAGTGAAATTAATAGGGAGGGGTTTAGAGAAAAAACCAAATAATAAGTTCCTGTGCCTAAACAGTATTTCTAACCTTACAGATAGACATCTCAACCTAGAACCTATCCATAGAAGATGTCCCTAAAGAAAACACGTTAAGAGAAAGAATAGAAGAGAAGCAGAGTACTGAAGGCTTAGGGTAAGCGAAGGTACAGATATAGCTCTAGAAAACGGGTAGTGTAGTGTAGTAAGGAACTCATGATATTCTAACTCATTTCCCCACAGGTTATCTCGAGTAAATAGAAGTCTGCTGGACGGACTGACGAGGAACCCATCAGGACGGCCTCTTCTCTCTTTCTCTCTTTTATTATTTTATCCAATATCCCCTTTCCCTTAGAATAGCCTCACTAGAGACTTGTGACCTCAAGCTCTGGGTTGCTGTTTTGAGTGGAGTTGGGAATTAGCATCTCTGTTCCTGTGTAACCCGAAGTGATACAGAACCTGACAGAGTGAAGTGCCCAAGTTGCAATTTACACCCGAACAGAGATGGCAGGGGAATTAGACTTGCAAGGTTTAGGAACTATCCTGGATACCATACAAAAGGAGTTGAGCGCAGTTAGGGAGGAGAATCAGAACCTTAGAATGGAAATAGTGAATTCAAGAAAAGAGACCGCGGAATTGGCACAAAGGGTTAGACAACCTTTTGGGTCAAGTTCAGGTACTCCAACCCCATTGATAGAAGGGACAAGTAGAACAACAACTCAAGTGATCCACTCATTATCACCCGTCATTCCTTTAGCAGCTCCCGAACGCTTTAGTGGCGATCCACAAAAGGCCCAGATATTTATCACCCAATGCTCATTACATTTCCTGTGCCGTCCATCTATTTTCCCTGACGCGCAGTCTCGAGTAGCATTTGTTTTGTCGTATTTGAGCGGAGAAGCAGCTTCTTGGTCTTTGCCTTTAATAACGAAGAATGATCCAATACTGAGAGATTACGAGAACTTTAAGGAAGAGTTCCTTCGTATATTTGACAGACGGCGAATATCTCAAGCAGTCGACAACGAGCTATTGGATCTGAGACAGGGGAATCGTGATGTGGTCTCGTATTTAGCCCAATTCAACAAGCTCGTGGTGGAGACGAACTGGCCAGAGAGCAAGAGGGCAGCAGTCTTTTATCGTGGTTTGAAGGACGAACTGAAAGACGTTCTGGCGGGAATACCAAACCGACCTACGGAGATCTCTGCGTTAGTAGACTTGGTTTTAGAAATCGACTTTCGTCAAGGGGAAAGAAAAGGAGAAAAGAAGAAGGATTACAGAGTAGTGGCACCAAGGTTTGACCGAGTAAGATCGGAAGGAGGTCGGAATTATGAAACACCACAGGGCGTCGAACCAATGCAGATTGGAACAATCCGTGGTCCTCTCACTAAGGAGGAAAAAGAAAAACGAAGAACCAGCAATCTTTGTATGTATTGCGGATCTGGAGGCCATTTTGTACGAAATTGTCCGAAGAAACCCAAGACAAACTTCAAGCCGAAGGAAAACTAGCAGCACCATCTGTTGGAGGAGTTGGACAGGTGGATGCAGTTTTAGATCAAACTCCAAGAGAGCATAGAGTGGCAAATACTCTACAATCAGCGTCTCCCCATTTAATTCTATCCATGGAAATCAGGTTTCGACAAGTAACATTAATGGAGGTCTCGGTCATGATTGACTCAGGAGCCACCGGGAACTTTTGCGATCTGAAATTTGCAAGCAGAGTGGGAATCAAAGTCATCCAGAAATCGAGAAGTGAACCTGTCAGAGCAGTGGATGGCACCAATTTATCTTCAGGTCCGATAGTCAGTCACACGGAGTTAATACAGTTGATTTCAAACGAAGGGCATGAGGAGAAAATTCAGTTTAATTTAATTGATGCCCCCCAATTTCAATTAATCTTAGGACTCCCATGGCTCACCGAACATAACCCGAGCATTAACTGGAGCACAAGAACCGTGGAGATGGAGTCGAGTTACTGCTTAGAGAATTGTTTCGGAAAATCAAAGACAGAACCAGAGGAAAATCCTGCACATTTGTTATGCCAAATCGAAAGATCAATCTGTTCTATCCAAATACAAGAAATACCAGAGGAATACCAAGAGTTCGAGGATGTCTTCAATGAAGTAGAAGCGGAACAGCTACCACCGCACCGCCCTTATGATTGTAAGATAGAGTTGGAACCAGGTTCAAATCTGCCCTGTAGCCGAGTATATGCGCTTACAGAGAAGGAGCATCGCCATCTAAGAGAGTACTTGGATAAGTACTTAGCGAATGGTTTCATCCGTCCTTCGCAGTCCCCCGTCTCCTCGCCTCTGTTCTTCGTGCCAAAGAAGGAAGGAGACCTGAGGACTTGCATTGACTACAGAGCGATTAATAAGATCACGAAGAAAAACCGTTATCCTCTACCACTGATATCAGTCCTGCTAGATCAAGTAAAAGGAGCAAAGATCTACACAAAATTAGATTTGAGAGGGGCCTATCATCTGGTGAGGATGAAAGAGGGAGACGAATGGAAAACGGCTTTCCGGACGAGATTTGGCCTGTTTGAATATCAGGTTATGCCCTATGGTTTATGCAACGCTCCAGCTGCCTTTCAGCACTTCATAAACGATGTGCTGAAGGAGTTCATCGATCAGTGTGCCATCGTGTACATCGACGACATCCTTATTTACTCAGGGGATGAAGGAAGTCATCAGGATCAGGTCAGAGGGGTCTTGCAAAAACTAAGAGAAAACAGACTGTTTGTCAAGTTAGAAAAGTGTGCCTTCGGTGTATCCCAAGTTGAATTCCTAGGTTTTGTAATTTCTCCTACTGGGATACTAATGGACAAAAAGAAAATCGAAGCAGTAACCAACTGGAAATCCCCAGAGAGTGTCAAAGAGGTGCAAAGTTTTATTGGATTCGCAAACTTCTATCGGAGATTCATTAGTGAGTTTTCACATAAGATCTTACCACTCACTCGGCTGTTAAAGAAAGGAACTAAATTCGAATGGACCACTGTGGCGGAAGAGGCCTTTCAATCCTTGAAGGAAAGTTTCACGTCAGCACCAATTCTACAACATGCAGACCCGGCTGAACCTTTCTACGTGGAGACAGATGCATCAGACCAGGCTGTTGGAGGGGTCCTATCACAGAGAAGTAAGATAACTGGGCAACTACATCCAGTGGCCTATAGATCCAGGAAATTGAACCCGGCTGAAGTCAACTATACGATCACTGAAAAGGAGTTATTGGCGATAAAGGATGCGTTTAAGGATTGGAGACATCACCTGATGGGTGCACAACACCAAGTCACGGTGTATACCGATCATAGAAATTTGAAATTCCTGAAAACAGCTAGAACTCTAACCCCCAGACAATTACGATGGTCACTGTATTTTGCTGAATACGATTTCATCATCACCTATCGACCAGGAGCCCAGAATGGAAAAGCAGATGCACTCTCCAGAATTGACACAGAGAATCATAAGACACCGATAAGAGACCAATCAATAATTCCAAAGGAAAGAATCATCGGAGCTACCACTTCAATACATTTGGAGAATGGGATTTTGGAGGCAATGAATGACAGGGCCATGGAGGATTGGGCGAGAAAAGAAGGAGGAGAAATTCATCATCGATTGCCGTATTATCAAGGGGCTCTGTACATTCCAACCAAAGAACTACAAGAACAGATTATGAAGGAATGTCATGATGCAAAATTGGCTGGACATAAAGGTGAGGCAAAGACCAAGGACTTGATCCAGCGTCACTATTGGTGGCCAGAGATGTCAAAAGACATAGAGCAGTACGTCAAAACTTGCGAAATATGCGCTCAGGGAAAATCAGAAAGACAGGCTCCAAAAGGGCCACTTATGCCTTTGCCAACTCCACCCTATCCCTGGCACACAGTTACACTAGACCTCATCACGGATTTACCTCTTAGTCAGGGTTTCAACACTATACTAGTAGTGGTGGATTCCTTTTCAAAAATGGTTCATTTTACCGCTCTGAAGGGAGTGCCAACGGCGAAGCAGTTGGCGGCTCATTTCAGCGCTCAGATCGTAAAGATCCACGGAATTCCAAGGGTGGTAATAACTGACAGAGGCCCACAGTTCATTTCCCATTTCTGGAAGTCATTCATGGAAGGTTTGGGCACAGAAGTCCGTTTTTCCACCAGTTATCACCCAGAGACTGATGGTCAGACAGAGAGGGTGAACCAAGAACTTGAACAGTATTTGAGATTGTTTCTTTTGAAACAAGAAGGAAATTGGTCAGATTATTTGTGGGCAGCAGAGTTTGCTCACAATAATGCAAAAAATGTATCAACTGGGTTTTCCCCGTTTTTTATGAATTACGGAAGACATCCAAATTCAACTCTAGGTCAAGTAGATATCTCAGTCCCAGCAGTTGAGGAGATAGTTACACAATTAGAACAGGTGCATCAGAGTGCCATAGAAAATCTCCAAAAGGCCAAAGAAAAGTATAAGGTTTATGCAGACAGAAAAAAACGTGTAGGGCCTCTGTTAGAAATAGGGGACAAGGTCTGGTTAAGTACTAAGAATTTGAGACTCAAAGGCAATCGGAAATTTCAACCAAGGTTTATAGGGCCATACAGAGTAGAAGGAAAAGTGAACCCAGTTACTTATCGGCTCCAGCTGCCATCAAGGCTGAAGATCCATCCAGTTTTTCACATATCCCTACTAAAGAAGGCCCCGGAAGGGTTGCGAAAAGAGTTGCCACCAAGACCTCAGCAATTCGAGACAGGTACTGAGTTCGAAGTCAAAGAAATTCTTGATTCGAAAAGACTAAAAGGAAGACTATATTATCTCGTGGACTGGAAGGGTTATGGTCCTGAAGAGAGATCTTGGGAACGAGAAGAAGATGTGCATGCTCCAAGACTGACCAAAATCTTTCATCGACGATTCCCAACGAAGCCTCGGAAGGGAGAGTCTACCTTGTTGGAGGGTACTGTCAGGACTCCACAATTACAAGTCGGGGCAACAGAGCAGGGCGAACTTAGCAAAGACCAGACCTGCTGCATTAGATTGACCTGGTCCGATCTGACTCGAAGATGGCGCCTGAACAGGCCGCCAGAGTCAGGTCGAGGTTAGCGTTCTAGTCTGCCACTCTACTGTACTCTAGGTGAGGCGCGCGCAGCTGACAAGCCGCGCACTTCACCGAGAACCCGACCGAGTACAGTAGTGCTCACCGAGTTCCTGAAATCCCAGTCAGAAGATATAGTTAGGTCGAATTATAGTTTTAAGGATAGGAGGAAACGAAAGGAGTTAGTGTAGTTACGCATCAGGCACTATCGTTCTTGAAGAAAACGAAGCGGAATTTCTGAGGAGTTTTTGAAGTACATGTGAAGACGCGTCTGCTGACGGTCATTCGTGGAGGAAGATGAGCAGAACCATAAGCTAAGTGCCAATCTTAGAATTGCAGGAAGGAAATGGAAACGTCAATGTATAACTGAGGAAACGTTATAAATGAGAGCTAACAGATACCTTGGAATGTAATGTATATTTGTCAGAGTCAGTGAAGGATAAATAGCAGCGTAAATTCATAAGGTGTATTAAATCTCAGTCAGAGTCCGCATAGATAAGATTTATGACGTTCAAAGAAAATAACTGATTTGGGCTTACCTATTGAAGACAAGTTGAAGCTTAGTAAAAATAAACTAACAAGGAAATAAAACTTACCGAGTAAGGGTCTTATTCAGTTTGGCATCCAGAGTAGCACCCACTAGACAACCTACAGGAAAAGGACAAGAACACGCACATTAAAAGGCAGCGCGAAAAGAGGAAAGAAAACGCATCGAGCACATCAGATAAAAACACAGCAAGAAATCAACAGGGAATACTAAATAAAGAAATATTCGCAAGAACATAAGAATGTAAGTGAAATTAATAGGGAGGGGTTTAGAGAAAAAACCAAATAATAAGTTCCTGTGCCTAAACAGTATTTCTAACCTTACAGATAGACATCTCAACCTAGAACCTATCCATAGAAGATGTCCCTAAAGAAAACACGTTAAGAGAAAGAATAGAAGAGAAGCAGAGTACTGAAGGCTTAGGGTAAGCGAAGGTACAGATATAGCTCTAGAAAACGGGTAGTGTAGTGTAGTAAGGAACTCATGATATTCTAACTCATTTCCCCACAGGTTATCTCGAGTAAATAGAAGTCTGCTGGACGGACTGACGAGGAACCCATCAGGACGGCCTCTTCTCTCTTTCTCTCTTTTATTATTTTATCCAATATCCCCCTTCCCTTAGAATAGCCTCACTAGAGACTTGTGACCTCAAGCTCTGGGTTGCTGTTTTGAGTGGAGTTGGGAATTAGCATCTCTGTTCCTGTGTAACCCGAAGTGATACAGAACCTGACACCCATCACCCTTCTGCACAGTAAGTGACATCACTGCATTTCCTATTTTCCATTTCCATGGAAAGTGGCACCGTTGGATTTACCATGATCCATCTGCACAGGAAATTGCATCATTGGTCTCCCGCTAAAACTGTCTCAAAGATGAAGCCAAGCAAGATGACTTAATTTCTCATCATCCAACTGCACAGGAAGTGGCATAACTGCATTTACCAATATCCATCTACACAGGAAGTGACATCACTGGATTTATCATTATCAATTTGCATAAGAAAATACATCACTGGTTTTCTGCTAAAGCTATTATGAAAGAAGTCAAGAAAGAGAACTTAATTCCCATTATCCATCTGCATAGAAAATTATGTCCCAAGTTTGTCACCAAAATCATCTTTCAAGAAGAAGTTAAGCAAGAGGATGTCAAGTCACATAATCATCTCCTGCACTGTCCAGTCACCCGGACATTCATAGCAAAGGCCAGGCACAGACAAAAGCATTACCTGTTTTGGCCTATTAGGACCTGGAACGATTATGGGCCAAAGCCCCATTTCCAGTGAAACCTACAAGGTAAGATTAAAATCTTGTGCCGCTTTCTGCTCCTTATGCTGCCAGTGCAAGGAATCACAATGATATATCAACAACTCAGACATTCACATAGCTATTGCGTAACACATACAGCAAATTTCACACACATCCTACTAACTATCATACACCCTAAAACCCAGCCATGGCCTGTGCAGGTAAGAGCGGTGGGGCTGGGTGGGGGGTTGTTTAGACAGACGATGATGGAGGAAATGTAATTATTTTTTTTAATTTTTCCTAATGGTCATCTGTAAAATCCCCCCAACCCAGCCCCACCGCTCTTACCTGCACAGGCCATGGCTGCTCGAACTACAGAACAGACATTCCAACTCCTTCTCATTAATGCTAACTCAGCATTACTCAATGCACCAAACATTGCAGTCCTCATCACCTACCACACCCTTGAAGGCTTCTTCATCACAGACACATGGTTAAATCCCACATCTTCTCACACCCTATATGTCCTTACTCCCATAGACTACAGCATCCATTGTGTGGACAACATTGTAATCCATAAGTCCACTGCTGCACTTTAGTAAAAGAAAGTACATTCAACTCCATGAAGCTGCTGACATGCACTCTACCTCTCTCTTCAACTCAGACTACTACATTCCTTCTCATGTACAGGCCTTTCAGGTAGAACAAGGACTTCATTGACGAATTCTCAGATCTCCTTACCACCATGTCCATCCGTTATACCCATTCCTCCTTCTGGGTTGCTGGAGTGATTTCCGCCTCCTAAACAATACAAGCTAAAAAAAAAAGAGACACCCTTTTCTATCTCATTGGGACACTCAATGTGATACAGTATGTCACACAACTGGAGAAGTGTGGCTCACTGGTTAGAGGAGGCAGACCTGGAAGCAGAGGACAGCCCGGGACCAGGGTTCAATTCCCGGCTCGGCGGGGTCTTGAGTCCTAAAAATGTCCATGGACTCGACAATTCTCACTCCGGTGCCTACTCGATTCACGGGTTCACACTCTGCGACTCTGGGCAATAGCTTGCTTAATCTCCACAACGGCCCCTCGCGGCGGGATGCCTGGCTTTCACCTTGCGGATACCCTGCCTGGGTTATCTCACAGGGGAATACCAGGACGGGTTCCCTAAGCAAGCGCTTAGAAACCGCTCGGTGATTTGCGCTATATAAATTCCTGTACATTTACATTTACATTTACATAACTAACACACTCTAAAGGCCACATCTTTTTTTTTCTTGTCTTCTCACCATCACCAATAATCAAATGCAAGACTTTTACTGAGTTGGACACTCTGCCATCCTAACTCCTTGCTCAGTGTAACAGCAACAAACCAAGGTCAACACAAAAGTGTAGGCCAAACTATCAGATCCTTCAAAGACTTCTCCATAGAAAGGCAAATGCGTGAAATCCTGTCTCACTCAATAAACCCCAGGTCCGATGCCAACACCCTTCTAAACAACCGTAACAATTTGTGGGAAAGTTGTGTGAACATCCACGCTTCAATTACAGCACTCAAGTGCAAGCCAAAGCTTCCCAGGTAAGTAAACATTTAAATAAATAAATCAAATTTCGTTGCGCGCACTGCATCACATTTGGTGATGCAATGCACTCAACGAATTTCGCTGCACGCACTGCATCACATTTGGTGATGCAGTGCACTCAACGAAATTCATTTTATTTATTTAAATGTTTACTTACCTGGGAAGCTCCGTAATCCATACATTACTACCCCCCACACTGCCCCTCCCCCTCCCCACATCACCGCCCTGCAGGTACTCCCACTGCCGGCCATAGCTGCTGGTTCTCCTCCTACTGTTTATAACACGAAGGTCTTACCTACGTGTTCCCCATCTCCTGCAGGCCAGGACTTTTCACACCACACACTATTGGCAGGCTCTCCTCTGTGTTCTCTCTGTGTCTGTTCTCCATTACTGCAGAGCACGCGCTTGGTATTCTGGAGTGCATTATCGTTGTGTCTTGGTAAAGCTGTAGACTCACGCTGCCCTTTCTTGTTTCTGTTGTTTGTTCTCTTATGAATATGAAATTGATGCAGCATCTCTCTTATGCCACATGCACTTGGAACATTCATTTCTATGCCTATATGGAATTATTCAGTTCGGGCTTTGTTATTGGATAAAAACCAATAAGCATAAGTTCTCCTTTTTTAATCCCAAATCAAAATGTAAGAAACTGCCTCCTGTTATTGGGGGATTTACTTCCTGTGCCAGGAGCATTTAAGGAGATCATAATTGAGCCTCAGTGAGTCACAACTTTGCCTAACTGTTGTTCTCTTGCAGATCTGATTTTTATTCCTTTCTTTGATTTCTGGAGTCTTCTTTTCCTGTTCCAGATCTTGGTCAGTGGTGGCTCATGCATATCCTTTGCTCTGAGCGTTTGAAGGTTTTGTTTTGTTATACTCAACTGTTTTTTTCTTCAAAGGAATTGCTTTCAGAGGTAACACTCAGTGCATGGATTAAATCTAGAGCTAGAAATTGGAACTAGAAGCAAAAAGCTATATCTGTGCACTAAGGAGACCATCAACGCATTGCCAAGCCAACCTGCCCTTGACTGGATGTGCTGCTAAAAGCCTGACACCATGGATCAAGTTCAAGATTTGTTAGTGGCTATTAATAACTAGACTCTTTAAGAACAACCATTAACCAATCAAATTACAGCCTTAAGGCAGTTGTTGGAAGTTCATTTTACCGTTCCAGCTGGATTGGAAGAACAAATGTTTGAAGGCAATCAAATCAACTTAAAGGAGTTACTGGATGCTTGTCAGATTCATTTCAGTCCTCACCTTTACTTTACTGATACAGCAAAAGTTGCTTTTATCATTAGTAATATTGTGGGCAGCACTCTCACATTGGCATCACTAATTGTTTTTTGTCAGTCACCTCTTAGAATAGAATTTTGCAGCTTTCCTATTAAAATTTCAAAAGCTGTGAGACCCCCACGGCCAAAAATACTCAGCTCAATAAGAGATTCTTGAAATCTATTACGGAGCCTTAGATCTACAGGCTGAGAGTGTGAAGTAGATTGACCTGATTCTGCATCTTTTTCCCTGTTTCACAAGGGGTAAAAAGAAGGACTAAAGGATTAATTAGCTAGATACCCTTGTCCTGCTTCTCTCCTTTAGCGGATTCACTTTGCCATTACAATTGCCGGCAGGATCCAGCAGCTTAGCTCCTAAAAGAAGAAACAAATCTTTTCAAGACCGGGGAATAGGTTTTCTTTCAAACCATCTACTAAGCTTATGGAAGTGAAAGAAGATCCCATGCAGATTGGCCTTAGCAGGGGCCCCCCAACTGATGAAGGTCAAGATGCAGATTAGAATTATGCCTTTATTGTGGTGAAAAGGTAATCTCTTGAGCATCTATCTGAGCTATCCAACGACCTAGGGAAAACTAGTAGGCTCGAATCGTAAAACAGGTAGAGTATTTCGGAGCATCCCTAGTTCTCTATTTCTTCCAGATTTATTCTCTTGTGAGAACATTTTGGGGCATATTACCAACGATTAGCGATATTTATCGCTAACGAGGCTTAGCAACGATTTTTTTATCGCTAAGCATCGCCGGAAATTATCGCAGAGATAACTTGCTATTAGCAAGGATTATATCAGTAGTGATAAAAATCCTTGCGCTAACTGCCAAATGAGAGATTATCGCTGGAAAACCAATGATAATCTCTCGAAGTTTGGCGTTAGCTAGATGATAGGGGCTCACAAACTTAGCCATGATATCCACCTTCCATAGGATATCATGGCTAAGTCAGGAAAATGAATGCAAATGTAAAGAAACCACTGCACTCCTGGGTAGGTAAGGTATATCACAAGAGTAAATGGGTGCGAGTTGTCTTAGGTGCTCAGGAAAATACCAGGTGTAAAAAAATGCAGCACTGACCGCGGTTAGCGCTGCTTTTTTTATCACTAACAGGGTTAGTGAAATCCTTGATAATAGGAGAAATGTCGCTTATCTCCTATTATTTTTCTCTGGAACGCCCCCTTTGAATCTCATTAGAGATTCAAGGGGAAGCGTAGATAAAAAGGGTGCTAACATGCGAATTTGCGTGTTAGCACCCTGTTGCTGATAGGGAGATAATGTTATCTCCGCTTTCTTTGCTTTTAAAGCCAAAAAAGCGGAGATAAATCTCTTGATAATATGCCCCTAAGGTCCTTAAAATCAACCTTTTTTGTTCTGATTTTAGTGGATTGTGGGTTTTCTACTTCATTCATGGATCTTAAGTAAGCAAGATATCATGGAATTTCCTCGTCCCCCAAAGAAAACATTGTGGCTATTGAATCAGTAGATTGCTACCTGACAGCCATGAAACTTTTTCTTTGTCACCTCTGGAGAAGACAGCACTCATGGATTATCGCAACATTAATTTAAATTATGTGTTGATTGTACAATGAAAAGCTCCTTGCTGTGGCCTCTATTTTTGATGCAAAAAAGAATTACGCAGCACTTCGTCCCTGTATCTGCTGCCAGAGGCTCAACCAGATTACAAAGCCAATATTTTTGCCCAGTTGGATTTAAAAGAGACGTTTGACTTGTAGCACATAAAGGGCCATTTTTATGAAAGGGCTGTGTCGCCTTTGCACCATGCAATGGAGTGCATGTGCGAAACAACCCTTAAATGAGATTAATCAAGCCATTCAAGACCACCTTGAGTGGATTGATAAATCCAGAGCAGCGCAGTGCAGTGCAGTGAAAACCTCCATGTTGAATTACTTTGCCCTAGGAGCCGTTCCACGGGTGGTGCATAGGTGTTCTGATGCAAAACCCATGGATTTTGATGCATTCCCAGATCTATCATAAGTGATAAACATGGGAATGCGGTACAAAAGGGGGTGGTGATGGACGGAGCATCTGAACCAATCAAACACTCACACCCAGTCAACAGATCTGTCTGACCCTGTACCTCATGGGAACAGTCCAGCCCGAACTGCTAAGCCATGCCTTCCCTGGACCGGAAACAAGCTTCCGAGGACCGGTTTCTGGTATTTTAGCCGTCTTCAGCCCGACTTGCTTAAATCCAGTGGCAAAGTGAGCATGCAACCTCCGAAGCTTGTTTCCTGTCCATGGAAGGCATGGCTTGGCAGTTCGGGCTGGACTGTTTCCATGAGGCACAGGGTCAGACTGATTTGCATATGGCCATGTCTGAACTGTGGTGGCAGAGTGGGCTAAAGAATGATGATGGATTAAACCCAGATCTGTTGACTGGGTGTGAGTGTTTGATTGGTTCAGATGCTCCGTCCATCACCACCCCCTTTTTTACCGCTTTGTTCGCCATAAGTTGGCAGGGTATGCTCAGACGTGAGTCCCTTGCTCACTTTGTCACTGGATTTAAGCAATCCGGAATGAAGACGGCTGAAATGCCAGAAAACGGTCCTCGGAAGCTTGTTTCCGGTCCAGGGAAGGCATGGCTTGGCAGTTCGGGCTGGACTGTTCCCATGAGGCACAGGGTCAGACTGATTTGCATATGGCCATGTCTGAATTGGGTGGCAGAGTGGGCTAAAGAATGGTGATGGATTAAACCCAGATCTGTTGACTGGGTGTGGGTTTTTGATTGGTTCAGATGCTCCGTCCATCACCACCCCCTTTTGTACCACTTTGTTCGCCATAAGTTGGCAGGGTATGCTCAGACGTGAGTCCCTCGCTCACTTTGCAACTGGATTCAAGCAAGCCGGGCTGAAGACGGCTGAAATGCCAGAAACCGGTCCTCGGAAGCTTGTTTCCGGTCCAGGGAAGGCATGGCTTGGCAGTTCGGACTGGACTGTTCCCATGAGGCACAGGGTCAGACTGATTTGCATATGGCCATGCCTGAACTGGGGTGGCAGAGTGGGCTAAAGAACGGTGATGGATTAAACCCAGATCAGTTGACTGGGTGTGAGTGTTTGATTGGTTCAGATGCTCCGTCCATCACCACCCCCTTTTGTACCACTTTGTTTGCCATAAGTTTGCAGGGTATGCTCAGACGTGAGTCCCTTGCTCAGTTTGCCACTGGATTCAAGCAAGCCGGGCTGAAGACGGCTGAAATGCCAGAAACCGGTCCTTGGAAGCTTGTTTCCGGTCCAGGGAAGGCATGGCTTGGCAGTTCGGGCTGGACTGTTCCCATGAGGCACAGGGTCAGACTGATTTGCATATGGCCATGCCTGAACTGGGGTGGCAGAGTGGGCTAAAGAATGATGATGGATTAAACCCAGATCTGTTGATTGGGTGTGAGTGTTTGATTGGTTCAGATGCTCCGTCCATCACCACCCCCTTTTTTACCGCTTTGTTCACCATAAGTTGGCAGGGTATGCTCAGACGTGAGTCCCTTGCTCACTTTGTCACTGGATTCAAGCAAGCCGGACTGAAGACGGCTGAAATGCCAGAAACTGGTCCTTGGAAGCTTGTTTCCGGTCCAGGGAAGGCATCACTTGGCAGTTCGGACTGGACGGTTCCCATGAGGCACAGGGTCAGACTGATTTGCATATGGCCATGTCTGAACTGGGGTGGCAGAGTGGGCTAAAGAACGGTGATGGATTAAACCCAGATCTGTTGACTGGGTGTGAGTGTTTGATTGGTTCAGATGCTCCGTCCATCACCACCCCCTTTTGTACCACTTTTTTCGCCATAAGATGGCAGGGTATGCTCAGACATGAGTCCCTTGCTCACTTTGCCACTGGATTCAAGCAATCCGGGCTGAAGACGGCTGAAATGCCAGAAACCGGTCCTCGGAAGCTTGTTTCCGGTACAGGGAAGGCATGGCTTGGCAGTTCGGGCTGGACTGTTCCCATGAGGCACAGGGTCAGACTGATTTACATATGGCCATGTCTGAACTGGGGTGGCAGAGTGGGCTAAAGAATGGTGATGGATTAAACCCAGATCTGTTGACTATGTGTGAGTGTTTGATTGGTTCAGATGCTCCGTCCATCACCACCCCCTTTTGTACCACAAACATGGGAATGCGGCAAAACTGCT